>NC_067420.1:45449823-46049823 GCF_009764475.1 Pristis pectinata
GAGAACACGATTACCTGGTGAACCACAACTTTGGTCTTCAGTTTTCCCCAATAGACCAAAGGTTATGCCAGCATCAATGCCTGTTTGTGCCAAGAGGTTCTCAGACTTGGGAGAGTCTCCTTGTGGAACTTTATGTTGGAGATTAGTGTTGGTGGCAGTTTGGTAATGTTCCTTGTTTTGCTGGTTTTAAGTGTAAGGTTCATTCTCTTGGATGCTTCAGTGAACAACTCGAAGGTGTGTCAGTCTCTGTATTAAAGGAAGGATGGGCTTGCATGGGAGGCAGTGCAGAGTTCACTGGGTCAATTCCTGGGCTGAAGGGAGGGTGGACAGGTTGGGTCCATGTTAATTGAAGTTTAGAAGATTGAGAAGTGATCTCATTGAAGTACCGGACTCGGGGGGGGCATTGCTGGGAGGATGTTTCCCCTGGTGGGGGTCTCTAGAACAAGGGGCCACAGGTGCAGGATTAGAGGGCACCCATCTCAGGCAGTGAGGAGAAATTTCTTCTCTCAGAGGGTGGTGACTCTGGAAGTCCCAGAGGAGATGGAGGTGGAGTCAGTGGATATATTCAAGGTGATAACTGGGAGAGTGGAGGGAACTCACTGCTCCACGTGGAGTTTCACCTGGTTTCCTCCCACATCCCAAAGATATTCTGCTTTCAGGTGACCTGGTTCTGTGAAGTAGCCCTGGTGTGAGCAGACAGTAATTGACATGTGAGGCAACAGGTTTACAGGGACATAAGTGGGGAAATGGGATTGCTGGGCTGCTCAGAGACAGCACAGACTAGTTGGGCTGAATGGCCTCCTACATTGTAAGGTGATACAAAACATGAATGGATAAACCAGGATGTAATTGGATGGTGGAAGAGGCTCAAGACACTGATTGGTTGGCTCCTGTCCCTGCTCCAAGTCCCGATGAGTGAGCTCAGGATGAGGAAACGTGGGTTTCCTGTATGTCAATAAACTAGCTCCACACCATTCGGAGCTGAGGTGTCACACTGCAGTGAGAAAGTTGGCAATGATGTCTCTGCCTTGCTTGAGACCAGTCTGCACTGCCATCAGGTTTGTTGTGGACCCCTGGGTTAGATCATGGCTTACACCCCATTATGTCGGTGTAAGATGGAGATGACTTTATGTAGGCAGCCAAGTTTGACAAGGTTCTTTATAATCCCTTGTGAAGTTCTGTATGGCAGTTGGTACTGCTTGTGTCTCTGGGGCAGGCATGGTAGTGTAGCAGTTAGCGTAACGTTATTACAGCACCAGTGACTCAGGTTCAATTCCGGCCGCTGTCTGTAAGGAGTTTGTACATTCTCCCCGTGTCTGTGTGGGTTTCCTCCGGGTGCTCTGGTTTCCTCCCACATTCCAAAAACTTACGGGTTAGGAGATGTGGACATGCTATGTTGGCGCCAGAAGTGTGGCGACACTTGCAGGCTGCACTCAGAAACACTCTATGCAAAAGATGCATTTCACTGTGTGTTTCAATGCACGTGTGACTAATGAAGAAATCTTATCCTATCTTGCTCTGTGCAGATGTCCACTGGTGGGCAGAAGCCACACTGCAATCCGAGGACCAGGAGATGGTTGAGGAGGACCTGCTGATGACCTTCCCTGAGGGAGATGTCAGGGAGACCTCTCTGCAGGCACCACGTTTGTCTCCTTTCTTAAAGATGGTCAAAAATTGTGCATCGGAGACCCCTCCACACATCATCTTTCTACACATGGGAGATGAGGCTGAAAGATTTAAGGGTCCCACAAAGATAACTCTTCTCAGACAAGCTGGCAACTGTCTGCGAACAGGAGTGAGGAGTGTCTGTGACAAATGGACTGCCCTGTGCTCCACCATAGTTGACATCTGTGAAGAGGCTCTTGGCTTCTCCACCAGGAAGCATCATGAAGAGGTGCAGGAGCTAATTACTGCAAGTGCAAGGTGTTCCTGGATTGGAACCTCCACCACACTCCAAAAAAAATCTCCTCAAACACCTGAAAGCTGAGGTCCATCAGAAAACCCACGACTTAAAGCCAAGACAGCGAGTCAAAGAGCATAGTGGGTCAAGGAACCGCAGAATCTTCAGTACCGTCAATACCATCTATAGCCCAAATACCCACAGACCCACCAACTGACAGCCAAGAATGGAGGCAAGTACGTCAAGGGCAAAAAAGGTGTCAATCCCTTCTGGAAGGAACACTGAGAAACTTCTCAACCATGATTGAGTCTGACACAGGGTCCTCAACTCCATTCCACAGCACACACTCCAGTCCAGATCAATGCGGTCAAAATGGTTGTATATCAACTGAGAAACAAGGCCTCAGGAGTAGAACGGTTTCCCTGCTGAAGTTCTAAAGCTTGGTAGAGAGGAACTTGGATCACAAAAATTATCCCTACGAGTTCTGTTTGTAAATCGATCATCTCTCAGGTTACCCTCACGTGTCTTCACCTGTGTAACTTCTTCTGATGCAACACCTTGGAAAAATCTTCTGAAGATCTAAATATGTTGCATTTACTCGTGCCCCTTCATCTACCCTTCCAGTTAGATTCACAAAAATCTAACATTCCTCAAATACAATCTTCCTTTCATGAGCCAAGCTGACCCTGTCTAATCACATTATGTGCTCTGTGCCCTGTCAACACATCCTTAATAGCCGATGCCAGCATTTCCTTGACAACATTTGTCAGACTAACTAGCCTGCAGTTTCCTGAAACTGACTGAAAAGCTGCGTCAAAATTTCCAGAATCTGGGACTGGAGTTATAAGGACAGATTGGATCGACTGGGTCTGTTTTCCCAGTGAAGGGGGCTGAGAGGTGACATGATAGAGGTGTGCAGAATTATGAGGGGCATAGATAGAGTAGGTAGTCAGTATTTGCTTCTTGTGGGAAGGATGTCTAAAACTAGAGGGCATCAGTTAAGGTGAGGGAGGAGGTTTAAAGGGGATCTGAGGGGTAAATTTTTCCTCACAAAGAGCAGTGGGTATCTGGGATGAGCTGCCAGAGGGGGAGGTGGAGGCAGGAACAGTAACAACATTTAAGAGGCAGCTGGACAGGTGCTTGAATGAGCAGGGCACAGCGGGAGATGGAATTAATGCAGGCAGGCGGGATTAGTATAGATGGTGGTCAGCATGGTGGGCTGAAGAGCCTCTTTCTGTGCTGTACATCTCTATGACTCTAAGATCACTAGCCATGCAGCCACAATCACCCAGGCACTCAGGGAACCCTCAAGTTCTTCACCTTTATTACTCCCCGTCTCTGGAACATTGCTGCTGTCTCACACATTCCTTCACTCCCTGGCTCAACTTTCCATTTTAGCCTCCGACAACAGATGTCCCTACAACCCGTTTGCCCAGTTCTCTGCTGTACATATTCTGCAAGCTTCTGCTCATCTGAAATCATCCTCATCTTTCAGTCACAGGTGGAAAACTCTACCTTCGTCAATGGAATGTGATTTCACTTAGAATTTACAAATATTGTTTTAAGTGTACACCATTTGCCCATCTAACATCACATCTCCATCTGATTTCCCAACTTTACCAGCTCGTCTCACACCTTTGTAAATATTTGTTTAACACTGTAATTAAGTCCAGATCTAACTGTCAAACTGCCTGTGAAACCCCGTCACATTATGTTCACCCTTTCCCAGAGGCTCCTTCCCTGCAGGTTATTGCCCGTCTTCTCTCCAGGTCTAAAACAGATTAAAATAAAAACAGAATATGCTGGGGACACTCAGCAATTAAACAGAACCTATATTTCACGTTGTTGATCTTGCATCAGAATGTAACATCTTCAGCCGAAATATTAACCCTGTTTTCTTCTCCACAGACGCTGCCTGACCTGCTGAAGACTTCCAGCATTTTCTATTTTATTTCAGATTTCCAGCATCTGCAGATTTTTGCTGTTGATCTAAAATGGTCCATGGCTTGGCTGGTTCTGCTGCTTATATTTTGACAAACTATCCTGGCCACATTCAGTGATCTTGCCCTCGAGACGTACTACTTGTTTTGTTCAACATGTATGGGCTGTGGTCACTACACCACCTTTGTTACCAGTGTGCTTGTTCTCAGTGGGACAGGGGTCCAAGGCAGTGACACCTTGTCACTTCTTACCTCCACCCTGGCCCTACTGACCACTGCCCTCAAACATCTCTGGTTCTAGGCCGTGTTCCCCCTTCCCCCCTCCCAATCTGCCCCTCAAACCGCAATCAAATAGATGTTGTGGATATGACATCTACCAGCCGGGGATGGTGGAGTCACTACTGTACGAAGGGTTGGAGGGAACAGAGGGACGATGAGGGAAAACTGATAAACATGAGAGAAGGGAACAACGGGATTTGCTGACAGGAGAGAGGTCGAGAGCAGGGGACTGGGTCACGTGCAGCACAAACACCAACTCAGCACAACAGTCCGTGCTAACAATTGATGCAACTCTACGTAAACTGTGCAGAGGCACAGCTGGTGGTTGGTGAAATAGAAATCAGATACATGCTCCTTTTCTCTCTCTCTCTCACACACACACCCCCATCAAAAACAAAACTGTCCTCAAGGTGTGACAGGGTTAAGTCTACAAGCTACAAATTCAGCTGTAACATCTGTGCAGAGTTAGGTTTGAGAATTCGGGTGCGTGGTCAGACCCACAGACTGCCAGACCACAGTCAGCCTGAGAGTTATGGGCTGTCATAAGCTGTGCACAATTAGTACAAGATGAGGTAAGATAACAGGTCCATGCAGCGAGTTAGAGGTGTAACATGGAGAATACCTGTTGATTCACAAAAAAACAAGTGGAGTGGTTTCCTCCACAGCTCACGTGACCCATCAATTTCAACTCACTCACATCAGCAATATTTTATGACTTGCTTCTGATTTTATAACAACTGTTAAAGTGAATGTTTCAGCTTTGATACTCTTGTCCATTTTAAATGCACTACATTAAATTACAAACCCAGTCCACATGGTTCTACAAAAACTCCTAGAATATCATGGTTACACAGCCCCTCCCCACAATGACAAGGGTTAGGGTCCGGCTCTAGGCAAGCTGCCACACATTTACTCAGCTCTTCGTCACGTTCTGTAAAACGGTGCAACGCAACAAAAGTCACACTCTCCAAACGGTTCCCTCCCACAGACCCCTCCCTCCTCCCCTCCCCACAGATCCCCCCCCTTCCCTCCTCCACACAGACCCTTCCCTCCTTCTCCCCCTCACACCGACCCCCCCCCCCCCCCCCCCCCCCCCCCCCCCACCCCCCCCCCCCCCCCCCCCCCCCCCCCCCGCCCTCTCTCAGTTCACATCCAATTCCACTTCTCAAGTGATTATCCGATCTGGTTCCCTCCCTTTGCTGCAGGTGGTGTTGAGTCCCAGATTATTTCCACAACACAGCCTGTGGCTGTGCCAGTGATTGACAGAAATGACTCAGGAGAGCAGAACAAACAGAAGGCCATTCAGCCCTTCACACCTGCTTTCCCACAGCTGACCCATTAATTCAGCCCCACTGTCCGGCATTAACACCATCTCTTGGTTTCCTTTCCGACACTGACGAGAAACTGAATGGTACATGAATTAGAAAAGTGGGAAGGAGGGAGGGAGGGGACATATGAAAGCGTCCAGTAGCTTTAAGATGGATAAATTCCCAGGGCCAGATAAAATGTCTCCCATGTCACTACATGAAGCAAAGGATGGAATAGGCTGGTTCTATTGCTTAAAAGGGGAGAGGAGAGAAGAGAAGGGGTCAGGATGAGTAGCTACAGGTTCGCTTGCCTCACATAAGTGTTAAAGGATTCTGAACAAGGGTATAAATTAGCATCGACAGAGGTTAATCAAGATCAACTTGTTGTTAAGGGAAGGTCACGTCTGAGTAATTTATTTACATTTGTTTGCGGTGGTAACAAGGAGCACAGAGAAGGCAAGGACAATTTCTTTCAGTATACACAGGTTTTCACAGCACTTTTGACAAAATCCCACACAGCAGTCAGATGAAAGCTAAAGCCTATGGAATCTAAAGAATGTGATAAGTATTAAAAACAGGCTCTGTGAGTGAAAAAGATCCAGTGACAGTAGGGCACTGGATCCTACTCAACGTATACAAAAATGATTTGGACTTTACATTAACGGGACCCACAATTATGAAACTTGCCAATGATACTGAAGTTTGCTTCTTTTAAAAGCCTGGAATGCATTTTATCTGGACCTGGTGATTTAACCACCCTAAAGGTATTAGACCCTTTAACGTCCCCATGCCTCGCTCTGTTTACTGTTTCCAATATTTGCATTCCATCTCCTCAACGTCAGAAGACTCAGCCAAAGTCTTTGCTTAAACCGAAAGTGTCAGCAGTGAGCAGGGGAGTTTCCGAGCAGGTGGGCACCACAAGAGGAGACACAAGGTGAGGGAACACCTGACGTGTGAAGGAATAGAGGGAGCACTGTGTGGAATTTTGGGGAACACGGACAGACAGGACCAGCTCCCTCAGAGGGGTCAGTGACCAAGGGACAGCGACCCAGGGACAGCGGTTTATAGAATCGACAGCAAATGCAGGGGCAGCTGGGGGCTTTGTTTCACCCAGTGAGTGGTGGGAGTGGGGCAGTAACTGCCTGACGGGGTAGTGGAAGCAGAACCTTGCACACTGAGGCAGCAGCAGATGATCCAAAGATCTCGGACCCAGGGCTCCGGTGGAGAGTGGGAGCTGGCACTGCACCAAATGACCTGTGGCTGGCACAGACACTATGGACTGAATGGCCTCTGTTCCTATTAAATCTCTCCTCTCTCACCTCAAACCTGTGCCCTCTAGTTCTTGATTTCCCAACCCTGGGAAACAGACTGTGTGCTTTCACCCTATCAATGCCCCTCATGATTTTACACACCTCTATAAGGTCACCCCTGTCCCTTATGCTCCAATGAAAATGGTCCCAACCTGCTCAACCTCTCTCCATAACTCAGTCCCTCAAGTTCTAGCAACATCCGTGTAAATCTCTGCCCTCTTTCCAGCTCACTCACTCACCTCGTGTGTTTGTGGCCAGGTCTGCTACTTTCTGAAAAGCATCCAGGAAGGCGCCAGCTATGACAATGGTCGTCCTGCAACAGAGGAAGGGTTCAGTCTGGTCACAACAGGCAGTAACGCTGTTCAGGAAAGGCAGAATCACCCTGCCAATGTCACCCCCCCACCCGCAACACCCCTTCACCATCCACAAATTCCGTCCAAGGCCAAGATAGCCGCTGAGCTATTCGACTGCAGTGGGGCAGCACACTGATCCATGGTTTATCAGCTGACCTCTGGCTGCAGCCAGTGTTGTGGACACACCTTCGGTTATCCATCTTTTACTGCCCCCACCCCTCTCATTGCCCATGTCCTCCCAAAATCAACCCCTCCCCACTGACCCCAAACCCCCACCACCCACCCCCAACCCCCATCAAACATTGAGCTGCTCCCATGGACCCCTACCTTGAACCCCCACCCCACACCAACCCCAACCTCCATCAAACACCCACCTGGATCCCCACCCATCCTAACCCCATTCCCACTGCTCCCCGTGCAGGAATGAACCAAGATCCCCAGAGTTACTTGAGCCCCAGAGTTGCCCCAGACCCCAGCACCAACTCTGGGGGCCGGCGGCTGGGCCAAAGGCACATTTATATTTAAGTTTAATGTCTGAGTCGGTGAATCTCGTACCTGAGGTGTGACTGCAGCTTTGTAGTTTTGGAGATGAAATCCTCCCAGACTGGGTACCCACCCTGGAGAGAGAGGAAGACTGGGTCAGCAGGACAGCCCCACAGTTAGCTCGAACCCACGGCGTTTACACAGTCACGGTGTTTCAGCCCAGGACTGACCCAACACCAGAGTACCTAGGGCTGGAATGCCAGCACCTGCCACCTGCACTGAACCCATCAGGAAGGGACCAATCCTCAATGCAATGCCAGGGTCTGTCAGTACAGGTCATCTCCTCACACCCTTCCACAGAGAGTGGGAATGTGCCCTGCCAGCTTCACACCTTCGCCAGCCGGATAATTCCTGGCTCCGGGTGGTCCACTCTGTGGTAGGTGCTGATGGAGCAATGGAACATGGAATAGTACAGCACAGGAACAGGCCCTTCGGCCCACCACGTCTGCACTGACCATGATGCCAGTCTAATACCATCTACCTGCACGTGGTCCATATCTCCCCATCCCATCTGTTCACGTGCCCGTCTAAATGTCTATTAAACACCATCGTATCTGCCTCTACCACCTCCCCTGGCAGCCTGTTCCAGGCACCCACCATGTAAAAGTACTTGCCTTGTAAATCTCTTTTAAACTTCTTCTCCCCTCTCACCTCTGCCCTCTAGTATTTGACATTTACCTCCTGGGAGAAAGACTCTGTCTACCCTATCTATACCTCTCATAATTTTATAAACCTCTGTCAGGTCTCCCTCAGCCTCTGATGCTCCAGAGAAAACAGCCCAAGTTTGTTCAACCTCACCTTATAGCTCATGCCCTCTAATCCAGGCAGCATCCTGGCGAACCTCTTCTGCACCTTCTCCAAAGCCTCCACATCCCTCCTGTAATGGGGCGACCAGAACTGCACGCAATACTCCAAGTGTGACCCAACCAAAGTTTTATACAGCTGTAACATGAATTCCTAATTCGACTGCTGAAGGCAAACGCGCCTCCTTCCGTGTCTAATTGTGTCGCCATTTTTATGGAGCTATGGATTTGGACCCCAAGATCCCTCAGTACCATCAATGCTCCCAAGGGTCCTGCCATTTACTGTACACTTTCCTCTTATGTTTGACCTCCCAAGTGCAACACCTCACACTGTCCAGATTAAACTCCATCTGCCACTTCCCTGCCCACATCTCCAACTGATCCACATCCTGCTGAATCTTTTGACAACCTTCCTCACTGTTCACAACTCAACCAATTGTTGTGCTGTTTGCACACTTACTGATCAGCCCGCCTATATTTTCGCCCACTTTGGACAGTGGATCTTTCACTGGGAAGACCCAACACGTGTTCCTCCTCCCTCAGCAGCGTCCGTGCTTTGCTGACCACAGTGGGAGTCTCAGCTGCATCCCATTGGCTGGCCACACTTGGCCAGGAATGTCCACTGCCCCCGAATACGTCAACGAGGACCCATCCGTGCATTTCCACCATCTACCAGCCCAGCAGGACTGTCCACTAGCCTGAGTGCTACAATGGGTGCTTGGCGTCGTAGATTCATACGGCACAGAAACAGGCCCCTCGCCCATCACATCCACGCTGACCTTTCTCCCCATCCACACTAATCCCATTTGCCCACATTAGATCTGTGTCCTTCTCTGCCTCGCATGTGTCTGTCTAAATGCTCTTAAACTTTGTGATGTATCTGATTCCACCCCCTCCTCTGGCAGTGAGTTCCAGATATCACCCCTTTCTGGGTAAAAGCTTACCCCTCAGATCCCCCTTGAACCTCAACTTAAACCTATGATCCCTTGTTTTTGTTACACTCACCATGGGAAAAAGATTCTGACCCTCTACACTACCCCTATGCTTCTCACGATCTTATAAACCTCTATCAGGTCACCCCTCAGCCTGCTTCTCTCCAGTGAACACAAGCACAGCCTGTCCGATCTCGCCCCATAACTAAAGTCCTCCAATGCAGGGAATGTCCCAGTGACTCTCCTTTGCACTCCCTCCAGTGCAGTCACATCCTTTGTGTGGTGGTTGGTACAGGCACCGTGGGCTGAAGGGCCTGTTTCCGTGCTGTGTGAAATTACAACAGGGGAGTGGGGTGGGAATCATTCCATCAGCACCCCTCTCCCCGGACTCACTCCCTCCAACACCAGAGCTCTGTGGCGCTGTTGATATTTGCCAAGGCCACAGAACATCCAAGGTCCGCCTTCTACATCTGACAGGAGTTGCAATGTCACACTCCTTCCAAGTCCTTTCTCGAAATACATCACTGGTCCGCACCGTGGATGCAAGTCTGGGGAACCCTCCTCCACAGGCTCAGGAACACCTCCCACCAGGAGGACTGCAGAGGTTCAATGAACAGTGACACGAGAGTGGGGTGGGCTGTCACCGATCGACAGCCCTGTCAGGGCTTAGACCGGACACGCAGGGTCATTGTGGGGTCACTGTCAGCCAGCAGAAGCAGGAACTGGAGTTCCAGGCTCCTGAGGGAGGTGCCCGGTATCTGGTACACGGGCCTGAAGGTTCAGCAGGAGATCTTCAGCACACAGCTCTGGAGGTTCAGTTGCCGCTGTTTATGCACTATTTATACCCGCCCATACACTGGTTATTTTTGGCTCACATTTGTTCTGCCTCAAGCTGCCTTGATGCTGGGAGGAAGGTGCAGGTACATCCAGACCAACAGCCTCCTGTGTCATCGACACTTCTGCAGAAGGTGGGGCTGGAGTTAGAACCTGTCTGGAAGCCACTCCTGGGAGTGGTGTAGAGCAGAGTGACACCATGGACCTCCCTTTCCCAACCCCGTGAGACCCACACCACACCTCTGCTTCCCCCCCCCACCCCCAACACAGTCCCTCCAGTCAGACATTACCGACTGTAACCAGCCCAGCTCACTGAACCACGCAGGGCAGGTCGACCGCACCAGGCATCACACCAAGGTGGCTGTGCTATCTGATGGAGCGTGAACACTTGTGGCTACAGGGTGGGTGGGTGGGGTGGGTGCCTTCACTCACTCACTACCCCTGGGTCACTGGTGTCACCCGGGTCAGTGACGGAGGGAGTAGGAGGGAGCGACGTATGTCCAGCTCCCCACCAGCCTGTTCCCCCGGGACAGCTGTGGCTGGTGGTCAGTCAGCACTGCTCATTCCAGTCGGGGTGGTCCGTGGGAGGGTGGGGGGCAGGGGATGGGGGAGCAGGCGGCAGCATGGTCCCTGGAGGGGGTGGGGGTGGGGGCCCACCAACTATTAATCCCACAGACGACAACTGTTTGAGAGTAGAATTCAAACCTGTTCCCTTCAGACAGACGATGTTTATCCACAGCCCGGCAATAATGTGGCAGAAACTACAACCGGACCCGGGGTTACAGAGTGCAGTTTAATTGGGAGTCCACAGGGGGACAAATCCCAGTTCATAGAAAGTGCAGAGGCACCGCCCCTCCCACGGTGTGACCCTCCCTCAGTACCGCCCCACCCACGGTGTGACCCTCCCTCAGTACCGCCCTACCCACGGTGTGACCCTCCCTCAGTACCGCCCTACCCACGGTGTGACCCTCTCTCAGTACCGCCCCACCCACGGTGTGACCCTCTCTCAGTACCGCCCCTCCCTCGGACAGTCTGGGTTTCCTACTGACACGTCACCTGGTCCCAGCTCCCTCCCCACCCCCCAAGCTGCACCAACTCCCCCCACCCCCGAGCTGCACCAACTCCCCCCACCACCTTCCTTGCTGGACTCGGTTATTGATGGCACCCTTTATGGAGTGAATGTTCATCACCACTCATCAGCCCAGCCTGGGCAGCGTTTCCTCAAACCTGGGCCCTCAGTTGGAGACCCCCTGCCCTGGGGGAAACACTCTGTCCTATCTATGTCCCCCAGTGATATCAACCTCCACAAAGTGAACCCTCAGCCTCTTAGGTTCCAGTGAGAATAAGCCGTCGATCCCCTCTCGCTGTGACTGCAGCCCTCCACTCCGCAACATCCACAGGGCAGCGGAGAGAGTGCAGAACAGTCACCAGGACAGGTGGGGGGTGGGGTCTGGGGGAGCAGTGTGCCCTGCTTGGGGGGGGTCTGGGGGTTCAGTACGTCCTGTGGGGGGGCTGGAGAAGGGGGAAGTTCTCCTTGGAACAAAGTTTAAGGGAAGACTCAGTGGAGCCGTTGACAAGGGGGTTGATCTGGATGGAGTAACCGGTTACAGGAGCGAGGTTCCAGACCAGGGGACCCCGAGCGAGGGCAGTCAGCACGCTGAGGGGAGGAGGGATGTTTCTCTCAGGGAAGTTTCAAAGGCAGCTGAGGAATTCCTGAGCCGAGTATTTTTCTGGGCTGTGGTGAGTGGGAATATGCAGCAAGGCATTCCGTTCAGGCACGGTCACTGGACGGCCCCGGTAAGACCGAGAGTCTGTCGGGCTGCCTGCACTCTCTCTCGGGCCAGTTTACATTGTTGAAGCAAACTCGTGTTTCCTGCCTCACCCACCTCTGCTGCAGCCTCCTTCTGATGTACAGAGCTTCCTTTATAGATAAGCACACTGGCTTCCCACCCTAAACAAACAGCTGAGAGACAAGCTGTTCGTAGCTCCGAGCTGGGACAAGCTGTGAAGCAACAATTGGGGCTGTTGAAACTCTGGCTGATTGAGGTTGGGTTGGCCGTTCACCCGTCAAATTCCAACACCCTTGGTCACTGCCCAACCATCTATGTCATTGGGGTCAAACACAAACACCAGAGGTACAGTCAGAATGGGCCCACCCCGCAGTGTCTGTGGATCACAGTCCCAGCTCTCACTGCAACACCAGCAGATCACAGCGCCAACTCACTGCAACACTGGCAGATCAAAACGCTGGCCGTTTGCAGTGCCAACTCACTGCAACACTGGCAGATCACAACACTGGCAGTTCACAGCGCCAACTCACTGCAACACTGGCAGATCACAGCACCAATTCACTGCAACACTGGCAGATCACAGCACTGGCTGCTTGCAGTGCCAACTCACTGCAACACTGGCAGATCACAGCACTGGCAGTTCACAGTGCCAACTCACTCTAACACTGGCAGATCACAGCACCAAACTGCAACACTGGCAGATCACAACACTGGCAGATCACAGCGCCAACTCACTGCAACGCTGGCAGATCATAACTCTGGCCGTTTGCAGTGCCAACTCACTGCAACACTGGCAGATCACAACACTGGTGGTTTGCACTGCCAACTCACTGCAACACTGGCAGATCAGTGCCAACTCACACTGCAACACTGGCAGATCACAGTGCCAACTCACACTGCAACACTGGCAGATCACAACACCGGCAGATCAGTGCCAGCTCACACTGCACTGCTGGCTGCGACACTAACACACTGCAACGCATCAGTTAGGCTTCTGGCAATTCCTGTTTATTATCGGCAGCACAACGACAAGGTCCCTCATGGTCGGCTGACCCAGAAGGTTAAGATTTGGTAGTTTGGAACCAGAACTGATTTTCCCTCAGAAGGAGTTATTCTGGCTGGAGGTCCGTGACCAGTGGTGTTCCGCAGGGGTTGGTGCTGGGACCTCTGTTGTTTGTGATGTACATCAATGACTTGGATGAAAATGTAGGGGAGTGAATCAATAAGTTTGCAGGTGACACAGAGATTGGTAGAGCTGTGGACAGTGTAGAAGGTTATCAAAGGCTACACCAGGATATAGATCAGTTCCAGATATGGGCAGAGAAATGGTAGATGGAGTTTTATCCAAACAAATGCGAGGTCAAATGTAAGGGGAAAAGTGTACAGTTAATGACAGGACCCTTAACAACATTGATATCCATACCTCCCTGAAAATGGAAATGCAAGTAGATAGTGTGGTAAAGAAAGCGTATGACATGGTGGCCTTCATTGGTCAGGGCAGTGAATATAAGAGTCAGGAAGTTGTGTTGCAGTGATATAAAACTCTGGTTAGGCCACACAATGTTCTGGTCACCCCATTACAGGTGGATGTGGAGGCTTTGGAGAAGGTACAGAAGAGTTTCACCAGGATGCTGCCTGGATTAGAGGGCATGAGCTATAAGGAGAGTTTGGACAAACTTGGATTATTTTTCTCTGGAGCATCAGAGGCTGAGGGGAGACCTATCATGAGAGGCACAGATAGGGTAGACAGTCAGAATCTTATTTCCAAGGTAGAAACCCAAATACTAGAGGGGCATGGGTTTAGGATGAAAGGGGGAAAGTTTAAAGGAGATGTGCAGGGCAAGTATTTTCACGCGGAGAGTGGTGGGTGCTTGGAACAGGCTGCCTGGGGTGGTGGTAGAGGCTGATACAAGAGTGGTGTTTAAGAGGCTGGTAAATAGAATGTGCAGGGAATGGAGGGATTTGGGTCATGTGCAGGCAGAAGAGATTTAGTTTAATTCAGCATCATGTCTGGCACAGACATGGTGGGCCGAAGGGCCTGTTCCATGCTGTACGTTCAATGTTCTAAGTTGTGGGAAGTGTGACCTGTGAGAGCCAATGACTGGGCAACCTTCCTACCTGGAGTCTTCTCACGTCAAGGGAGCACCATACTGTCAGAGGGCAGTCTCCGGAAGGTACCAAGGTGATTTAATGATGAGCAGTGACTTTCCCCAGTGTCCCAGAGACAAATCCACCAATCAATCACAAAAGGATTATCTGCTGTTTGTGGGATCTTGCTGTGTCTCATTTCCAATTCAGGGAGATTGTCTGTGTCTGACCCATGCTATCTCTGACCCTGGGAGTGTGTGATGGGACGGTGCAGAGGGAGTTTCACCCTGTGTCTGACCCTGGGAGTGTGTGATGGGACGGTGTGGAGGGAGCTTCACCCTGTGTCTGACCCCGGGAGTGTGTGACGGGATGGTGCGGAGGGAGCTTCACTCTGTGTCCACTCAAGTTACATTGCAGATATGGAGGAAGCCTGGAGTTGTTGAGCCCTGTCGACAGGCAAGATTTACTTACCAGGTGATGTCACGGGGTCACTCCTGCCTTTGAAAGCTTTATGGGCAGGAAGCAGCTGAACTTTTCATTTTAATATCAGACTTCCAATTTTTTCTGTTAAACTTTAACAACGAATTGATCAAAGATTGAAAGCAATAAATACCTTCCCTCATTAAACAGAACTGCAGCATTCCAACTGTGGGACACTCTGACAGTGTCAAATACACTCTGGACACGTTCTGGTTCCACCTTTCACCAGATTGGGATCATAGTGCAGGTCCCCATGAGAGGAAATGTAAGTAACTCAGCTCCAATCAACAGCGAGACAGCCTCTGACTGTAGAAACTCAGAGACCCTTTCAACAAACCAACACAGCATGCAACACCCAAATAAGTTGTCCCTGCCCTGGGAGTGTATGACGGGACGGTGTGGAGCGAGCTTCACTGTGTCTGACCCCGGGAGTGTGTGATGGGACGGTGCAGAGGGAGCATCACTGTGTCTGACCCCGGGAGTGTGTGATGGACATGTGCAGAGGGAGCTTCACTCTGTGTTTAACCCCGGGGAGTGTGTGATGGGACGGTGCGGAGGAGCTGCACTCTGTGTCTGACCCCGGGAGTGTGTGATGGGACGGTGCGGAGGGAGCTGCACTCTGTGTTTAAACCCCGGGAGTGTGTGATGGGACGGTGCGGAGGGAGCGCACTCCTGTGTCTGACCCATACCCGGGAGTGTGTGATGGACGGTGCGGAGGGAGCTTCACCCTGTGTCTGACCCATACCCCGGGAGTGTGTGATGGGACGGTGCGGAGGAGCTGCACCCTGTGTCTGACCCATACCCCGGGAGTGTGTGATGGGACGGTGCGGAGGGAGCTGCACCCTGGTCTGACCCCATACCCCGGGAGTGTGTGATGGGACGGTGCGGAGGGAGCTGCACCCTGCGTCTGACCCATACCCCTGGGAGTGGTGATGGGACGGTGCGGAGGGAGCTGCACTCTGTGTCTGACCCATACCCCGGGAGTGTGTGATGGGACAGTGCGGAGGGAGCTGGCACTCTGTGTCTGACCCATACCCCGGGAGTGTGTGATGGGACGGTGCGGAAGGAGCTGCACTCTGTGTCTGACCCATACCCCGGGAGTGTGTGATGGGACGGTGCGGAGGGAGCTTCACTCTGTGTCTGACCCCGGGAGTGTGTGATGGGACAGTGCAGAGGGAGCTGCACCCTGTGTCTGACCCATACCCCAGGAGTGTGTGATGGGATGGTGCGGAGGGAGCTTCACTCTGTGTCTGACCCCGGGAGTGTGTGATGGGACGGTGCGGAGGGAGCTGCACCCTGTGTCTGACCCATACCCTGGGAGTGTGTGATGGGACGGTGCGGAGGAAGCTTCACTCTGTGTCTGACCCCGGGAGTGTGTGATGGGATGGTGCGGAGGGAGCTGCACCCTGTGTCTGACCCATACCCTGGGAGTGTGTGATGGGACGGTGCGGAGGGAGCTGCACCCTGTGTCTGACCCATACCCTGGGAGTGTGTGATGGGACGGTGCGGAGGGAGCTGCACTCTGTGTCTGACCCATACCCCGGGAGTGTGTGATGGGACGGTGCGGAGGGAGCTGCACCCTGTGTCTGACCCATACCCTGGGAGTGTGTGACATTGCACAGCTCAGGGACAGGCCCTTCAGCCCACGATGTCTGTGCCAAACATAACACCAAATTAAACCAAATCCTCCTGCCTGCACATGATCCACATCCCTCCATGCCCTGCACATTCACGTGTCTATTTAAAAGCCTCTTGAACACCTCTATCGTATCTCCCTCCATCTCCCCTGACAGCATGATCCAGGCACCCACCACTCTCGGTGTAAAACACTTGCCCCACACACTCCTTTCAACTTTCCCCTTCTCATCTTAAAGCTGTGTCCTCCAGTATTTGACATTTCTACCCTAGGCAAAAGACTGACTGTCTACCCAATCTCAGCCTCTCATAAACCTCTATCAGGTCTCCCCTCAGCCTCAGATGCTCCAGAGAAAACAACCCAAGTTGGTCCAACCTCTCCCTATAGCTAATACCCTCTAATCCAGGCAGCATCCTGGTGAACCTCCTCTGCACCCTCTCCAAAACCCCAACATCTTTCCTGTAAAGGTGGGGGGGGGAAGAGGGGAACAGAACTGCAGACAATGCTCCAAGTGCGACCTAACCAAAGTTTTATACAGCTGCAACGTGACTTCCTGACTCTCATACTCACTGCCCCAACCGATGAAAGGTACGCATGCTGTATGCTTTCCTCACTGCCCTGTCCTCGTGTTGCTCCTTTCTGGGAGCAATGGGACTTGCACCCTAGATCCTTCTGGACAGGATAGTGTAGAGGGAGCTTCACACTCACCAAGAGGTGAATTTACACTTCGGTTAGACACCGGGGTGAGAGTTTGATGGCACGGACACAAATTGGGGAGATCCCACTTATGACCCCTAATTTCATCCAGAGGGATCCCAGGGTGTGACAGTGGGCTTCAGTACCAAGGCTGTGGCCTATGGTGATCCCAGCCCTGGAGTCACAGAGAGTGAGTGGTCTGTCTACACTTCTGGCTCCTGCTATTGTCAAATCTGACTGTGGAACCCCTGCAGTGAAGGACAAGCCATGGAGAAGGTACAACACAGACAGGTTGATCGCGGGGTGCCCAAGGTGGACCCACTAAACCCAGACATAACGGAGCCCTGCAGACTCGTCTGGCTCCAGGCCTGTGCCTTTACAGTACAGACCCGCACCCAATCCCACCTCCCACCGCCGGGGCCCTCACCCAGTGCTGTCTAGACCAGTGTTACGGAGAGGCTCTGCAGTAACTGGAGTCAGCTCCCTGTGACACATCCCAGCAACTGCAGACACCCAATGACAGCAGCCTCAGACCCGGGGGGGGGGGGGGGGGGGGGGGGGCTGCTCCCCAATTCAACTCCCAAAGTGCCCATTGGTCATGGACACACAGCTGGAGGGGAGGGGCGATGAGGGTGTGGGTGACCAGAGAGAGGCACTCCCAGGGGACAGAGGGGAGACCGGCAGCTCAGGGTGTTCCCCCCTCCCCCCCTTGCTTGCCTTCCACAACCCCCCCCAAGCCAACCGCACCCCCCCACCCGCCCACTCCAACTGTTGGAGCAGGGGGGAGGGGACATGTTGCTGGATCACCTGCCTCAAGGGCAGCAGGGCACAGGAAGATCCCAGCAGGCTAGGAGTGAAATAAAACCTGATCAGCTGAGCCAGGAAAGGGTTAAAGAGGGAGTGAGACCAGCTGAGGCTGGGGGGGGGGGGGGGGAGTGAGGGGAGGAACCTTGACTACACATCCAGGAGGGAATTCTGGAGGGGCGAGGCGTTGACTCTGACTCCTCATCCCCGACACACAGAGGGGAGCGGCTTCCACCCTCCCCCCTCCCTCTCCCACGGGCAGCTAAGGGATCCCCCAGATCTGAGGGAGCCCCGCGGTGGGGGGGGGCGTTCTCTGCATGACACTGTCTGGGGGTGCCCTCTGCCCCCCCCCACCCCCCGTGTGGCTGGGGGAAGGGCTGATGTTGCTCGGGGGAACCAGCACAGGGACACTCCGGTGGTTGGACAGTGACACACACACAGGAAGCCGAGCTGTCTGGCGAAGGGGAGCCGACAGAATCAAGGAGGAACAGCAATAAATTAACAAGTTCAGACACGCAGCCGGGCAGAGGTCGTGGTGAGAGGAAGGAGCTGTGAGCCAGTGATGAGTCAGGGCTCTGTCACGCTGCTGAGAGTGCGAGGTGCAGTGGAATCTGAAACCGAGGTGTGCAGGAGCCCCGGATGGGTGTGACACAGTGCTTTGACAGCCCAGAATGGGAGATAGCAGCTCAGTGACTCACCTGTACACCAGGTAAACCAACCACTTACACCCTCTCCGGTAAACACATTCAAGCCCAGGCAGAGGTTTGAAGGACTGAGTTATGGAGCGAGGTTGAGCAGGCTGGGACTTTTCTCATTGGAGCGTAGGAGACTGAGGGGTGACCTTATAGCGGTGTGTAGATTTGTGAGGGGCATCGACAGGGTGAATGTGCACAGTGTTTTTCCCAGGGTTGGGGAATCAAGAACTAGAGGACATAGGTTTAAGGTGAGAGGGGAGAGATTTAATAGGAACCTGAAGGGCAACTTTTACACCCAGAGGGTGGTCAGTATATGGAACGAGCTGCCAGAAGGAGTAGGTGAGGCAGGTACATTAACATTTAAAAGATACTTGGACAGGTACATGGATAGGAAAGGTTCAGAGGGATGTGGGCCAAATGCAGGGAAATGGGACGAGCTTAGATGGGAGTCTTGGTCGGCAGAAACCGGTTGGGCCATGTTTCCGTGCTGTGTGACCATGACATTCACAGCCCACGGCAGGAAGATCAGTGCTGCCCTTTGCCAGTGACTGTGGGCAGCCAGAACATGTTTGAGTCAGAAACCTGTGGTTACATCACCCAGTGGACGAGCACCACAGACTGTTACAGCTGAGGCCAATCAGCCCATCCCATCGATGTCATTCCATCAGCCCTACAAATTATTTGTCTTAATGTCCCAACTCCTGCCAACTTCCTTTGGTCCCAGGAGCAGAAATCCCTCCTGGAACCGTTCCGGTGAGTCTCTCTGCACCAGGCTCACCTCCTGGGGCCAGGCAGGGCTGTCAGACTGGCCCTGGGTGTTGGGACAAGCTCGTGACTCAGTGCGGTGGCTTCTGTGCCGGGCAGACAGGCACAGTTACACAATGCGGCTGGTGCTGCAAGGGTACAGCAGCACTGGAGCCCTAGACATTGCAGCACTGCACTGCTGGACATTGCAGCATTGGATGGCCAGACACTGGATAGCAGGGCACTGGAACACTGCACTGCTGGGCACAGCAGCACTGGATGGCCGGACGTCTCAGCACCGCAGCACTGGATGGCCAGACACTGGAGCACTGCTGGACACTGCAGCACCTCTTTGAAAGTTAGTTGCTGGGTAACTTTGAGCCTCAGTGTCTGGCCACTGCCACAGGGCAGAATCACCGAGGGAGCACAACATTGTGTTTAGACACTGAGGTCGGTCTCCCTCTCCACCCTGGGGTGGTGGGAGACCCTGTGGTGTGACTGTGAGGCAGCAGGGGAAATCTCACCAGCATCTTGTCCAGTGTTTACCCCTCAACCACCAGAGCCCTGAATGGTTGAGCAGCCGTGGTGGGAATTGACAGGATTGTGCGAGGTGCTTTAGGAATTCTAGCCTGGCTTTCCTGAATTCCTGTGGATTTGCCATTTTATTTGAAGCTGTCTACATGATCAGACAAGGCCAGCCTGATGGGTACAACCTCACTGTTTGTACAACAGCCCTTGCCCCAGTGAGGGTCAGCGACACACACAGTTCTGATGAACAGACTCCTGTGTGGTACTTCACACCCACAGGAACTTTATAATGAGCAAGACCACATAGTACGGGCAGCAAGTTGTGCTGCTGGTCAAAGATGGATTGAAGAATGAATGATGTTAACACATATGACCGTGGCCGACCCATGTCAAACCCACCAACAGTGACAACGCCCAGTGCAGTGAAGGTCCTCTGTGTTCCCGGATCCAGCACCCAGTCCACCTGAAGATCCCCAGTCTGAGTGAAGGGCAGCCCCACTGTTCCTTCAGGAAGAAATGGGAGGAATCGAGCGCCAGAGTCTGACCGCCAACCCCTGCTCTGAAACCATCTCTGGACTAGTAGGCCAAGGCCATTCTGCACACAGATCTTTCTGGACCATCTCCCCAATTAGACCCCCTTTTCCCTCGCCGGGACACACCAATTCCTAACACACACACTTTAGCCACACAGCATTTAAAAACAAACCGAGAGAATGTGTCAGCAGTGAAACACACCCATTATAGTCCTGGGTTTCAATGTCCCAAAGATCAGACTCTGAAATTAAACATTTGGCGTGACTGGATAAAACTTTGAAACGACTCAGATCGGCTTCACACAGTAGCGCTGCCGGTCAGAGAACTGACCCATCTGGTTCAACGCATTCAGATGTGAAATATAACGTGCAATTATTAACCAGTCTCTGCACCCACCCCTTTCATATTATACACAGCGAATATTTCACGCACGCATCCCGCCCAGGTACACTGCTCCCAGCGAGAGGTTCCTCCTCAGAACCGACCTGACCTCCAGCTCGATAAATGTCTCACAGCAAAGACTTTGCCCAGACACCGTCAGTCCAATCACATCCCACAGCCCAGTCTGAACACCCGCTGACCCAGAAGGGCAAGTAGTTTATTAAACGATCACGTCAATGGCAGATTTAGCAAACACACACTTCAACCCAAACAACTTCAAATCCCTCCGAGACTCGTTCCCGTCACTTCCCTGGTGACGGCTCTCCCTCCCTCCCTCGACACCCGACTCCACTACACCCACATCTCTCCCACTAAACTCTCCCACCCCTAAACTACCACCCCCTCCCTCTGCTCCCCTTTTCCATCCTACCCCATCCCATCCACCCTTCCCTCCCTCTCTGCCTCACCCTTCTCCCTCCGCCTCCACTCTCCCTCAACCTCTTACCCATTCCTCCTCCTTTCCCTCCCATTCCTCACACTCTCTCTCCCCTTTCCCTCCTCCTCCCCTTCCCCCCTCCACACAACCCCCCTCTCCCCCCCAGACCCTCTCCCCCTCCTCCCCTCAGACCCTCCGCCCCAGACCCTCTCCCCCCTCGCCCCAGACCCTCTCCCCCTCCTCCCCCCAGACCCTCCGCCCCAGACCCTCTTCCCCCTCCTCCCCTCAGACCCTCCCCCCCTCTCCTCAGACCCTCCCCCCGCAGACCCTCTCCCCCCCGCAGACCCTCTCCCACCCGCAGACCCTCTCCCACCTTCATGTCGCTCATGATGGTCTGGAAGAGGCCGCCGAGCGCGCTACAATCCTTCTCCATTCCTCCCGCGTCCATCTTCACCGCGCCCGGGGACCAGCTCCGGGAGCGCGGCTCACAGCGGCGGGGCTCCGGCCCCTCGGACACCGGGGCTCCGGCCCCTCAGACTGTGGCGGCGCTCAGATGCCGCACGGAAACATTGTATCAGAATGTAGCGAGTGGCGGCTCCCTCACTCGCTCCGCGCTCCCTCGCTACCGCTCTCGCTCGCTCCCGTCTCCCTTTCACTCGCCCCCGGCTCCCATTTTCCTCTCTGGGGGCGGCCGCTCGGTCCGGGGCGGAGTCGAGGATCTTCGGCAATTTCCGTCCATTCACTTCGGGCATTTCCGCCGCTGCTCCCTTCACAGCGCCGCCCCGGCACCGCCCACACCACTGACCCCCTCCCAGGCACCGCCCACACCACTGACCGCCGCCCCGGCACCGCCCACACCACTGACCGCCGCCCCGGCACCGCCCACACCACTGACCCCCTCCCCGGTACCGCCCACACCACTGACCGCCGCCCCGGCACCGCCCACACCACTGACCCCCTCCCCGGCACCGCCCACACCACTGACCACCGCCCCGGCACCGCCAACACCACTGACCCCCTCCCAGGTACCGCCCACACCATTGACCCCCTCCCCGGCACCGCCCACACCACTGACCCCCTCCCAGGTACCGCCCACACCACTGCCCGCTGCCCCGGCACCGCCCACACCACTGACCGCCTCCCCAGCACCGCCCACACCACTGACCCCCTCCCAGGTACCGCCCACATCACTGACCGCTGCCCCGGCACCGCCAACACCATTGACCCCCTCCCCGGCACCGCCCACACCACTGACCCCCTCCCAGGTACCGCCCACACCACTGCCCGCTGCCCCGGTACCGCCCACACCACTGACCGCCTCCCCAGCACCGCCCACACCACTGACCCCCTCCCAGGTACCGCCCACATCACTGACCGCTGCCCCGGCACCGCCAACACCACTGACCCCCTCCCCGGCGCCGCCCACACCACTGACCCCCTCCCCGGTACCGCCCACACCACTGACCCCCTCCCAGGTACCGCCCACACCACTGGCCCCCTCCCCGGCACTACCCGCACCATCTCCCTGGTGGCCATGTGATGACCACTAGACCTGGGAGTCTGGTGCGGGTCAGTGTGGAGGGAGCTTTATACCAACCTCACTTTATAAAATAAATTTAAAACTTAATTTGTTTTGTTCATGAGTCCTCCTTGTCCAGGATGCTCTCCGGACCCTGTGGTGCCCATCGGTCCTGGAAGGCCTCCAGCGAGCCAGTGGACGCCGTGCTCCCTCTCCAGGGACACCTGGGCACAGACATGTCCTCACCTCAGACTACACCTGAAACACACTAAACCCGTGGGTAATCAAAGTGGAATAAATGAGATGCCGTAAAAGTTAGAATGAAAATTCATTGACCTGAAAAATGAACTGTTTATCTCGGAGACACCAAAGACCGCAGATGCTGGAATCTGGAGCAACACACAAAGTGCCGGAGGAACTCAGCAGGTCAGGCAGCGTCCATGGAGGGAAGTAAACAGTCGACGTTTCGGGTCAAGACCCTTCATCAGGACTGATGCTGCCTGACCTGCTGAGTTCCTGCAGCACCTTGTGTGTCGGTCTCCACAGATACTGCCTGATCTACTGAATATTTCCGGCATTTTGATGTTATTCAGTCCCAGGTGCAACCCTGACCTGCCTCCAATGAACACAATTACTACAAGCACTCTGGAGTTAATCACCTTTCACAGGTAATTCGAGACACCATTTGGAAAGACCTTAAAGTCTACTGCCAACAACCCAAGGTTTGTTTGCAACTAACCAGAACCTGCCCAACTGGTTTGTGGCTTCTGAATAACCGGTGATTCTGCTCAGAGAGCAGAGCATGTTTAACTTTCCTTCAGAGAAGTGAAAGCTTTAATCCGAACAGCCACTCCGAGAAATGTGCAGAGTTTGGGCAAAAGCTCTGCAGGAGGATTGAGAGCTGCTTCACAGCGGTGAGAGAGGAAATGGGTCCAATTTGCAAAGCAGCAGAGTTTACAATGCCTTCATATACCAGAGGGAGAGGGTCCCCCACCCTGGCCACCTAAACCTTGCATCAAGAAGCTGACCCCCCTCCAGCCGAACAATGTCTCGCATCGGAGCATCAGTGGTACCGCCGCTGGCTGACAGCTCCGGAGACCCAGGTTCGATCCTGACCTCTGGTGCTGCGTTCGAGTTTTGCGCGTTCTCCCTGTGGGTGGGTGAGCACGAGAGAGATCAGCAAAATCAAACTGCTCGAGGAACTCAGAGGGCCAGACAGTATCTGAGAGAGCGAGAGCGAAGGTTGTGGGGGAGAGAAGGGGATAGACCCAAAGGACTTCTTCCAAACTGTGAAAATAAGAATGAATTCGGGGTTTCATTTTGGCAGCAAGTCCGGCCTGCACTGTCCTGGAATTCACAGAGATTACACATGTAAATTATTAACCTGTTAGATCGAGGACCCCAGTGACAAAGTCAGTCAATGCCCGGTTGAAAACAAAATTCAGCTGTAACAACACAGCAGGCTCCACCTCCTGACAGACCCGCATAATGGGACTGTACAGCAGCACAGTGGACGGGCCACAATGGGCTCATCCTTTCACATTATTATCAAAAGTAATAATGAGCCAATTAATTGGGCCAAGGCCCAGTGAAATGTATAACGTTCCAAACAAATCATTCTGCTAAAAATCAGGAGCAAAGAGCCTGGAAGGATGAAGGAAGACTTCGAGCAGAACGAACCGAGGGGAAGGTTCACCCGTTCGGAGACCTAAACCTACAAATTACCTCGATTCCATCAAACTCAGTGCAACATTACAGCTTCGGTCACGATGTTGTACAGAAAGGTACCGGAACAGAAGCTGCAAAAACAAAATACTGCAGATGCTAGACATCTGAAATAAAAATAGAATGCTGGAGATACTCAGCAGGTCAGACAGCACCCGTGGAGGGAGAAAAGGAGTCAGCGTTTCTGGGGAAATAGGATTTCTCTTCACCTAATGGTGGGGAGTGACGGTGGGGGGATGTGAGACATTGCTACCGAATATCGAAAGGCCTGGATAGAGTGGACGTGGAGAGGATGTTTCCAGTAGTGGGAGAGTCTAGGACCAGAGGGCACAGCCTCAGAATAAAGGACGTCCCCTTTAGAACAGAGATGAGGAGGAATTTCTTCAGCCAAAGGGTGGTGAATCTGTGGAATTCATTGCCACAGATGGCTGTGGAGGCCAAGTCATTGATTTCAAGCAGAGATTGATAGGTCCTTGATTAGTAAGGTGTCAAAGGACACAGGGAGAAGGCAGGAGAATGGGGTTGAGAGGGAAAATAAATCAGCCATGATCGAATGGCAGAGCAGACTCGATGGGCCAAATGGCCTAATTCTGCTTCTGTCTTATGGTTTTATCTGGGGTACAAAACTGCCTTAGCAGAATGATGATCAAAACTCAGGGTACACCTTGGTCTTCAGAAGTGAATTCTCTGTCCCCCGGGTCAGGGGGGTTACATGGGGTATAGGAGTTGGGGGGTAACTAGTGGGGTTAGAGGGGGTGACATCATGGGCACATCCCTCCCCACTATCGATAGTATCTACAAGAGGCGCTGCCTCAAGAAGGCAACATCGATCAAAGATCCCCACCATCCGGGCCATGCCATCTTCTCGCAGCTACCGTTGGGCAGGAGGTACCCACACCAGCCTGAAGTCCCACACCACCAGGTTCAGGAACAGGGACTTCCCTTCAACCATTCGGTTCTTGAACCAACTGAGAAAATCCTATCACTAGTTTAGCGACACCATGACCACTTCGATCACTTTACCTGCATCTACCAATCACCACCGTGTGTCCACCCTGCCTCCCCTCCTTTATCCACCTATCACTGCTCTGCTTTTCCCTCCTATATATTGGGCTTCCCCTTTTCCTATCTTCAGTCCTGAAGAAGGATCCTGACCCGAAACGATGACCGCCTGCTTTTCTCCACGGATGCTGCCTGGCCTGCTGAGTTCCTCCAGCATCATCGTGTTTTTCATCTAGATTCCAGCATCTGCAGTCCTTTGTTTCTCCAGTACATTGGCCTTCATTGTGAGAGGATTTGAGTCTGGCAGTAAAGATGCCATTGCACATGGGTGCAGTTGGGGACTCCACCCTGGAGTACTGGGGACACCTCTCCTCTCCCTTCCCTTCCCTAAAGGACAGATGTACCTACCATAGAGGGAGTGAGGCAAACATTCCCCAGACGGGTTCTAGGGTTGGCAGGTTTCTCTTATGAGGAGAGATTGAGCAGATTGGGGCCAGGTTTTCTAGAATTTATGAGAATGAAAGGAGGTCTCACAGAGAGCTACAAGATTCTAAGAGAGCTCACAAATGCAGAGGAGGGCGGATTCCCCTGGCGAGGAGAATGGAGAAAGCCAGACAATAAGGGGCTGGCCAATTAGGACTGAGATGAGAATACATGTCTTCACTCAGAGGGTGGTGAATTGTGGGACTCCCTACCCCAGAGGCTATGGAGGTTCCATCACTGAGTTCATTTGGGACAGACAGCAATCCATTTCTGGGCATTAAAGGGATCATGGATTAAGTTAGTGCAGGAAGCTGGTGCCGAGATAGAAGATCAGGCAGGATCCAAGGCAGGAGATGAGGGTGATGGTAGAGGGTTGATTTGCGATCAGAAGTCTGTGGGCAGTGAAGTCCTACGAGGAGCAGTGCTGGACCCTTGCTGTTTGTACAATATGTGAGTGACTTGTATGTGGATGTGGGAGGCGGGATCTGTAAGTTCGCAGATGACACAAAGATTGGAGGAGTTGTTGGCAGTGCAGGGTGGGGTGGGGGGGGGGGCTGGTCTTTGGCTGCAGAGAGATAGATGTGTTGGTGCAATGGGTTGAAATTGCAATTCTAATCCAGACAAATGAGGTTAGGTTTGGGGCTGGTCAGACCGCAGCTGGAGCACTGCGTGAAGTTCTGGTCACCACACTACAGGATGTAACAGTGCTTGGAGAGGGTGCTGAGGAGATTCATCAGGACGGTGCCTGGGATGGAGCAGTTCAGTTATGAGGAGAGACTGGAGAAGCTGGATCTGTTCTCCCTGGAGCAGAAGGGGTTAAGAGGGGACACGATTGAGGTGTAGAAAATGATGAGGGAAGGGGAATTGAAGCAGCAGGCAATTGGGAGCTTAGGATGGCCATTGCAGACCAAGCATCAGTATCCTGTGAAATGGTCGCCCACTCTGCACTTGGTCTCGCCGATGCATAGGCTACATCCAGAGCACCAAATGCAGTAGACAAGGTTGAAGGTGTGGCTTCCACAGCAACCATTTCCAGCCACCTTCACATCGTGGACCTGCAGTGGCTCCCTGCACCGAGCCCCACCACTTGGAGCTCAGAGGTTCTCCCCAGCAGAAAGGACTCCTGCTGTCACACATAACCCCACTCACTGCCACATGGTCACCCATCTCCCACCCCTTCCACCATCTCTCTTTAGTTCTCCCTGCCCGTCCTCATTTCTTTGCAACTTATCATCCGTTTTATCTGACTATGGCCCGTTCTGTTGGAAGACCTTTAACCTGAAATGTCATTTCTCCACTGATACCGTCTGACCTCTGGGCCTCGGGTTTTAGCTCAGATTTCCAGCATCTGCAGGAACTTTCTTGCTGATTTGTCAACTGGTGGACAGTTCTGCCCTCTGGTGGATGTAAATCAGCACTGCAGGCAATTCCTGACGTGGGGAATTAACGTTGGACCATGGAGACGGGGTTCAGCCCCTGCAGCCTGCTCTGCCATTAGTCATGGCTGATGCTCTGTCTCGATACCATTTCCCACCCATCCCTATGGATGCCTTTTGCATCTAGAAGTTTCTCTGTTTCAATATATTCAGCAACATCCTGTTCAGCCCGTGGCAGCAAATTCACTTGGAGAGCGGTGAAGCTGTTGAAGTAATTCCACCTCCTCTCAGTCCCAATTCTCCCACCCTGTAACCAGAGACTGTGACCGCTCGTCCTCGACACTCCAGCCAGGGAAAACATCCTCCCCACCTCCAGTCCATCAATCAGAAATTTGTAAATGTCAGTGAGATCCCCTCACATTCTTCCAAACTTCACAGGGTACAGACTGAGTTGACCCAACCCCCCCATACAGCAATCTGCCATTCCAGGAAACAGGCTGGTGAACCCAAGCAGGTACATCATTAACCAAGGAAACCAAAACTGCACATAGTAGCCCGGTGTGGCCTCACCAAGACCCTGTATACATCCTTGCTCCTCCACTCAAACCCTCTTGCTTCAAAGGCCAACGTAAGGTAAGGTATCTTTAGTCACATGTACATTGAAACACACAGTGAAATGAATCTTTTGCGTAGAGTGTTCTGGGGGCAGCCCACGAGTGTCGACACACTTCTGGCACCAACATGGCATGCCCACAACTTCCTAGCCCATGTGTCTTTGGAATGTGGGAGGAAACCCGAACACCCAGAGGAAACCCACGCAGATACAGGAAGAACGTATAAAGTCCTTACAGACAGCAGCCAGAATCAAACGCGGGTCACTGGTGCTGTAGTAGCATTACGCTAACTGCTACACTACCAGGCCTGCCTATTGGCTCCCCAACCGCTTGCTGGACCTGTACGTTTGCTTTCAGTGACTGGTACACAAGGACTCAAGTCCCTGAGCATCGACACCTCCCAATCTAATACCATGTAAATACTGAAAGCAGAATGCAGGAGAGTTCAGCATGTCAAGCAGCATCTGTGGAAGCAAACAGTATGAATCAATGTTTCTGGTCAAGACCTGCATCAGAACAGCAAAAGTTGCTAGTATATAGCAGTAGATTTGGGGGGGGGGGGCGCGCCTCTATTCCCCCCACCCCCACATACATTGGGAGCACCAAATGCAGTAGATGAGGTTGAAGGAGGTGCACGTAGTGGAGGGCAGCTGGATGGATTTTTCTTCCAGAAAGCAGAGGAGACCCGATCTTCCTGATGGGGTATTTTCAGACTGGACACCCAAGGTGAAGACAGCCAATGAGGGCCTGGGAAATGGAAAGTATCAACATGGCGGAGGGCATGTGAGGGTGTAGGTGGGAAGGGACTGGACAAGGGGAGACAGGATAGAGTCAAGGTACAAGGCAAGTTGACTGGGGCAAGAGCAGGCAGAAACAATGGGCTACCAGGACAGTCCTGTGTGGATCTTGGGTAGTAAGTGTGGGGTTGAGGCACCATCGGGTTGAAGGCTGTGGAGGGAGATCTCTTGATGTGATGGGATCTTTGACAGTGCAGGAGACAGTGGTCTGGTGTTCGTTGGTGGGGTCATGGTCCAGGGGTAGGTAAGATGTGTCTGAGGGCTGACGTCTGGTTTCGGTGAGGTAGAGGTCAGTCTACCAGACGACAATGGCACCGCCCTGGTCTACAGGTTGGGATTGGTGTGGAGTGAGAAGAGGGCTGTGTGTTTGGAGGGAGTGAGGTTGGAGTGGGTCAGGGGAGCGGAGAAGTCAAGATAGTTAATGTCACATCAGCAACTGGAGGTGGAAATGTTGAGAGAGGGGGTGTCCATGAACAAGTGTTGGAGATGCGAGAAGGGGAGGTCAGTGGGGGGAAGGGACTCCCTGCCAAAGAAATAGGCACGGAGGAAGCAGCGAAGGGAGCGCTCACAGTGGGCAGAGAGAGCGAGTGTTGAGGGTGGTGCTGGGGTATGAGATCAGGGCAGGGGGCGAGATCAGTGAGAGAGAGTGGGGAGATCCTGGTGGAGTATCAGGGGTGGGAGGGAAGTGAGGTCCCTGCTCAGTGTCAGGGCCTGGGGCCTGTCCCCTGCCTTTGCCTACAATGAAGAACAGGGAGCGCTTCTGTTCCCCGAGGCCGATATTTATCCATCAGTCGACACAACTTAAACGGAACCCAATGATAAGATATCTTTATTAGTCACGTGTACATTGAAACACACAGTGAAATGTACCTTTTCACGTGGAGTGTTCTGGGGGCAGCCCGCAAGCGTTGCCACACTTCCGGCGCCAACATAGCATGCCCACAGCTTCCTAACCCGTACGTCTTTGGAATGTGGGAGGAAACTGGAGCACCCGGAGGAAACCCACGCAGATACAGGGAGAATGTACAAACTCCTTACAGACAGCAGCCGGAATTGAACCCGGGTTGGTGGTGCGGTAATAGCATTACACTAACCACTACACTACTGTGCCTGCCCATACAATGCCCCTGGTCAGGGTTAATGAGGGGGATCTGGAGGGGAGGTCGGGTGGTCGCGGCCCCACAACCCCAGCCCAAGGACGGCCGGCTGACCACTGCCCCCACAGACCCCGGTGGGTCGGTTAGGACTGGAGGAAGTTTAGTGTCAGTAACCGGCGACAGATCTCATCACTTCCCACCTGAAGCAGCTTGCTGCCTTTGTGCCAGTCCCGGTGCGAGAGGCCATGCACACCACTGAACTCCAGCGCTGACTGACAGTCAGGGTGTGTCAACAGCCCCGTGGCTCCTCGGATCAGGACCCACTGGTTTGCTGGGGGGGCAGACGGTCAAAGGCAGTCACAGTTCCCCCTTTCCCCGTGAGGGGAGACTGGCCTCTCCTCACTGCTCCCCCCTCCCCCTCCGACAGGCAGGTTGTGTGCAGACACTAACCCCCCCCCCATGATGGGGGCAGACGGAGGGTGGTCAGCCTGTAGGGGGGTGGGGGGAGGGGGGGAAGAACCTGACAAACTGGCTGAGATGACCCCAGGCCCCACTGCACCAGACCTGGTACCTCACCCACTTTCTCTCACAGCCCATTTCCCCGTGTCCAAAACTCCATCCTTCTCAACTTGAGGCAATGGAGCAGCCACAGACCTGGGACAGAGAACCCTGAACCCCCACAGGGCCCCGGGACACAGAACCCCAAACCAGATCACAAGACAAGGGAGCAGAAGTAGACCATTCGTTCCATCGAGTCTGCTCCAAGGAAAAGGAAAAAGAAGAAAAAAGGGAAAAAGAAATGAGAAATGGGGGAAAAAGTGCTCCATGAGCTAAAGGGAAAAAACCTGTTCCTTTCTAGCCCCAATTTCTGGCCTTATCCCCATATCCCTTGATACCTTGACTAATTAGATACCTATCTATCTCCTCCTTAAACGCCTCCAATGATCGGGCCTCCACTGCTGTATGTGGCAAAGAATTCCATAAATTCACTACCCTCTGGCTAAAGAAATTTCTCCTCATCTCTGTTTTAAACCGGTACCCTCTAATTCTAAGATTGTGCCCTCTGGTCCTGGACTCACCCACCAAGGGAAACAGCTTAACCACATCTACTCTGTCCAGTCCTTTCAACATTCTAAATGTTTCTATGAGGTCCCCTCTCATTCTCCTGTACCCCAGTGAGTACAGTCCAAGAGCTGACAAACGCTCATCATATGTAAGCCCTTTCATTCTGGGAATCATCCTCGTAAATCTCCTCTGAACCCTCTCCAACGTCAGCACATCCTTCCTAAGATATGGGGCCCAAAACTGCACACAGTATTCCAAATGAGGCCTCACTAGTGCCCCGTAGAGCCTTATCAACACCTCCCTACTTTTATATACTATACCTCTTGAAATGAATGCCCCCACAGGGCCCTGGGACAGAGAACCCCAAACCCTAACCCAGCATGCTCTCCCTGCTGCAGGTGTGCAGGGACAGAGAGGGGGGACCGGGGGAATCACCAACACCCTCACACAGAGTAGTGGCTCCATATTGAAGGAATATCCCAGCAGGAGGGCAGCTGCAGTTTGTCCTGTCCCAGGACTTGCAACAACCACAGGGCGGCCCAGGACTCCACAGGGAAGTGGTGATGATGCCCGAATTGTCAGTGTGTCGGGGGCAGGAGGGACCCAGTCTGTCCTCAGTCTCCGTTCTCCCCCGTGCACACCGTGGATCGTTTCTCAGCTCCTGCAGCTTGCTGGATTAACACATTAACACCACATGAAGTTTTCGCCACAACTTCAGCCCTTTAATGAGAAAGTAATCACCAACACGGTGCCAGTCTGCTGCTCCAGACAGGGACAATTACATCTTCAATCTCATTCCGCAATTCCGCAAACAATTATTTACTTGCCCTCCCCTTCACCTCCTCTTTCTCGATCGGTTCTATCCCTGTCACTCCAGCCCGCCCCCCACTCACTGACGGTGGGTTCAGGCCTGGTCTGGTCCTGAACCCTCACTTTCAGCGGACAACACTGCTCTGAAGTAAACGTCCGATCTCCGCACACCCGACTCCAGCGAGGTGTGGCGGGGCCTCAGCCCCGGGAGGGGTGCCGACCACCCTTCTGGGTCAGTCCCAGCCTTGGACAACTCCCGACAGGGTCATTGCTTTGGGGCACGGTGAAACTTCATGAGAATTAACATCACGTCCATGACTATAGCCCACACACAACAGGAATCACAATTCAATCCCCACCCGTGGGACGCGACCCATACAGTTAATTACCAGCGACATGGCAGTGTTGGCTCAAACCTCCCCGTGATTCAAGCCAAGTACAAAGCTTTGGCCGCCACCCCTAGTGACAGTACAGGACAAAACTTCAGGAAACAGCAAGAGAAATCTCTTCCATTCTGTCTCTCCGGGCTTTTCATGTTGGAATGTGATGGGATGAAAACATGGGCACCCCATGTCTCCAGTCTTCAGACCAGGACAGCCACACCAAGAACCATGCCAGTGCCTGCCTCGACAGGAACGGAGGATCTTCATCCCAATATATCCCTCTCCTCAACTAATGGAGACCATCAACATTCCACACAGGATCAGGGAGTGAATTCCCTTCACACCTGACTTAGTGTGTTGAAGAACCAGATCAGTGGAATATCTCAAAGTAAAACCACCTTGGGGACTCCTTACAACATGCCTGAAGCAGCTGTCAGACCCCACGAAGGACACAAACACAGGTTCTCTTCCTCTCCTGGTCTGGAGACTCCAGTCTCAGTTTGTGGGGAACCACTGCTCCTTGTGCCGCTTTACCAGGCAGCTGGTGATTGCCAGAGCCCCACCCTTGACAAACCGCACAAAGTTATCACCCACCAGAGGTCCCATTGCAAACAGAGTGGGCTCCTGCACCAGCTCGTAAGTGTAAGGGTGGATGTGCAGAGGGTTGTAACGGCAGGAGATGGGCAGCTTCGGGTCCAGACCCAGGTAGACTCCATTGTCCCTCAGGAAAGAAAGCCTGGGGTTGGTCCCAATCAGCACCAGTGCCATGGAGACGCTCACCCCTGTCTGAACCTTGTCCCAACTTTCCAGGATGCACTTCCGATCGGGCTGGAAGCTGCGGACCCTGTGCTGAGGGAGGCTGGTGTAACCACGGTAGGAGGTGGGCTCCTCACCCACACACTGCTGGCTCATCATCTGGTGCACCTTGTGGTACTCTGGGTAAAGCACCTTGGGCAGCTGGTTAAAGATCAGGTTGGGATCGGTGACCGAGCAGCGGAAGGCGTGCAGGACCGGGACACTCCCGTGGTGGGCACAGAGAATGGCGTCAGCCGCGGTCAGTCCAGCACCGACGATCAACACGGGATCCGAGAACTGGTTCAGCCGGCCCTGGGCAACAGCCACCTCCAACTCCGAGATACTGTGACACACATAGGGCAAGTCCTCGCCTTCCACCCCCAGCCGCACTGGCTCATCGTGGGTCCCTGTCGCCAAGACCACGTTCTCGGCTCGGATCAGAAAGGGTGTCCGGCTCCCGTCCCTCGAGGTCTGATACCCCTGGACCTCCCACAAGGATGGAGCCGCTTGACAGCACGTCCCGTCCTCTCTGCTCTCCCGGGTCACACAGCGCTCTCCACCCACCTCCCCCTCACTGCCAGCCCGACGCAGCGCCGTCACACAGCTGCTGGACACAAAGTTCTTCTCCAGCCCCATCTCACCGACAAAGTTCTGGTAATAGGCAGCAACCTCAGCTGGGAGCACACGGTCATTCCTCAGGCTCCTGAGGTCCAGGGGTTACGGATGGGGGGGTTGGGGGGGGGGGGGGGGGGTTGTGTGGAGGGAAAGGAAGAAATAAAGTGTACAGTTAGAACCCTGTTCTGCCAGCTGTTGGGCAGATGTGCCCCACCCTGGAAGAGTCAGCTCTTTGAACGACCCCAGTGATTGGGACCTGCAGATGCCTCTCACTCTGCCCTTAGGGAGACTGCCCCACCTCCTGTCTGGGTTTATTACAGAACCAGCTCCTCCACTACACACTCCAACTATTCCAACACTGTTCCCACTTTTCCCATCATTGTTCCTTGTCATTTTCCTTTCCACCATCATCTCCAATAAAAATAGAAAGTGCTGGAAACACTCAGCAGGTCAGGCAGCATTTGCAGGGAGAGAAACAGCACTAATGTTGCAGATGGAGGACTTTTCACCAGAGGCTTCCTGCTCTGCTGAGGATTTCCAGCAGGTGCTGTTTACATCTGGCTGGATACGGGGGGTTCCCTGTGGGTGAGTTTACTGACAACCCTGATGGTGTCCAATGTCCTGGTCACCACTGGGGAACTGATTTCACAATCAGCCTCCCTCAGCACCAACCAAGGTTTTCACCTTCCTCCCCTCAGGTTTCTAACCTGTATCCTCCCACAGCTTTAGGCCTTCACTCCTCCTTGACACAGCCCCTTCAAATCTCGGCATCCGCAAAAATTTCAATTCTCCGTCAAGATTTTTTTTTCTGAACAAGACTGTTCCCAACTGACCCCACACAACCTCACTGACCTCCGTGCAGCAACCACTTGGCCCCCAGTACTGCCCATCCTTGACCAATGGCCACACCCCTTTGATCAGCCAACGATCACCTCCCATCCAAAACCTCCCCTCACCCCTTCCTCTTATCCTGAACCCAGCTCTCTGTCCCCACTCTCTTTGCTTCTTTTAATGGGGCCTCTGGACAAGTCCTTCAGTCACCTTTCCCCACGTGGAAGAACATTGGCCAAGCCTGAGCTGCCTCATGGCTGTGACTAATTACAGGGCTGTCTGGATGAACAGACAAGTAGCTGGTAGGGTTATGTGGGGCCAGACTGTTGTGTGCATCAAACAGCAGGGAGACAGGTGAACCCAGCGAGAAGGCAGCTGTTCAGCTCAATCCTTCATTCAAGGTCCTGGCCAAGGAGGGCATCAACACGACCCCAACTCTATCCACCATCAATTCCAGTTCTATTAAACCCTTGGCCAATAGGCTGGAGAGTTAAAATTCTTCTGCTCTGTGACCCTTCACCTACCCCTTGGATGATTTCTTCCATGAACAGTTCATTTCCCTTCTCCAGGAAAGTGGTGACATAGGTAGACAGGTGGTGAGGAAGATGCATGGTACATGTGTCTTCATTGGCCATGGCACTGAGTACAAGCTGGTTGTTTAGGAAGGACAGGAATAAGCTGGAGAGGGGGCAGAAAAGATTCACAAGGATGTTGCTGGGACTGGAGGGCTTGAGTTACAAGGGGAGACTGGACAGGCTGGGACTGTTTTCCCTGGAGCGAAGGAGGCTGAGGGGTGACCTTATAGAGGTTCATAAAATTATGAAGTGAATAGATAGGACAAACAGTGATAGTCTTTTCCCCAGGGTAAGGGAATCTAAAACTGGAGGGCACAGGTTTGAGGGGAGAGATTTAAAGGAGATCAGAGGGGCAACTTTTCCCACACAGAGTGTGGAGAGTATATGGAACGAGTTGCTGGAAGTGGGAGAGGCAGGTACGATTTGGACATTTAACATTTGGACAGGTACATGGATAGGAAAATTGGTATTGGTTTATTATTGTCACTTGTACCGAGGTGCAGTGAAAAACTTGTCTTACAAACCGATCTTACAGGTCAATTCATTACACAGTGCAGTTACATTAAGTTAGTACAGAGTGCATTGATGTAGTACAGGTAAAAAAAAGACAATAACAGTACAGAGTAAAGTGTCACAGCTACAGAGAAAGTGCAGTGCAATAAGGTGCAAGGTCACAACAAGGTAGATCATGAGGTCATAGTCCATCTCATTATAAGGGAACCGTTCAATAGTCTTATCACAGTGGGGTAGAAGCTGTCCTTAAGTCTGGCGGTACGTGCCCTCAGGCTCCTGTATCTTCTACCCGATGGAAGAGGAGAAATACCAATACCAAAAGTTGAGAGGGATATGGACCATAGCAGACAGATGGGATTAGCTTGGAGAGGTTGGGATGGACGAGTTGGGCCAAAGGGACTGCTTCTATGCTGTACAACTCCGTGAATCTGTAAAGACCCCCCCCAAGCAGCAGGAAAATTCTCTCTCCCCACCCTATTAATTTTTCCAGACTCCTTCAGATTGCAGTGAAATTTTCCATTAACCTTTTATATTCCATTGAATACAAGTGTGTATAAACTTGCTCAGAATCTGACTCTGGGAACTGCACTGACTGTCCCCCAAAGCCATTACATCCTTCACAGGGAGCTGACCCAGTAAACAGAAGCCCTTTAAAGGGAAAGGACAATGTTGGGAAAGCAGTGTCGGGCCTGGTACGCACCTGCGCTTCTCGCTGACCCAGTCCTTCATTTTCAGACCCGGTAACTCCATCCAGTTGCCAAAACTCAGTGTGAGCATCGAGCCCTCCATATCCTGAAAGAGAAAGCAGTGAGCGGTCTCGGAATCTGCACCAGAATGGACCGGCTCCAGGTTACAGGGCCGAGAGATGGAGCAGGCAGAAAACCTGACGAGACCTCTAACAGAAATCAAGGCTTCGTAAAGGATGGACAGAGAAGAGGGATCCTTCTTCACCAAAGAGCGGGAGAATGGGGAACTAGGAGTGACTGCAGTCCCTGGCTTGAAGATATAAGGACAGAACGGATGAACATGCGGAGAGCAGCATAAAGATGGTCAGAGTGTACAGCACAGAAACAGGCCCACTGGGTCTATACCAACCATCCTGCCTATCTATATTAATCCCACTTGCTTGCATAAATTCCATCTCCCTCTGTGCCCTGCCCATTCATGTACCTGTCCAGATGCCTCGTTAATGTAGTTACTGTTCCTGCCTCCACCTTCTCCTCTGGCAGCTCATTCCAGATATCAACTATTCTCTGTGTGAAAAATCTACCCTCAGATCCATTTTAAACCTCCTCCCTCTCACCTTAAACCTCTAGTTTTAGACACCCCTCCCATGGGAAACAGGCTCTGGCCATCTACCCCAGCCTATCCAATCTTTTCCGATAGCTCAAGCCCACCAATTAGGGCAACATCCCTGTGAATCTTTTCTGAACCTTCTCTAGCTTAGAGTTGTGTCGTCTACATGCCCTGGAACACAGAACGAGTGGGATGTCAGAGAGAATAGTAAAGTTTCTACAGGGCTGGACAGATGAGATACGGTGAGGGCGTTGCCAGTGGCTGGAGGTCAGGACAGGGTGTGTGTGGAATTCTCTACAGAAGGCAGAGGAGGCCTGGTCATTAAATATATTCAAGGCCGGCACATTGGTGCAATGAGTAAAGTCACTGCCTCTCACAGCACCAGAGTCCTGGGTTCAATCCTGACCTCGGGTGCTGTCTGCGTGGAGTATGCACGTTCTCCCTGTGATATTGTGGGTTTCCTCTGGGTGCTCCGTTTCCTCACACATCCTAAAGACGTACAGATCAATAGGTTAATTGGCCGCTGTAAATTGCCCCTAGTGCGTAGGCAAGTGGCAGAATCTGGGAGGAGGCGATGAGAATGAGGGGAGAATAATAAAAAAAAACAGATTCGTGTCAGATTAACATGTGGGCGTTTGATGGTTGGTGTGGATTCAGCTGAAGGGCCCGTTTCTGTGTGGCCTCTCTCTCTGACTTTCAGGCAGATACATTTCTTAATGACTAGAGGGTCAATAGCTATGGGTAGAAGGTGGGAACAGGATACTGAGGTGAGTGGTCACCACAAAGGTGTTGAATGGTAGAGCAGGTTGATAGATCCCAACCTGTTTCCTGGTGTGTAGTTACTGTCAGGAGGCCTTTACACCATTCCCACAGTGACCCCTTGCCTTATAACACATTACCTCCATCAAAACCTCCTCCATACCCTAGTTCCCCAAACTTAGTTTATCGCTGTTGTGCCAAGACCATTCTTACTTAACAGAGCCACTCCTTCACTTTTACCCAGGTTCTTCCTGTCTGTACCTTTTAATAGTCAGAGCCCAATCCACAGCTTTCTGCAGTCACATCGTTGTAATGGTATCTGATCATTTTGTTTTCACCTTCTCCTCTGTTGCAGTTCCAAGTCCAATGAGATACAGAGCCTTGAGTTTTATCCTGTTATTTCTGTAACATCTTGCCTCGCCTACTGATTTACTCCTAGATCAGAACTCTCCATTCCTTCCCACAGTCCATTCATCATTCCCCACACTGATAGCTCCAGCCTCGCCTCTCCCCTGTCATTTACTGATTTTGGAGCTTTGATCCCTCCACCCACGATTTAGCTGGAAACCTCTCAAACTAAACATTTTGCTCCTCGCAAGGCAGCTGGTCATGCGTGTAAGAGAATAGAGAGGGTGCACTCAGTGAGAAGGCAAGGGGACTTTCTCACCTCTGGGAACACTGCTGGTGTTCAATCTTTGCAAGTTTCCTGAATCCATTTCACTCACTGAGCTAAGGATATACTACAGTACAGGGGCAGGCCCTTCGGCCCACCATGTCTATGCTGACCGTGATGCCAATCTAAACTAATCCCATCTGTCTCTACAGGATTTGTATCCCTCCCACCTGTTCATGTGTCTCTGTCTAAATGCTTCTTAAATGTAGTTATCATATCTCTCCCACCACCTCCCCGGCAGTGCCTTCTAAACACCTACCACTCTCTCTATTAAAAAAAAATTCCTGCACATCTCCTTTAAACTTTTCCCCTCTAACCTTAAAACTATGCCCTCAATTATTTGACATTTCTCCCCTTGGAAAAAGACTGTCTACTCTGCCTATGCCTCTCATAACCTCTATCAGGTCTCCCAGTCTCTGCCTCTCTGATGGAAACAATCCAAGTTTGCCCACCTTCTCCTTATAGCTCATATACCCTAATCCAGGCAGCGTCTTGGTGAAAGGATTCAGACACAGCAGCTTTCTGTCCACAGTTTTAACCCTTGGCCTAGATGACAGGGTTAATGGAGTGTCCTGGTGTCTTTGTAAATTCAGTATTCAAAGCAGAGCATAGAGTCATGCAAGGACTGTGTCACGATAGGAGTATTTGCATATTTTTCCAGGATGCAAATTGTGAATTCAAATCTCCCTTCTCTGAGTCAACCTATCAAGATGTGAAATAAATAAATAATTAATGGACAAAGCTGAGCCAGGTCAGCAGCCACTCACATGCCAGGAACCTCCAGGTAATCCTGTGCCCAGGACCAGATGTGATATACTCTGTGCAGCCTCTAGTCTCCACCACAAGGGAGAAGTGTGATCCAGACCATAGTCACCATCAGGCAGGAGAAGAGTGTCAAAGAGCACAGCCACTGGATTCGAGGAGCGTCCCTCCAAACCTTCAGACAGCCACTCCAGATCCTGAGGGCAGTCAAAACATGAGTTTATACTCAGTCACAGAGGACACTGAACTCAGGACCTTACCCGAGGGACTGGCAGTGTGTAACACATGGCTTGATGGGAAGATAGTCTCTGAAAACAATTAACATCAGGAGTCAGCATCAGAACACAGAGCTACTGGACTAGTTACTTCTTGCATCAGAGTCGGCCATTTGACCCAGCCTGTCCATGTCAGCTCCCTTCAGACCCACCTCTCCCCATCCCACGCGCCCCCCCCCCCATTCCCCTGGTCTTGCGAACTCATTAGATAAGACATCTTTATTAGTCACATGTATTTCACTGAGCGCTTCAATGTACATCTTCTGCGTAATGTTCTGGGGGCAGCCTGCAAGTGTCGCCACGCTTCCGGCACCAACAGAGCATGCCCACAACTTCTTAACCTGTACGTCTTTGGAACGTGGGTGGAAACTGGAGCACCCGGAGGAAACCCATGCAGACGTGGGGAGAACGTACAAACTCCTTACAGTGGCGGGAATTGAACCTGGGTCGCTGGTGCTGTAATAATGCTATGCTAACCGCTACACTACCGTGCCTGTCCCATTCTCTTCCACATGTCCCACCAACTCTGCTTTGCTGCTTTTTGTCACTTACGTTAAAATGCAATTTACAGCAGCCAATTAACCAACCAACCCACACATCTTTGGGATGTGGGAGCAAACCAGAGCACTCAGGGGAATCCCATGCAGTCACAGGGAGAACGTGCAAACACCACACAGACAGCGCCCGAGGTCAGGAGTGAACCCGGGTCTCTGGCACTGTGAGGCTGCTATGCCAGTGAACCAGAGGAACACCACAGGTCACACCTTGGATGCATCTGTAACTCCTGAGGTCTCCACACAGTTGTCCCTTCACTAGCACAGCCATGGCAAGTCTGGCTCTGTGGAAATCACAACAAGACTCCTGACCCTGAATCTAGTTGGGACTAAAATACAAGAATATTAACCACTGCAGAGAATCCCTAAATATTTCCATGTCACAAAGTTGTCCTGTAAAGTACATGTATCCCCTGTATAAAACACACCAGCTATTAGAAATAGTCTCCAATTTCTCACATGGGGTTGGCTTTGAACTCATTTCCCCTCAAACTTCAACAGATCTGTGTAAACCAGGGCCATAAAAATACAATTAGGAATTGAACATCACACCAGAAATCTTCATCTGCCTGAAGTACTCAGCACCACACTCCAATCAGCACAGCATTGGTTGTGGACAGAGGAGGAGGAGAAATATGCAGCAACTAACCAAATGGGCAATTAAATTACTCCCAGGCTTCAGCATGTCCTGCACTAAAGCCAAAGAGGGCTCTGGATTTTAGTGGACGAGTTTCTGTAAGTACAGCTTCTTTGGTGGGTGTGGGTCTGTGTGCAGGAGCTGCCATTTGTTGGAGGACTCTGAGAGCCATGGATGAACAAAACTGATCTGCACAAAGAACCAACGGGGTTTATTCACTGACCACATCAAACACAGCCCCAGATCTACAGCAAGAACAGATTTGTAGCATTGTTTAAGTATTTTGTTACATAGCTACAGTTCCACAGAACTTTATTGAAAGCAATTCCCAATCTGGCTGCCGACAATTCCAGGTCACACTGACGTCCAGCAAAAGGGAAACTGCAAGGAGCAATGCTGAAGCTTCAGAGCACAGAATCAGAGGAAGGGATGTGGTAACAAGGCAGGAGAAACACACATCTGCTTCTGCGCATCCTTGGGGCATTCCTTAGTCCTGGGAGAACAAATCATCCCATTAGCCTTGGGATGCTCTCCTGGACACAGCACTGGGAGGTGCTCCGACTGCGTGCAGTAAAAAGCAACCAAGGCGACAGAACCCAACTCACCCGACAGAGTGCCATATGTCCCTTGAACTGGGTACCAGACTAACTCTCACAGTGTTTCTCCATGCCCGAGGCTATGGAATCAGTACTGGGATAATTGAACAGTGAGATTGGGCAAGGACCACTGCTAAAGATCACCTCAACAGTGAGAATTGAAAACTGTTCACTTAAGTGTTCAGATACACCTCCAGCAGCAATCAGTGTGTTACAGACTCTTACAGCAGGGAAACAGGCCCTTCAGCCCAACTCATCCATGCCAACCAAGGAGCCTTCCTGAGTGAGTCCCATTTGCCTGCATTTGGCCCGTATCCCTCCAGACCTTTTCTATCCACGTCCCTGTCTAAATGTCTCTTTTGTACCCACCTCTACCACTTCCACCTCGCTCCATACACCCACCACTCTCTGAAAAACTTGCTCCTCAGGTCCCCTTTAAATCCTTCCCCTCTCACCTTAAACCTGTGCCCTCTAGTTTTAGACTCCCTATCCTGAAAAAAAACTGACCTCCCGCCTTATCTACACTCCTCAGGATTCTGTAAACCTCTAAGGTCACGCCTCAGCCTCCTCCACTCCAGGGAAAACAGTCCCAGCCTGTCCAATCCCTCGTTATAACCCAAACCCTCCAGTGCCAACAACATTCTCACAAACCTTTGCTGTACCCTCTCTAGTTTAATAACATCCTTCCTATAACTGGGCGACCAGACCTGCAGTATTCCAAGTGGAGTTTCACCAACGTCCTGTACAGTTGTAATGTGACGTCCCAACTCTTACAGACCATCCTGGGTAATGAATGGGTTCTGTTTTTTCTTTAAACAGATATCCTCAAGTCAGTTTTGTCCATAAGTTAGGAAATACACAAAAACAAATCACAAGATATGGTAACCACACATAAAACAGTACAGCACAGGAACAGCCCCTTCAGTTCACCAGGTCTGTGCCAAACACGATGCCAAATTAAACTAATCTCTTCTGCCTGCACGTGATCCATATCCCTCCATATTCATAGCCTCTTAAATGCCACTGTTGTATCTGCTTCCACCACCATCCCTGGCAGCCTGTTCCAGGCACCCATCGCTCCGTGCCTTTCAACTTTCCCCCTCTAATCTTAAATACATGTCGCCCAGTATTTGACCTCCACAGCATTGTAATGAATGCCACTGAAACCACATTAGACTGATAAGAAACAATCGAGAGCGAGAGTGAGAGATTTTACTCAATGCCCTGACCAATGAAGGCATGGGTGCCACACGCCTTCTTCACCACTCTGTCTACCTGTGTGGCCACTTTCAGGGAACTATGTACTAGTACTCCTAGGTCTCCTTCTTCTACAGCATTTCCTAAGCCCCTACCATTCACTATGTCCTCTCCTGGTTTAAATTCCCAAAAATAAAGTAAAACACACTTTTCCGAGCTAAAATTCCATCTGCCATTCCTTGGCCCACTTTCCCAGTTGATCGCCATCTTGCTGCAACCTTAGACATCCTTCTTCACTTCCCACCACACCACCAATTTTGGTGTCATCTGCAAACTTACTAACCATGCCACCTACATCCTCATCCAAGTTGTTAATGTGATAAACAAGGGACCCAGCACTGATCCCTGTGCACTCCTCAGGTCACAGGCCTCCAATCTGAATAACAACCCTCCACTATTGCCCTCTGACTCCTTCCACTAAGCCAACTTTGTATTCAATTGGCTAGCTAACCCTGGATCTCATGTGTCCTAACCTTCCAGACCAGTCTACCCTTGTTAAAGTCCATTGACAAGTTCACACATCCTACTTTCATCTCTTTCCTTGGTTCCCTATTCCTTACAGTCAGTCAACAAAAGTCGTCAATAATGTTTTAAAATTTCCAATTGATGCTCCATTGCAACAGCTTTTTCAGAGAGAGTATCTAGGTTTCCACTGCTCGTTATGTAATGAGGAGCTTCCCGACATCACTGAATGGCCCAGCTGTTATACTAAGGTCAGCTCCCCTGCTCAGGACTCCCACTGCCAGAATAATGACTTCTATCAGCTCTATAAAATCATTTAAACGTTCCAATTATGCACTCAACAGGTAAGGCAATATTTTTCCCAGCCTCATCACACCTCCCTGTGGCAATACTTTGCACAAACACAAGGGACTGAGCTGCAAGTCCTGCGGAACTCTCCCAGCAATAGCCACCCAGTCACAGAAACAACCTTCTGCTATCGAGCCAACTGTGGATCCAATTTACCACTCTCACTTGGATCTCATGGAATTATTTTTTGATCTACCTCTATACGGGTCCTTGTCAAAAGCCTTCCTGAAATGCATGAAAACTACATCAAACCTATTGCCCTCACTGAATGTTTTAAGAAGGGTCGTCAATCAAGTTAAATCAGATCGGACAAACTCTAATCAGTCCTGACTGTTGCTGACCAACCTGTGTCCTTCTCTATGAAGGTTTATACCATCCCCTAGAACCGATTCCAAAGATTTGCTCAACACCAAAAGTTAAACTGCAGACACAAGAGACTGGAGATGCTAGAATCTGGAGCAAAAAAACTGCTGGAGGAACTCAGGCGGCCAGGCAGGGCCTGTAGAGGGAAATGGACAGATGACATTTTGGGTCGAAACCATTCAACTGGACTAACCCTAACCCAGTCTAAGCGAAGGGTCTTGATCTGAAATACCGACTGTCCATTTCCCTCCCCAGTTGCTGCCTGACCTGCTGAGTTCCTCTAGCAGTTTGCTTTTTGCTCCTATTCCATTGCTTTACTGGTTTCCATTTCCTACGTCAGCAGTCCTGGTACCAGAGTTCTTCTGCCCACTGAGTTAGAGACAGCTTCAGTTACCCGCAGGACCTGCATCAAGACACAGTATTATTCCAGGCATTGCCAGTTAGAGCACACATACACACAATACCTGGTCAACGATCGACAGGTGGCGGTTCTCCTCCAGTTTGCGCTGCAGGATTGGGTTTGGGTGGCTTGCTAGAGGTGACAGGTAGGGTCTGTATCCAGACAGTAAGTAGGACAGGCAGATTCCTGAGGGCCCATTTCCTAAGGAACAAACAACATTAATATGCATGTTTCAGGGCTGCACGTAGGAATAGGAGGCCATTCAGCCCATCAAAGCTTTCCACCATTCAATAAAATCAGGTCTGATCCCTGCCTCAGTGTATCCACTTTGCACCATATTCTGAATACCCTTCCCAATGAAACCTCCAACCATCCCCCCTCTGGGGAGACACTCCCCAATACCAATGCCCTCTATGTGACAAGGTGCTTCCTGACTTCACCGAGTGGCTCAGCTCTGACCTTAACACCTTGTCACTACACTACAGATTCCCCGTCCCAACACCAGAAATTGTTTCTTTGTACCTACCTAATCACATTGATTCACCACTTTAACACCCAATTAGATCATCCCATCTCCCAAACTCAGCAGTAGAAACCTGGTTTATACAACCCATCCCTGTTATTTAACCAATTCAGTCCTGTATTCTGCTAGACACTGAAACACTTCTTCCAAACAAGCATGGTTTTATTAATTAACAGTTCTAATCCATTAAATAATTTTTATCACTTAAACCCCAGCTTGACCACCCCCTACATTCTATCTGCAGGGGAATAGAAGATCTTGCAAGTAGTCCACACAATTCAAACCTTTCAGTTCTGTGATTCACAAGAGCAATTTCAATTAAAATTGAACACCAAGGAAGGAGGCAAACCAGGGGTTAGGGTTTTGGCAGCAGAAGGGAGAGCCAGCAACTGTGGAGGGAAGAAATGATTAAAGCACATGAAGCCAGAATTTGAGGAGTGCAGATAACCTGGAGGGGTGGGGGTTACATAAACAGGGAGGGACAAGCTGATATAGGACAGAAGGATGAGATCTCTAAACCCAATGCATTACCAGACCAGGGGTCAATGCGGGCCAGCCAACATGGGGTGGAGTGGGATGGTGGGTGAGAATCTGGCCAAGTTTACAGAGATGGGAAGATAGAAGACAGATGACAGAGGGATGAGGCAGGGATAAATGTGGAGGAGCCAAAAAAAATGCAACGGAAGTTTATCTGAGATGTATGGATTAAAAGGGAGCAGGAAAGAAAGTGGGGAGGGGGGGGGGGAAATTCCCATTCCCAATGTCCCCCTCAGGGTGGGGAGGGGAGAGGGGGGGAAATGTCCCCTTCAGGGTGGGGAATGTCCCCCTCAGGGTGGGGAGGGGGGGGGAATTCCCATTCCCGGTCCCCCCTCAGGGTTGGGGGAGGGAGCGGGCAGGGCGATTCCCAATCCCACTCTTCTACACTGCCCCCTTGTCACCTTCTGCTCCCAGCCTCAACACTTTGTCACTCCTAACCCAGTGGCCACAGCAAACTTGGACATTTAACTTCCAATTCTCATAGCTGTTGTTAACAAGAGGTGGCCGGCCCAGGGACACCACATCACTAACAGCCAGAGGGTTGTCATTAATGCCCACAATCCATCTCCCACTCCCAACCAGTTCCAAACCCTTGTTAACAGGGTTTCCCCACAAGCCCCACCCCTCCCCCCCGTCACCACCACCTCTCCCTGTACAGGCTGGGCTTTAGGTTGAACAACCCCCTCTTCTCTTGCATCCCTCCCCAACCAGACTCCTTGCTTATTGCAGCACAGTAATTGCCAGAGAACTGCTGTAGTACAACATAGTAAAGCAGGGAGTTCCTGGGTCCCTGGACTGTCCACTCAGCTGTGGTTGCACCTTCACCTGGCCCAATGGGAGGAACCCTGCCTGGTGACACCCACATTAATCTCGCTCCACACCCCATCTGATCATACCCACGACAAGGACAGGAATGGTCAGAGACCCATCGTCCGGCAGCACCCTGTCCTCCAGCATCACGAAGGGCAGTGGTGGAACTGTGGAGGCTGAACACGCACCAAATTATCACAGAGCTTTTTCGTGGTGATGTCCCGGCACAAAACTGAGGATGGAAAAGAAGAAAAAAATATCACGAGCTGTAACAAAGTCAAAAGAATTTCCTTTAGGATGGTGTGCATTAGTTCAGTGCTCATTACATGGTATGTACATCACTAAAACCATCCATTGCATCCATCTGTGCCTTGCCATCGTTTAAGCTCCACCCATGTCTCTCCATATTACCCAGTGAGCACATAACCCAACTATTTAACAGAGGAGAGAGAGAGAGAGAGAGAAAGAAAAACAGGGAACTACTGACGTGTTAACCTAACCTCAGTCATAGGGTAAATGCTGGAATCTGTAATGGATATCACAACAGCACATCGAGAAAGGAATAAAAGGATTGAGCAGAGGCAACATGGAATTATGAAAGGGATATCATGATTGACTAATCCACCAGAGTTCTTGAAGGATATAACAAGGAGGAACCAGTGGATAGGCCGTGTTTATATTTTCAGAAGGCTTTTGATAAGGTTTCACATAGGAGGCTGGTCCAAAGTTAGAGCACACAGAGATGCAAGAGACTGGAACAAAAACGACCCACTGGAGGAACTCAGCATCTGTGGGGGGGGGGGGGGGGGGGGGGAAGGAACTAACGACGTTTCAGGTTAAGACCCTGCATCAGGACTGATCAGTGCTCAGGCTCCAACTATTCACAATCTAAGGCTGTGGTTTGGCTGAGAGCACCAACTGCAATATTCCCCAGTTTGCTGATAGGTGGGAGTGAGAGTGGGGAAGGCAATGCAAAGAAGCTTCCAGGGAACATGGACAAGCTGAGTGGTGACAAACATGGCAGGTGGAATACAATGTGGAAAATGTCGTGCACAAAACAGAATTTTTTTTAAACTGGTGACAGACTGTTGATTTTCAAAGGGAGATGGCTATCCTTGTACACAAGTACTGAAGGCTGACAGGCAGGTAGAGCAGGCAGTAAGGAGGACAATAGTGCCAGAGGATGCAAATAAGGACAACATACAGGACCTTGGTGAGACTTCAGCTGAAGCATTGTACAGCCTTTCAATCTCCCTACCATGAAGGGAATGTGATGAGGATTCTCCAGACCAATTCCAGGGACCATGGGTTTGCAGGATGAGCACAGGCTAAGTAGACGTGGCCTGTCATTCTCTAGGGTGTAGACAAATGAGAGGGATCTCACCGAGACTTACAAAATTCTGACAAGACTGGAAAAGGTGGAGGCAGGGAGGATGTTTCCCTGGCTCAGGGGTCTAGAACCAGGGGTGACAGCCTCAGAATGAGGAGTTGGCCATTTATAACAGGGAAGAGGAGACTTTTCTTCACACCAAGGGTGAATCTTTGAAGGGCTGTGGAGGGTCAGAGTTCACTCAAATTGGAGATCAAAAGATTTCTGGACCAATGGAATCAAGGGACGGTGGGGGGGAGGGGGCGCGGTGGTGGGGTGGTGTCATGGTGCTGAGGGTGAACATCAGCCATGACCTTTATGAACTACTCCCTGTGGAAGTAGATTCCACTCTTACACCTTTTTCTGGTGAAAGATATTTCTCTGAAATTCTCAATTACATTTATTAGTGTTTGTGCATTGTGAGGAAGGTTATCAAAGGATACAGCAGGATATTGACCAACTGACCAACTGGAAATGTGGGCAGAGAAATGGCAGATGGAGTTTAATCCGGACAAGTGTGAGGTGTTCACTTTGAGAGGTCAAATGCAGTAAATGGCAGGACCCTTGGGAGCACTGATGTATAGAGAGATCTTGGGGTGCAAGTTCATAGTGTTGCCACAGTAGATCGGGTGGTACGACATGCTTGCCTTCATCGGTCAGGACGTTGAGTACAAAAGTTGGGCAGTCCTGTTGCAGCTGTATAAAACTTTGGTTAGGCCACAAATGGAGCATTGCGTGCAGTTCTGGTCACTGCATTACAGGAAGGGTGTGGATGCTTTGGAGAGATTCACCAGGATGTTACCTGGATTATAGTACATTAGCTACAAGGAGGGGTCGGACAAACTTGGGTTGGTTCCTCTAAGTGGAGTCTGAGGGCTGACCTGATAGAAGTTTATAAAATAATGAGAGGCATCGATAGGGTAGGTTAGAGTCTTTTCCCCAGTGTAGGATTGTCAAATACTAAAGGGCATAGCTTTAAGTTGAGAGGGGGGCAAGTTTTATTTTTAAAACCACAGAATGGTAAATGCCTGGAACTCAGAGCCAGGGGAAGTGGTGGAAGCAGATAAGACAGCAATGTTTAAGATGCATTTAAACAGACATGAATGGGCAGGGAATGGAGGGATGTGGATCACATGCAGGCAGATGTGCAGTTTAAATTGGCATCATGGTCAGCACAGACATAGTGGGCTGAAGGGCCTGTTCCTGTGCTGTACTGTTCTATGTTGCAGACTCCAGTTCTGCTCTCCTGCACAGCTAAAAGCATCTTTTCTCAAGATGTTTCATAATTAAGTACTTCAATCAAGCTGATCTTCATCTTTATAGTTTATTAAATTTAATAATTCCTAATTCACAATTTATTCCAGCCCCAGATGCCAATTAATAAAATAATTGCTGATTCCATTGTAACCACAACTCTCCGGTCCTGTCTGTTCAGGGCAACCTTTCACCTCAAGAATCCATCTATATCTGCCTTAAGAATATTCAAAGTCTCTGCTTCACTTGAGAAAGTGATTCAAAAGAGGCACAACCCTCAGAGAAAGAACTGTACCTCAGAGGTAAATGGCACCTCATTTTTAAAGACTGACCCCCTAGTTCCAGATTAAGAACATTGGGAATGAGAGCAAGAGCCACACGGGGAGTGGATGCCCATGTGAGACCAGAACAGGTTTCAGGGAAACAAGCAGAAGAATGGGACTAAGGGAGGCAGCACCGACTCAGAGGGCTGAATGGCCTACATCACAAGGAAATAGAAGGAGCCCAATATGGTACAAAGTATGGTCTCATCAATGCCCCATATATCAGGTGTAGTCTCCCTGCCTTTGCATTCAATTCCCTCACAATAAATAACATTATGTTGACTTTCCCAATAACGTGCTGTACCTGCATACGAACCGTGCACTAGACACCCAGATCCGTTATACAAGAAAATACGAATAGGCCAGTCAGCCCCTCAAGTCTGCTCCATTATTCAACATGAACATGGCTGATCTGCCCCAGGCCTCAACTCCTGTGTCTCTTCCCCAGAGCCCCCAAATCCCTGATCTTTCAAAAATGTGCCCATCTCCTCTTTAAATACTTCTGGTGATCCAGTGTGTACAGGTTCTGTTGTAGAGAAGTTCAGAGATTCACCACCCTCTGCGAGAAGTAGTCCCTGCACACCGTTTTAAATGTCTGGCCCCAACCTTGTAACTAAGTCCCTTCATTCAAGGCTCACCTCATGGCCTCTCAGAACCTTTTAGGTTTCAATTCATTCTTCCAAGCTCCACAGAAAACACGTCTAACATCTTTAGTTGTTGGTGAAAGGACAACCCTCTCATCCCAGAAACGTATAAGTGAGTCTCTTTAGGACTGCTTCCAATGCCAGTGTATTCTTTCTTGTATAAAGGGGCAAAACTGTTCAGTATTCCAGTCTTGATGAAGGGTCTCGACCCGAAATGTCAACTGTTTATTTTCCTCCTTAGATGCTGCCTGACCTGCTGAGTTCCTCCAGCATTTTGTGTGTTGCTCCAGATATCAGCATCTGCAGAATCTCATGTCACCATTCCAGGTGTGGTCTCACCAATACCCTGTATAATTGTAACATAATTTTCCATTTTTAAAATCCAAACCCCTTGAAACAAAGGCCAAAATGCTATTTGCTTCTTAATGATTTGCTACACCTGCCTGCCTTTCACTGTTTCACACATAACAACCAGACCCCTCTTACTTCACTCATTTGCAGCCCCTCTCCAGTTACATAACCATCTGCCTTTTGATTCCTCCGACCAACACGCATGACCTCACACTTTCAAAGATTAAATTCCATCTAATAAATTTTCACCCACACACTGAAACCATCTATATCCTGTGACGACATAAATGTCATCAGCAAACTCAGATATTTTAAACTCCACCCATTCCTCGTCATTATGTAGATAGTAAATAACTGAGGACTAGGACAACCCCTGGGCACCCTCTAGTCTGAAAAAGATCCATTTATTCTGACTCTGTCTTCTGTGCGAAAACTAATCTTTAATCCATGTTAACAAACTTCCTCAATATCATGAAGTCTTTGCATGTGCTCTATCCTTTCAGAAGGCACTTGATACAGTGCCTCATTAAAGTCCAAAACACTACATCTACAGGTTCCCCACCACTGAATCCTCTCGTTACATCCTCAAAGAACTTCAGCAGATTTGTCAATCATAATTTCCTTTGCATAAAGCATGCTGACTTGGTTTGATTGCATTAGCTTCTCTTAATGACTAGCTATTTCTTCTCTGATTATAGATCCTAGTATCTTTCCAACAACAGGTATTAAAATAACTGGCCTATGAATTCCCAATTTTTGTCTCCCTTCTTTCTTGAACAAGGGCATCATATTTGCAGTTTCCAGTCCACCGGTAACCTCCCAGAACTCAGTGAGTTTTGAAAAACATCAATCAATGGGTCCACTATCTCTGCAGTCACTTTCTTTAAAACCCTTGGGTGCAGGCCATCGGGACCTGGTGACTTTCTGCCTCTAGTTCCGTCAGTTTTTCCTAATACTTTGTTGTGACAGGGACTTATACAAGTCCTTCCCTCCTAAATGAAACAAGCCCATGTGTTATTTTCATGTGCTCCATCTTCAAAATTTAAAGCAACAATTTGCAAAAAATTGTCATTTCCTGTAATTCCCCAGTCTCATTCATCTCTTCTTTTGCACCCCAGAGCTTGTAAACTCTCACCATTTAGAGGTGACAGATTTTCCTGTGAAAATGGATAATTTCACATTCCCCCACACTATACTCCCTTTCTCAGACTACTGCCCTTTTACTTAACCTCTCTTTTCCTTTGTAGCCTCCTGATGTTCTCTTCACAACTTTCCCACCTATCTTTGTGCTGTCAGTAAAGTTAACCACCACACTTTTGGTGCCTTCATCCAGGTTATTCACATAACCTGTAAAAAGGTGTGCATCCAGCATTGATCCCTGTAGCACACCTCTCCTTACATTGTGCCGATCAGCACACAGCCCGTCCATGGCTACTCAGTTGTCCATCAGCCAGCCATCCTTCTATCTACATAAATAAATTAATTCCCTTTCACAAAACCACGTTGACTTTACTTGATTTTTTTTCTGAATGCCCTGACATCACAGCCTCCAACATTTTCCCAATGACGTGTTAAATTGTAGTTCCCTCACCACCTGTCTGGCTCCATCTTTGAGTAAAAGAGTTACATTTGCTATTTTCCAGTAATGGAATCTTTCCTGAATCTAGGAAATTTTGGAAAATAAAACCAACACCATTAGCTAGTTCAATAGCCATTTCTTTTAGCGACCCTAGGACGATGTCCATTACTCCCCAGAGACCTGTGAGTCCACAGATTCCACAAGTTGCTGTCACATTGTCCTGGAATTGGACTTTTCCCTAAGGTCTTCCGTTCTTCCAATCAGATTTGTCATCCTGCTACAGTCCAAGGGTCCGGGGTGGTTTTCATGGATTTGTGGTGTCAATGAGCATTGGGGAAAGAGGGTGGGAGCCAAGTGTAATGCCCGACTTACAGCTATGCCTAGGATGTTACCTGTACCCCTACAGTGAAGGCCAATGCAAAATATCTGTTTACTTCATTTGTCCATTTTCATTACTAATTCCCCAAAATCACTTTCTGTAATTCAATGTTCACCTTGTTAACTCTATTTTAAAAAAAAAATAGCTATAGACACTCCTAGTATCTGTTTTTATATTTTGACTAGTTTTATCTCACGCTACATTTATTTTTTTTTGAATCTCCCAAGTCTTTGCTCCAAGGAAAACAAACTGCCCGGGTGTGCTAGCAGCGGCACTGAAGCCTACCATGGAACAAGAGTGAGAGTCAGTCAGACAGACAGCACAGAAACAGGCCCTTCAGCCCAACTGGTCCATGCCGACCAAGATGCCCCATCTGCCAGCATTTGGCCCATAACCTTCTAAACCTTTCCAATCCACGTACCTGTCCAAGTGTCTTTTAATTGTTGTTATTGAACCTGCTTCAACCACTTCCTCTGGCAGCTTGTTCCACATACACATCACCCTTTGTGTAAAAAAAAGTTGTCCCTCAAGTTCCTATTAAATCTTTCCCCTCTTACCTTAAACCTATGCTGTTTAGTTCTTAATTTTCCAACCCTGGGAAAAAGACCGAGTGCATTCACCCTATCTATGCCCTTCATGATTTAATACATCTCTATAAGATCACCTCGTATAAATGACCTGGATGAAAATGTACATGGGTGGGTTAGTAAGTTTGCAGATGATACAAAGATTGGTGGTGTTGTGGAAGACTGGCAAAGGATACAGTGGGATGTAGATCAGTTGCAGATATGGGCGGAGAAATGGCAGATGGAGTTCAACCCAGCCAAATGTGAAGTGTTGCGCCTTGGGAGGTCAAATGTAAAGAGACAGCACACTGTTAATGGCAAGACCCTTAACAATGTTGATGAGCAGAGGGATCTTGGGGTCCAAGTTCATAGCTCCGTGAAGGTGGCTACATAGGTTGATAGGGCGGTAAAGGCGGCGTGTGGCATGCTTGCCTTCATTAGTCGAGGTGTTGAGTTCAAAAGTCAGGAAGTTATGCTACAGCTTTATAAAACTCTGGTTAGGCTGCATCTGGAGTATTGTATTCAGTTCCGGTTACCCAATTATAGGAAGGATGTGGAGGCTTTGGAGAGGGTGCAGAAGAGGTTTCCCAGGACGCTTCCTGGATTAGAGGGTATGTGCTATGAGGATAGGGTTGGACAAACTTGGGTTGTTCTCTCTGGAGCAGTGGAGGCTAAGGGGAGATCTGTTTGCGGTTTATAAGATCATTAGAGACATAGAGAGAGTAGACAGCTGGTATCTTTTCCCCAGGGTTGGAATGTCTAATACCAGACACAGAGTGGTGAGTGCCTGGAATGCACAGCCTGAGGTGGTGGTAGAGGCAAATATAATAGGGGCATTCAAGAAACTCTTAGATAGGCACATGGATGTGAGGGAAATGGTAGGTTGTGGACATTGTGTAGGTAGCAGGGAATAGTATAGTTGGGCATTTTATTACTAATGTAATTGGTTCAGCACAACATTGTGTGCCGAAGGGCCTGTTCCTGTGCTGTATTGTTCCATGTTCTATGTTCCATGTTCCATGTCTCCTAAGCTCCGAGGAAAAACATCCTAGCCTGTCCAACCTCTCACAAAAAGAAAATCAGTCCCTCAAGCGCTGGCAACGTCCTTGTAAATCTTTTCTGCACTATTTCCAGTTTAATAACATCTTTCCTACAGCAGGGCGACCAAAACTAAACAATACTCCATGTGCGGCCTTACCGATGTGTTGTACAACGGCAACACAGCATCCCACTTTTTATACTCAACACCCCAACTGATGAAGGCCAGTGTGCCAAAAACCTTCTTCACCATGCTGTCTAAAATGGAACTCCACTTCAGGGAACCATGTATTTGTACTCCAAGGTCCTCTGTTCTAGAACACTCCTCAGGGCCCTGCCATTCACCATGAAAGTCCTACCTTGATTTGACTTTCCAAAATGCAATACCTCACTCTTATCCGAATTAAACTCCATTTGCCATTACTTGACTCACTTACTCAGCTGATCAAGATCAGCCTGTAATTTTTGATAATCATCTTCATTCAGAATGACACCACCTATTTTAGCATCATCTGCAAATTCACTAACCACGCCTTGTATGTCCTCATCTAAATAGTTGAAATAGATGATAAACAACAACAGACCCAGCACCAACACCTGAGACACACCACTGGACACGGGCCTCCAGTCTGAGAAACAACCTTCCACCATCACCCTCTGCTTTCTACCATCAAGCCAATTGTGTATCCAATTAGCCAGCTCTCCGGTTTCCATACAATTTAACCTTCCATAGCAGCCTATCATGCGGAACCTTATCAAAGCCCTCTCTGAAGTCCATATAAACCACGTCTACTAATTGATTTGAATGTGGGATGAGAGTTTGTCTCAGAGTGTTGAGGACAGCTTCCATTGTCTGAGAACTATCCCAACTTCAAATCTATCTTCAGAACCTCAGACTTTGAACAATTGAAGTGAACCTGAAATACAAACAGAAAATGTTGGCCACACTCAACAGGTCAGGTAGCGTCTGTGGAGAAAGAAACAAATACTGCCTGACCTGCTGAGTGTTGCCAGGATTTTCTCTTACTTTCAGGTTTCCAGTATCTGGAGGTTTTTTTATTTTCAGATCTACACCAATCTGGTCTTCACGCCTTGGACTGGATTCAATGTTGTGATTACAGTTTGGTTTATCACATTGGCCACAAGGTCACTGCAGCCTAGTAAAAGGGAACACACTATCTGACTGCCCTGTTTTCATTACACTACTCAAAGTGGCTGTGTAACATCACCAGCACAACCCACACACATCTGAGGCAGCAGCACACTGAATGAATGACCACCAGGGCGCTGGGAGCGAAAGCCCATTCCACACACTCACAGCTCTGCTCAGTCAATGGAAGCCATCCTCAACACTCTGAACCAAACTCTCACCTCACATTCAAATCAACTCTCGTTCCACGGTGGGCACCTGGGCCACCAACCATGCTCCTGACAATTTGTCTCCTGCTTTAGTAGCTGCCACTGTACACTTACTGCCTCAGTTTAACACAACACACACCAAGGGTCAAACCTCACTCCTATCTCCAATGACATTCCCATCCCCATGTCTCCCACCATCAAGATTCCTGATCAGAAACTAGACCAGCCAGATAAACAGCTCAGAGGCTGGGTATCCTGCAGCAAGCAACTTACCTCCTGACACCCCACTGCCTACTTAAGATCTACACGAGGCACTTAGACGTATACATGAACAAGCATGGAATGGAGGGATATAGACCACGTACAGGCAGGTGGGATTAGCTTGGATTGGCATCATGGTCAGTACTGACATGGTGGGCCAAAGGGCCTGTTCCTGTGCTGTACAGTTCTATGTTAAGGCACAAGTCAGGAGCAGGATGGAATATTGGAGAGCAGCTCCAACATTCCCAGAGGTTGACACCATCCTGACTTGGGAATGCATTATCAGCCCTCATTGTTAACATGTTGGAACCTGAAACTCCCTCCCCAACAGCACAGAGGGAGCACCTTTGTCAGAAGGGCTGCCGCTCACCACTGCCTTTTAAGGGCAATCAGGAATAGGCAGTAAATGCTGGACTTGCCTGTGGTGCCCAAATCTGGAAACTAGGATAAAGTTTCCTGTGAGCCCTAATCTTGTAGCACGATGCCATTAACCCTTCTCTTTTCATGCCACAGCAGCTGAAGTCACATTCCCACAGGAAACTAATCCCACGACCTCCATCGCTAACACTTTCCACAACCAGAGACCTGAGCAGGATCACTGACTGCAACAGCTGTGCCCAAAAGCTCTGAATGAACCTTCTAGCATTCACTAACCTCTAACCAATGATTTAACTCACCCCACTGAATTAAGTGACTTAAAAAGGAAAAAGAGTTAGTTTCAGAGATAAGCACTGCAAAAAAGGACACCGCATTCATAAACATTCCCTCTCGCTGAGCTCACCCCTCCCAGTGTAACCACAACCCATTTGTACCAAGCACCTCATGCCTTTTGAATAGATTTCAAACAAAACAGTGCTTACACAACACCTGATACATAACTGAGTACAGTATGTACAAACTAATCAGACAAGATAGAACTAGCAGTCAGAATTTGCTCAAGGCTCTCTCGCTGAGAGGTAGAGAATTTTCTTGTATTCATTTGCTATTGGTTGCATCACTGTCAAGGTCAACATTTACTGCACAGACTTGTTCCCTCTCCACAACCAAAGGCTGGCCAGGCTAGACAGCAGTTAATGAGTTAACCACGTTAGTGTGGGGTTGGAATCAAACACAGCACCAGACAAGGTTTCCTTCGATACAGGACATCAGTGAACCAGGTGCATTTTTACATTAATTCAATCAGCTTTTACATAAAGTAACTCTAAGCTTGATGTTGAAAAATCTAATTTGTTTTCTGTATAATCATATTGGATCACTAATTAGATCTGTTGAACTCCACATGTGGAGGGAAAACCAACTTGGCTCCCACCTTCTTTGTCCAACACTTGTGGACACCAGTAATCCATGAAGAACATCCCTGGACACTTGCACTGTGGCAGGAACACAAATCTCATTGAATGGATTGAACCAAGATGGGCAAGCTCTACCCCAGATCAGTTCATCTCATCGACTGCCAAAACTTCCCAAACCTTTGTTATCTCTAGAACTGATGGACCTGGCTCAGAGGTTAAATCACCAGACTGGTAATCCAGAAACCAGGACTAACAATCCAGTGACCAGAATTCAAATCCAACCAAGTCATCTGTGGAATTTAAATGCAGTTAATAATCTATACAGAACAACCAGTCTTGGTAATACTGAACTGGATTATGACAATCCAGTCATCAATGTCCTTCAGGGAGGAAATCTGCTGCCCTTCCCTCATTTGACTCCAGTCTCCCTACGTGTAGTCTAGCAAGCCACCCAGTTACAACATTACTGCTGGGTTCAGACAGAGAAGGAATAAAACTGGATGGGCACCCAGCATCGAGCTAGCCACAGAATTCAGACATGGCAAAGTCACTTCCAGCCCACTTGAACGTGCAAAGTCCTCCTCAAGAACACCTGGGCTCAGGATCGGGAAAGTTGTCCCACAGACTAGTCAAGCAGTGGACTTGAGTAGTCAGTATCACAGAACTGGACTGTACAATGTGCCAGACTCCATCATAGCCCCTGAGGTTGATCCTGTTCCACTGCAAGGACAGACCAACACTGTACAAATAGGAAGGATTAGCTCTGGGAGTCCTTGACATTGTTTCAGGGTATCAGGTTATACACCGACAAAGAAACTTGCTCCTGATTCCCACCTACCATTCTCCCTCAGCTGTTGAATCAGTGCTCCTGCATGTTGAGCAACACCTAGAAGAAGCACTGAGAGTAGCAAGGGCACAGAATGTCCATCACCAAGAGCGTCTAGGTAGCACCACCAGAGACAGAGCTGGTTGAGTCCATACTGACAGAGTTACAGCAAGTCCTGGTGAGCCAACGAGAAGGATAAACCTACTTGACCTCATACTCATCAATCTACCCACAGTATCTTGCTGAATGGGACTAGGAACAACACTGGGCATTGTCAGGTGTGGTGGATCAGTGACAGCAGAAACACCTCCACAACCTGTAGCCTCATGGCCTGGCAACCTCCTCACTATCCCCTCAACCCTGCTTCAATGCTGGGACCAGCATCGGGCACACCCAAATATGATGAGGAGTCAGCCCAGTGAATCTGTCACACAGGATTACATCATTGCTAACAGCAAAAACTGCATGCATTAGGTGGAGTTAAACCATCTCACAACCAATGGATCAGACCCTGCAGCTCTGGCACATGTATTCATGGACAGCGGTGGACAATTAAACCGCTAACAGGATGGCAGCTTCAAGAATACACCCACACTCAACGATGGTAGGGTCCAGTAGATGAGTGTTAGAGACAAGGCTGAAGCAACTGCAACCACATTCAGCCAGAAGTACCAGGTAGATGATCCATCTCTCAGTCATTCCACCATGTACTGGCTGCCCAGAGGCTACACTCTGGACTTCCCTCCCTGAATCCCCTCCTCCTCCTCTCTCCTTACCTTCAAATGCTCCTTAAAACACACTAAGCTTTTGGTAATCTGCCTGACTATCCCATTGGGTGGCTCTGTATGATGTTCTGTTGGACAAGGCTCTTGTGTAACAGTGGAATATTTTACTATGTTAACGATGCTAGGTTTTTACTCACAGTTGTCACGGAGACTGTCTGACCTACATACCCCCGTCATCAATCATCTCAGCCTTCAAGCAGGATCAAAAAAAATCCAGACCAGTCTGAATATTCCAACTAAACATCAAGCACCCTCGCTTGGTACAGAAGGAACTGAGTCATGACAAGAGTATTTCACTTTCCTTTTCAATACACACACTGACAAACAAAGCCGCTTGTTTACTTCAAAGAGTAACAGGAATTGAATTACATCACACTGTCCAACGCCCTGTTAAAGTTCCACAGTACCATTCAATACTGGTGGGATTTAATGCTGTAAATAAGTGGTTCTGAGAGAGGGGTGTGGGGTGGGGTGCAGAGAAAAAGAGTGGTGGCAGGGTCTGGCACATTGTAAGGTCTTGAATGAGTGGTTCTGAGAGAGGGGTGGAAATGGTGGCAGAGTCTGAGATGGATGGACAGAGAAGTGGGAAGATGAGATAAAGATGGGCCAGACAGATGGAAAAGGGGGAGATGAGGGAGAAAGGAAAGATTGAGGATGAACGACAAACAGCTACTCCTGACATTTAAAAAGGAGAGAACAAGTATTTTCAAAATGATGAAAGGTGAGAAGCAATGTGAATCTGGAGAGACCAAACACAGCCAAGCACATAGGTTAATAAAGTGTCATTGGCAGGTGCAGAAAATAATCCCAAAGGCACACGAAGCATTGGCATTTGTGTACAGTGGCTGCAGTAAGAGGGGAGTGGTGTTATACAGAGCCCAGGTTTGACAACAAATTAGCTGGATTGAACCTAGAGTGTACATCCTGGTGATCCAGCAGGAAAGTGGCTCAAGGGGATATTTAATCTCACTCTGCCTCTATCCCTACATTCTTAGGTAAGAAGAGAAGGCTGGCCAGAGATTTGGTCACAGAACATGATAGCCACAGATAAATCCAAATGTGGAGTCCAGGAAAGATTTCTCTACCCAGAGTGTGGTGAGAACATTGAACTTGCTCACTCAGGAAATGGTTGAAGTGATTAGCAAAGATACATTTAAAGGGAAAGACAGACAGAAACAGAGGGCAAGAGGACACAAAATGTGGCAAAAAGAGGTGGGAATGATCACAAAGGCTGATGGAATGCTGGTGCTTGTATCTAGTGGCTACAATAAAAGGGAGTAGATGTTATACAGAGACCAGGTTAGACAACACAGCATTGAAATCAGCTCAGGAGCATGAGGGAAAAACTTGGGAATTACAGATCATTAGTCTGAAACCCATTGTCAGGAAATTACTGGAGTCTATAATTATCATAGAAAGCTACATACCCAATTGTCTCTAACACCAAAGATAGGCACCACTGTGGAGAACGTAGATGAAAGCATTCAATTATAAAGTGATATTAATAGCTTAACAAAATGGGCAAAGCTGTGGCAAATGGATTTCAATGCAGGCAAATGTGAGGTCACCCACCGCATCTAAAAAGGAGAGAACAAGTATTTTCAAAATGATGAAAGGTGAGAAGCAATGTGAATCCGCAGAGACCAGACACAGCCAAGCACATAGGTTAATAAAGTGTCATTGGCAGGTGCAGAAAATAATCCCAAAGGCACATGAAACATTGGCGTTTGTGTACAGTGGCTGCAGTAAGAGGGGAGTGGTGTTATACAGAGCCCAGGTTTGACGACATAGCAAGCACTGAAAGCAGTTCAGAGCACCACACCCTGGAGGGAGAACAGTATCAATTTATAGAATGATACCTGGATGCGGAGGGATAAATTATGAGACGAGGGATCACACAGAATGGGATTGTATTCTCTGGAATTTAGAAGGGGGTGGACACTAAAAATGCCCAGATATCACGGGGAGCCAACGTGATTGAGAACCAAAACAAGAAACAGGAGGTGTAAGCTGTAGAGCCTCTCAATTCAGTTCCACCATTCAGTAAGATCACAGCTGATCTGATCTTTTGTGTCTGCTCCACTTCCTCACCTCATCCCCATAACCCTCAATTCCCCAACATAATCTACTTTGGCACCAAGTTCTACTTTGCCTCATCAGGGGAAGCATCCTCACCTCATTCTACTCTGCCAACACATCATACACCTTCTTAACCACCCTATCAACTGGAGGCACCTTGTGCAGATGTAGCTATCAGGGAGACTGGAGGTCTCCCAGAACTCCCACATCTCACAAGCTGAACACACCACTAACCTTGGAGTCACTGTAACTACTCTAGCCTGACACTAAAAAAAAAATCACAGAAAGAAAAAGAACTTACCAGAGACTTACCTTATCCTCCTCTCGCCAAAGCCTCAAGCGCTCCACTCTAACATTGAGGCACTCCCACAATAGCCACTTCCAAAATGGCCACTCTGCTTATACCTACCTTCCTTTTATCTGCTGCTGTTAATTAGCCAATCAACTAGTAACAATTTGTAAATGTGCCTCTTTTAGACTCTTGCAAGGTGAAACTCACAAGCACAGAGACTCACCTCTTTTCAAAGCTCCCGCTCCAAATCCCGACTCTGCAGCCTTGTGTCTCCATTGTTTTCTGCTCGAGGTTACTCTAAGCAAAGCCCTTCATGCGAGAATTCCTGACTTTTAGAATGTAGCCTCTTGCGACATTCATCTTCCCCACTCGCTCACCCATTCACATCCCTCTACAGACTGTCCTGCTCACGACTTCTTTCCCCACCAATCTTTGTACCATCAGCAAACTTGGATAAGTTAAATCTGGACCCTTCACCCAAGTCATCAACTGAATAAATAAAAATAAAACTGTCCTGCTAGTGACATCCTCAATAAACTCTAACAATGATCCCCTGCCTTAAGCCATATTTTGCCTAATGTTATATTTTCATAAATAATTAACACTTCCTCAATTATGGATATATGCATTTTCTCAACATATGATTTTAGGTTATAATTAAAAAAAAACATAAAAATACACATAACCTAGGGATAAAAGAGAGAAAGGAGAACAAAGTAATAGAGTCATACAGCACAGAAGCAGGCCACTTGGTCCAACTGGTCCATGCTGACCAAATTCCAGTCTAAACTAATCCTATCTGCAGGCATTTGGCCCATATCCCTCCAAATCTTTTCTATGCACTTTTCCATGTGCCTTTTAATTGTACCTGCCTTAACCAATTCCTCTGGCAACTCGTTCCATATACTGAGCAATCTCTGAGTGAAAAAGTTGCCCCTCAGCTTAAACCCATCCCCTCTGGTTCTTGATTCCCCAACCCTGGGAAAAAGACTGTGCACATTCACCCTATCTACACCACTCATGATTTTATACACCTCTGTAAGATCACCCCTCATTCTCCTATGCTCCCAACCTGCTCAACCTCTCTCCACAAGTGAGTGTAACTTAAAGCAATTAATTACACTGAAGGACAAAGTACTGAGCAAACCAATAACTAAAAAGCTGATGATACCCCTGACCCAATGGCCTTCATCTACAATCTCAAAGATCAGTGTAATTAATTCCTTTAAAGTTCCCCCTCTCTCTTTTGCTCCCAGTTACTAGATCTATGAAAACCAATAAAATATTTGTTTAACATCCATTAATCGCTGTCAGACGGAGATACCTGCTGGGTGAAAGCTGGTGAGGAAGCACAGCTTCAATGGAAATCTGATGCGGAGGGCCTGGGTGTTGGGGGGGGGAGGGAGGGAGCGCCGGGGGAGGGAGGGAGCGCCACCGGAACACGTGCCGACCGCGCGCCGCCACCGTGCGCGCGCCCGAGCCCCGGAACTCACTCACCCGCTCCCGGGCGCGCTCCCGCTCCACTTCCCCAGCAGCCGGTGAAAGGCGGAGCTTGTAGACGTTACACCAATCAGCGCCCGCCACAGGGACACCTCCCCTCCGTCATTGGCTGCTGGCAGCCGCCCATCAAACAGCACCCTCACGCCTCAGCGTGGTGAGCCGGTGACCCGGGGTCAGAGCCGGACCCTGGTGTGAACTATGACCTGTGATCAGTGGGGCAGCTCCGGGAGGGAGACACCGGCCCCGCCGTCACCGAGGCGGCAGTGACCCCGCGGATGGCGGGGGCGCGCACTCCCGGAACACGTGCGGGCGGGTGTCGGGGTCAGCGGCCAGTGACCGAGTGACCCAGAGTGACCCGTCAGCTGCACGCCCATCACCAGGGTGACCGGTGACCCGTCACCGGGATGACCAGTGAGTGCACCTGGCACGTACACCCAGAGAGTGAGGTGTGACCGGGAGGGGCCCAGATGGACGACTGACCTCCCTCACGCCAGTCCCGGCCGCTCCATTACCGCCCCTTCGGCCACCGTTGTCCGGCCGCTCCCGCCAGAAACCGAGCGCCGGTCCTGCGCACCGCCCCCGCCACACATGATGGACATCGCGCTCCACCAATCAGCGGCGGGAGTGGCCGCGGACCGACCAATGGGCAGCCGAGGCGCCGTGCGGCTGAAACGGGATTCGCCAGAACCCTTCCGGTCAGCGGACCGAGAAGTTCCGGTCAGCAGCGGGCGGGAGGCCGGGCCATGGCCCTGCGCGGCCCCGAGCAGCGGCCCCGCGGCGGGTCGCCGATGATCTGGAGCGTGCGGGCGGCGGCGCGGGAGCAGGCGGGAGCGCGCGCGCCGGGAGCGAGCGCCTGCGGCGCGGTCGCGGTGGAGAACGTGCTGCGGGCCCTGGGCCTGGGCGCCTCGGCTGACGCGGTGGAGCGGGCCGTGCGGACCCGGCTGAGGGAGCTGCACGCCCCGCTGCCCCGCTACTTGATGTCCCGGAGTGTGGCAGGTAACGGAGGGCAGGGTCGGGCTGCCAGCCCCCTGGCTCAGGGGAACCTCCTCCCTCGGGCTGCGCTGCCGCCTGGTGCCCTGGTCCAGCTCCCTGGAGCACGGAATGGTTCCGGCACAAAGGATGCCAGTTCTGCCCGCTCCCAGACCAACTCCCCGCTTGCAGCCCCAGCCCTTCCTCCGAGGCTCTGCAAGTATTTCTCCTCAGTATATCCATCCAATTCCCAATGGAAACCACAGCACAACTTGCCTCCACCACACCTGCAGGCAGGGCATTCCAGATCCCAACCTCAGAAAAAAGCGTCCCCTCTTGTCTCTTTAATTTCTCTTCCTCTAGTTTATACTTGTGATCTCCTGTCCTCCAACTCTCCAGTCTGTCCATTGCCCCTCATCCCAGCGCATCACGGACACCAGCCTCCCCTCCTTGGACTCTGTCTTTACCTCTCGTTGTCTTGGTGAAGCAGCCGGCATAATCAAAGCCCCCACCCACCCGGGACATTCTCTCTTCTCCCCTCTTCCATCGGGTAGAAGATACAGGAGCCTGGGGGCACGTACCACCAGACTTAAGGACAGCTTACCCCACTGTGATAAGACTATTGAACTGTTCCCTTATACATTGAGATGGACTCTGACCTCACGATCTACCTTGTTGTGACCTTGCACCTTATTGCACTGCACTTTCTCTGTAGCTGTGACACTTCACTCTGTACTGTTATTGTTTTTACCTGTACTACATCAATGCACTCTGTACTAACTCAATGTAACTGCACTTTGTAATGAATTGACCTGTACGGTCGGTATGCAAGACAAGTTTTTCACTGTACCTTGGAACAAGTGACAATAATAAACCAATACCAACACCAATTTTATCAGATCACCCACCTGTCAACTTTCCCTAAAGAAGACAGTCCTAGCTTCTTTAATCTATCCTTGCAGCAGTAGCATCCCAGCACCATTCCTGGCAATCTCTGATATGCCCTCGTATCCTTACTATTGTGTGGTGACTATAACTGAACACAAGAGCATGTGTTGCCGGTGCATGTGAGCACAGTGTGTGTGGACAGGATGTGCCTGCAAATGAGATGTCAGGTTTTCTGGGTCCCGTCAAATTGTCAGGAGAAGCCTGCACTTCCCCCCCCCCCCCCCCCCCCCCCCCCTGCTCACCTGCTCTGGTGTGGGAGGTGCGGCTTCGAAGAGCAGGAAGAGGTTGGATTGTGTTTGGTGGGTGAACACGTGGGTTGGATAAGGGTTGGATCGGGACCTGTGCAGGCTGTAATGACCACACTCGGCTTTCTCTGCCAGGTGCGACCCACGAGCAGCTGCTGGAGGGAGCAGATGGGGCCAGCGAGGGCAGGGTCACTGGCAGGTTCTTCAGCTTCTACCCAGAGCGGGCAGTGGATCTGACGTCCTGGCTGGCTGGCTGGATCAGGAAGGGGGCTGTTCCTGTAGCCACCATGAACATGCAAGTGGCAGTGCCAGAGGGGGAAGAGATCCCAGATGCCTGGCACCATCAGATGATCTTCGGAGTGGGTGCAGAGGGGATTTACATGACCAATCCCCTAGAGCTCGGTGAGTCGGGAGACTTTGCAAATTCTTGTTCCTCGTTTCCATTGCCCCGGACATCAGGGATTCAGGCTGGAGCAGAGCACTAACTCAGTCCCTAGCCTGAAACTCCAGGAGTACTGGCCTCTCCTCCCTGCACTAAACCCTTATAACTCATCGAGGCTAGTTGTTGAGTAACCTTGCCTTCATTTGTGAACAAACTAAACAGGGAAATTAAATGATGTTTTATTTTATTGGCTGTGAGATGTCAAAGATAGACAGGCCTCCCATTAACAAAGCTGTGCTAACCATCTTTGACTAATCTCTGCCTTTCCAAGTGTAGGTTAATCCTGTCCCTCAGTTTTTTCTAAAAACTTCTCTACCACTGACGTTAGACTCTCAGGCCTGTAGTCAACTGGCTTATCTCTGCCGTTCTTCTTGAGTAAAGATACCACATTTGCTGTTGTCCAGTCATCTGGCACCTCAGCTGTGGTCACAGAAAATTTAAATACGTGCCAGGGCCCCAGCAATCTCCTCCCGTTCCTCCATAGCAGCCTGGGATACACCTCATCTCATCAATACATCTAACAGCTCCTTTTTAGCATCAACAAGTTCTAGAATTCCCTTCCCTCCCACCAACCCCAACTTCTCCAACCACAATGTCCTCCTTATTGAATGCAGATGAGAACTATTCATTTAAGACCACCTACGTCCTGTGGCCACCTTGCCTTCCTTTCTCTGGTGACCCTGGTAGGATTTTCCTTAATCCTGTCTACTGGTGGTGTTTCCACTTTGCCCTCCTAATTTTATTTTTAAGTTCAGTTCCCTCCTCCACTTTCCCCCCTGAGGGGCCTCCTCAGTTCTCCGCATTTATTTCTTTATCCAGCCCTTGATATCCCTCGGCAGCTGGAGTTGCATCAATTTGTTGACCTCATAGATGATCAAACAGTACAGCTCAGGAACAGGCCCTTTGGCCCACAATGTCTGTGCCGACCATTGTGCCAATCCAAACGAATCCCATCGGCCCGAATATGATTAGTCTTCTGGAGTACTGTGTGCCTTTCTGGTTTCTGCATTACAGGAGGGATGTGGAGGCTTCAGATAGGGAGCAGAAGAGGTTCCCCAGGATTAGAGAGTATGAGCTATAAGGAGAGGTTGGACAAACTTGGGTTGTTTTCTCTGGAGCGTCAGAGGCTGAGGGGAGACCTGAGGTTTATGAAATGATGAGAGGCAGAGAGAAGGTAGAGAGTTAGAGTCTTTGTCCAGAGTGGAAATGTCAAATACTAGAGGGCACAGCTTTAAGGAGAGAAGGGGAAAGTTTAAAGTTTTTTGTCTGGAATGTCCTGCCAGGGGAGGTGGTGGAAGTAGATATGATAGTGGTGTTTAAGGGGCATTTAGACAGACACATGAACGGGCAGGGAACAGAGGGATACAGGCCACGTGCAGGCAGATGTGCAGTTTAAATTGGCATTATGGTCAGTGCCGACATTGTGGGCCGAAGGGCCTGTTCCTGTGTTGTACTATTCTGTGTCATGTTCTACCAAGTCTCCGTGGATCCCATCCACCTTCATCTTCTGGATCAGCTACCATGAGGCACCTTGTTCAATGTTTTACTGAAGTCTGTATTCACAGGAACATTCATCCCCACCATCTTCCAAAATGGAAAGATAGTTGTGGAGTGAGATGCAGAGTGAGGCTTCCCTGACTCCCTACCAGCCCCCCTTATGTCTGCTGGTCACTCATCCCCCTCTAACTACGATTCATAGAGTCATACATCACGTCCATGCCAACTCTTTTGTCCATCGGCACTAATTCCATTTGCCCCCATTAGGTCTGCACCCTCCCATTAGGTCTGCACCCTCCCATTAGGTCTGCACCCTCCCATGCTTTGCCTATTTAAGTGCCTGTCTAAATGTCTCCTAAACATAGTGATTGTATCTGATTTCAGCACCACCTCTGGTATAGTGTTCCAGATATCAGCCACTCTGTGTGTGTAAAAAAGAAAACAAAATTCCTCAGAAGCTCATTTAAACTCCCTCTTACCTTAAATCTATACCCTCTTGTTTTCATACCCTTACCATGGGAAAAAATTCTGACCCAATATATTGCCTCTCATAATCTTATATACCTAATCATTTCATCCCTCAGCTCCTTTGTTCCAGGTCAATCGATACCAGCCTCTCCAATCTCTCCCCATAAGTAAATTCCTCCAATCCACTCTGCATCTCTTTGTGTTCTCACCAGTTCAATCACGACCTTCAAAAAGCCCCTCAGCCTCCAATATTTCAAGCAAAACAGCCCAAGTATGTCCAACCTTTCGTTATAGCTAATACTCTCTAATCCAGGCAGCATTCTGGTGAAATAGAAACACAAGAGACTGCAGATGCTGGAACTTGGAGCAATAAACAATCTGCTGGAGGAACTCAGCGGGTCCTCTTTTCCGCGCCCCCCCCCCCCACAGATGCTGCTCGACCCGCTGAGTTCCTCTAGCAAATTGTTTGTTGCTTAACATTCCTGGTGAAACTCTACTGCACCCTCTCCAAAGCCTCCTGTAATATGGCGGCCAGAACTGCATGCAATACTCGAAGTGTGGCCTAACCAGTGTTTTGTAAAGTTACCACATGACATTCCAACTCTTGTATTCTCTGCCCTGACCTGTGAAAACAAGCATTCCTTGTGCCTTCTACACCAGTTTATCAACCTGTGTTGCCACTTTCAGTGGACTGTGGACATTCCTTAGTGTCCCAGCATTTATTGTATATGTCTAACCCCTATTTGATTTCCCAAAATGTGTCACCTTGTGCTTGGTGGGATTCTGCCAACATTCTACCCAACTTTCCATCTGATCTACATCCCACTGTAGCCTTGGACAACCTTCCTCGCCATCCACACCACCGTCAATTTTCATGTCATCTGCAAACTTTCTAATCAAACCTCCATTCACAGCCAAGCCATTAATATCTATTCCTTTAGTTGTGGGGTGACTGCCCCTTAAACAACTTGCCATCTATGTAACCCTTAGCTTCACTGATGTACTCTGGTGCCTCCAGCTGGCACTGAAGCTCCAAATCCCAGCACAAACTGGTCAAACTGAAGACATCTCCTACCAATGAGGTCATTCAGACCGCAGGTGGGTCTCTCAATTCCCACGTGCTTCCAGCTGTATGACACACGGGACTGAGCACCCTGGCTTTCTTTTGACTTTATAAAGTCCCCTAAAGTAATCCAAGTACAAAAGAATTACATTTAAACGAAGGTCACATTGCCCCTCAATTAAAGAAAACGAACCACACTGCTAATCCTGCAGTGCTTATTTTGGATTAAAGTCAATAACTGTAGAAGTAGTGGAAGCCTCACCTGGTCCAACTAGCCATCAGCCACCAGCCTGTTGGTCTCACTTCTGCCTCCGCTGCTGGTGTCTGTGAGATGGTGGACTCGGTTTATAGGCCTGTTGCTGCTTCCTGTCTCCTACCTTCCCGCTGCCCCCAACTGGATGTACGACCCAGCTTCTGAAGTCTGGAACCTTTCTAATGACCGTCCTCGGTAGTTTCTGTGGACTGTGTGAGGAGGTGGGCTGGATGGGAGCAGGGAGATTCCCAGCAGATGCCTGGCTCCCAGACAGTGGGGTGTAGGGAAGGCATCGTGGCCCAGTTTAATGATGTTCCCCTCTGTGCAGTGAGCAGTCACATTGTGAAGCAGCACCTGTGCAGTGCCTCGCTGCTCCTGATCCGGCAGCAGGATGTCCTTGCTCGTCTTCCAAGTGATGCTGAGCAGTCGGTGCTCACAGAGCTCAGGGACCATCTGCCATGGAGACAACTGGATGTTGCAGGTCAGCAGAGAATTCAGATTATAACTGATGATCACAGGGTGGGGCAGATAGAAGCCGTAGGTTCTGTAGTGTCAGAGGTATCTGGGGTGGTCTGGAGTACGTATCCGTGTGGGTTCTGATGACCTGCACTCTAGGATCTCTAAAAGGAAGTGGTTACAGGCAGCGTGATGCATTGGTTGCAACTTATTAGGATTCTCTGGATTTTGGGCAGATGCCAGAGGGCTGGAAAACTGCAAATGTGGCGCCACTTTGCAGGTGGGAGGTAGAAAGCTGGAACCTATAGATGAGTCAGCCTGACATCTGTCATTGGGAAAATGCTGGAGTGCACCATTAAAGAGGCAGGATGTTGGGAAACTGTAGGACAATCCAGCTGAGTCAGTGTGGTTTCATTGGAAGGAATCGCGGCAAATTTATGGCAGTTATGGTGGATCATACACACTGGTGGGGGGAGACCCGTGAGTGAACATGGGGGTTTGCGCAGGGGGGAGAGATCTGTGGGTGAACCCAGAGAGGTGGGAGCGGTGGAGATCCATGGGTGAACGGAGGGGGGGGGGGAGAGATCTGTGGGTGAACAGAGGGAGGGGGAGAGATCTGTGGGTGAACATGGGGAGGGGGAGGGGTGGAATCCATGGGTGAACAGAGGGAGGGGGAGAGATCTGTGGGTGAACAGAGGGAGGGGGAGAGATCCGTGGTGAACATGGGGAGGGGGGAGAGATCTGTGGGTGAACATGGGGAGGGGGGAGAGATCCGTGGTGAACAGAGGGAGGGGGGAGGGGTGGAGATCCATGGGTGAACACGGTGTGGGGGGGGGGGTGGGGGAGGGAGACCAGCGGGAGACTTGTGGGTAGGTGATGCAGCAGCTGTGTGATTTACTGTCCCGCTCCCTGCAGGTCAGGTGGCTCGGATCATCGCTGGGAACACCGACGGTTTGGGCTCGCCTCACCTGGTCATCCCAGCCGCCTACAAGTCGGGGATCACGCTGTTCGTTCTGAGACACTCAGAAGTGGCCAGTGAGCTGTTTTCAGCCGCAGAGTTGCCTTTATCAGCGGATGGCGATAATCAGAGCCTGAACAACAGGGAGAACAGAGGCCTGGACTCTGGGGGCAACTGAGTGCAGAGATGTGCCAGAGCCTTTAGGCTGCAGACCCCTTGGGCCAGTCCAGGAGGAGTGTCATTGACTGGCACAGCACAGGACCCGGCCCTGTCACCACCATGCCCATGCCAACTATCGAATACCCATCTACTTTCATCTCACTCTCCAGCACTTGCCCCATGGCCTTCGTGATTGGAACCCACGCGGTCACAGGGCGAACATGCAAACACCACGCAGACAGCAGCCATGCTCAGGATTGAAGCTGGGTCACTGGAGCTGTGTGGCAGCGGAACTACCTGCTGCATCATCCAGCTGCCTGTGCCTGCTGAGTGATGTATTTCTGTGACTTGACCTGCTAATTCCAAACGTTTAGTTGAAAACTGTGAGTAGTACAAAGGTAAGAATCAGGAATGTGCAGGATCCTGGGTGACTTGAAACTGTAAGTTTTCTTTCAAAATCAGTTTACAAATCCAGACAGTTTGAAAATAAGATTTGTAGAGTTGTTGACCATTTTCAGTTCCTTTGCCAATATCTGGGTATGGATGGATAACTCGTGCAGGGAAGCCACTGCTGAGCTTTAACATCATGTGGCCATTTTTGCCTGCTCTGGTTTGACTTTGCGGTAAGGAGTGGTTCACGTGTGATTCTGATATTGGGACTGAAGAACCAAACAGCACCAGTTGGTGGTGCTCTAGGCTAGACCACCGGCCACTTCTGAACCGGTGGCTGTGTGCAGTCAGGATTCCTGGTCTGGGTTAAGGCCACACGTCATTGAAAGGCTCGTAGTGCTCGGTGCACATCCTCAGGGAGCACATTTAAACTGCAATGTATCTTGACCTCAGAAAGAAAATCAGTGCCATGATCCCTGGAAGGAAGGGACACGGGGCTGTGGGGCAGGGAGGCAGCGGCACACAGGGACTACTCTGACCACTGAGGGTGGGGTAGGCTGAGTCTGCCATAGATTTGATGAGTGATGGGTGTAGGTGTGCTGGAGCTCACTGACCTGCCATCCCCTCAACTAACGTTGGCTTGTGCTAACCTCACCAGTTCAGTTCAATCACTGATGTGCACCCTTCACTTGAGCAGCTTGAACGCCCTGCTGAGGTTTAATATAACCACAACTGGTTCTCTGCTGAACTGGTAAGCCCTCACTCAGCTCCCCATAAATATTACACTAAGAACTTTCATTTTTTTCCCCTAATGCAGTAACATAAAATGTGCTTATTTCCTTCATTAAAAATTAAAGAAAAATGTTCCATACATAACATACATAACATTAAACATAGATGATGGCGGTGATTTAGATCTCTCTGTCCTGCAACACACCAGTGCCACTGACTATAAATGGCTAGAACACATACACTCTGTCATAGGACAATCACAATCCAACAGGTCCTCGGACAAAGCTGGTTTTGTGTCTCTCTTGCCACACACTCAGATCGTGTCTTAAGTCCAGTTCCATCCTTGCACTGAGTCCCTTTACGCCAACAAAGCTGCTTCAATGTCACTGTTGAAAGTTGCCTGCTCAGGTGAGAGTTCCTCATTCCCAATGATGACAGGTGCAGCATTGCCCTGGTCTCGCCGGGGCAGGTTTGATCCCAGATCCAGAACCAGGACTCTCCTAGCAAGATGCCATCTTGAGTCAAACTGTGTCACCAGAACCAGGAATGTCCCAGCAGGACTCCATCCTGAATCAGACTGTGTCACCAGAACCAGGACTCGCTCTCCTAATGGGACCCCACTCTGGCTCCGACCCTGTACCAGAATCATAGAACAGTACAGCACAATATAGGCCCTTCAACCTGCAATGTTGTGCCAACCTTTAAATCTCGCCTAAGACTATCTAAGCCCTTCCTCCCACATATCCCTCTATTTTAAATTCCTCCATATGCTTATCTAGTAATCTCTTGAATTTGACCAATGTACCTGCCTCCACCACAACCCCAGGCAGCGCATTCCATGCCCCAACCACTCTCTGGGTAAAAAACCTTCCTCTGATATCTCCCTTGAACTTCCCACCCATTACTTTAAAGCCATGCCCTCTTGTATTGAGCATTGGTGGCCTGGGAAAGAAGCGCTGGCTGTCCACTCTATCTATTCCTTTTAATATTTTGTACACCTCTAGGACTTACTCTCCTGGCAGGACCCCACCCTGGGTCAGACCCTGTACCAGAACTAGGACTCTCCCAGCTGCTCCTGTTCTGAATATTAAATTCTTTTAAAATAAGCCAAAGGAATTAAACATCACATGTTGCTGAAATCAAGTCATTAATCCAAAGATTTTTTAAAAAACAATTTGCCTTCCCCTTTGTAAAGTTTCAGGTCGAGACCCTTCACCTGGACATCTTGCTGCCATTCGTTGTTCTGGAGTTGGTATCTGAGGGTCTGTACCCCAATGAGCATTGGTCTACAGAACTGTCCCTGAGTGACAGTCAGTCTTTTGGACTGTCTCAGTATGCGTGTTTCTGTACAGTATCGAGAGTCTGTGTGTGTGGGACTGTCCCAGTGCAAGTCTGTCTGGGAAAATGTTCCCAGTTGAGAGTCTGTATGAGAGTTGATGTCTGTGGGACAGTTCCCTTTGGAGATTGTGTCCCATTGAGTGTCTGTGGAATGGTACTACAGTCAGAGTCGGTGATTGTGAGATTGTACCCTTGTGAGAGTTGGTGATTGTGAGACTGTAGGTCAGTGATAAACTGTTTGGGTGACTGTACTCCACTGAGTGTGTGTATGATGATTCTGTGAAAATTAATTTGTGGCACTGCACACTAGTGAGTCCTTGTCTGTGGGATTGTACTCCAGTAAGAGCCAGTGTCTGCCTGACTGTATCCTAGTGAGAATGTGTGCAACTACCTAGTCGAGATCGGTTGGTGTGGGACAGTACAAGTCCATGTCTATGTGACTCTAGCTCTGAGAGTTGGTAACTGTGGAAATGTCACAGTGAGAGTCACCGTCTGTGGGACAGTACACTCGAGAGCATGTCCCATGGTGTGTCAGTGTTTGTGGGACTGTAACCAGTGAGTAAGTGTCCACGGAACTGTACCCCAGTGTCAGTTTCTATGAGACTGGACCTGAGAGGAGTCTGCACCCCAATGTCTGTGTGAGCAACACAACAGTACAGTGAGGGTTGGTGTCTCTGGGACCCCCTGTGAGACAGTGAAGGTGTGGGGAGAATGGGACCCATCTGTGGGAGCTGGAATCAGTGTCTGTGGGGAGCTTTTGATCTTCAAGAGATAGGAGGAATTGGGATTGTTTTGTCAGAGCAGTGAACTGCTCGAAAGAAAGAGTGAATAACGACAGTTGTTGATTGGAGAGACACAAAGAAAACCGCCTCCATGTAGTGGGCAGCCAGTAACTGACGAACAATGCCCCAGGAGCTGGTGGGAGCAGATTCAGTCACTGCTTTCAAATGGGCCCTCCAGCTACAGCCGTACAGCACAGAAATGGGCCCTCCAGGTACAGCCGTACAGCACAGAAATGGGCCCTCCAGGTACAGCCGTACAGCACAGAAATGGGCCCTCCAGGTACAGCCGTTCAGCACAGAAACAGGCCCTCCAGGTACAGCCGTTCAGCACAGAAACGGGCCCTCCACATATAGCCGTACAGCACAGAAACGGGCCCTCCATGTTCATTCTGAGTTTCTAGCCCATTGACGTTAATCCTGTTTGCCTTCGTTAAGTCCATCCCCTTCTGTTGGGTAAAAAAAACAACTTTCCCCTCTGATCCCCTTTAAAACTCCCTCCTCATACCTTACACCTACACCCTCTTGTTTTTGATACCCCTACATTGGGAAAAAGATTGACTACTTACCCTATCTGTGCCTCTCATAATCTTATATACGTATCAGGTCACCCCCTCAGCCTCTTTCACTCCAGGGTAAACAAGCCCAGCCTGTCCAGTCTCTCCCCATAACTAAAGTCCTCCAATCCAGGCAACATCCTGGTGAATCTCCTCCGTACTGTCTCCAGCGCAATGACACCCTTCCTATCGTGTGGTGACCAGTTACAAGTCGTTGGGCACAGAGCTGAGGAGTAAGACCGATGGGATTGTGCTTAGGAGCTGGCACAGGCAAAGGGGCCCTAACTGCCCCTGGGCAGCAATGAGCCCAGCACTCCCTAATGCCCAGCTTCCAGAACCTACCTCCCTCACAAGTCTGTCACAATAGCTGTGCTGCAGCAGTCCTACTGCCTCCCAGGTAGTCCCATCTCCCCCACTGATGAATCACATCTCAGACAGTGGCAGGTGCACAGCTTCAGTTGGCTTTTCCTTGCTGCCTTTCAGTGAAACCCAATCTATTGCCGCAGCAAGTTAAGGACTTGAAAATGCTTCAATTGATAACTCATGGCTCTCCAGCCAAGTGTGTACATACAGACAGCAACACCTTGACAAGGATGAAGCTGTGTGCTCTGTGATGCTGTTGTTGGACATATAAATGCCTTGGCTGATAGGTTTGCTGACAACATGAAGACAGTTTAAGGCTTTTAGATAGACACATGAATATGAAGGGAATGGAGGGATGTGGATGATACACAGGAGGGGGACATTTAGTATAAATCGGCATAGGATTGGCACAACATGGGCCTATCTAGAGCTGCTTGAACACCCCTATCGTATCTGCCTCCACCACCACCCCAGGCAGCGCATTCCAGGCACCCACCACTCTCCTTGTTTAAAAAACACTTCCCTTGCACATCTCCTTTGAACTTTTCCCCTCTCACCTTAAGTACATGCCCTCAATTCAACGCTGGGGAAAAGATACCAGCTGTCTACTCTATCTATGCCTCTCATAATCTGATAAACCTCTATCAGACCTCTCTTCAGCCTCCACTGCTCCAGAGAGAACAACCCAAGTTTGTCCAACCTTTCCTCATAGCACATGACCTCTAATCCAAGCAGCATCTTCTGCACCCTCTCCAAAGCCTCAACGTCCTACCTGTAATGGGGTGACCAGAACTGAATGCAGTACTCCAGATGCAGCCTAACTAAAGTTTTATAAAGCTGCAGCATAACTTCCTGACTCTTGAACTCAGTGCCTTGACTAATGAAGACAAGCATGCCATATGCCTTCTTTACTGCCCTGTGTATCAACCTGTGTAGCCACTTTCAGGGAGCTTGCTAGAGAAAATGTATAAATAAAAGGGCTGCCCGTTTAAGACAGATGAAGCAAGATGTTTTCTCTCAGAGGGTCACAACTCTTTGGGACTCTTCAAAGGGTGATGGAAGCAGAGCCTATGAATATTTGTAAGGCAGGGGTAGATAGATACTCAATAAGCAGGGAGTGAAAGTTTATGGGTGAACCCAGTGTGCAGAGTTGAAGTTACAATTAGGTCAGCTTCACCCTAAACAGCACAGCAGACTGGAGGGGGCGAATGGCCTCCTTCTGTTCCCAATTCCCATGTGCAAGGCCCTTGGTGATCTGGAGCAGAAAGCTCATTCCGTGCTACAACTGGAAATGCCTCCTGTAAATGATCAGGTATAATTGCACTTAGGTCAGTGTCTCAGGTGGAAGGTGTACGCAGGAGCAGCCAGCCACGAGGATCCTTGAATCACGTCTGCGAGTCTCTTACTCCCACCGGGAAGCTTGACACTGCAGCTAATTCCCAGATTCCAGAGGGGAATTCCTAAAGCACAGGAACTCTCCTTCCAATTCTGATTGCTCATTACACCAAGCTTTTGAAGAATGACTGACATGTCCATAAAAAGCAAGGATTGACTTTTTTTTTTGAACACAGTAAATAAGAAACTGATCATTTAATTAGCATTGAGCATTCAACAATCTTGTATTTTACATTTATATTTTTCATGGTATTTAGCTGCAAAATAGGAGGGGTGTGAAACAATGCAGAACCGGTGTCCTTCTGCCCCAGGCCTGGCTGGTTTTCCTGTGCTGTACAGACTACTGATGGAGCAGCTCACTCTCCCAAAGCTCTTCGATATCTACTCATCTATGTCAGGCTGTGAGAGAGAGAGAGAGAGAGAGAAAAAACATGTGTCAGCCTCACTCTAGTAAAATGCAACAAATAACCAGAGAACAGTCACCAGCAGATATACAGGCAGCACAGTCCCTCACAGCTCCAGCGACCTGGGTTTGATCCTGATCTCAGGTGCTGTCTGTGTGGAGTTTGCACATTTCACCCAGGTGCTCTGATTTCCTCCCTCATCCCAAAGACAAACAGGTTAGGAGATTAAATGTCTGCTGTCAGTTGTCCCCAGTGTGCAGGTGAGGGATAGGATCTGGGGGAAATGATGGCAATGTGGGGAGAATAGGCCACAGAAACTGCTCTGTGAGCCAGCATGGACCTGATGGGCTGAATGGCCTGTCATAAATAAATAAAACTCCAAGTTCCCAGTCCTCCATACATACACACACACACACACACACACACACACAGAGGAGAGGGGAGCGCTACAGTGAGGCAGTCTTAGGGTTAAGTGAAGAGCCATCGAACTACACTGACAGGTGGAGTCCCAGCTGGGGAGGGTGGCGTCAGCTTCACCAACCCTGTGGCTGGGGCAGGTGAAAGGCAGTCAGGATTCTAGCGCTCATTTGCAGTGTGCAGAGAGCCTTTTCCTCTGCATAGTGCAACCACAGCATCATCACGTACAGCATCACGTACAGTGGTCTGAGGTGTGGCACCTACACGTTACGCTGCAGAAACTCTCCAAGCCCACAACCACCACTGGTTAAATTGCCAGGGGGAGCTGCTACAGAAGTTACCAACCCAGAGTAAAAGCGCAAAGAATTGAGTGGTGAGAATGCACAACAGTGGCGAAGTAGTAATCTGTGTCCTAAACAAGAATCCATGGATCACTACAGACAACAAAGTTCAGGGCTGGAGTACAAATGGGAGTAGGCGATGCTTCTGTGTAGAGCCTCACCCTGGAGTAATTATGCTCAGTCTGGGCCTCACACCCTTGGACAGGGAGGTGACCCGAGGCAGGAGCAGTGCAGCCCAATGATAGGGGGCAGATGATTAGTGATGAGAATGGACCACACAGGCTGAATCAGAAGGTTGTGCTCTTTTTAAAAGGTCTCAAGATATTGAAGGCATTCATTAGATGAACACAGCGAAACCATTTCATCTTGTAAAGAATCCTGAACAAACAAAGCTTCAACCGAGTTAGGAAATGGACTGGGACCAATCAGCCATGGTACTGAGGGAACCGCAAAGGCAGGAGAGTGGAACTAAGTGAATCAGTCATCAAACCGATTAGTGGGACTGGTTTGCGGGCCCTGGTCTGTTTATACAGTTGTGGGGAGGCTCAGCCCAGTGTGGGCTTTGTTCTTTAGTTAAGTGGTGGGAGATAGAAAGGTGTTAGTGTTCACTGGGAGCTGGGTGTCCTTGTACGGGGATCACTGAAAGGTGATGTGCAAGTACAGCAAGCAATTAGCAAGGTATTGGTATATTATTGTCACTTATACAGTGAAAAGCTTGTCTTACAAGCCGATTGTACAGGTCAATTCATTACACAGTGCAGTTACATTGAGTTAGTACAGAGTGCATTGAGGTAGTACAGGTAAAAACAGTAGCAGTACAGAGTAAAGTGTCACAGCTACGGAGTGCAGTGCAATAAGGTGCAAGGTCACAACAAGGTTGATAGTGAGTCATAGTCCATCTCATTGTATAAGGGAGCTGTTCAATAGTCTTATCACAGTGGGGTAGAAGCTGTCCTTAAGTCTGGTGGTACGTGCCCTCAGGCACCTGTATCTTCTACCCGATGGAAGAGGAGAGAAGAGAGAATATCCCGGGTGGGTGGGGTCTTTGATTATGCCGGCTGCTTCACCAAGACAATGAGAGGTAAAGACAGAGTCCAAGGAGGGGAGGCTGGTGTCTGTGATGTGCTGGGCTGTGTCCACAACTCTCTGCAGTCTCTTGTGGTCCTGGGCAGAGCAGTTGTATGTTGGCCTTTATTACAGGAGGATGAGTCAGGAGTAGAGGTGTCCTGCTCCAGTTATGTAGGGCCCAGGTGAGACTGCATCTGGAACATTGTGCACAGGGCTGGTCTAACTTGTGATGGTGGGAGTGCAGTGAAGGTTCACCAGATTGATTCCTGGGATGGGTGTTTGTCCTACAAGGAGAGATTCAGCAGACCATGCCTGTACAGGCGACATGTTTCCCCTGGCTGAGGAGTCAGTTTCAAAATAGGGGCTCGGCCGTCGACTCATTTCTTCATCCAGGGGATGGTGAATTCTCTCCCCATGAGTATTAAGGGAATCAAGGGATATGGGGCAAGTGCAGAAAAGTGTTGCTGAGGTAAGAGATTAGCCTGATCTTACTGATGGGTGGAGCAGATGAGAGGCTGAATATGAACAAAGGAGTGAGCAGGAGCAAGCCACTCCTTCTCCTTGTGTACAGAAGTCAGCACAACTCCACCAAATGCCTAACTGTAAAGAACTAAGATCATTTCTTAGCACAAGTGCTACAGCTCAAGTATTGGTCCTTCTCGCCAGACACGTGTTGGGTGGAAGACTTGCACTCCCCCCCCCCACCCCCACCCCCGATCATTACTCACCTTTCTATCAGTGAATCTCTCATACTGGTTGCAATTGCACTTGGCTGCGCTTCGTTTAATCTAAAAACGCTCTCGATGACAGACAGCTCTGTGCTGGTGGTATCGAGCCCGCAGAAAGCACACCAATCATTCACCACCATGCCTCCACCAATCACCTCACTGCCACGGTTCACGGTTCCTGCCTGCAACACAGCAGCAAAGACAAATGAGCATGGATCTGCAGCACGAGGAAACAACAGTCATGCAGCCTGCCCAATGGCTGCACCACTCCACTGCAGAAAAACTGCAGCAGCACTGTTTGGAGGTGGGAGGAAACATTCAGAGGAACATCAGATGGCAGGAATCTAACAGCAAGCAGAACAACGACACAAAACTAAGTGAGAATGTGAGGATGCAGAGAGGGGACACGGGCCGCAGCATGGCAACTGGAGGGATGACCTGGGGAAAGGTGAGGGATCCACCAGAAAAATCAGGAACGCACATTTTAAGTGGTGAAAGATTGTGAGATGTTCAATGGAACCTGGGTATTCTTGAACACAACTCACTGAAGATGCGGGTAAATGGTAGGTGATCTTTATCGCTAATATACTACAATTATACAGCTGAGACCACACCTGGAGTGGTTGTGCAATTCTCACTGTCTCAGCAGTTTTGGATACAGGGAGGATGGGACAGGATTGAAATGAGAAGTAGTATTGTCACTTAAAGGACAGTGAACCCCTGGAACTGGCTAGCTGTGAGGGCAGTGGGTGGCCACTGACTGCATTCAAAACTTGGATCAACAGATTTCTGGACATTAAAGAAATTAAGAGATATGGGGATAGGCTATGATAATTGTTGGCAGACCAAACTTGAGGGGCAAATGGCCTACTCCTATTTATAGGATAGCTGACAATGCTGGAAACTCTCGGCAGTATCTGGGGAGAGAGAGGGGGGAGGGGGGAGAGGGGAGTTAATGTTTCAGGTCAAGGAAGGAAACAAAACAAGTGAGTTGTATGCTGTAGAGAGGGAGGGGGAAGGACGGGTAGAACAAAGGAATTATCTATGGTAATACCTAGGGTGAGGCCAGGGTTGTTGTGGGAATAAGTTGTAGAGGTCATCTGGTCGTTGGGTTAATGGGAGCTGTTAGAGAAAGAACAAAATCTATGAGACGAGGCACAGAGTCACGAAGTTGTACAGCACAGCCCATCTTGTTCATGCCCATCTACACTAATCTATTTGCTGACATTAGGGCCATTTCCTTCTAAGCCCGGCCGATTTAAGTGCCCACCCAAATGCCTCTTAAATGTAGAGGGAATACAAAGGAATGTGAAAGAGTGCAGAAGGCAGGGCTGTAAGACACATCCACCAGGTCAGGCTACTGATGGCAAGTCTTCAGTTAAAAGTTATGAACAGGACATGGGAATGTGTTTCGCTAAAAAGTTCAGGCCGTGAAGGACATCAAACATGGGGACACCTCCACCTGTAGGCTCCTCTCCAAGACACAACACTTTGGTTTGAAATATATCACTGGCCCTTCATCATCACTGGGTCTAAATCCTGGACCTGCCTCCCTGACACATTCAGCAAACACTTCCACCAGAAGGAATCAGAATCGGGTTTATTATCACTGACATATGTCGTTTGTTGTTTTGTGGCAGCAGTACAGTGCAAGACACAGTCATAAAAATTACTATAAGTTACAAAAATAAATAAACAGTGCGAAAGAGGAATAATGAGGTAGTGTTCATGGACCGTTCAGAAATCTGATGGCGGGGGGGGGGGGGGGGGGGGGGGGGGGGAGGGGAGGGGGGGGGGTAAACGCTGGAGTGAAGCCTAGGCCCTGAGAAATGAACATAAACACAGGGATGGGCACAGCAGGGCACACAACACCGTCGTGGTGGCAGGTGGTGTTGGAGAGAAGACAGAAGATGGTCACCGTGCGGGGAACAGGAGGGGAGGGGGTGGGGGGGGGGGGGTTGTCACTGTATCCACCACAGCGAGCACTGCCCAGCCCGGGCACAGAGGGAATGGAAGAACTGAGTCTGATGCAAATACCTCACCTCCCTCCGGGTAGGGCGGGAGCGGCGGGCTGTGCCGTTGCCATGGCAGCTGGCCACTGTGAGCACCGTCTACAGCGAGGCTCCAGGTGAGTGTGTCAGCGGGTCACGTGCCTGGACTGGTCGTCATCGAGTCACGTGTTCGACTGTGCGTCATAAGACCCCATGTTCTTGATGTTATTGGATCATGTGCCCAGGTGTGGGCGTTGCCTGGTCACATGTTCATGGTCACATGGCCACCACAGCTGGGCCTGACAGTGCCACCAACGCCCGCACTGGCCCCGGCCTGCCGCTGCCCTCCATGGATCCACCACGGGGACAACGCGCTGCTGGGGTAGTCTGAGCGTCCAATGTCAGAGGACCCAGCTTGTCCTGCAGTGGCAGTGATGGGCAGCACTCTCTCCTGTGCTCTGCACCGTGAACCTTCTCGGGTGTCGGTGCCTGTACTGACCCGTCAGCTGGGGCTGGCTCTACCACGGGAAATCCGTCCCCCATTTGACGACGCCACCAAGATGGCTGGTCTCAAACATTCAATAGTTAGTGGGTCACCACCCATGTTAATTGACAGTTCATCAATAATTAACGGGCTTCAAAGCACAAGGGCGTGGAGAGGGAAGAAAGAAACAGGCCTTACCACCAGTGGAATCTGCAGTAGTGAGGACAGCTCGTCTTGGTCTTCGATGGAAGTCTTGGGGTGAACCAACCCTCCCTGGTTACTGAAAGCACAGTAACTGCCGACCAGAGCCTGCTGTGCCACAGTCTGCCGGAACACCTCCACCTTCAGCACATCTGCCAAGATCTCCTCTGTCTCCTGCACAAGGAAGAGAGAAAGGTGCTTAGTCTAGGAACAGATGAGGTGCCAAGTGATGTGAAGGGGTTCAGTGTCTTGCACCAAGGTTGGCACCACTCCCCCACTAAAACCCTCGACGCCTCCACCACCAAACCTCCCTCAAATCGGTCTCACCCACCAGTATAGTACACAAGATGTGCCTACGTGAGCAACACCCTACAAGGGTGCTCACAGCACAACATAACCTGAACAGTAATGGGCTGACTTTGCAAACACAGCCACTAACACCATTACTGGAATAAATAGGCAAACCCATTCCTCGAGGGACAGTAGAGCAGTGGAACAGCACTGTTGGACACATGGGGGAGTGGTGGGGGGGGGGGGGGAAGTGGGGTGGGTCCCTAGGCCGAAAAACACAATGACTCAGCAGTTCCTCCAGCATCATCGTGTTTTTCATCTAGATTCCAGCATCTGCAGTCCTTTGTTTCTCCAAGTTCCCTAGGTTGTCCTTGCAGCCTTTCTTAAATAAAGGCACAACATTAACCACCATCACCCGTGGCTAATGATGATACAATTACTTCTAGGGCCCCAGCAATTTCTTCCCTTGCTTCTCACAATGTCCTGGGATACACTTGGTCAAGTCCCAGAGATTTATGTGCTTCAACACCACCAACATGTCCGTTTTCGTAATATCAATGTGGTTCAGGACATCATTTTCTTTCCTGAATCCCCTAGATTTTCTGAGCTTCTCCATGGTAAATACAAGTAAGTACTCATCTGCCCATCTCCCATTGCACCACACACAACCACGCTGATCATTAAAGAAGCATGTTCTCTCCAGTTACCCTTTTGCTCTTAATACACATAGATTCTAAGATTCTCAACACTATCAGCCAAGGATATCTCATGTCCCCTTTTTGCTCCCCTGATCTTAAGTGTCCTCCAACATCCTTTGTCCTCAAGGGATTCACTGTTTCAAGAAAGCAACATCCATCATCAAAGATCCCCACCATCCAGCCATGCCATCTTATCGTAGCTACCATCGGGTAGGAGGTACAGAAGCCTGAAGTCCCACACCACCAGGTTCAGGAACAGCTACTTCCCTTCAACCATTCGGTTCTTGAACCAACCGGCAAAACCCTAATTACTACAGTTTAGTAACACTATGACCACTTTCATCACTTTGCACTAAAATGGGCTTTGTTTTTTATCTAATTGTGTTCTTTCTTGTAAAAATTGTGTATAATTTGTGTAATACGTTTTTCTTGTGTATGCCACTTATCTGATGCTCTGTGCCTGTGATACTGCTGTAAGCAAGTTTTTCATTGCACCTGTGCACACATGGACTTGTGCACATGACTCTAAACTCAACTTTGACCCCAGCTCCATATACCTGACATATGCCTCCTTTTTCTGACCAGTGCCTCAATATCCCTTATCAACCAGGGTTCCCTAATCCTGCTGGTTTTGCCCTTCACTCTAACAGGAACACATTAGACAGGCTGAGAAGAGGGATAAAGACCAAGGTGCAGGCAAATGGGATTAGTATAGATTAGCATCATGGTTGGCACAGACAAGGTGGGCTGAAGGGCCAGTTTCTGTGCTGTACTGTTGCATGTTCTCCCATCCCAGGGATCAATCCAGTGAATCTTCACACCACCACCTCTGGGACAAGTATATTGGAAGCAGTTTATAATCTGACAAATGAGGATAAAAAGGTTAAGGGGGGAAAACTGAGTATGAAAGTAAGCTTGCATGGAACATGAAAAACTGACTGTAAAAGCTTCTAGAAATGTGGAAGAGGAGAAGGTTAGTGAAAGCAAATGTAGAACCCTTTATCAAAATGTGGGAAACTATGACTGGGAACAATTGGAATCATAGTCAACATATCCAGTGGAGTTTTTTTGAATGACGTAACTAGTAGAATTAGAAAGAGAGAGCCAGTGGATGTGTTTATTTGAACCTTCATAAGGTTTTTGCTAAAATGGGATTGGGTGTACTGTAGTGGCATGGATTACAGATTGGTCAACACACCAGGAAACAGATAGGACTTGTTCTGGGTGGCAGCAGTGACTGGTGGGATCCAGGCACTGCCCCAGCTATTCACAATACATGTCACATTTAGTTCCTTCATCCAGTCACAGACATCTCTAAACCTGCAGCTGACACAAAGCTGGGTAGGGGAAGAGCATGCACTGTGAGGAGTATGTAGAGATTGGGAAAATACATAGTCCATGCAGTTTAAAGTGGATAAAGTTGAGGTTATTCACCTTGGTTCCAGAGAGACATTACCTGAAGAGCGATGAACTGGGATAAGAGGAGATGTAATGAGACCCGGGTGTGCTGGTACACCACAGTCAGAGTACCACAGCAAAGAAACAGGCCCTTCGGTCTATCTAGTCCATGTCACCAATCTTAGTGTCATCTGCAAATTTGCTGATCCAGTTTACCACATTATCATCTAAATCATTAATATAGATGATAAACAACAACAGACCCAGCACCGATCCCTGCGGCACACCACTAGTTACAGGCCTCCAGTCAGAGAGACAACCATCTACCACCACTTGCTGGCTTCTACCGCTCAGCCAATGTTGAATCCAATTAGCTACCTCATCCTGAATGCCAAGCGACTTAACCTTCTGGAGCAGCCTCCCATGGGAGACTTTGTCACAGGCCTTGCTAAAGTTCATGTGCACAATGTCCACCCCCTTTCCCTCATTGACCTTCTTGGTAACCTCCTCGAAGAACTCTACAAGATTGGTTAGACATGACCTACCATGCACAAAGCCATGTTGACTATCCCTAATCAAGCCCTGTCTATCCAAATACTTGGATATCCTCTCCCTTAGAACACCTTCCAATAACTTAACCAGACTGACATCAAGCTTTATCGTCCTATAATTTCCTGGCTTATTCTTAGAGCCTTTCTTGAACAACGGAACAACATTAGCTATCCTCCAGTCCTCTGGCACCTCACCTGTGGCTAAGGATGTTTTAAATATTTCTGCCAGGGCCCCTGCAACTTCAGCACCAGTTTCCCACAAGGTCTGAGGGGACACCTTGTCTGGCCCTGGGGACTTATTCACCTCAAGACAGCCAGCACCACCTCTTCTGTAATCTGGGTACGGTCCATGACCTCTCTACTCTTTTGCCTCAGTTCTGTAGTCTCTGTGTCTGTCTCCAGAGTAAATACGGATGCAGAAAATTAACGTGAGATTTCCCCCATCTCATTTGGCTCCGTGCATAGATGACCACACTGATCTTCAAGAGGACCAATTTTGTCCCTTGCCACCCTTTTGCTCTTTATATAGCCGTAGAAACCCTTGGGATTCTCCTTCACCCTGTCTGCCAGCGCAACCTCATGCCCTCTTTTGGCCCTCCTGATTTTTCTCTGAGGTGTTCTCTTGCATTTCTTATACTCCTCAAGCACCTCATGTGATTCTAACTGCCCACACCTGATATGTGCCACCTTCTTTTTCTTTACTAGGGCCTCAATATTCCTCGATAACCAAGGTTCCCTAAACCTGTTAAGCCTTGCCTTTTATTCTAACAAGAACATACAGATTCTGTACTCTCTGACTGTGCCACTGACCACCAGTGGCTGAAAACAAGTGTTCAGGTGCAGCAAGCAGGTAGGAAAACAAACAGTATGTTGGCTTTTATGGCAAGAGAATCTGAGGACAGGAGCAAGGGCATCTTGCTGCAGCTGTACAGGGCCTGGTGCGACCCTTCTAGAGACGTCAGTGCAGGCTTGGTCTCCTTATCTGATGAATGTTCTTGTTATGGAGGGAGCACGATGAAGGTTTAATAGACTGACTCCCGGGATGGCAGGACTGGTACTGGTGTGAGGTGAGATTGGGTCAGATAGGTCTATATTCACTGTAGAGTAGAATTTTATGCGCTTCTATGAGATCCCCACTCATTCTAAGATTAGACAGGTTAGGTAAAGGGAGTGTGTTCTCCATGGCTACAAAGTCCGAAACCAGGAATCACAGCCTCAGGATACAGGGTGTGTGGGTTAGAACCAAGATGAGAAATATTTCTTTGCCCAGAGAATGGTGACCCTATCACAGAAGGCAGAAGAGGCCTGGGGAATTAAATATACTCAAGGAGGTAGTAGATATATTTTGTTTAATGCCAAAGGGATGAGGTGGTGAGACAGGGTGCTGCAGTGGATGATCAGCCTGGTGTGGCCTACTCCGGATGTGGAATTTCTGTGTTCCTGCTCTAGGACACACAAAATCAAAAACAAAACAGAATCAGAAAGTGTGGACAATCTCAACAAGTTTTCACAGTATGTCTGTCTGTTTCAATTTCCAGCATTGATTTTCAGATATTTTAAAAAGTTGGTTTCAGGTCAGTCAGGTTTGAATTCTCTTTACAAGATGACAGGAGAGAAGAACCTGACAAAGCCTGGGTTAAGTGCCCACTGGCAGGCTGACTGCCCTCTGTAGCAGTGTGACCAGTGATCATTGCCTTGGAGGCCAAGCTGTGGTTCTGCAACATCCTCACCTCTGACCAGTGGCTGGGCAACAGGCTTATTCAGTACCAGCACCAACAGGGGGTGGGTGCTGCCAACATGGGCATGGTGTGGAAACTGAGCCACTGACACCAGTATCCAACATGCACTCTTGTACCCACAACTGGAGAAACACCATTCACAACCTGTTTATCTTTGCATGTGAACATAAACTCAGCGGTATGAAAACAAAAAGGAGATATACAAATTATTTCAAAGTAGTCCCAACCTGGAAAGGTACAGGTACACTGAGTCTGGTCAAAAATGTCCCCAAAGACAGCAAAGATAAAGGGAGAACATTACTGCTAGCCTCAAGCTTTTCACAACCTCTCCGAGTTTCTGCTATAGTTACTACCAAGAATCAACATTTCAAAAAAAGCACAGTATTTCTTTTAATAAAAGTAATTCCGCAGTGGTCTTTACACAGTTTCATTGAGTGTGCAGGATACAAGTGTTGCACTACAGTGGTGAGCAGTGGTTTTCATGAACTTGCTCACTACCCAGGGTCACTGTTACAAGCAGTGAGCTCACAGGAGGACTCCATGACTAAGCATTGAAGCAGAGGCAGGGGGTTTCATGGTTTACACAAAGCAAGAATGGTCAGAATTAAGGGAGGAGTAAGCTGACATTCTGGAGTACATTGAGCAAGACTAGGAATACTTGAACACATCAGGATGGATAAATCCCCAGGGCCAGATGTGATCTATCCCCGGATGCTAAGGGAAGCCAGGGAGGAGATTATTGGGGTTCTAACAGACATTGTTAGCCATGGGGGAGCCACCAGAAGGCTGGAGGATGTGGTCCCCTTGTTCAGAAAGGCCAGTAGGGATAAGCCTGGAAACTATAGATAGGTGAGCCATTTATCAGTGGTAGGGAAGTTGTTGGAGAAGATTCTGAGGGACAAGATTTATGTTCATTTGGAAGGGCAGGGACTGATTAGGAGTCAGCACGGTTTTGTGCAGGGGAGATCACGTCTCATAAATCTGAATGAGTTTTTTGATGAGGTAACCAAGGCAATTGATGAAAGCAAGGCAGTAGATAGAATCATACAGCATTGAAACAGGTCATGCTGCCCAACTCATCCATGCCAACCAGTGGGCATGCTTCTGTATTAACCCCATCTCCCAAGCACTTGGTCCACAGCCCTCTAATGCTAAGTGTTCATCTAGACACTTCTTAAATGCTGTCATCTTCATATCCCCTCTGAATCTCTTCCCCCTTACCCTAAACCCATGTCCTCTAATTTTATCTACCTCTGATATGGGGAAAAGTTTCCTGCGGTCTATCCTGTCTATACCTTCAAATTTTATATGCCTCAATCATGTCCCCTCTTAACCTCCTCCACTCCAGGGAGAACAGACCCAGCCTCTCGGATCTGTCCCCATAACTGAACTGCTCCATCCCAGGCACCATTCTGGTGAATCTCCTCTGCACCCTCTCCAGCACTATCACATCCTTCCTATAGTGTGGTGACCAGAACTATACACAGTACTCCAGCTGACCAAGATTTTATAAAGTTGGGAGCCTAACCTCCCTACTTCTGTATTCAACTAATGATGCCAGTTTTCTATATGCCTTCCTAACCACATTGTCTATTGCACTGGCACCTTCAAGAATCCATGGAACGTACTCCAAGTATCCTCTGTTCCTCAATACTCCCCAAAGACCCCACCATTTATGGTGATGTCCCAGCCTCATTAGTGCTCCCAAGATAGTGTCGTCATCTCTATAGGAACTTCAGTAAGGCTTCCTGCATGGTAGGCTAGTCCAGAGGTCAACGCACAAAGGATCCAAAATTGGCTGGATGACAAGGGGCAGATGGTAGTGGTAGATGGGCATTTTTCTGAGTAGAATGGAGGGCTGCAGTTACAAGGAGAGATTGGATAGACTATGTTTATTTTCACTGGATACTGAGGGGTGACCTTTTAGAGGTTTATAAAATTATTGAAAGGTATAGATAGGACAAAGTCAGAATCTTTTTCTCAGGGCAGGGGAGTCTAGAACTAGAGGGCACAGGTTTAAGTTGAGGGGGGAGAAGTTTAGAAGAGATCCGAAGGCAAGTTTTGCACAGGAAGGGTGATGAATACTTGGAGCGAGCTGCCAGTGGTGGTCGTGGAGACAGATACTGTTACAGATTTAACAGGCATTTGGACAGGTACCTGTCAAATAGGAAAGGAAGAGAGAGATACGGGCCCAACAAAGGCAAATGGGATTAATGCAGCCAGACATCACAGTCGGCATGGACGTGGTGGGCTGTAAGGAGCCATTTCTGGGATTCTACCGTGGTACCTTTGGCAGAGAAATTCAACAGAGTCCTGAATTACAAGAGCCAGGAGTGGGTTCAAATCTTTAAGGTGATAAGAAGAGGAAGTAAAACCTCCAGCAGTGAGCACAGAACCCAAACCTCCAACCATGCGCACAAACTCAACAGGATCATTAACACGACCATTCAAGCCACAGGTTAGCTCAGTACCCAACCAACGTGGCACTGTGGACTGAGTGGGTGAGGACAAAGAAGGTGGAATCACAAGAGCAGGTGCAGCTCAAGCTACATCCCAGTTCAAACAGTTTGTTTGGCAGTGATACAAGGTAGGGAGCTGCGAAATATCACTCAACGCTAAATAAACTTAAACACATCAACCACATTTGAGCCAGTTCTAGAGTTTGCATATGATGATTTGGAAGAAGAAATGTTAACCCTTCACTACACATGGGTACTTGTAAACAAGGTGGCTCTCATCTAAGGGAGGTGAGGGGCAGTGAAGCAGGTGCAGCCAGAAAGGATGGGGAGGGTAGGCTAGTGAGTGAAGTCTGAGAGGGGACTGTGGCAAGGGGATAAGTGGGGAGGTGGGTTGGGTGAGGTTAGATGACAAAGTAAGAGTCAGTCACTGGGAGTGAAATTTGCCATGGGGTTGAATGGAAGTCAGGACTCACAGGCCAGAATGGGCAAGTCTTTTGTTTCCTGAACCAGGTGGGCTTTACAATTCAACGGTTTCACAGTTACTGTTACTGAAAACTAGATTGTTTTAATTCCAGCTTTTTATTTAGAACTTGAATTTAAATTCCCCTGCAGTCATGGTGAGATACAAAGTCATGTTTGATGCTCGCAACACTAGTTAGGCCACAGCTCGAGTTGTCCACACAATTCTGGTCACATTAAGGAAAGGTGTGATTGAACAGAAGATGCAAAGATTTACTAGGATGGGAAAATTGTGGCTGTGAGAATAGACTGGAAACCCTGGGCTGTTTTCTTTGGAACAGGAGGCTAAGTGGAGACTTGTTTGAGGTATTTAGAATTGTAAGAGTACTAAATAGAGTAAATAGGTAGGGCCCATCTCTCTCTGCTCAGTGGTCAAAAGCAGGGGGTTAGGGTAACTGATAGAAGGATTACTTACTGCCTGAAAGGGTGATAGAGACAGAAGCCCTCATCGCATTTGAAAAAGATGTATAGCTGAGGAGCTGTGAGCAGCAGGGCCAAGGACCCAGTGCTGGAAGGTGGAATTTAGTTTGGGAGATCCTTTTTGACTGGCAGACATAATGGACCACATGGTCTCATTCTGTGTTGTACCTTTTCTATGATTTCATAACCCTGGAGCACCGAATGCAAAGTCTGGCTGTTGGTCCTGTAACTTCACCACTGGCATCATACCCCACATAATGCAGCAACTTCTCTCTCTACTACCTGGAAGGTGCATGGGGAAACCAGCTGAAAATTTCCCTGCATCACTCCTCATACATCACAGTTTCTTCATCATTGTTGGGTCTAAACCCGAGCAGCAGTCTGGGAGTCCCATCACCAGGAACACTGCAGTGGTTGAAGACGGTAGCTCACTGTCACTTTCTCAAGTGCCAGCAAGGATGGGCCAGTGTTGGCTCGCTACTGTTCCAACTAAAAGTGCTTGGAAAAAACTCATTCACCCTTAATGATGGGAGGGAATCCATGGGAACAGTCAAGTCCTTCAGCATCAGCTAAAATGGCTTTAGTTTCCCCAAATATTCAGCTGTAGGAAGACTCATTTTATCCACAAGGTGTGTCAGTCTGGGAGTGCACCAAAAATTCAGGGATGTTGTGGAACAAAAGGAGAGGTGTGGTTGGGTTCTACACTCCAGGCAGAGTGTAGGGACAGAGCAGGAGGAGCCACCCCACTGGGAACATCGTCAGACTAGTGAGATTATGGTGCTTTGGCATATCAAAACTAGATTTATGGGATTGTCAAAGAAAATTTTTACAAGTTAAAATAAATATTATTTGATGAATATATGGTTTACTATTAAATAGTGTGAGGTGACAGGCAGATATAATCAGTCCGGGCCACGTATGACGCCTGGTTAAGTAGCCCACTAAATGTCCCACCTGGGAGCAGAGCTAAAGGGCCTCGTGCCAATGGAGTCAGAGCAACAGCCAACACCTGCCAATGGAGAAAGTGGAAGGAACAGCAAGTGAGCTTCGAACTACACAACTCTGTTCATTTGACACAGCGTCTATTCTGCAGAATAATTTGTTTCTGTTTGAAGACTTTAGGGGCCAAGTTGCCCAATCTAGCTTCCATTTTCTCATATTCTAACACTTGTTGGTGTCGGTGCCAAAAAAAATCCCAGGCAGGCAGAATTCACCAGTGTCTATGCTTGCTGTGTTAAACTGCCAAGGGAAGTGCTGATGGAATGCAAGGAATACCTGCCATAAGAAAGCATCAAGGCTTTTTAAGCTGGAAACATTCACTCAAATGGTTCTGTGTACTGCTCAGCTTCTGTCAGGAAGCCTCAGGATTCACAGATGGAATGTCACGGGATTAACATTTCAAAATCCAAGCTACCACAATTACTTAAGAGTTTATCAATAATGGATCCCATTAGCAGGAGGGAGCCTTCTACAGACAATAATGAGCATTATCAATTTATAACATTGTCTAGAGCCTCCGCCTTTTCAAAACTTCATTGTTTAGGGAATGCACAATGCAAACTGTGTGACCACTCATCACCCACACCGAGACAGACTGAATGGAGCTCATCCTTCCATTTATAACCTGCATATAATAAAAAAAACTACAGAAGATGAAAATATTAGGGCACGTTACAAACACTGTGCTGCCTGAGAGGGAAGAGAACATCAAAACAGGCCACTAAGCCCACCAGGTACAGGTCAACTTCATCTACCCACATAGCAGACCTTTTAATCCCACCAAGACAGTTGTTGAGGTTCCAGAAAGAGGCAAGATTGAAACTTGGAACATAGAACAATTACAGCACAATTCAGGCCCTTCAGCCCACAAAGCTGTGCCGAACATGTCCCTACCCTAGAAATTACTAGGCTTACCCATAGCCCTCTATTTTACTCAGCTCCATATACCGATCTAACTGTGTCTTGAAAGACCCTATCGTATCAGCCTCCACCACCATTCCCGGCAGCCCATTCCACGCACTCACCACTCTCTGAGTAAAAAACTTACCCCTGACATCTCCTCTATATCTGCTCCCCAGCACCTTTAACCTATGTCCTCTTGTGGCCATCAATTCAGCCCTGGGGAAAAGCCTCTGACTATCTACCCTATCAATACCTCTCATCATCTTATACACCTCTATCAGGTCCCTCCTCATCCTCCGTCTCTCCAAGGAGAAAAGGCCGAGTTCCCTCAACCTGCTTTCATAAGGCATGCTCCGCATCCCAGGAAGCATCCTTGTAAATCTCCTCTGCACCCTCTCTATGGCTTCCACATCTTTCCTGTAGTGAGGCGACCAGAACTGAGTACAGTACTCCAAGTGGGGTCTGACCAGGGACCTATATAGCTGCAACAATACCTCATGGCTCCTAAATTCAATTCCCCGATTGATGAAGGACAATACACCATATGCCTTCTTAACCACACAGTCAACCTGCACCGCCACTTTGAGCGTCCTATGGACTCGGACCCCAAGATCCCTCTGATCCTCCACACTGCCAAGAGTCCTACCATTAAGACTATATTCCGCCAACATATTTGACCTACCGAAATGAACCACTTCACATATATCTTGGTTGAACTCCATCTGCCACTTCTCAGCCCAACTCTGAATCCTATGTCCCTCTGTAACCGCTGACAGCCCTCCAAACTATCCACAACACCCCCAACTTTTGTGTCATCCGCAAACCTACTAACCCACCCCTCCACTTCCTCATCCAGGTCATTTATAAAAATCACAAATAGTAAGGGTCCCAGTACAGGTCCCTGAGGTACACCACTGGTCACCGACCTCCACTCAGAATACGACCCCTCAACAACCACTCTTTGCCTTCTGTGGGCCAGCCAGTTCTGGATCCACACTGCAATGTCCCCTTGGATCCCATGTCTCCTCACCTTCTCCATAAGCCTCGCATGGGGTACCTTATCAAACGCCTTGCTGAAATGCATATACACTACGTTTACTGCTCTCCCTTCATCGACGTGCTTAGTCACATCCTCAAAAAATTCCATCAGGCTTGTAAGGCAGGACCTGCCCTTAACAAAGCCATGCTGACTATTCCTAATCATATTATACCTCTCTAAATGTTCATAAATCCTGCCTCTCAGGATCTTCTCCATCAGCTTACCAACCACTGAGGTAAGACTCACTGGTCTATAATTTCCTGGGCTATCCCTACTCCCCTTCTTGAATAAGGGAACAACATCCGCAACCCTCCAATCTTCCGGAACCTCTCCCGTCTCCATGGACGACACAAAGATCATCGTCAGATGTTCCGCAATCTCCTCCCTCGCCTCCCACAGCAACCTGGGATACATCTCATCCAGTCCCGGTGACATATCTAACTTGATACTTTCCAAAAGTTTCAGCACCACCTCCTTTCTAATATCTACATGCTCAAGCTTTTCAGGCCACTGCAAGTCCCCACTACAATCCCCCAAAATAGAACAACAGGACAGGAGAATTGTCCTCACAGAAAGTTACACTTGGGAATTCTAAAATAAATGGCTCTCACATTTGCTTTGAGGGTAGATGGCAAAGGAAATACAATAAGAATAAAAGCGGATTGTTCAGAGGCTTGTAAAAAATCCCAGCATAAATAGGTACCTAGGAAGGGGACAGAAGACTTGCTTTTCCCAGCTCTAACAATGCCCCACTGCCCTCTACAAACAACGAAGGACTCTAAGTACCGTCAGTGTTAGTGTTGGAAATGTCATTTGATCCTCTCCCCTCCACAGCTGTAAATACCTCTCTCAAATCACCTCATTTCTTCTCTTCTAATGAAATTAACTCCAGGCATCAGAAGCTTGAGTTAATCTGCCACTTTCCTGTTACTGGACAAGCATAACAATTTGTCTTATGCACAAGTAGTAACTCTAGATGTGAGACCCCACAACTTATCAAAAACAAGGAACACACTAACAGATTCAACAGCAAGGCTTGTACTACAAATAACATTCAAACAACAAAACTCTGCTGCAAAAAACAATCAACAGCTTAACAATCCATTTGAAGATATTTATATAGAATACACTGAATTAGAGAATGCCAAGAATATTTGAAATACACAAGGACAAAGCCAAATAATACAAGCACAAATGATTGACAGGTAAGGCAAGGGAGTAAAATAGCCAACCGATCAGCATCAAGCTCCCTGTGGAGAAGAAAAGGACCATCAAGTGGTGCTCTGTGATTCGCCCTTGTCCTCACAGTGCCCCAAGAACACCAAGTTCTAATGCCTAATAAAAGCCCCTGAACCTCATTGTAGAAAATCTAGGCACTGGTATATCTGCTGCGAGAGGGAATAGCTGCCCATTCCACTATCCATGCAACAGAGGGATTGACAAATATGCCTAAACAAGATTATTTAGAGTCAGGGTTGTACAACACAGAAACAGGCCCTTCAGCCCACCACATCTTTGCTGACCATCTTGCCTGTCTATACCAATCCCACTAGCCTGCATTAATTCCATACCCCTCTGTGCCCCTGCTCATTCAAGTACCTGTCCAGATGCCTCTTAAATGTTCTTATTGCTCCTGCCTCTACCACCCCATCTGGCAGCTCAATCCAGATACCAACTGCTCTTTGTGTGAAAAATGTACCCCTCAGATCCCCTTTAAACCTTCTCCCTTTCACCTTAAACCTACGCTGTCTGGTTTTAAACTGCCTAATCATGGGAAACAGACTCTGGTTAGCTACCCTGCCTATGCCCCTTGTAATTTTATGCACCTCTGTCACGTCACCTCTCAGCCTCTTTTGCTCCAGTGAAAACAATCCCAGCCTATCCATTCTCTCCTTATAAATTAAGCTCTCCAATCCAGGCAACATCCAAGTGGATCTTTTCTGTACCCTCTCAAGCTTAATCACATCTTTTCTGTGGTGTGGCGATGTGAACTGTACACAATATTCCAAGTGTGCCCAAATATTTTGTTCAATTGTAACATGACATCCCAACTCTTGAACTCAGTGCTTTGGCAGACGATGGCAAGTGTGCCATATGCCTTCTTCACCACTTTGTCACCACTTTCAGGGAACTGTCTACTTGTAACCTGAGGTGTGTCTGTTCTATAACACTCTCCAGGGCCCTGACATTCACTTTGTATGTCCTGGCCTGATTTAACTTCCCAAAATGCATCACTTCACACTTGCCCAAGTTAAATTCCATCTTGCCATTCCTTTGCCCACTTTCCCAGTTTATCAATATCCTGCTGTGATCTTACACAATTTTCTTCATTGTCCACAATCCCACCAATTTTGGTGCCATCTGCAAGCTTACTAATCGTGCCACCTACATGCTCATCCAACTGATTTATATGACAAACTGCAGCAGACCCATCACCAATCCCTGAGGCACACCACTGGTCACAGGCTCCAATCCAAAAACAACCCTCCACGACCACCCTCTGCTCCTACCACCAAGCCAACTTGGTATCCAATTGGCTAGCTTACCCTGGATCCCATGTGATCTAACCTTCCAGACCAGCCTACCATATGAGCCCTTGACAAAGGCCTTCCTAAAGTCCACGTAGTCACATCTACAACCCTACCTTTATCAATTCTCTTGGTCACCTCTTCAAATAAACTCGATCAAATTTGAGAGACACTATTTTCCCCACACACAAAACCATGCTGACTATCCTGCATCATTCCTTGCCTTTCCAAATGCAAATAAATCTAGTGCCTCAGAATCCTTTCCAATAATAGTACAAGACATTGGTGAGGCCACATCTGGAATATTGTATTCAGTTTTGGTCGCCCTGCTATAGGAAAGATGCCATTAAGCTGGAAAGAGTGCAGAGGAGATTTACGAGAATATTGCCAGGACTCGAGGAACTGAGCTATGAAGAGAGGTTGAGCAGGTTGGGACACTTTTCACTGGAGCGTAGGAGAATGAGAGGTGATCTTACAGAGGTGTGTAAAATTGAGGGGCATAGATAAGGTGGAACATGCAGAGTCTTTTTGCCAGGGTTGGGGAATCAAGAACTAGGGGGCAGAAGTTTAAGGTGAGAGAGAAGAGATTTAATAGGGACCTGAGGGGGGGAGGGGCACTATGGTATACTCCTAAAATGATTCCCCTTTTTATTTCTAAGCTCTACCCATATGGCCTTGCTGTACGTTCCCCCGGGATATGCTAAGTACTGCCGTGATGTTCTCCCTAATCAGTAGTGCAACTTCCCCCCTCCTCCTTTACCTCCTCCTCTGCCAGTATCCAGTCGTGCCCAATTTATCAAAGTTCTGACCCCCACCCCCACACACAAATTCCGTGAGAGCAAATTTTATTCTGTATCTCATATGTTTGGGTAGTGATTTGTGAATTCTGTTAAGACAAATTCCTGTAACTGAACGGCAGCAACGCCTTTGTATCAGACCCTTATGTGAAGACAGTTAAGATCTTCAACAAGGTATGTGCTTTCAATACAAGAGAGCAAGAGTTAGTTACAATTTCAGTAAGGAATCCAGATCATTGTAACAGGAATGCCATGGATTGAACTTACTAAAACTTTTAGTGTGCCTGGTCCATGCTGTGCTCACTCTATCCACAAACTTGTCCTGAGTTTCCCATTGACTATCACTCCGATGTGGGAGGAAACCAGAGTACTCAGGGAAACTCACACATTCAGAGAGAATGTGCCAACTCCACACAGACAGCACCAAAGTCAGGATCGAACCCAGGTTACTGGATTTGTGAGGCAGCGGCTCTATCAGTTGCACCACTGTACTGCCCTCTCTGAATTAAGTTCCATTTGCTACTTTTCTGCCCACATGATGAAACATTCTCTCTCTTCCCATCAGGCAGAAGACAAAAGCCTGAAAGCATGTACCACCAGGCTCAAGGACAGCTTCTATCCCTCTGTTATAAGACTATTGGTTGGAATTCTTGACCTCACAATCTACCTCATCATGGCCCTTGCACCTTATTGTCTACCTGCACTGCACTTTCTCTGTAGGGGAGAGGTGCTAAAATCAAGATGGCATAGGTTTAAGATCAGAGGCAAAAGATTTAAAAGTGACATCAGGGCAACTTCTTCACACAAAGCGTGGTACGTATTTGGAATGAGCTGCCAGAATTGGTGGTTGAGGTGGGCACATTAGCAACATTTAAAAGCCATCGACACAAGTACATGGATAGGAAAGGTTTAGAGAGCTATGAGCCAAACGTAGGCAGCTGGGATTAACTCACTAGGCAACACAGTTGGGCTGAAGGGCCTGTTTTCCTGCTGTATGACTCTATGACTGTAACACAATTCTTTCTTTTATTGCTTTTTCTTTGTAATACCTAGATGTACTTACGTTTTGAAATGATCTGTATGGATGGCATGCAGAACAAAGCTTTTCACTGTACCTTGGTACATATGACAATAATAAAGCAATTAACCAATTACCATCTGTACCCCCCTGAAGTTAAAAGCGATCCTCCTCACTGTCAACCACACTTTTACATGCAAACTTCCTTATCGTGCCCCTACATTTAGGTCAAAATTATTGATATACATTACAAAAAGCAACAGACTAGGTACTGAGCCTCCGGCAACTGCCATACCAGTCATAAAAACACCTGCCATTCATACCCCTCTGCTTCCTGCCCCTAAGGCAGTTGTGGATCCAATTTCCCACTCTCCCATGGACCCAATGGCCTTTTACTTTTTTGATCAGCCTGCCATATGGGACCTTGTCAAAAGCCTTACTGAAATCACATTGACTTCATCAAGCACACTGCTCTCAATTCTCAATGTTACTTCAATAAATTCTCCATCCCAGCCCCACTCTGACCTCTGACCAGCCTCTACACAGTACCAGTGGAGGTGCAAGCTAGAGGAACAACACCTCTTCCCAGCTCATATATTACAGCTTTCCTGACAACACTAAATTCACCAAGTTCAGATAATGTGCAATTCCAGCTTTTGCATTTCACACAATCTGTAGCCAGCTGGTTTCAGCATTGTAGGTTAGTGCACCATCAGGAACCCACACAGGGATCAGCAGCCAACTCTGAAGCTGCAACCCTCATATCTCTGGTGGGCTGAAATTGCTGCTGGCAACTGACTAACAGGCCAATTACTGAAATAAAAACAAAGCTGAAAATTCTCAGCAGGTCAGACAGCATCCGTGGAGAGCGAAGCTGAGTCAATGTCCTTTCACTACCACTGAGGTTGTACAGCAGGCAGCTCCTGCTGCTGGAAGAGGATGAGGCAACCGCAGAGTTGTGCCCTGTTGAACTGTTACTTGACAACTGAAGAAATAAATGTAGGAATAGGTCGCACAATTCCTAACATCTGCCACATCTTCCAATAAGATTATGGGTGATCCAGTGCTTTGTGTACCTTCTTGCCAGATTTATTTCTGCCCTGATTCCTTAAGTGCCCAAAAATCTTTTGATTACCATGTAGTCCATTGAATATATTCAATAACTGAATATCGTACACTTCCTAAGGTACAGAATTGCAAGAACTTACAATGGCCTGATTAAGAAATTTCTCCTCATTACCATCTATTTAGCCAGCTATCCAGAAATTAGTTCTAGACTCCCTGACTACAGAAAATAGGTTCTTACAAGTTACCCGTTCAAGCCTCTCAGAATCTAATGTCTATCAATGAAGTCACTGGTTTTCTAAACTTCATTATGTCTAAGCCAATATTTCACAATTTCTCATCCCAGGACTAGCATCACATCCCAGGGATCAGTCAAGTAACTCTTCTATGGGCAGCAACGAGTCACCAGCTGCGGGAAATATTTAGCTCAATGACGGAAGTCTACTTAACAGAAAAACATGGTTTCCACGTTACACCAATGACTATTCTTTGAAAGTACTTCACTGACTGTAAAGCACTTTGGGGCATCCAGAGGTGGTTAAGGACAGAGTTAAAATGTAAGACTCAAGAATAAGTCAGGATGAGCGATCAGTGCTGACCCATCAGCAACATCCACCCCTGCAGTCCCACTACACCCACATTTCATGCAACACTCCATTCCCACTCTCCAATAACAACTACAAAAACACTTCATTGGCTGTAAAATATTAAAGGACATTCCAAGACCACAGAACACTACAGCACAGTACAGGCCCTTCAGCCCACAACGTTGTGCCAACATTTTATCCTGCTCTAAGATCTATCTAACCCTTCCCTTCCACATAGCCCTCAATTTTTCTATCATTTATGTGCCTATTTAAGAGACCATGAAATACAAATCTTATCAGCGTGCTGTTAGTTTTCCCATGACATTTGGTACATACAAACATACGTTGGAGGCTGAGGGATGATGTGTTAGAACCATATAAAATTATGAGAAGCATAGATAACGTAGATAGTCAGTCTTTTTCCCAGGGTGGAAATGTCAAATGCTAGAGGGTTAGGTGAGAGGGGGAAAGTTTACAGATGTGCGGGTTACATAGTGGGTGGATGACTGGAACACACTGCCAGGGGAGGTGGTGGAAGCAGATATGATAGCAATGTTTAAGAGACATTTAGGCAGACATGAACTGGAAGGGAATGAGGGATATGGACCATGTGCAGGCAGATGGGATTAGTTTAAATTGGCATCATGGATGGCACAGATATGGTGGGCAAAAGGCCCTGTTCCTGTGCTGTTCTATGTTCTAAGATCAGGCTGGATGTCTCCTTTTCTCCTAGAGTAGACAAGATTGGCTGAATGGCCTCACCTTATGCTGCATTAACAATTTAAATTAGAGATTACTTAGATCACAGCAATTCAATTCTTTACTAATCAGGATGTAAACATTTAGAAGTGTTTATCTGCAGAGGCATCGCAATCCAAGACATTGCCCTAACATTTGAACCGCTCGGTAGCAATGACCCATTGTTATCTGGCAGCAAGCTGCTTTGTTGTTGCTAAGATTCAAATGGATCAAGCACATGCTGCAGCCTTGAATCAAATATCCCACTTGCTTTCCTTGATCTTTCTTTAATCAACACCCTTCGCCCCAGCCAATCAGTCACTTATTGGATAAAACTCCACAAAGCATTTATTCTTTGTGTTAAGACATGAACCTACTTAGCAAGCCTTATCTGCCTTGACCAGACATCAGTACAAAGCACTTCCAACACAGACTGTGGCAGTGATGATCCGCTCAGCAATCCTTGCAGTGTCCAGGACAGCAAGGATTAACCAAAGCAAGACTGGCTAATGCAGCAGGCACAGTATTGAAGCTGGCTTCTCATTCATGACCCTGTTCACGAGCTGAGCAGGGCAAGCACCCAAGTTACTTTTATTTCACGCACTATCTCGTAGTGAGGGAAGTGGTAAGAGGGATTTGACTGGGATAAGTATTACCTGTTGAGGTACTTGGCCTTAGATTACAGAAACAAAAAACAGCATGGTAGGCCATTCAGTCCTTCAGATCTGTTCACCATTCTACATGATCACGGCTGATCGTTCACCTCAGTATCCTGTTCCCACCTTGCCCCCATATCCCTTAAACATTAATATGTAGAGTCATTGAGTTACCTAATGTGAAAACAGGCCTGTTGGCCCACTATGGCCATGCTGATCATCAAGTACTAATCTATACCAATCCCCGTTTCCACCACACAGCCTATAGCCTTCCATGTACTGGCATTTCAAGTGCTCATCTATCCAGTGACATACAGTTGGTAGGGTAACTGGCTGCTGTAAATTGCCCCTAGTGTGTAGATAAGTGGAAATGACTATTTAATATTGTGAGAATACTTGCCTCCATCCCTCAGGCAGTGTGTTCATGATTTCAACCACCCTCAAACTCTCCTACTTCTTAGCTTAGACTATGTCCTGCTTACAGATACCTCTGCTAAGGGGGAAGTTTCTCATTATCTATGTTATCCATGCCCCTCAATTATGTACACCTCTATCAGCTTTCTCCACTCAAGGAACACAAACCCAGCCCATCCAGACCTTTCCTCAGCTGAAATGCTCTATCCTCGATTGCCTCCCACAGCATGGTGGGCCGAAGGGCCTCTTCCTGTGCTGTACTGTTCTTCGAGGTTTCAACTAACAGCAGCTTAGTGCAAGGACTGGGCTCGCATTTTCTGGGACAGATTACCTGGGCTTCATTGAGTGTATGAAGTGAACAATACTGCCACAATTTTCAGACTTCATTTACAACTGGTTGACTGTGGTGAATTCTAAACACTCCTTCTAAGAACAAGAACATATGCAGCACAGGACAGGTCCTTTGGCCCATGATGCCAAATTAACGAATCCCATTTGCTTGCACATGGTCTACATTTCTCCATTCCCTGCCTGTTCACGTGTCTGTCCCGATTTGTCCTAAATGCTGCGATCATATCTGCTTCCACCACCACCCCCGGCAGCACATCCCAGGCACCCACCACTCTCTGTATAAAAAAAACTTGCCCTGCACATCTCCTTTAAACTCTTCCCCCTCTCACCTTAACCCTATGCCCTCTATTATTTGACATTTCCTTTCTGGACAAAAAGACTCTGACTAACTGCCCTATCTGTGTCTCTCATAATTTTAAACGCTTCTATCAGGTCGCCCCTCAGCCTTCGACACTCCAGAGAAAACAATCCAAGTTTGTCCAACCTCTCCTTATAGTTAATACTCCAATCCAGGCAACATCCTGGTGAACCTCTTCTGCGCCCTCTCCAAAGCCTCCACATCCTTCCTGTAATGCGGCGACCAGAACTGTTCCTTGTTAATTCAAAAGTTAAAATTAAGCAGTCATGAATATATTTCGCATTGCTAATAATGAGCGACACCTCAACTGGTCTTGACTTACACTTCTGTCACTGCAATGCATAGCAGCCAACTTCTCTGCCTTCAACATGGCTAGTGTTGGTGCCCACTGACCTCTGCTGCATTCTTCCCCATTCACACAGCCCACAGATTAGGCTTACCTCCCCGTGCCCTGCCGAGAGCTGTGCTGTCAATAACTTACAGTGGAATCCCTAGAGCGTCAACAGAAAATCTTCCGCTTACCCTTATTCCACCAAACAGCACTCTGTAACCCTGGAGGTCACAGCTCCTAATGAAGACATTTAGGTACTGTTTTAGTGTGATATGGGTTTCTACCTTAACTACTCTTTCAGGCACACTCTTCCACACCACCCTCAGGGCAAAAACATTTTCTTTCATCTGCCCTCTACTCCGTCAGCCAGTTCCTTTAAATCTGTGTCCCTGGTTATTGATCCTCCCCCTAAGGAAGGATAAGCATGCTTTGAAGGCAGTGGAAAGTTAATTCACTGGATTGGAGTATACCTCAATGAGGAGAATCCAAGGAGGCTGGGTCCTTATTAATTGGAATTTAGAAGGAAGTGAGCCTATCTCATCGCACCATGAGAACCTGAGATGGACTGACAGTATCTTCTTGGATGTAGTTTCCTCTTACTGGAATCTCTGGAACCAGGGGGTGCAATATCAAGATTTGGGGTGGATGTTAGGACTGAGCTGAAGAGAAATTGTGTTTACTCTGAGGACTGTGAATCTTTGCAATTCTCTACACTTTAACTACAGTCTCTTCACCCAACTGCCCTGGTTCCATTAGCCGTTGCCCTCTGTGCTCATTCATTGAGCACAGTCAAGGGCAAGATCAATAGCATCCAAATATCTAGGAAATGGGGGGGGGGGGGGGGGGGGTGGGAGGGATGTAGGGAGTGTGGTGCAGCAGGCAGTGGTGCTGCTGCGGCTCCAGTGGTCCTAGGTTTGAACCCTCCAAAATGCAGTTACAAGCCAATGTAGAGATAGAATACAAAGTAAGCCTAACAATATCACAGACAGACAGCCACCTCAAAGCAGGAATGTCTCTACTGCTGCAGATATGGTAACCGTGGCAGGCCAACAATGGATTGGAAGTGAAAACTCTCAATTTCACATCTAACCACCTTCAGAGGAGGCCAGTTCCAGACACTCACTATTACCTCAGCTGGTTTATATTGCTAAATCAGCATGGCCTCAGCAGTCATATTGCTACTCAGGAAAGGACTCAGCCAGCATTAGGTCCCATTATTCACCATCCTCACTTGCACAGATCGCAGTATCAGGTAGCAAGATTTTGGTCTGTGGCTATGTTAATGACAGCATATGAAGTGCATATTCAGATAGCTTTTAAATGAGGATTTCTGCCTCCAACCCCCTTTGAGGCAGTGAATTCTACCCCCCACCCTCCCACTTTTAGGTGAAAAATAAACTTCCGAACTTTCCATCCGATTCTTCTACCAAATATTTAAACCTTCTGCCTAGAGTATCAGATACTTCATACCCACTCTGTCTAGGCCCCTTTACCATTGTATAGTTTGTCTCGCCTCACTCACATCTATCCCAAGCTAACTTTGCCATAACCGTAGCATAGCATGATTTTTACATATTTCAACTCTGTGGAAGGAGACTCGTTAGAACTGCTATTCCTGTGGACTTCAATGGGACATTGCATCCCATAATACTGTCTGCTCTTGTGACTTGTCTCACTCTACCTTCTCCAAACGATTCACCACATTATCTCCAAAGTACAGTCATTGAAAGGTCAAAACCTCGAAGATGCTGAAAATTTGAAATAAAAATTGCCGGAACTACTCAGGGCAGACAGCGTCCCTGCTTCGCTCTTCATCTCCACCAGATACTCCCCTGCTCACATACTTCCTCACAGAACCACAGCTGGAGCAACGCCTGCCCTTTAACCTGCCCCACCCCACCACCCACGAACCTGCCCAATTCTTCCAGGCAAGCAGTGACCCACTTCTTCCAATCTCATGCTCCTAATGAGATAGTTCAAGTCTCAGAATCATAAAGGGCAGGGATCACTGCTGCTCCGTAGACCACGAGGTTTGCGCCAGACCTGAGGTTCAAACACCCATTTCTTCAATTGACCAAAGGATATTGGTGGGTGGGTGGGGGTGGGTGGGTGGGGGTGTGTGTGTGCGCGTGCGTGCGTGTGTGGGAGGAGAGAGAGAAAAACAGAGCAATAGAGTGGAGACTGAAAGAATCCAAATTTGCACCACCCAAGAGGGTGAAAAAAATCTTGTTACTGACAATCTGTCTGGAGGAGCGCAAATTACCACATATGGACAAGGATCAGGTGTAGGCCATTCAACCCCCTCAGGTGTGCCAGTTTCATCCCACATCCCAAAGACATGCAGGCTGGTAGGTTACCTACCCAGGTGCTTGGTGAATGGTAGAATCTGGGGAGTTGATGAGAATATGGAAGGAATGTATAATGGGATTAATGTAGGATTGGGAGCAGGCAGATGGGACTAGTTTACTGGGCAACACAGTCAGCATGGATGAGTTGGGCCGAAGGGCCTGTTTCAATACTGTACGTCTCTATAAATCTACATGGGCTCTTCTAGAGTGGAGAATCCAAACCCAGTTTGGAATGCTGCTTTACAAAATGCCTCTATTCTATTCACCTGTCACTTTAGTTCTCCATCCACTCCTGCTCTGACCCTGTCTCTCACACTGTTCCAATGATGCCCAATGTACGAACAGCTCTGATGCAAAGTCATCTGTATACACCAGTAACACTTTCTCTCTCCACAGACGCTGCCTGACCGGCTGGGTATTCCAGCACTGTGTGCTGCAACACAGTTACAGTGTGCTCTTTTGTTTTTTCTCTCAAGCCCTCATACATCTATTAATTAAATGGTACTGAAACCATATTGTCACCTGGACAACCTTGGTCTCCACCCCACCACAGACGTTCCCTCTGTTCTACCCACCCCTCCCAATAAATAAAAACACACAGGTTTTCTCACTTTCCAAATTCTGAAGGATCATTGGCCTGAAATATCAACTCAGCTTTGTCCTCTGCAGATGCTGCCTGACCTGGTGAAAAGTTCAAGCACGCTGTTTTTATTCCAAAGTGCTGTCCCAGGATACATCTTCAGGATAATAAATCCCCTTTCCAATTCAATGAAAAGATTCTACAAAGCAGTTGTCATGGTTACAACACCCAACACTTATTCCATCAAAAAATGTGAGAATCTTCACACTCCAAATCCTTTTACTCAATGAGACGGCATCAGTGTAAGGGGCAGGAGTCACAACTCATATTTAATCACTTGGCATGCATGGAGACAGAGCTACAGAGCTCCTTCTGTAAATCACAGAATATGGATGGAAATATCACAAAACCAGAGTTCTAAATATTTCACTGATGTTGCTGCCTGCCAGTTTAGGGACACTAGTGGTAACAGGCTAAAGTAAATAACATTTAAATAACCTTACTGTCAACAACACTCAACAGATTGTTGGCAATCGAAACAGCCAGGCTCCATATGGAAGATACGAGTCAGGAAGCTGCACCTTTTCAAACCAAACCTGTCTTTGCCGGCGGTGAACAGGATCATGGAATGGACACAGCACAGAAACTGGGGGAGGGAGGGGGGCCATTCAACCAGTTAACTCTGCACTGACTCTATCAAAGAGCATTCCCGTTGGTCCCATGGAGTTGTCCTTTGTCCAAAGCCCTGCACATTTGGTCTCTTCTGATACTTACCCAGCTCCCTTTAGAAGGCTACAATTGAATCTGCCACCACTCCCATCTCTAACACTGCATGCCAGACTCTAACTGCTATGTATTGTTTCACCTCATATAACATTTGGTTCTTTTGCCAATCACTTTCATTTGAAGTCCCATGTTATTGACCTGTCCGCCAGGTCCTCTCACATCCTTCGGGGTCTGACGGAGCATGTTGGAGAGATTGTTTTCTGTTCTGTGACAACTGGTTCTAGGTTCTCTCAGTTTAAATACAAGGGGTTTAAAACAAGTGGTGGTGAAATCTTCTCTTACAGCATCAGAAAACTTTGGAAGTCATACCAAAGGGCATAAGAAGCAGAGTCTTTGAATATTTTTAAGGCACATGTAGATAGATTCCTGATTAGGCAGTGAAACGTTACCACGGGTACAGAGGAATACGGAGTTGAGGCTAGAATCAGATGAGCTATCACACTATTACACTAGTGGTAGGGAAGATGTTGAAGGTTCTGAGGGACAGGATTTATCTTCACTTGGAAAGGCAGGGACTGACTAGGAGTCAGCTTTTGTTCAGGGGAGATCACGTCTCACAAATCTGTGTTTTTTGAGGAGGTAACTATGAAAATTGATCAAAGCAGAGCAGTAGACATGGTTTACATGGACTTCAGCAAGGCCTTTGACAAGGTCCTGCATGGTAGGCTGGTCTAGAAGGTTAAGGCACAAAGGATCAGAGGTATGTTGGCAAACTGGATCTAAAATTGGCTTGGTAACAGGAGGCAGAGGGTAGTTGTGGAGGGGTGTTTTTCTGATTGGAAATCTGTAACAAGTGGTTTACCACAGGGATTGGCACTGGGACCTTTGTTGTTTGTCATACATACAAATGAATTGCATGAGAACGTAGGGGGTCTGATTAGCAAGTCTACTGATGACACAAAAATTTGAGTTATATATAGTGAAGTATAGAGAAGCAGATCAATTGGAAAGTTGGGCAGAGTGGTGGCAGATGAAATTTAATCCAGACAACTGAGGTAATGCACTTTAGGAGGTCAAATTCTGGTAGGACATATAGAGTAAATGGCAGGGACCTTAGGAGTGTTGATGTGCAGAGATATCTTGGCGTGCAGGTCCAAAGCTCCTTAAAAATTGTGACACGGGGGATAGGGCAGTGAAAAAGGCATTTGGTGTGCTTGCCTTCATAGGCCAAGGCACAGAGTATAAAAGCTGGGTTGTCATTGTGTTAAATTCTGGTCCCCGCATTATATGAAGGATGTGGAGGCTTTGGAGAGGGTACAGAAGAGGTAACCAGGATGGAGGGCTATAGTTATAAGGAAAGGTTGGATAGGCTGGGTTTGTTCTCACTGGAATGTAGGAGGCTAAGTGGCAACATTATAGAGGTTTATAAAATTGAGGGGCATGGATAGGATAGACAGTCAGTCTTTTTCCCAGGGAGTCCAGAACAGGTTTAAGGCGAGATGGGAGATTTAAAGGAGATCTGATGGACAAGTTTTTCCACACAGAGAGTGGTGGTTATCTGAAACAAGCTGCTGGGGAGGTGGTAGAGGCAGATACAATTATAAGGACTTTGAGTGGGCACTTAGATAGGAATGGCATAGAGGGATACAGGCCTAATAGAGGCAAATGGGATTAGTATAGACAGACGACGTGGTCAGCATGGGCCAGGTGGGATGAAAGGGCCCAGCTCTGTGCTGTGTGACTCCACAACTGTAAAGGCACAAGTGACCTTGAGTGCCCTATTCCTGCTCCTAATTTGCACGTACAGCTCCTTTGGGGAACAACCTCAGCCTCTCTGATCTATCTGCGTAACTAAAGTCCTCGTCCTTGGAATCATTTGGGTTAGCTTCTTCTGTGCCCTCTTTAGAGCTTCATATCTAAAGTGCACCCAGAAATGAACAAAATATCCCAGTTTTGGCCAAACCAATGTTTTAAAAAGCTTCATCAAGACTTACTTGCTTTTGTACCCTATGCATCTGCCAAAGATGACATGCATTTTTAACCACTCTGTTTTGTTTGCCTCCAGCAAATAGTGCACATTTATCCCCAGATCTCTGCCCTTGTATCCTTCCGTGTCCTCTAGTTAATATTGCTTCTTCTCGTCCTTCCAATCAAAATGCAACACTTCACATTTCTCAGCATTAAATTTCATCGGCCAGCCCATCTCTTCCACCAGCCCATTTACATCTGCAGTGATCCTCCTCGCAGTTCTTGATGCCGACAAGTTTTGTGTCATCTGCAAATTTGGAAATTCTGTCTTGTATACTCAAATTCGTCAGTTTAAACAGAAGTTATTCCTCCAATGAATTCTGTTTCCCTGCTGTATGACTATATGACTGGAAAGATGTGCCTTGAATGAAACTTTACATTGAGGTTTTGTCTGCCTGCCCCACTAATCAGGACAATCTTCCCCAAGTACTTTGTATGTTCCCTGCTCCATCAACACCACCAATAAGATAACCCAAAGAAAGCACACATACCCTGTCGAGGTCTGGGTGCACCAAGGCCACGTAGTCATTGCAGGCAATAACATTGCCGAGTGCAGAAAGGCGTTCCTCAACTCTTTGAATAGCCACAGAGTCCGGGAGACAATTGCGTATATGTTGCAGCTCCTGATCGGTTGTGTTATTAGGGACCAATAATCCATGCCGGTTACCTGTTGGAGCCAACTGTACTGATTAGGCCAAGTCTATGCAATGCACCATTACCCAAATATGTAGGTATGATCTATAACCAAGTTTATCATTACGACACAATAACAATAACAGCACGGAAACAGGCTCTTCGCCCCACGAGTACATGCTGACCATCAACAACCCATTAACACTAATCCCAGTTTATTCTCAACGTTCCCCTTGACTCACCTCACCATCCCCTCCCCCCCCCACCGATTCTACCTCTCACCCACACACCAGGGGCAATTTACACTGGGGCCAATTAACCTATTAAACTGCACATCTTTGGGATGTGGGAGGTAATCCATGGAGTCAAAGGGAGAATGTGCAAACTGCACACAGACAGCACTAGAGGTCACTGGAGCTGTCTGGCAGCAGATCCATCCACTTGCCAGAGAAAAAAAAACACCCTTCAGTGTAAATTATCATATTTTTAAAACTCACTTGGGATCTGGGCATCATTAACAAGGCTTGCGTTTATCGTTGCCTTTGAGAAGGTGGGGCCAAGCCACCTTGAACCACTGCGGTCCTTCTGCTGAAGGATTTAGACGCAACCATAATGAAGGAACAGCACTTTTTCTCCACGTCAGGATGTGTGACTTGGAGGGGAATCTCAGGAGGCGGTGTTCCCTTAAAATGCCTCCATATAGCAATCTCGTTATAAAATGACAGCTGATTTAAGTAAATTTTTCAACACGATCCCTGTAGTGTACTCAGGCACTGAAATGAAAATTTTACTCCTTTTAGTTGTCAAGCCAGAGTTCAAAGCAGGCTCTGTGATGATAAAAATTTAAAACAGCTATTGTTATAACATTTTCAACACCCAGCAGTAATTGGGTAATCTCACTTAGACAAGTCAAAGGATGAGATGGATGGAGAACAGAATTGCAACCCTTCCACGAGATGATGACAAGATTTCTGTTGTTCCCATGCTGAAGGCACACCATGATGTGTTGAGATTCCAGCATGTTAACTCAAATGCCTTTGAAGGAGAAGTGATTATCCAATTACAAAACAGAGAGATGAAGATTCAAAGATGAAGTTTCACCCATTACTGTTTTGGTGGTGTTAGTCATAAACAGTAGACAGTGCATCACTTAATACCACTTGTACCAACTCAATTATACCAGACCAAGTCTAGCAACGGCTCCTGTTCTCTTTATCATTACCCTGGAAATCCCACCACAAATCACTTTTTGCCTCCGAGTCACGTGGTATACAACGACATTATCTGCAGAGTCAGACGATGGCAGCCAGACTACCTCTTTGGCTCCCTCGATCACTCCGTTGCCTGAATTTTGAACATTCAGTCTTGAATGATCTATAATTTTCTCTGCGAGAACAGGTCATCCCCTCTCGGAACCAACACAAGCTCTTCCTTCACCACTGACTTTAAAGGGTATAGAAGCACAGTGGTTAGGTTACTGGACTTGCAGCTACAGTTCCGGACCATTACACCCGAGACATGGGTTCAAATCCTACCATGACAGCTGAGGAATTTAAAATGAATAAATTACATACATCCAAGTACAGGTAATTTATCAGCACTCAGTCCACAGAGAATGGTCGAGGCAAATATTATAGATGAACTAGCACATGAAAAGGGACTAAAAGATTATGGTGATAGATTTAGGATGATAGGAGGAGCTGGAATGCAGAGTAAATGCCAGCTTGGGTCGGTTGGTTGGAGTGGCCTGTACTTGCGCTGTCGACCCTGCATTATACAGGTTTCTCAACAAATTCAAGTGCTGATTAATCAGAAGATTCAAATGTGGGTTAATTGAGAATGTCAAATCTACATTAACATTTGTTAGGTAAAGGTGTTACAGGATGTGGAATACAAGACAGGTAGATGCAAATCAGCTGTAATCCATTTGATATTCGGAAAAGCTTTCTATGTCCATTGAATTAATGGATGGTATCTTGGTTCGATAGTTTTATATAGCATCCAAAACCACTGGCTCTATAATCTTGTTTTCAATCTTTAACTTTGCTGGGACTCTTTTCCCTGAAGTGGAGGAGATTGAGGGGTAACCTTATAGAGGTCCTACACAGGTTATAAACACCTGGATTATGGACACACTGTACATATGAACGAGCGTTTGGGAGACCGACAGTATGGATGGAGATGGATTTGCTAGCTGCTACAGGCATCTTCTGCTGGGTGGGACAGGGCATTTCTGCATGCCATCTCTCCCCACCCCCCACCAAGCCACAACAATTGAGGGCTGGGTCCAGCGAGCACAGCTGGAAGTACTGAGCAGACTCATTAACTTGCTCACTCCAAGACAGTGAGGCCAGCTGACAGGAGACGAGAGGTTCTGCAGATGCTGGAATCTGCCCTCTTCCTTTCCAGTCCTGATGAAGGGTCTCGACCAGGAACGTCTACTGTTTATTTCCTTCCATAGATGCTGCCTGACCTGCTGAGTTCCTCCAGCACTTTGTGTCCATTGAGGTCAGCTGGCAGCCACTCTTCCTGCTTGCTCTCCCTGTTTCTGTTCATTTCCAATGTATGAACAGCTTGGGTTGCAAACTGTTCTGAGAGACTGAAACCCATCTTTACGGGGAAGTTCCCAGGTTAAGGCATATAAAATCATGAGAGGCATAGATCACACAAAGGTGGATGATTACAGTCTTTTGCCCAGGGTAGGGGAGTCTAAAACTAGAGGGCATAGGTTTAGGGTGAGCAGGGAAGGATTTAAAGGGAAATTGAGGGGCACCTTTTCCCCCCGCAGAGGGTGGTTGATATATGGAATGAGCTGCCAGAGGAAGTGATAGAGGGGGTACAATTACAAAACATTTAAGAGATATTTGGACGGGTTTATGGATTGGAAAGTTTTAGAAGAATATGGGCCAAATGCAAGCAAATGGGTCTAGCTCATTAAGGCACCCTGGTCAACATGGACGAGTTGGGCCAAAGGGCCTGCTGTCATGCTGTACAAGCCTACGACTGCACACTTTGTCCAAATCGACGAATGCCTTTCAAATGAGGATGGATAGTCTCAGAAGACTTTAGTATTTCCCATTTATTGGGAATAAGGAGCTGACCACAGGAAAGGGAATGCACAGCCCTTAAACCCCAGGTATTTGCAGTCATACTAGAAAAATGGTGGATGAGGAGCATCTTTCCAATCACAGCAGATCTCTTATAATGCGTGTAGGGATGCTTTTGTAAACTGCTGATGAAGCTTAAGTATAGCAGGTGGCTGAAGCACACAGTTCAGTCAATGTCAGCGGAAAAGGGAGTTACACTTCCATCATCTCCTGCTGCCTGCTCACAGGAGCCCAAGGAAAAGAAATGAAACACCTTATCAATGGTATTAACTTAAAAAATAGCCAACGTTACAACTATAAAGTGACATATTGCAACAGGAAAGTATGGAACCCAATCCCTATCAATGTTTGGAACAGAATTCACAGGCAGTGCTCCACATACAGTCTGGAACAGAGCCTTGTAAACATAAAATATTCATGGCTGTCACTTCCATCAGCTCCAGTTCTTAGTGCTGCAGTCAACTGGAATAAATTAAACAGTAGCAGCGGCAGGCAGTAAGGAACAATCCTGTGACTGTCACACAAATGCTCACCGCACTGAGAACACAACCATAGCCTCAGATTTTGGAAGAAACTAAAGTGCAATTTTATAGAAAACCTCCCAAAACATTGAAAATGAAACCCAAAGGGAATTTGATGTATATTTAAAAAGGTATCAACTGCAGGGTCATGGGGAAAGATCAGGCATGGGACTGAAAACATTTAAAACCCTTTGCATAAAAGAATGATTTGAATTCCTTCTTAAAATAAAGGGCGTTTGCCATTCATTGGCCGATTTTACAGCTTTATCAGCCTCCTTGGATAGCCAGGTTGGAGGCTGAAGTTACTCATCAATTATTAAAGATAAAACGCAGCAGCAGTCTGAGCAGCTCCGTCACGTGGGCTGAACCCAGGAGAAGGTGACCTCAATTCCACAGTCTGCTTGGCAGTTTTAAGGAGATCCAATTTCAGGCCTTTTTTTTTTGAAAAGGCCTTTTGAACTGCAATTTATCACCCCTGACCCACCAAATGCATCACTAATCATAAGTGTTTCTGAGGTACTGCATCTTTGAGGATTTGGCTGGTATGATCTGTCCCACTGTCATACAAACATTCTAGAAAAGGCTGAAAAGCAAGCAGTGCCTAAAATGCACAATAGACATTATAGCCTTCTCTAACAATGGAACATCACATTTCTGTTGCAGGTATGTTTAACCATCAATCCTGTCAGTGTAGATGCACAACACTGCTCTCCTTAACTCCACTGATTTGAGCCTTTAAACCTGGAGTGCCAATCTAGTTCCAAACAGATGGAAATGCTTCAAATAAACCATAAAATTCACAGCCCAGGAAAAGGCCATTCTGCCCAAATGGTCCATGCTAGTATTCCATTCACTGGGTGGATTCCAGGGCTATCAAACCAGAACAATTGAGCAAGAGGTTTGGAAGAGCAAGATTTTACTGAAATGTACAAGGTTCTGAAGGGATTTGACAGAGTAGATGCCGTGATGCTTCCTACCTTGGGGAATCTAAAGCTAGGGGACAATCTCAGAATAAGCAGTCCTCCATTTAAGACAAAGATGAGGAGAAATTCTTCTCTCAGATTCTTCGGCATTCTCAATCCCAGACAATTCTAGAGGCCAAGTCACTAAACTATTTGAGGTTGAGACAGACTGATACTTGGACTATGGGGAGCTGAGGTTATGGGGATTGGGTAAAAGAACAGGGTTGATGCAAGGTCAGCCATGCTCCTCCTCTACTGTTCCACACAAACTACACCCTCTCCTACACGATCTACTAAGGGACTAGAGATGAAGGAGGTGCAAGGACTGTGGCAACTATTCTTAAGGATCAGTGAAGTCCTAACAAGTTATTAATTGGAAAAGGATTATTAGCAGCAAGATCAAAAGTAGTAGAGGAGATGAAACTGGGTGTGAAGATAACTCAAAAGATGTCGTTATAATCCAGTACAAAGGGAATTTTAAGGACTTTAAGCTTTTAAGATATCAGATGAGGTAGACACCCTCTTTTAATTCACTCAAAAGATTTTCTCCCCATCCCCAGATGCAAAACAAACCAAATAGTTTATACTGGTACTGATAACAATGTCCCTAGCTCAGGGAGGCAAGGCTCTGTGGTGATCGTGACTGTCTTGATACCACACAATATTTGGAAGTCTCTGGATTCACGTGCTAGAATAGGGCAGGCTGGTCCTCCTGCCATCCTTTCACATCCAATCAGAATTGTACTTCGTACTGCAGCTAGCATTCTTCCTTCTGTTAAGGCAGCCGCTTGGGACCAAGGAGGACTTGCTTCCACTTGTGGGATCCATGGGCTGGGGGTTGTTTGGAATGTTGGGTGCACATTCCCTCGATGGTCCCAGTTTAGAGATCTGAGATGGTTGATGTCTTCTTGGACATTTCTTCTCCATCCCAGGTTGTCACAGGCCTGGAAGTAGGGAAACTCCGGTAAAAGAGAGGTGCAGACGCGTGACATCAGCCAGTAGAGCGGGAAAGATTTAAAAAGAACGCCATATCCAGTGGGCAGCATTTGGAGTGGACAGCAGAGTGAGAAGTAGCAGAGTGATAGGGCTTTGGCGGTAATGGGATGAGGCGAGGTAGGTTTACCTGTGCTAATTGTGGAAAGGAAGTAGTGTGTGTGTGTGTGTGTGAGAGGCTGGTTTCCTGTGCTCAGTGTCAGATGTGGGAGGTCCTGGAGTCTCCCAGCCTCCCGGATGGCCACATCTGTACCTGGTGTGTCGAGCTGCAGCTAAGGGGCTGCAATAGAGAACCGGAGGTGCAGCTCGATGACCTTCATCTGGCACTCAGGGAGAGCGAGGGTGATAGAAAGGAATTATAGGCAGGTGGTCACACCAGGGCCACGGGAGGCAGACAAGTGGGTCACGGTCAGGAGGGGGAAGGGGAAGAGTCAGGTACTACAGAGTACCCCTGTGGCTGTACCCCTTGACAATAAGTACCCCTGTTTGAGTACTGTTGGGGGGACAGCCTACCTGGGGGTAGCAACAGTGACAGTGTCTCTGGCCCAGAGTCCGGCCCTGTGGCTCAGAAGGGTAGGGAAAGGAAGAGGAAGGCAGTAGTGATAGGGGACTCTATAGTTAGGGGGGCAGACAGGCGATTCTGTGGATGCAGGAAGGAAACTCGGAAGGTAGTTTGCCTCCCAGGTGCCAGGGTGTGGGATGTTTCAGATCACGTCCAAGATATCCTGCAGAGGGAGGGAGAACAGCCAGAGGTCGTGGTACATATTGGTTCCAATGACAGGTAGGGAAAGGGATGAGGTCCTGAAAAGACTACAGGGAGTTAGGAAGGAAGTTGAGAAGCAGGACCTCAAAGGTAGTAATTTTGGGATTACTGCCAGTGTCACGCGACAGTGAGTATAGGAATAGAATGAGGAGGAGGTTAAATGCGTGGCTGAGGGATTGGAGCAGGGGGCAGGGATTCAGATTTCTGGACCATTGGGGCCTCTTTTGGAACAGGTGTGACCTGTACAAAAAGGATGGGTTGCACTTGAATCCCAGGGGGACCAATATCCTGGCGGGGAGGTTTGCTAAGGCTACTGGGGAGAGTTTAAACTAGAATTGTTGGGGGGTGGGAACCGAACTGAAGAGACCAGAAAAGAGGCAGTTGGCTCTCAAACAGAGCAAGCTTGCAGTCAGTGAGAGAGGGAGGATAAGCAGGTGATACAGAAGGGACGTGCTCAGACCGATGGTTTGAGATGTGTCTATTTTAATGCAAGGAGTATTGTGAACGAAGCGGATGAGCTTAGAGCGTGGATCAGTACTTGGAGCTCTGATGTGGTGGCCATTACAGAGACTTGGCTGGCTCAGGAACAGGAATGGTTACTTCAAGTGCCAGGTTTTAGATGTTTCAGAAAGGACAGGGAGGGAGGCAAAAGAGGTGGGGCAGTGGCACTGTTGATCAGAGATAGTGTCACGGCTGCAGAAAAGGTGGACGTTATGGAGGGGATTGTCTACGGAGTCTCTGTGGGTGGAGGTTAGGAACAGGAAGGGGTCAATAACTTTACTGGGTGCTTTTCATAGGCCACCCACTAGTAACAGGGATATCGAGGAGCAGATAGGGAAACAGATCCTGGAAGAGTGTGATAATAACAGAGTTGTCATGATGTGAGATTTTAATTTCCTAAACATCGATTGGCATCTCCATACAGTGAGAGGTTTAGATGGGGTGAAGTTTGTTCGGTGTGTTCAGGAAGGTTTCTTGACACAATATGTAGATAAGCCTACAAGAGGAGAGACTGTACTTGATTTGGTATTGGGATATGAACCTGGTCAGGTGTCAGATCTCTCAGTGGGAGAGCATTTTGGAGATAGTGATCATAATTCTATCTCCTTTACAATAGCATTGGAGCGAGATCGGAACAGACAAGTTAGAAAAGCATTTAATTGGAGTAAGGGAAATTATGAGGCTCTCAGGCAGGAAAATTGAAGCTTAAATTGGGAACAGATGTTCTCAGGGAAAAGTACAGAAGAAATGTGGCAAATGTTCAGGGGATATTTGTGTGGAGTTCTGCATAGATACGTTCCAATGAGACAGGGAAGTTATGATAGGAGATAAGAACCATAGTGTACAAAGGCTGTAATAAATCTAGTCAAGAAGAAAAGAAAAGCTTACAAAAGCTTCAGAGAGCTAGGTAATGTTAGTGATCTGGAAGATTATAAGGCTAACAGGAAGGAGCTCAAGAAGGAAATCAGGAGAGCCAGAAGGGTCCATGAGAAGGCCTTGGTGGGCAGGATTAAGGAAAACCCCAAGGCATTCTACAAGCATGTGAAGAGCAAGAGGATAAGACGTGAAAGAATAGGACCTATCAAGTGTAACAGTGGGAAAGTGTGTACGGATTGGGAGGAAATAACAGAGGTACTTAATGAATACTTTACTTCAGTATTCACTATGGAAAAGGATCTTGGTGATTGTAGTGAGGACTTGCAGCAGACTGAAAAGCTTGAGCATGTAGATATTAAGAAAGAGGATGTGCTGGAGCTTTTGGAAAGCATCAAGTTGGATAAGTCACGGGACAGGATGGGATGTACCCCAGGCTACTGTGGGAGGTGAGGGATAAGATTGCTGAGCCTCTGGCGATGATCTTTGCATCATCATTGGGGACGGGAGAGGTTCCAGAGGATTAGAGGGTTGCAGATGTTGTTCTTTTATTCAAGAAAGGGAGTAGAGATAGCCCAGGAAATTATAAAACAGTGAGTCTTACTTCTGTCTATGGGTATGCCTAGTAATTTCTAAGGTAGGGACATGGTCGGCACAACTTTGTGGGCTGAAGGGCCTATATCGTGTTGTAGGTTTTCTATGTTTCTAAACCTAACTCCAATGGAGTCTTCCTCCTAAGGAAATGCATGAACCGTAGACTTGTTATAACTAAATCCTACTTTGTCCAGAGACAAGAAGTCATAAGGCTTCACCTGCTAGGCTACATTAACGTCCCGTCAAGGGACCATAAGGATGTCCACATCATTCGTGCCATAGTACGTGTTGATGATTAATGGACTGAGCATCATCAAACTCATGTTGGCACTTCCACCAAACATGATAAAAGCAGCACTGCCACAGGAAAATCTCAAACACCCATAAAGAAAATTCTCTTCAAGTCGGTCTGTTGGACAAGCTGCTGATTCCCATCTGACATAAGCCACAGATTGTCCAGTGCTTGGTCCGCCCTGCAGTCCACCACAAAAAACATTTAAAAGGCTCTTTCTTTGCCAGAAAATCCCAACACAAGAACAAATTAATCAAGAACACAAGGTGCTCTTGGACCAGAAATACCATTAGGTCTCAATGGAAAAAGTAAACAGTTCTGAAGCCATCTGAGGGGTGAGATTCATTAAAAATATTGACCTGATGAACAAATAGTGGGTGGAAAGAGCTCAGGAGACCCATCAACATAACGACAACACTGTCAATCTGGTAGCTTCATGGTTACTGAGACTGAGATTGGCTTTTAATACCAGATTTATTGAATCACTTGAAGTTAAGTTCCTTGCTGTCACAGTGGGGTTCAAGCTCACGTTTCTGAATCAATGGTCCATAACTGGACTATTGATTCAGAGGTAAGGCTCTTCCTGCCTACGTCGTTAGTACCAATATGGACAACGACCTCTAGCTGCTCACCCTCCCCCTTCAGAATGTCCTGTGCCTGCTCAGAGACATCCTAACCCTAGCACCAGGAGGGAAATGCACCACCCAAGTGTTGCCTGCAGCCAAAGAAACACCAGTCTGTTTCCCTGACAATCGAGTCCCCAATCACACTGGCTAACCTAGATATAGACCTTCCCTACAGCGCAACAGAGCCGTGGTGCCGCTGATCTGGCTGCTGTTGTTACTTTCCCAAGGGGCCAACCCCCCCCCCCCCCATTCTTGTTAGAGGGGAACAGCCACAAGGGACTCCTGCCTGTCCCTCCTGTTGCTGACCTATCGATCTGGCTGAACTTGCGGTGTAACCACCTCCCTGAAACCATTATAGAAACATAGAAAAACCTACAGCACAATTCAGGCCCTTCGGCCCACAAAGCTGTGCCAAGCATGTCCCTACCCCAGAAATTACTAGGCTTACCCATAGCCCTCTATTTTTCTCATCTCCATGTACCTCTCCAACAGTCTCTTAAAAGACCCTATCGTATCCGCCTCCACCACCGTTGCCGGCAGCCCATTCCACACACTCACCATTCTCTGAGTAAAAAACTTACCCCTGACATCTCCTCTGTACCTACTCCCCAGCACCTTAAACCTGTGTCCTCTTGTGGCCACCATTTCAGCCCTGGGGAAAAGCCTCTGACTATCCACCCGATCAATACCTCTCATCATCTTATATACCTCTATCAGGTCCCCCCTCATCCTCCGTCACTCCAAGGAGAAAAGGCCAAATTCCCTCAACCTGCTTTCATAAGGCATGTTCCGCATCCCAGGCAGCATCCTTGTAAATCTCCTCTGCACCCTCTCTATGGCTTCCGCATCCTTCCTGTAGTGAGGCGACCAGAACTGAGCACAGTACTCCAAGTGGGGTCTGACCAGGGTAACTATATATAGCTGCAACTATACCTCTTGGCTCCTAAATCCAATTCCACGATTGATGAAGGACAATACACCATACGCCTTGTTAACCACACAGTCAACCTGCGCAGCCGCTTTGAGAGTCCTATGGACTTGGACCCCAAGATCCCTCTTATCCTCCACACTGCCAAGAGTCCTACCATTAATACTATATTCTACCATCATATTTGACCTACCAAAATGAACCACTTCACACTTATCTGTGTTGAACTCCATCTGCCACTTCTCAGCCCAACTTTGCATCCTATGTCCCGCTGTAACCTCTGACAGCCCTCTATACTATCTACAACACGTCCAACCTTTGTGTCATCCGCAAACTTACTAACCCATCCCTCCACTTCCTCATCCAGGTTGTTTATAAAAATCACAAAGAGTAAGGGTCCCAGAACAGATCCCTGAGGTACACCACTGGTCACCGACCTCCATGCAGAATACGACCCTTCAACAACCACTCTTTGCCTTCTGTGGGCCAGACAGTTCTGGATCCACATTGCAACGTCCCCTTGGATCCCATGCCTCCTTACTTTCTCAATAAGCCTTGTATGGGGTACCTTATCAAATGCCTTGCTGAAATCCATATACACTACATCTACTACTCTCCCTTCATTGAAGTGTTCAGTCACATCCTCAAAAAATTCAATCAGGCTCGTAAGGCAGGACCTGCCCTCGACAAAGCCATGCTGACTATTCCTAATCATATTATACCTCTCCAAATATTCATAAATCCTGCCTCTCAGGATCTTCTCCATCAGCTTACCAACCACTGAGGTAAGACTCACTGGTCTATAATTTCCTGGGCTATCTCTACTCCCTTTCTTGAATAAGGGAACAACATCCACAACCCTCCAATCTTCCGGAACCTCTCCCGTCTCCATCGATGATGCAAAGATCATCGTCAGAGGCTCCGCAACCTCCTCCCTCGCCTCCCACCGCAGCCTGGGGTACATCGCATCCAGTCCCGGCGACTTATCCAACTTGATGCTTTCTAAAAGTTCCAGTGCATCCTCTGTCCTAATATCTACATGCTCAAGCTTTTCAGTCCACTGCAAGTCCTCACTACAATCCCCCAGATCTTTTTCCGTAGTGAATACTGACGTAAAGTATTCATTAAGTACCTCTGCTATTTCTTCCAAATCCATAAACACTTTCCCACTGCTGCACTTGATAGGCCCTATTCTTTCGCATCTTATCCTCTTGCTCTTCACATACTTGTAGAATGCCTTGGGGTTTTCCTTGATCCTGCCTGCCAAGGCCTTCTCATGCCCCCTCCGGGCTCTCCTAATCTCTTTCCTAAGCTCCTTCCTGTTAGCCTTATACTCTTCCAGATCTCTGATATTACCTAGCTCTCTGTACCTCTTCTATGACACTCTCTGCCTCCATCGATGCCATCAAGGGCATCTTAAAGAGGCCGTACCTCAAGGCAGCAGCATCCATCATTAAGGACCCTCACCATCCTGGACATGCGCCCTTCACGTTACTACCATCGGGGAGGAGGTACAGGAGCCTGAAGACCCAGACTCAACGATTCAGGAACAGCTTCTTCCCCTTTGCCGTCAGATTTCTGAATGGTCTGTGAACCCGCGAACACTACCTCAATATTCTTTTGCAATATTTATTTATTTTTGTGACTTACAGTAATTTTTATGTCTTGTACCGTACTGCTGCCACAAAACAAATTTCACGACATATGTCAGTGCTAGTAAACCTGATTCTGACTCCTGTCTGTTCCTCAGTGAGTCCAACTGCTGCTCCAACTGATCCATGCAGTCTCAGGGGAACTGTAGCTGGACACACTTCCTGCAGACATAGTCGTCAGGGACACTAGACTGTTCCCTGATGTCCCACATCTGACAGCAGCAGACCACTCCATTGACTGACATTGCTGCCTCTCGGGGTTACTGATTTAAGGTTATTGTTGGCTGAAAGAAAAAAAGACCTTTAACTTGACTCACCTTGTCACTGCTCAGCCTCCTCGCTGATGCCTCACTCGTCAAAGCCTCTGTACTTAGGCCTCAAGACGCCACTGGCAGAGATCCCAATGATCCAGGTATCTGAAGCCTTCCCTCCTACACCAGCTCTTCCACCATACATCAACTGTTCTCTTTTTCCATTTCTGGCCTCACTAGCACATGGCATAGGGAGTAATCCTGAGATCACAGCCCTCGGCATCCAGATCTTTAAAACTTTTGACCGAACTCCCTGTATTCTCCATGCAGGATCTCATCTCTCGTAACTGCCAGGAATTTCCACGTACTATATTCTCATAGTTTCAACTCTGCTATTCAAAGTGAAAAGCACACTGAATTCATTACCTACAAGGTAGTGAAGTAGACAGTGTTGATGTATTTAAAAGGGAAGCTGGATAAACAGGAGGATATGATTGCACTGGTCAGGGTGTAGAGCAGATTCCTCAGGACACCCTGGGACGGAGAGTCTCAGTTATGATGAGAGACTGCATAGGCTGGGTTTGTTTTCCTTGAAGGAGAGAAGGCTGAGGGGGACCTGATAGAGCTACACAAAGTTACGAGGGGGGTGGATAGTAGGGGTGCCTAAAACTAAAGGGCAACGTGTAAAGAGGTTTAGAATGGATCTGAACTTTTTCACCCAGTGAGTGGCTGGAATCTGGAAGATGCTGCCTGACAGGGCAGTGGAGGAAGGTACTCTCACAACATTTATAGTATCCAGCCAAGCACTCGAATTGCCAAGGCATAGAAGGCTACAGACCAAATGGTGGTAACTAGATGCACATATACATAGGTACTAGACGGTTAGCATAGACATGGTGGGCTAAAGGGCCTTTTTTTTTGTGCTGTACAGGTTTAAACCACAATGGTATGTTGATAGAATAAGATGAAAGCATGGAGGTAGAACACAGACACCAGCACAGACCAGTTGGGTGAACTGTAATAACCCGACCTTTGTATTAAAAACTTACCAACACACATTCTTCCAATGATTCTGCATCCGGCGATGGAAGCGTGCACCACGGGAATCGTTTCCGATAACTCCCCTTCAAAGACACTGAAAGCACAGCACAGCTTGTGAGCAGCCAGCTCTCAGTGGGCTGAGTCAACATTTTATTCTAGCCATACAAAAGTTACACAGCAATGACAGTGTAGGAGGAGAAATACGTAAAACTTCATACAACTTTTCAGTTCCACCAGGCAAAACTAGAGAACTCTACACCTTCAGGTAATTTGTTCTTTGTTTGTATCAGTCATCCAAATGCAGAGTCACAGAATCATACAGTTATGCTAATAAGTGATGGTGCTATATGGCGAATATTGAATCATTGGAATTTCTCTCAGCCTGTGTGGAATTAAGAGGGTCCCTTTCAGGTGACAAATGACATCAGTGGTGGCAAGAGTTGGAAATCACCAGAGGATTCCCTCTTCCCCTCATTATCGCAAAGGATTCACTGCTGACATCATACAAAAAGTTCCGGAGGAACTCAGCAGGTCAGGCAGCAGCAATGGGGGGAAAACAAAACAGTCGATGTTTCGGGCCAAGACCATCAGAAATGCCGACTTTTTTTTCCCTCCATGGATGCTGCCTGACCCGCTGATTTCCTCCAGCATTTTTTGCATATTGTTCCAGATTCCAGCATCTGCAGAATTTTTTGTGTCTCCACTGCTAACGTCATATGTTTGGAGACACACACACACAGATTGAGTTTAGAAGGATGACTCAGAAATATACTTCCTCGAGGATGTACACAACCATCCTTAATAAAACAAGCCCTCTGCCATTTTCCCCAATATTAGATTTATACAGCATGATCTTGCATGGCCTGGCGAACGAAAGTATATCAGTTAAATATCTTAAAATTCATGAAGCTGCTTTTAATCAAACAAAATATGGAAACATTCATTTCATGAATTTTTGATTATGCAAAATTCAGCCAGGATATAAATATTAAATTAACCAAATTAGTTCTGATTGACACACAGATTTAAAAATGATCTGACAAAATTGTGAAGGCCTTGGAACCAGCATCCTTGACTATGCTGATCCACCCTTTGTGAAGGGTTTGAGTGGAGTGGGCTTATAGGTAGGGAAATGACCCAGGTAAAATAGTCCTGATTTTACGTTCAACCCTTTACATCACTAAATCCGTCATAAAATTCACAATCAGAATGGAAACTATTTGATATAAATATGTAATTAACCTTTCCCAGTGCAGGCATGAAACAGCTGTACTAAATAGGGGCTGTGATAAAACCATGGGATGGTCACAGATATTACAGTAACAGTTTGCTCTGAAAGCGGTGCACTGGCTTGGAATGGTGTTGGAACAGGGAATCAAGCAAACAGGCTCCTGATATCAATTCAACATGTCCGAATATCTTTCAGCAGAATGTAGTTGCACACCTTCACTTCAGAGCCAGAGATCGCGGCAATAGTTAGAACGGCAAATGTACCCATTTTCATCCCTGTCCCAGCCAGATTTTGTAATAGACAGAGGGTTGTAGGAAACAAAATACACATCATACATGAGGAAACAGGCTGTTGTGCCCAAGCAAGTCCACCCCGACCATCATGTACGCATTTACAGAGAGTCACAGAGTTGTACAGCACAGAAATAGGCCCAAGGCACAAGAAAGACTGCAGATGCTGGGAATCTGGAGCAACAGACAAAAAATGCTGGAGGAACTCAGCAGGTCAGGGAGCATCTATGGAGGGAAATGAACCAAAATAAGCCCATTGACCCACCATGTACATGGCACCTGTTGTATCCATCTACAATAACCCCATTTCCCCACATTAGGTCCACAGCCTTCTGTGCCTTTACAATAATCTTGGCACTAATTCCATTTTATTCTCCCCACATTCCCATCAACTTCCCTCTGATCATTTTGCAACAATGGCCAATTATCCTAACAACCTGAATGGCTTTGGGATGTGGGAGGAAAGTGGAGCACCTGGGGAAAACCCACACAAACATAGGGAAAAAGTACAAGCTGTACCAGGAGTCAGGATTGAGCCCAGGTCACTGGAGCTGTGTGCTGTCCAAGTACAATCTAATCTTGGGTAAGGAAAGGCAGGCAAGATACAAGGAGAGGCCCAAAACACTGAGCAGGGAAGACTTGCTGGAGACCAATCCAGACACTGCATTACTGCACGTAGTGCATCAGTGATGCTCTTTTTTCCACCCCAACAATGCAGCTTTTCAGACAAACTATGCTGCAGTAATCAGAGAAATAATCCAAACTTTAAACCTCAATACATCTCGGTTTCAACTGTAATTATTGTAAATTTGTGTTCTGATTTGATTTTTACAAGTTTTTTTATTTGTCCTTTTTGTGCCAGATTCCCATCTCATCACAATACCCTCTGGTTTACTGACTGTACCAGGTCTCAGAATACATCGTCCTTCACTGCCACCAGTCCAATGGTATCCCTCTCACCACAACAATGCTCCCTATTTCTAAACAGACAGATTTTTCTTGAAAATCAAAATCACTGCACATGCTTCAAGTCTGATGATAAAAACACTCAGCAGATCTGGCAGCAGCTGCCAAAAAAGAAAGTGAGTTAATGTTTCAGGTTGAAGCTCCTTCTTCAGAGTTTAGAAGAATGAGGGTGATCTTATTGGAACATACAAGATCCCAAGGGGGCATCGTAGAGTAGATGTTGAGATGTTTTCACGAATGGGAAAATCTCAAATGAGCAGATACAGTTTTTAGATAAGGAGCTGATCATTTAAAACCAAGGTACATAAAAATCTCTGGAATTTTCTGCTCCAGAGAGTTGTGGAGGCTTAAACAATCTGCTGGAGGAACTCAGCGGGTTGAGCAAGCATCTGTGGGATGAAAGGAATTGTCGATGTTTAAGGTTGAAACCCTGCATCAGGACCTGACACAGGGTTTGGACCCAAAACATCAATAGTTCCTTTCCTTCCACAGATGCTGCCTGACCCACTGAGTTCCTCCAGCAGATTGTTTGTTACTTCAGATTCTAGCATCAGCAGTCTCTTGTTTCTCCATCTCAGTTGTGGAGGTTATTTCATTATAAGTATTTAAAGTTGAGGTAGATAATTTCTTATGAGATCATGGATTGAGAGGTATGGGGAATCTGGCACAGGAACTGAGGCCTAGGACAGATCAGCCTTGGTCATATTGAATGGCAGGGGATGCCTGAGGGGCCGAGTGGCCTACTCCCTCGTATCCTTGCGTTCACCAGAACCTTTCCCCAGACCTGACGAAGAGTCTTCAACCTGAAACATTAACAGTTTCTCTTTCCACAGATGCTGCCTGGCCTGTTGAACGTTTTCAGAATTTTCTGCTTTTATATCCTCACCCCCAAAGCCATGAACCCACTCAGTTTTAGTGAGCGACACTTGCATTGCTCCTGTGATTGAACGATATGGTAGTGCCGGCAAGCTCAGCACATCTGTGACAAGCTTTCAGCACTTCAGATGGAGTGGAAACACAAACCCATTTCTTCCTCTGCATTATCAGGGACATTACTTCAGTAAGAGGAGCACAATCAGCATAATGTGAGGTACGGATGCAATGCCTGAACTGAACTCAGTCATGACTCACGCTGCAGCAGAGAAACACCCACAACAGGTCACACCATGCACTCCCATCAGGGAAAGCATCTTATTGGAATATCACTGTTTGGCAAATACTTTAAAACATCTAGCAGCTGAGCTCCTGAAGCAAGCACTCAAGCCAGGAGGCATTTGGCTTGTGCCAGCCTCACCACGGCAGATAATGATTTTCTTCTGTTGAAACTTGCCAGTTTGCCCCCAGGCTACCCTTGCACTTGGTCACTGCACTCCCCCAAGAAAGTGCAGGGAGAGAAAAAGAACAATTCAAAGGGAGCTATATGGTGCAATAAATTACACAATGATCTTTCATCAGCATGGCAGGGTTAAACTCAAGTCCCATCTGAAAGCAACAGGACACCATACAGCTCCCAAGCCTGCTCCGTCAATAAATAAAACCCTGACGGACCCCTATCTCATCCACTGTTCCCATGGCACCTTTATATACTCCATTCCCCTCGTCTCCACAGATTTATTGACCTCATTCCTTGAATATACTCAACAAATGAGCATCCACAGGTGTATTGGTGAGATTCACTATATAAGGAAACATCTCCTCACCATCAAATGCTCACTTTGGGAAGAGAAATCTAAAGGCAGACCATTATCTAAATGGAGAAAGATTGTAAGGAGCAAAGTACAGAGGGATCCAGGTGCTTGTGTGAATGAATCGCAAGAAATGAACAGGCAGGTGCAACAAGTGAAGGCAAACGGCACATTGGCTTTTGTCGCAAGAGGGGCGGTGTGCAGAAATAGGGAAGTGTTACTTCTGTATGGAGTACTGGTGAGGCCACAGTTGCGCTGCTGTGCAGTTCTGGTCCCCCCATTTAAAAAAGGATATCCCAGCAGTGGAGGTGGCCCAGTAGAGATTCACCAGCTAATTCCTGAGAAGAGAGAGTTGTCCTATCAAATGCAGCTTAAGAATTTAGATCTTTATTCTTTGGAATTTAGAAGAAAGATTGAAATGCATAAGATCCTGACAGCTTGGTACAGCAACTGCTCTGCCTGAGACTGCAAGGAACTGCAGAGAGTTGTGGACATAGCTCGGCACATCACAGAAACCAGCCTCCCCTCCATGGACTCTGTCTATACTTCTCACTGCTCGGTAAAGTAGCCAACGCTCCCTTGTGGGAGGCTAGTGCAGAAGTTGGGCCTCTGCACGAGATGTATTGGTATTGGTTTATTATTGTCACTTGTACTGAGGCAACAGCGAAAAACTTGTCTTGCATACTGTTTGTACAGATCAATTCATTACACAGTGCATTGAGGCAGCACAGGGTAAAAACAAATAACAAAATACAGAGTAAAGTGTCACAGCTACAAAGGAAGTGCAATACAGGTAGACAATAAGGTGCAAGGTCAAGAGTCCATCTCATCATATAAGAGAACCATTCAATAGTCTTATAACAGCGGGATAGAAGCTGTCCTTGAACCTGGTGGTACGTGCCCTCAGGCTCCTGTATCTTCTGCCTGATGGTAGAGGGGAGAAGAGAGAATGTCCCAGGTGGGTGGGGTCTTTGATTATGCTGGCTGCTTCACAAAGGCAGTGAGAGGTATAAACAAAGTCCGTGGAGGGGAGGCTGGTTTCCGTGATGCGCTGGGCTGTGTCCACAACTCTCTGCAGTTTCTTGCGGTCCCGGGCAGAGCAGTTGCCATACCAAACTGAGATACATCCGGATGGGATGCTTTCTATGGTGCATTGATAAAAGTTGGTGAGTGTCAAAGGGGACATGCCAAATTTCTTTAGCCTCCTGAGGAAGTAGAGGCGCTGGTGAGCTTTCTTGGCTTACTTAAAACGTCCTTAGCCACGGGTGAGATGCTGGAGGACTGGAGGATAGCTAATATTGTTCCATTGTTCAAGAAAGGCTCTAAGAATAAGCTGAGAAATTATAGGCCGGTGAGTCTGATGCCAGTCGTGGGTAAGTTATTGGAAGGTATTGTAAGGGACAAGTACAAGTCTTTGGATAGGGAGGGCTTGATTAGGGATAGTCAACATGGCTTTGTGTGTGGCAGGTCATGTCTAACCAATCTTGTAGAGTTCTTCGAGGAGGTTACCAAGAAGGTCAATGAGGGAAAAGCGGTGGACGTTGTCTACATGGACTTTAGCAAGGCCTTTGACAAAGTCTCGCATGGGAGGCTGCTCCAGAAGGTTGGCATTCAGGATGAGGTAGCCAAATGGATTCAACACTGGCTTAGCGGGAGAAGCCACGGAGTGGTGGTAGATGGTTGTCTCTCTGACTGGAGGCCTGTAACTAGTGGTGTGCCGCAGGGATCGGTGCTGGGTCTGTTGTTGTTTATCATCTATATTAATGATTTAGATGATAATGTGGTAAAATGGATCAGCAAATCTGCAGATGACACCAAGATTGGGGTCGTAGTGGACAGCGAAGAAGGCTAAGCTTGCAGCGTGATCTTGACCGGCTGGGAAAATGGGCTGAAAAATGGCAGATGGAATTTAATGCAGACAAGTGTGAAGTGCTCTAAGGTGTGCAGTAAAACAAGGGACCTGGGAATACAGATCCCTGAAAGTGGCATCACAGGTAGCTAGGTTTGTAAAGAGAGGTTTTGGCTCTTTGGCCTTCATAAATCAGGACATTGAGTACAGGATTTGGGATGTTGTGTTGAAATTGTAAAAGACATTGGTGAGCCCGAATCTGGAGTATTGTGTGTAGTTCTGGTCACCTACTTACAGGAAAGGTATCAATAAGCTTGAAAGAGTGCAGAGAAAATTTATAAGGATGTTGCCAGGACTTGAGGACCTAAGTTATAGGGAAAGGTTGAATAGGTTAGGACTTTATTCCCTGGAGCACAGGAGAATGAGGGGAGATCTTAAATAGGTATACAAAATTATGAGGGGTATAGATAGGGTGAATGCAAACAGGCTCCCCCACACCCCCCCCCCCCCCAAAGGTTGGGTGAGACTAGAACTAGTGGACATAGATTTACGGCGAAAGGTGAAATATTTAAGGGGAATCTGAGGGGGAACTTCTTCACTCAGAGGGTGGTGCGAGTGTGGAACGAGCTGCCAGCGGAAGTGGTGCATGTGAGTTCAACTGTAACATTTAAGAGGGGCTTGGATAGGCACATGGATGGGAGGGGTTGGAGGGATATGATCCGGGCGCAGGTAGATGGGACTAGGCAGAAGATCAGGTTGGCATGGACTAGATGGGCCAAAAGGCCTGTTTCTCTGCTGTGGGGGTCTCTGACTCTATGACATAATCAAAGACCCCGGACATACTCTCTTCTCCCCTCTCCCATCGGACAGAAGGTACAAAAGCCTGAAAGCACGTACCACCAGGCTCAAGGACAGCTTCTATCCCGCTGTTATAAGACTATTGAACAGTTCCCTTATATGATGAGATGGACTCTTGACCTCACAATCTACCTTATGACCTTGCACCTTATTGTCTGCCTGCACTGCACTTTCTCTGTAACTGTGACACTTTATTCTACATTCTGTTACTGTTTTACTTTGTACTCCCTCAATGCACTGTTATATGGTATGATCTGTATGGATGGCATGCAAGCAGTTTTTCACTGTACCTCAGCACATGTGACAATAATCCAATTTACCAATTTAATGACAGGGTGGATGTTAAGATGCTCCCACTAGTGGGAGAATTTCAAATGAGAGGATACGGTTATTTAAAACTACTTCTCACAGAGGGTGAGGAATCTATGGAATTCTCCACCTCGGAGAGCTGTTGAGACTAGATCACTGGAAATATTTAGAGAAGATAGAGAAAGCTTTGAAAGATTGGAAATTTGAGAGCTACAGGGAAATGGCATGGAAGAGGAATTGAGGTCTGTGGCAGATCAGCCATGGTCACATTGAATGGTGGGACAGGTTTGGAGGACCGACTGACCCACTGTACCTGTTTTCTTATTTTCAAGTGGGCAAACTCTTCCCGAGAAGATGATTTCTCTCTGAACTTTGTTTGCCTTTGAGTTCACCTCCTATTCTAAATTTGAGAGTATCGAACAATCCTAATCTCTTCTCATTGGACCTAAACCCTCCCCTCATCCCTAATCCCAGGTATCAATCCAGTGAACACATGCTGCATTAACTCAGTAAAAGGCCAAATTATCCTTCAGCTCCTCATGCACCTGCATTTTACTTTCCACATTTCATGAACTAGCACAGAAGATCCTGTGTTTCAACAATCAGTATTTATTGATGTTTAAATAATATTCCTTTCTATTTTTCCTAAATGTACAGCCTCATTTTGCCACATTATACCATCTGACCCCACCCACACCACCCCCCAACTTCCTTAACCTGTTCCATATCCCTTTGCAGACTTTGTAAGCCCACTTCAGGGCACTTTGAGAACCAGCTTTGTTTCAGCAGCGAACTTGCTACACTCTGCTTTTTCATTGTTTTGAACAGATAAATGTTCAGGACTGGTTCTGCAGCATCCCACCAGTAACAGAGTGCCACCTGAAAATGGCCTGTTTATTCCTACTGCTTTGTCCCTTAACCAACTCCATCTCTGTGTTCCCTGTTGTACATCATGTGGTTCCTTATCAAACATCTTTCTAGTGCATTCACCGCCAAATATGACATTGTCAGGGTGAGATATTGTTTAACTGGCACCTGCCAACTTCACCCGTACAAAGCCCACCACTACAGCTGCAGAATCCATGATTGGTAAAAATTAGTTTGCCAACAATTTTATTGGTACAGGGCTTCTCATAACTAATTCCACATTATCCTTAGTGCTCTAGAATCTGAGCTTGCTGAAGGCTTCTACCATTGATCAGCACCAGCTGCAGTCACAGCACACTTTATCAGTGGTGCATCACAGGGGCTGACGACGACCAGGCCAACACAAGCAGTCTGCACCCACTTATTATTCTTCACAACCACTGCCCTTTCCAATTTATTCTTACCCCGACATGCTGACTCACCCCAAAAACGATCTGCCATGCATCGCTGCTGAGCAGGCTGCCATTCAGTCCTCTGTGCACCTGACAGGTAACCACTGACACTAACCCCAGCTTCGAACTGTCTGATGCCTCGCAGGTTTCAGATGTCCTGTGTTTACGCATGCATTTTGTTTTGAAACACAATGACTTCCAGACCCTCAACTCTTTTGGTGAAATTCTTTTTCCTCAATTCCCCTTCCAACAATTACTTTAAACTGACACCTCCTGGTTACTGACCTCTTTGCTACAGTTTCTCATCCTTCTCATTTACCCAGCCCAGGCCACCACAGCTTATACACCTTGACTCAATTTCCTTTTGACCTCTTCTGTGCTAAAGTTAAACTCTGCAGGCTAGCCTCTCATAATTAAAATTCTGGCAATGTCGCCATTAATCTCCTCTTCAGTTCTAGCATGCTCTTTACTTATATATTCTGCGCCTTAGGCAATGAAGTCATGTGTTATATGTCACCTTAAAGCTGTGTCAATTATTGCTGTTCTGTGGAGTTTCATACATTGACTATAACCCAGGCAGAAACATGACGCTTTAGAGAGCGCAGGAGGTGGAGGACAGCAGGGCACAGCCAGGGGAAAGTGATGCTGTGTTCTCAGAGTGGGTGAGAAATACCAGGAGACAGAGAGAGATCAGTCGGAACACCAGAGGCAGTGGTACACGTTGGGTCCATGCATCCCAACCCCCCCACCCCACAAATGACCCCCACATCCGCACCTCCCCCAGCCCCTCCCTCCCCACCCTCCTCCTCATTGGCCATCGCCCCCACCCCTTTCACCCACTAACCTTTCCCTCCCCCCCACCCGCTCCCTCCCTCCTCTCCCTCCCCCTACCTCTCTCCCCTCCTACCCCTTCCCCCTCTCTCCTCCCTCCCCCCCTCCGCCCTCCCCTCCCACTCTCCCCCTCACTCCCTCCACCCTAACCTGCCCCATCCCCACACCCCCCTTCTCTCACCCCCATCCCCTCTCCCTCCACCCCTCCCCATCTCTCTCGCCCATCCCCCTCTCCCTCTCCCCCATCCCCTCTCTCTCTCCACCCCCCACGCTCCCCTCCCCACAATACCCTCCCTCCCACCTCCACTTTCTCCCTCCCTCTCCCACCCCACCCACTCCACCTCCCTCTCCCACCCCACCCTCTCTACCTCCCTCTCCCACACCACCCACTCCACCTCCCTCTCCCACACCACCCCCCTCTCCCACACCACCCACTCCCCCTCCCACCCCCTCCCCCTCCCCTCTCCTCCCCCTCCCCTCCCCCCCCTCCCCCTTCCCTCTCCTCTCATCCCCCCTAACCCCCTCTTCCCCTCCTCTCCCCCCTCCCTCCCCCCTCCTCCCCCCTCCCCCCCCTCTTCCCCCTCCCTCCTCCTCCCCCCCTACCCCCTCCCCTCTCCTCTCATCCCCCCTAACCCCCTCTTCCCCTCCTCCCCCCCGTCCCTCCTCCCCTCTCCTCTCATCCCCCCTAACCCCCTCTTCCCCTCCTCCCCCCCGTCCCTCCTCCCCCCCTCCCCCCCTCTTCCCCCTCCCTCCTCCTCCCCCCCTCCCCCCCTCTTCTCCCTCCCTCCTCCTCCCCCTCCCCCCCTCCCCTCTACCCCCTCCCCCTCCTCCTTCCCTCTCCTCTCATCCCCCCTAACCCCCTCTTCCCCTCCTCTCCCCCCTCCCCCTCCCTCCTCCCCACTCCTCCCTCCCTCCTCCCTCCTCCCCCTCCTCCCCTCCCTCCCTCCCCCCCTCCCTCCCCCCTCACCCCCCCCTCCCCCTCTCCCCCTCCTCCCTCCCTCCCCCCTCACCCTCTCCCCCTCCTCCCCCTATCCCCCTCTCCTCCCCCTCCCCCTCTCCTCCCCCCCCTCCCTCCCCTCCTCCCCCTCCCCCCCCCCCTCCTCCCCCTCCCCCCCCCTCCCCTCCTCCCCCCTCCCTCTCTCCCCCCTCCCCTCCCTCCCCTCCTCCCCCCTTCCCTCTCTCCTCCCCCCCTCCCTCTCTCCCCCCCTCCCTCTCCCCCCCCTCCCTCTCTCCTCACCCCCCCCCCTCTCTCCTCACCCCCCCCTCTCTCCTCACCCCCCCTCCCTCTCTCCTCACCCCCCCCTCTCTCCTCACCCCCCCCCTCCCTCTCTCCTCACCCCCCCCCTCCCTCTCTCCTCACCCCCCCCCTCCCTCTCTCCTCACCCCCCCCCTCCCTCTCTCCTCACCCCCCCCTCCCTCTCTCCTCACCCCCCCTCCCTCTCTCCTCACCCCCCCCTCCCTCTCTCCTCACCCCCCCTCCCTCTCTCCTCACCCCCCCCTCTCTCCTCACCCCCCCCTCCCTCTCTCCTCACCCCCCCCTCCCTCTCTCCTCACCCCCCCCCTCCCTCTCTCCTCACCCCCCCCCTCCCTCTCTCCTCACCCCCCCCCTCCCTCTCTCCTCACCCCCCCCCTCCCTCTCTCCTCACCCCCCCCTCCCTCTCTCCTCACCCCCCCCCTCCCTCTCTCCTCACCCCCCCCTCCCTCTCTCCTCACCCCCCCTCCCTCTCTCCTCACCCCCCCCTCCCTCTCTCCTCACCCCCCCCCTCCCTCTCTCCTCACCCCCCCCCTCCCTCTCTCCTCACCCCCCCCTCCCTCTCTCCTCACCCCCCCCTCCCTCTCTCCTCACCCCCCCCTCCCTCTCTCCTCACCCCCCCCCTCCCTCTCTCCTCACCCCCCCCCTCCCTCTCTCCTCACCCCCCCCCCTCCCTCTCTCCTCACCCCCCCTCCCTCTCTCCTCACCCCCCCCTCCCTCTCTCCTCACCCCCCCCTCCCTCTCTCCTCACCCCCCCCCCTCCCTCTCTCCTCACCCCCCCCCTCCCTCTCTCCTCACCCCCCCCCTCCCTCTCCTCACCCGTAGAAGTTTTCGGAGCCGCCGATCGCCACCAGGCAGTAGGCGTTGGTCAACTTGGCGAAGCAGCCGATCTCGTTGTTGTTCTCAAAGGAAGCGCGGACGGCCATGGCCGGATCCGGGGGCGGAGGGTCCGGGGGCCGCGGCCAAGAATCGGGCCTGAGGTCCGGGCCGCTCTCTCGGTACCGGGGCAACGTGCTCCCTGGCAACGCAGCTTCCGCTCCTGACGTCACCTCCGCTTTCTTCCAATGGGCGGAGCGCCTCCACGGCCTCAGTGTAACCGCGGGCGGCGGCCCGGCCGGTGACCGGTGACCCCGGGACAGCTGCAGGCGCCGAGCGGGAGTCACGGACCTGGACATAATTAGTCATTGCCCAGAAAGCGGATTAAAGGCTTCGGGTTACGCGGGTCGGTGCCGGCGCGGGTTCGGGTTACGAGGGTTGTACCGCGGGTCGGTGCCGGTGCGGGTTCGGGTTCGGGTTCGGGTTACGAGGGTTGTACCGCGGGTCGGTGCCGGTTCGGGTTCGGGTTACGAGGGTTGTACCGCGGGTCGGTGCCGGTGCGGGTTCGGGTTCGGGTTCGGGTTACGAGGGTTGTACCGCGGGTCGGTGCCGGTTCGGGTTCGGGTTACGAGGGTTGTGCCGCGGGTCGGTGCCGGTGCGGGTTCGGGTTCGGGTTACGAGGGTTGTACCGCGGGTCGGTGCCGGTTCGGGTTCGGGTTACGAGGGTTGTACCGCGGGTCGGTGCCGGTGCGGGTTCGGGTTCGGGTTACGAGGGTTGTACCGCGGGTCGGTGCCGGTTCGGGTTCGGGTTACGAGGGTTGTGCCGCGGGTCGGTGCCGGTGCGGGTTCGGGTTCGGGTTCGGGTTACGAGGGTTGTACCGCGGGTCGGTGCCGGTGCGGGTTCGGGTTCGGGTTACGAGGGTTGTACCGCGGGTCGGTGCCGGTTCGGGTTCGGGTTACGAGGGTTGTGCCGCGGGTCGGTGCCGGTGCGGGTTCGGGTTACGAGGGTTGTGCCGCGGGGTTGGGGACGATCCGACTGAGGAGACCAAATGTCATTTCCCAAGTTCGCTGATGTTTCCAGCGGGGAGCGGGGTTCACGGAGGCTCCGGGACACCGTGTCTCTGGGACAGGGAACCGCATCGGCCCCTCACCCGACTTGTCTCAATCACATCAGATTCTGTCTCCCACCCCAACCCACACCCACACCCAGGGGAAAGATTTAAAGGGGACCTGAGGGGCAAGTTTTTCACACAGAGGGTGGTGGGTATCTGGAATGAGCAGCAAGAGGAAGTGTTGGGTACAATTGCAATATTTAAAATACATTTAAGGGAGGTACACAGATAAGAAAGGTTCAGAGGGATACGAGCCAAACACAGGCAAATGGGACTAGTTCAGATAGGCAACTTGGTCAACACAGACAAGTTGGGCCGTAGGGCCTGTTTCTTTGTTGAGTTGCTCTATGACTGTGCTAAATTTTAACCTGATTGGTCGGTTATGATGATGCTGAGTTCTCTACTGATTGATGTTCTTGCCGTTTGCCAGGCATTTAGTCCTGTGCTGTTCCCAGCATACCCCTCTGCAGTGGAGACCACAGGCACTGGAATCGGGAGCAGCACAAACTGCCAGAGGAACTCAGTGGGTCAGGCAGCATCTGCAGAGGGAAAAGGACAAGTCGACGTTTTGGGTCAAGAAAGGGTCTGGACCTGAAATGCCAACTCTCCATTTCCCTCCTGCTGAGTTCCTCCAGTGTGTTTGTGTCGCCTGTCTGCACTCTTCAGTGAACCAGGGCTGATCCCCTGGCCTGACAGCAATGGTGGAGTGAGGGATGTACCAGGCCAGGAGATCACAGGTTGTGGTGGAACTGCTTTTGCTGGTGGTCCACAGACCTCAGAGCTGACTGGTGTTGAGCCAACTTGGAAATACAGCATTGTTTCTTCATGGCCAATTACCAGGAACTTTGTTGAGGCTATCACATGGTTTGGTCAGTTCTGAGCTGCAGCATCTGCTCCACATCTATCCCAGGATGGATGGAGCACACAATATGGAGGGCATCATCAGTGTGGACTTTACCTTCATGTGGACTGCAGGGTGATCACTTCTCCCAACAGTGACGCCTGATGGATTGAGGATAAGATTAAATAGGTCAGTGATGGAAGGAGGAGAGACCAGGGCTTGTGGAGGTGGTTGGTGCAGAAGTCAGAGATCAGGGAAGGAGGCTGCAGTATTGATAAAGCTACCCAGTAATTGTCTCCTCTTTGGTGCTTCACTAAACTCCTGTGATTTGATTTCCTTTCCAGTGATGGGTGGAGAGCAGAGCAACAATCTCAGAGGAACAACCCCGAGAGAGGGGATTCCAGTAAAGGAAAAGGAGGCAGCAGTTCCATCCAACCCATCAGAGCCAGTGGAGGGTGCCACTGTTCCCCAGACACGCATTGGCAACAAGACAGTTGATGACATGTGCTTCATGATTGTTTGCACTAACTGGTACTGAGGCAGGGGGAAGAGGAGAGGCAGTGTGGAGCTGCAGAGAATGCACCGTCAACGATACAGGGAGAAGACCTGAGAGATTGTGCTATTTTCACCACATCACATGCAGCTTTTGCAAATACCTGTATCTAATATTTCTGTTATTAGTTTGACCATCTGTTAATAAAAGGGGAAGACTTACTGTGTGATTTGGAAGCACTGATTTGCTTGTTTCTGAATTAATTATCAAGATTTAACTCAGTGCCTTTTGCAAAGGAAAGATGTTGTTCGAAGACCAAAATAGGAAACAGTTTCCCTTCTCCCTGACACTATGCCCTGGCTCACCTCTCCCCAAACCAACCACCACTGTTCACCCGTCCCATTTCATTCCTTGAGAGGGGAAAAATTTAAAGGATCGGGGGGGGGAGGCAAGTTTTTCCACACAGCGTGGTGGGTATATGGAATGGGTAGCCAGAGGAAGTGGTAGAGGTGGGTACAATTACATTTCAAAGACATTTGTACAGGTACCTAGATAGGAAGAGGAGGATATGGGCCAAATGCCAGCAAATGGGATTAGTTTAGATGGGCATTTCAGTCAGCACAGACAATTTAGGCTGAAGGGCCTTTTTCCATGCTGTATAAATCTATGACATCATTGGGTTTTAAAGGTTTAACATAATCTCATTTTTAACTTTATAAATAGAAGCAGAGACAAAGATCTTGTCCATTTCCCTGATGCTGCCTTAGTTCCTCTAGCACTTGTCTGTTGCAAAGATCTAGTTGGTTTTTATTAAATCACCTTCAGAATTTATCTCACTGCTTGAAGCTTACAACACTGGATTGTTAAATGTCTCCTCCAAACCAACATTTCAGGACACTGACCTTTCCACTGCAGTGGACTTGGGGAGGGGGGGGGGGGGGGTGTATGGTTATTGTCTGTGGTTTGTGTTGTGAACTGGCCTCTCCCTGTTCAGTCACAAAGAAAAGCCACTGCATTTAACAGCCAGGTCTCAGGCAAATGAACAGGAAGATACTGTGTACAAAGCAGTAATTACCAACCACCTCCAGCCAGGAGCTCCCAGCTGGCTCCAATGATGACTCATCTGGTAATTGGGACAACAATTAGCCCATCCTCAGCACTGGAACATCAGACTGAAGCAGATCCTCCATCTCCATCAGAACCCAGTCTTACACCAACACGATGGACCAATGTTCCATTGGGGAGTCGAGGATTATGGGGATTGAGTGGATCGTGAAGCCGAGGCCAAGAATAGATCACCTACGATCTTAGTAAATGGTGACTAAAATCAATCTTCACTGGACTACTCACACACGCTGCTCACTTTAACTCCACTCCATCACAAAACAATTCCACTCAAAGGGATCATATTTGTTAAGGAAACCTGCAGGTGCCTTATCAAGGCAAATGTTGGTTTAGTTTTATTCATTCTAGCCTTGTGACAACTATTTTCATTACATCTTGTTTTGTGATTAGAAACCATTTTGCAATCAGTGGACAAGATCATCATTGGCAAACATGCCCACTACAGCTGGTGTGGAAGTGGTCACTGGTCTAGGCACGTTCTAGTGAGGAGTCCAGTCTCCCAGCACCACTCCCCAAACTCAGCCCCCACCCTGTTTCCAGAGTCATGAAGCAGAGAAACAGGCCCTCGCCGTACCCGGTTACTTACGTATGCCATCCCAGTTATCCACATCTAGTGCGTGGCCTCCTGTGCCCTGATGTTTCCGGTGCTTGTCTAGCTGCTCAAGTGTTGAGAGTAGAATGCAGTCCCATTCCCAAAAAACATTGTGAACAATTTCCTCTCCTGGTTTTCTGCAACACTGACACTCCCACCTTGCGCCTCTGCCTCTTCCACTCTCTTACTGAACTCACTTGGAACAGCTTCCAACTGTTCCTTTTGGCAGTGTTTCTTCTTTTGAGATCAGCCACCTTCTCTTCTTTGTCCAGGATTGGCCAGATGGACATGGACTGATTGACCATCTCCAGTCAAGGGCACTAAGAAATTAAAGGAATGCTTAAAAGGTACTTTCTTCCCCACCCCCCTCCAAAAAAAAACAAATCTAGTTAAAAAAAAAATTAGAGACATTCATTTTTCCCTAATGTGTCAGGGTGAGTGGCTGGGTTTAGTGAGTTGAGCAGAATTTGCTTACAGTTTACTCCTTGTGTCGATCAGAGACCCGACAGCTGGAGAGCAAATGCTGACTGTAACGGTGGACTGCCGCAGTGTCCCACCCATTGGCCTCAGAAATGGGGAGGGCCTCTGTCCAAATCTCAGTTTAAAAATGTTACAGACCCACAGATCAATGTCAGAAATGGTTCTGCTGTCACCATTAATTGGAGAATCACAGGTTCCAAATGATCTACTCTGACACTGATTGAAGACATCACACCGCTGCCTCCTTCAGTGTAGCAGGAAGGCAGATGTAGCCTGTCCTCACCCTCAGTGGGAATACACCCACACCCAGACACTGCAATGGAGGCAGACAGTTTACGCCCATCTTGCCATAATTACACTCAAGCGGCACAAATAACGAGATCCAAAGTCTGTGAGTGACCACACTGGTGAAGGAACAGGGTGGGGTGGAGCCACACAACAGCTCTCACTGGAAGCACTGTTATACACCGTGACTACAGGGTCCCACTGCCAGGGAGACCATCTTCACAATCCCTTCTTTTCAAACAGAAACAGCATAAAAATGGCCCAATACAGTCTGGTCTGGAGAAGAACCAGTTACCTTTCTAAAGGGCGCTAGCAAATGTCGAACTCCGACTAATCCCAGTAGGTGAAAATGACAACAGGAAAAGTTATGCAAAAAAGAACAAAAGACAACCTTGTGAAACTTTCCATGATTTTTTGTTAAACTTTACAAAGAGTTTCTACATCTTTTCTCAACATTTACATCTGTACAAAGCTTCAGCTCAGTTCACACTCTGATTCTAACAATGCACAGACTCGCTTCAAACATTACGGAGAAATTAGATCCCTTCACACAAGTAGGCCACTGGCCAGCCACCATTTTGATTGATGCATTAGCAGCCATCTTGAGTACAACAGTAACTGTTCCTGGAATGTGCACAACATAACCGCACCACAGGTGAGATATGAATAGATTTAATAAATAAGCACTTAGAAATTAACAATTCAAAAATAAAAAAACTCAGCTCTAGCCCATAAGTAATTGGATATGCACTTTATAGCAATATCAGACTGGGTAACAGAGAGAAAACCAGGACATTAAATCTGATTATCAATGTTGATGGAGCGAGTTCTGGAGCAGAGCCAGTCAGTGCAAACAACAAAAGATTAAAATTGAAGGTTGAGTAGTGGAAAGGTTGATCTGTCTTTTGGTCAACAGCACTGGGTGGTGCCTTGTGTAGCTGTTGAGATTTACTGTTACATTTAACCGTAGAAAGAGAAATAAATGAATAATCAGTTAACATGTAACCACTCTCTCAGTTGCAGCAAGACTATCTACAACCCAACTAACGTCACATATTTCAGACTTGACAACAGTAATCCGTGCACTTCCCACGTAAGTGATCGCGAACACTTACACAAGACCCATAATTCCACCCAAAACCAAAGAACGAACTCCCCATGCACCCTTTAATTCACATTATCTGCTCATGCCTTTCCCCGGTTAGTTGGGGATGTTTGAACGTTTGATTCAACATTTCAGTGAGTTGCAGAATTGAACAGAATCCCATCTAACCTGACTGGAGTGATAAGGAATCTCTGATGATGATTAACAGCCACATCTCCCTCTGACACCAGCTACCATCTTAAAAATAAATCTCTTGCAGTAATTCCATGGCACAGTAAATTTTAATTGCACCTGATTAAAATTGTTAATGGTGACAAAACGGTTGGTAGTTAATGCAGATTCATGAGAGTCAGTTTATCTTTCAACCGGGTCAAGATTGGGGTTTAACAGAACTGATCTCCAAACCTCATCAATCCTTAGAGCCACAAAATCACTGCCCACCAGGTTAAAATGAGACATCTGAAATTTTGGTCAAGAAAACAAATGCAGATTATCTACTCTCCAATTTTACAATTAAGCGTAAACAGGAGGAGTTGGTGCAGCTGCTTAGAGAGAGATTCCCTGTACATTGGAACTTTAATGGGGGCCAGGGCCGGCACAATGAGCATCATGTGGAACCTGTTCAATCATTCATCCATCAGGATCTGCACGATGCCCTTAACCTGACATACCTACTCATTTACACAGACCACTGTATAATACTGCTCAGATCAGCTCAGACCCAAATCCTGGTCGTTTCCAAGTCACTACTTTCCCTCTCAGAGAAGTGACCATTTCACCAACTATCGTGGCACTTCTGTTTGTTGGGTGACTTGATACTGATGTGTGGAATGGTGAGTCTGGATCTACCAGTACACTAGACAGGTAATGCTAACACTGACTGCTCAGCATGCTTGGCCAGAAGGCCTGAATTAAGTAGGCCTCTGATGCCATGGTCACAGTTTCATTAATGACACTGACGAAGGCTCACAAAGACTTGTTATGGGTTGACATTCAAGACTTGACCAAACAACTAACAAAAAAAATGTTTTAAGGCTGTTTAACTATTGTAGATATTTTGGCCCCCACTTATTTCAAAATACATTGAAATGTTTTAATCCCCTGTAGATTAACAAATCTGTGTTCTCTTTTCTCTAATGTTCCACTTAATGTGTAATAAAATGACACTACAGTAAGAGTCGAGATCTTTGTCCGCTTGGCTTCAGATGTCCTACTTCTTTCATGACCAATAACATCTTTTCTCGTTCAACATTTCTGTTCATAGATGTTTTGAGTTTTAAAAGAACGTGTTCCGGTGTGAACATCTGCCAAACAGGTAACCGTTCAACAACACTGCAGAATAAGGAATCACAGACCCAGTTTGTCCTTGCGTCTTCTGTGGTACTTGCCTTTGTTTATGAAAAAGGTCCACCCACCAACGTATCAAAGTACGCAGGCAGACTGGGCTAACAAAATGGCACATCACAAACATGAATGAGGCATTGCAGGAAAGATGCGAGGTGTGTGTGGTGGGAGCTCCCAGTTCACTTGTTCCATAGAAACACCACAAATACCGCAAGGTTCAGAGATTCCATCCTCTTGACTTGTCCTTCCTATGGATGGAAGATTTCTGCCTCATTCACTAATAGCCCTCATGAACCAATCTGTGCACAGATCCTCAGACCCACTCCTGCACCGAGCGCTTACAGGTCACCAGGTTCTGTTGTGACCCTTTCTGCTTGAACTGGAAGATCGTGTAGACGAGCACCAAGATGCAAAGAGACAAGATGCAAGGGATGACGACAGCGATGGCATTCACGGTGCTGGGCACATCGTTGATCTGGACCATGATGTCCACATCATTACTAGGTCGATGCCTTTCTCGGCCTGTGTCAATATCTTTATGATTGCAGCCCATCCAGTCTTTGACTATCGACCGGGGGTATCCTGGCTCCACCACCAGCTTCTGATTGTCAAACTTCCAGTACTGCTTCCCTTTGTAAAAGTACGTGTAGGCTGGTCAAAGGAACAGAGATAGTTAAAACAGGACCATCCTTCAGCCTCGGTCATTGCAGAGTCTGGCCCAAGAACAGACCCACTGCACAGTCAGTACACAGGCTGTATCATTAGCTCAGCTCTGGGCTCTCCAAAGAACAGCATGGCCATGATGGGCCAAATGGCCTCCTGTCTAGTGCCAGGTGCAGGCCATTAACTGCAGGGAACCATGCTCAGCACCACAGGTCTGGCAGGGCTCAGTCCTGTGGAGAGACTCCTAATAAATCACCAAGGCCTGTCCCTCTGGCCTCACCATTGGAAGTCCCTCCCCCCAGGTGTCTGTCACACGCTGGCTCATTTGTGTTGTTCTGTTCTGGTGCCAGCCTCAAACAGCAACACCGAGTGAATGGTTTCCCTGGAGTTTGAGCTCAGGACCCTGCAGAGCCACCTGGTTACTAAGGCCTCACCACAGGACAGCACAGCTAGCTGTTACATACTTACTTCCTTCCTTACTCACAAAGGCCCCCTGGGGAGCCTCTGGGATTCCTTTCCAGATGGTGATGGGCTTGGGATACCCAGGGTCAGGCGCCTGCTTCTCCTCGTTGTATCTCCAGTACCTGTCAAACAAGTAACTGCTTCAGCACACCATCGACTATTGCCCCAGGACCTGTGCCCACCCTGCCCTGGACCGCTGGTCAGCTCTGCACACCCTGCCCCTGCACCCCCCCCCCCCCACGGAACTCACCTCTGCTCACCCAGGACCACCCCCACTGCCCCATCTTCCTTGTCCTCACCACCCCACTCCCTCTGGGGCATTCGGCATTGCCCCTTTGCTGCTGAGAACCATCACCAGTGGCCACATGTTCAGCAAACCACAGCAGCCATGGGGTAACCCACCCACCACACTGGCAGAGGCAGGGGAGGCCGCTGGCAGTATAACCAGTCAGCCAAGGGATGAGCATGTTCCCCTGCTCTGAGGGACAGTATAAACCTTAGACAGGCACAGGTTGATCAGGGACAGTCAGCATGCACCTACTTTGGGGAAGTTGTGTCTGACCAACTTGAATGAATGTTTGGATGTAACTAGATGACAGCAGTTTGATGTCTACCCAAATTTCAGTAAGGCTTTTGACAACAGGTCCCACATGTCAGGCTGGTCAAAAAGTATAACAGCCCTTTGGATACACAGAGGAGTGGTGAAATGGATCCAAAACTGGCTCAGTGACAGAGAGTGGATGGCATGGCTGATGCCGTTACCAATGGGGTTCCTGAGCTCGGTATTCAATCCATTGCTGTTTCAGCACATTAATAATGTGAACTTAAACAGAGGGAACACAAAGCAGCAGCAGACATAACATCCACGACTCAGACACTCCATTTGGTGTAACCAGCCACTGTGGTGTCAAAAGTGCATTGTTAAACATAGGATAAAATTGGATCCCATTGACATTCCCATCATAGGAAATCGGGCAAAGCTGAGACAAAAATCACAACAAAGATTTATTTAACAATCCAAGGAACGTGGGTAAAACCATAATAAAGACATTTTCTACCCATATGTTGCACCTTTGTAAAGACTAAGCATGGATTACAAAGAGATTTAGGTTACTTGTTTCCTTTGAAGAAGTAGGTTTTCCCCACTGGCTCCCAGCGAAGGGCAGTGTCTATTCCTTCCCGCGGAAGTCCTTTCCCCAACTGTAGCAGGCCGTGTGGGTAGCCAGGCTCCGCTGTCACCTCCTTGAACACCCAGTACTTGTCGCCTATGGATCAATAACATCAAACATCAAGTCAAAAACCAAGAGTGGAGTACTGACTGACTGATCACCTTCCCTCTCAATTCAGCTTCCAGAGGAAAGCTCCTCTGGCATCACTCCTCTGGAATCCCCACCTCTGTGTTGAAGCCTGTCCGGTCTCACTTGGCATGGTCAACGACTGGGCTCAGTGCCTCTGGGCTAACGAAGGGATGTCCAGGGTAAACTGGAGGTTCCTTCCAAGGAGAACACACAAAGGTGATCACTAAAAATGTCACTAGCAATTTGCAGGGACAGTATCCCCATTGGATAGTTAATCCCCTTCCCAGGGTGAAGCTACACCACTGACGCATTAACGAGGAGCAGGACCCCTGGGGCAGTGAGTGCCTTGTACCTTTGAGGGGAGGGAGGCATTCCACTGTGGTCCTGAATGTTGTAGAGAGATTGTGGGGAGGTTGGGGTGGACGGTGTCAGTCCAAGGTTTGGGGATAAAGTTCACCACATTTTGGGACAGAGGTCACCACAGGTTTAACCCAGTGAGACAACCTTGGGAGAGCAGAGGGGTGGAGAGAGACCCTAAGTTCACAGGGCCGTAAGACTTGGAGGTGATTTAGTTAGAAGGTTCACAAGCAACCACCCCAGAGCAGAGCAACTGGCAGACCCTAGGACAGCCCCCATCCTTAAATGGGGTGGCCCACGACATCATCAGGCTGGGGTGTAGGGGAGAGGCCGGTTACTGTGTGACACGGAACTTCCACTACAAGGTTAGAGCATGACTGTGTCATTCCCTCACCAGCCCAGGTGACCAGGACCCCACCCTGGTTCTCCCCTCAGGCACCGTCCTGGGGACGCACCTCCCCTCAAACATGAACATCTCCTCCCTCCTGCCCCCGGGGACGTTCAGGGACGGCAACAAACGCCAGCGTTGCAAACGACTACTGAACGATGAGTTCTCTCACCTTTAAAGAAAACAAACTTGCCGTCCGATCTCTCGTAGGCAGCGTCGATCCTGGTGGGGAGCCCTTTCCAGAACTGGTCGATCTGCATGGGGTACCCCTCCTGAACACGGTTATTGCGCAGACGCCAGAACCAGCGATCCTGTAACAACAGCCACCGGTGACCGGCACGTCAAGCTGCTGCCTGCTGACCTCTGTGTTCGTAATGTTGCTGCAACCTCCCAACCTGTGACTCTGCGTTCTACAGACTACATGTCAGGTCACGGTTCGAGCACCCTCAGATCACACCACCCTCTGCACTGGTCTCATTCACCTCCCTGGCCATTCTTCACTCCCTCGGTGCCACTGCCATAGAACTGTACAACAGGAACAGGCTCTTCGGCCCACCATGATGCCAAATTAAACCAATCCCATCAGCCTGTACACAGTCCATACCCTTACTATTCCCTGCCTGTTCATGCATCTAAATGGCTTTTAAATGTTGCCGTCATATCTGCTTCCACCTCCCCAGGCAGCACGTTCCAGGCACCCACCACTCTCTGTGCAAAAAAACCTTGCCTCATAAATCTCCTTTAAACTTTCCCCCTCTCACCTTAAACCTACATGCTCTAATATTTGACATCTCTCCACCCGGGGAAAAAAACTGGCTACTCTATCTGTGCCTCTCATAATTTTATAAACTTCTATCGGGTCTCCCTTCAGCCTCCGTCGCTCCAGAGAAAACAATCCAAGTTTGGCCAACCTCTCCTTATAGCTCATACCCTCTAATCCAGGCAGCATCCTGGTGAACCTCTGCTGCACCTTCTCCAAAGCCTTCACATCCTTCCTGTAATGGGGCGACCAGAACTGCACACAGTGCTCCAAATGTGGCCTAACCAAAGTTTCAACATGAGTTGCTGACTTTCATACTCAACGCCCTGACCTATGAAGGCAAGCCTGCCATAGGCCTTCTTCACCACCCTATCTACTTGTGATGCCACTTTCAGGGAGCTATGGACTTGGACCCAAGGTCCCTCAGTACATCAGTACTCCTCATGATCCTGCCTTAGCTGTGTACATTCCCCTTACCATTTGACCTTCCAAAGTGCAACACCTCACACTTGTCCGGAATTAAACTCATCTGCCATTTCTCCACCCAAATACCCAGCTGATCTTTACCCTGCCGTGCCCTTTGATGAACTTCCTCACCGTCTACAACTCCACTGATTTTTGTGCCCAGCTGATAAATCTCCTCCGACACAGCATCACTGGCTGAGTGAGCAGAGCACACAGCGTAATCTTGGGTGTTGCTGAATGTGCAGAGAGCGAGTGGCAAGAGGAAGGTCACTCAAAGAAATGCTAACTGTAAGTAATGTGCTGAAATGGGATGACATTTAAAACTTGCAGGATGCCACGGTCAGGGCCCCAAGTTAGAATGTGGGGCTGTGGCTGGAAACAGACAGGTAGCCTGGAATTGAAGTGTACATTGAACCCAGCAGAAACATACTAATGAAGCAAGTTGGACCAGAACATAGATTAAGAGATTGTGGGAATAGCGAATGGGTTCAAATATACAAGGCCCAACTTCACAAAAACAAGCAACACTTGAAATTAACAAATCTTACAGATTTGAGTCATCTGTCAGAGGAAACTTTACCCCTGTATCTACCCTGCCAAGACTTGTAAGAATTTCAAATGTTTCAATTAAATCATCTCAGCACAAGAGTGCAGGACCCGTTTCCTTAACCTCTCCTCACAGGAGGGACATCCCAGCCTCTGTCCCAGGAATCAGTCTTGTGAACCTTTGCTGTATCCAAGTCTATCCCAAGCATATTTCATCAATTCTTCCCTACTTTTATACTCCGTACCCCTTGCAATGAAGGACAACATTTCATCCTAATTGTACCTGCGGCCAACCTTTGTGTTTCGTGCAGTAGGACCCCAGATTCCTTCCAAAGTGGATAACCTCACACTCTCACCCACTATACTCCACCTGGCATCTTCTTGTTCACTTACTTAACCCATCGATATCCCTTCATTACCTGCTAACCCACTTATTGAATGGTCCATGAAACCCATGAACACTGCCTCCTTATTCCTTTTTTCTTTGCACCATTTGTTTTTGTAATTTATAGTAATTTTATATCTTTTCCCCTGTGCTGCTGCTGCTGCAAAACAACACATTTCATGCCACACAAGTCAGTGATAATAAAGCCGATTCTGATCTTCACCAGTTCTGGTATCGGTGCACTTGGTCTCACTTGGTCTCTTCATTCGAGTCACTAATAGAGATTGTACCTAGTTGACACCCCAGTACTGATCTCCGTGGCAGCCACTAATTACTGATTCCCAACTGGCTAATTAACAGAAAACAATCTCCTATTTGTGCCAATATATTACAGAGCTCTGTACACACTTACTTATGCAGCAATCTTTTTATGTGGCATCTTATCAAGTGTTTTTTGGAATTCTAAATAAATCTCCTGCCTTCCCTGTAGATACGTTGTTTGTTGCATCTTCAAAGAACAAGAACATTTATCAAAAAGTTAAAATTTAAAATTAGTAACAACTTACATTTGATGGCTCTGGGCCTGTACTTGGAGTTCAGAAAGATTTGGGGGGGGGGGGGGGGGGGGGGGCGGGAGGGAGGTGGTGGAATCTCTTTGAAACCTACCAGATACTGAAAGGCCTGGATGCAGTGAACATGGAGAGGATGTTTCCATTAGCAGGAGAGTCTAGTGGCACAGCCTCAGAATAAAGCAACGGCCCTTTAGAACTGAGATGAGAAGGATGAAAAACACGATGATGCTGGAGGAACTCAGCAGGCCAGGCAGCATCCGTGGAGAAAAGCAGGCAGTCAACGTTTCGGGTCAGGTGGCCTCCTCTACATTGGTGAGACCAAACTCACACTAGGTGACCTTTTCGCAGAACACCTGCGCTCCGTCCGTAACCGCAATCTGCATCTCCCCGTTGCCGGTCACTTCAACTCCCCCTCCCACACTATCACTGATATGTCAGTCCTCGGCCTCCTCCACTGCCAGGAGAGTTCCAAATGCAAACTGGAGGAACAGCACCTCATTTTCCGACTTGGAACCTTGCAGCCTAACGGCAAGAACATTGAATTCTCCCACTTTAAGTAACCCCCCCCCCCCCCACCAAGTTCTCCTCTTCTTCCCTTCCCTAGCCTCTCTTTTCTTCCTCTCTCTCCTTCCCTTTGACCCATCCCCCGGTGGATCTGCTCTCCCCTCCTCCCCCACATCTGCCTATCACTGTCTCTTACCTGCACCTACCTATCACCACCCTGTCCCCACCCCACCTCTCCTCTTCTGTCCACCTATCACTGCTCTGCTTTTCCCTCCTATATATCGGGCTTCCCCTTTTCCTATCTTCAGTCCCGAAGAAGGGTCCTGATCCGAAACGTTGACCACCTGCTTTTCTCCACAGATGCTGCCTGGCCTGCTGAGTTCCTCCAGCATCGTTATGTTTTTCATCTAGATTCCAGCATCTGCAGTCCTTTGTTTCTCTAATGAGGACAGATTGAGTGAGCTCGGGCTTTTATCTTTTGAGCGAAGGAGGATGAGAGGTGACTTGATAGAGGTGTATTTAAGGCAGAGATTGATGGTTTCTTGATTGATAAGGGGGTTAAGGGTTACAGTCCACATAAGTTACAAGGAGAATGGGGTTGAAAACAAATCAGCCACAATTGAATGGTAGAGCAGACTCAATGGGCTGAATGGCCTAATTCTGCTCCTGTATCTTATGGGCTTACAGAAAACTTGCCCGTTTCCCTCAGGACCATGCCCTTCTGCTGAAATGAATCAAACCACTAGACCTGAAGGGTTCAAAATTGGAGTCCATCAGAATGCCACAAGTGAGGATCTCTCAGGACCATCAGGAGTTCCATTTTCATACAAATGGCCCTTGGAAGGGACTCAGATCATCAATCTTGCCCTCCCCACAAATATGTAGTGGTCACTTGCCCGGATGAGGTCAGCACTAACAACTCAACGTACCCAACGCCATCCAGGACAAAGCAGCCTGCTCAAATAACAATTCTAACCATTTTATCCCTGCAGCACCAGTGCACATCTACAAAATACTCTGCAGCAGCTCCCAAACCTATAACCTGTACCACTGTGGAAGTTCAGGAAGCAGGCACATGTGAACCACCACCACAGGTTCCCTCCAAATCTTGCATCATCCTCATTGAAGGATGAGTGACTTTTTTCACCTGGGTCTAATTCCTGAAAACTCCCTCCCCAACATCACTGTGGAAGCACCTCCTGCAGAAAGACTGTGGTGGTTCAGGAAGGAAGCTCGCCACCACCGTGCAGGGATGGGCAATAATGCCAGAGTTGCCAGTGATGCCCAGCTCCCAAAAAATGAATATTAAAATGTCATTAAATTTCAACATTGCTCACCTTGAAAACAAACATCTCTCCTCGAAACAAGGCCACAGTGTTGAAGTGTCCATCACAGATGTTGGGTTTGGAACCAGGGTAGGAGGGTCTCTCCCCAGAAGGCGGCCGAGGAGGCCGAGGCTGTCGCTCATGTTTTCTGTCCGAAGTGGAGTGGATCCTGCGAGCAGAGAGGGTTGGCAGAGGCCTGGTGGGTTCCAGGGTCTGTGTGGGTGGACCTGGAGATCACCACAGGGTACAGTTACTCAGGGACCAGGCTCGAGTCAGTCCACACAAGCTCTCACTACTTCCGATGTTCACCTCCAGCTGCCACAGAAGGACACTTTCAAAACTGGAATACAATTCAGCTGCTGGTCACTCAACTATCCACAGATGTGTTAAGACTAAATACAGGCCTCTAACAGGTCAGATGGGCTGATATAACCACCCCAGTGCCAACCACCTGCCTCGCCCTGTCCCCCACACACCCTGCAAATTCTCACCAGTTTTCTTGATCTTACAGTAGGGACAGGAGTGACGGCCAGTACAGAGCTCAGCTGTGATCTTCCCGAATGCTACAACTGGTCAGAGGGAGGGATGACCTTCCTGTCCTGGGTACTTCCTAAGCTGCAGCAGTAGATCTGGACCACAGTCTGTCAGGAAGATGAAAAGGGAGTAGGTTCAAACTGTGTTGGGAATGGAAGAGAATCCATCTGCAACAGATGGACCAGGTGGTCTCTCCATCTCCAGGGATAGAACACTAGACTCACTCCTGTAAACTTCTGTCCAGGAAAGGTAGCTGGCAGAAGAGCAGACCTTTCTCCATCCGTTACCCTGACCCTGTCTTGCACAGTTAGTAAGCACATCTGTCACCCAACCAGGTGCAGCAAAAGAATGCAGAGAACTGAAGATAAAAGCCCAACCCCTCAGCAGTACACAGGAAGAACCCTGGGATTACAAACCATAGATCTTCTGAATGCCTTGTAGATCATCCTGCGGCAGTTTGAATTTTTCCGTGTCCATGTATTGGTAAAAGGGAGCCATGATGGCGCTGGGGTCGTTGGAGTGTTCCAGGCCCAAGGCATGGCCCAGCTCGTGAACGGCCACAAGGAACAGGTCATTGCCTGAGGACACAGGGAAAGACCACACTCAGAATTAACTGCTGTCCAAACTTACAGCAGCTCAGTCTCCCACAATCCACCTCTGCAGATTCAGGGACCCCCAGGACGTAGGGACCAAGCCCCCACCCCCCCAACCACCCCCCCTCCCTGCAGCCTGGAGCCTCCCATCACACACCCCTCCCCCAGGGTTCTCTCCCACTGACAAGAGCCCCTCCCCAGGAATCCCCCATCACAAACACCTCCCCCAGGCAGAAAATCACAGGCCAAGTTCCCCAAAAGGTGACCATGCTGCAGGCTGGGTCGCAGTGCAGGGGGTGTGCAGCACAGATGTACCACCTACACCTGCCCTGCATTCCCCCCAGAGCAGTGGGTACATGCAGAGTGCACTGGCCAAGCTCTTGCACATCCCAGTGACTTGCAGGGGCACAGTGAGGGGGGTGGGAGCCTAGGGAGGGGGCAGGAGGGCAGGTGCCAGGGTGGATGTCAGCAGGCGGAGACCAAGAGAGGAGAATGAAGAGTGGGACTAAGACAGAGAAACAGGAGGTTAGAAAGCGAGAGAGTTAGCGGGGGCAAGGGATGAGCCCTGCATTAATCACCCTCCGAATCTGACAAGTTATCTGGGTTTGGACAGTCAAAAAGCTCTGAACAGGGGAAAGACAACGTCATCACAGTGAATTGATGGTGCCGAGATGGACACTTTCGAATGTGAAGTCGAGTCAGAGATGTACGGCACAGACACAGGCCCTTCAGCCCACCACGTCCATGCCAACCCTTTGGCCCACTAATCCCATTTACCCCATAAGTTCTGTACCCTTCTCTGCTTTGCCCAGTGACTGTATCCGACTCCACCACCAATCTGATTCCCAAACAAAAGCCAGGACTGGACGAACAAGGTTACAGAGAAATGGATAAAAACTGTTGGCAGGTGTCATCGGGTGAACCTGGCCCGTCAGGGTTAAGGCTCAGGTCCACATTGCCATGTCACTTAGTGCCCCAGGCAAGAACAAACATCAGATTGGAACAGTGCTCACCATCCTCCCATCAACCTGCTTAGAGCCAGTACCCCTGACTGATTCCATTCTGCTGGCAAACACCAGGGCTCTGGATGAGACTGCTCACCATATAAACCAGCACTGTCACAACACTACCTACTCCACTGACCTATGGACACTCCAGGACAGCTGGGTCAAACAGAGAGAACACCAAAAGTCCATCTCAGGCACCAGGCTGGAGAAGCTGTATGAAAGATTCACAAGGATATCGTCTGGACTGGGGGCTTGAGTTATGAGAAACTGGACAGGATGAGACTGTTTTCCCTGGAGCAAAGGAGAATGAGAGGTGACTTAGAGGTTTATAACATTAGGGGTAATGATAGGGTGGACATTCACCGTCCTTCCCTGCATAGGGGAGTCTAAAACTAGAAGACATAGCTTCAAGGTGAGAGGGGAAGGATTTAAAGGGGATATGACAGGATCTTGTGTGTTATGGAAGGATGGAACAGAACTCTAGGTAGCCCACCAAAGCCATGAGTCTTCTAACTTCCCAAAGGCTCCAGATTTAAGGCCTGATACTCTGCTCCCACAGCCATCAGTCAGCCCATGATCAGCACTCTGACCATTGCAAGGCTCAATGAAAGTCATTGAACTGGAATCAAACAGTTGGAGTGAACCATCTCCACGCAGAGCAGGGAAAATCATCCCTCGAGTCTGAACAACAAATTATCTGGGTTTGGACAATCAATTCCTTCTGTCTTGGGCACATTGGAGCAGTCTGTGACCAGAATGACTTTCTCACAGCACATTTCACACAAAGTGTTTCACAGAGGGGAGGTCATGATGGGTCTCACTTCAGGGAAAGAGGAGGAAATGAGTCACAGGCTGAAAGTAGAAGAGAAACATTTGTTCAGAGCCATCTCGAATGCAGGGAGGCTGCAATGTGGATTGAGGGCTGAAGAGTAATTCCCAGGCAGAAAGTGCTGACGGGGAAACAGAATCGGGAATAGACTTGATCCGCAGGAGCAGACTGGGAGCACTGGGGTGCTGTGGATCCAGGGAAAAGGGCGGCAGAATGGGGCACAGCCAGTCACGACAGGGCAGAGTTGGAGCCAAGTCCGGGAACTTTACATGGGCAATGCAGAAAGACTTCTGCATTGGAAGGCCTGGCAAAATCAAACTCTCTGAGAAACCACTGAACCAACTCAAATCGCACGTGTGTGGGGCTCAGCCCGGGCTGGGGTCTGGTGTTGGGACACGGTGGTGCCAGACTCGGTCAACTAGTGGGCAGAAGGATTTGCTTAGAAAGAAATCTTTCCCAAAGCTGAGTGACCAGGGGCACGTAAGAACTCATTCTTTTTATGGCAGTAGTCAGAAATGAACAAAGATGGCACAGGCTCAGCCCGGGATGACAGATTTGGAATTAAACTTTAAACATGAGCGATGTCTATGCTGGGATTTTACAAGTGGGATTGATAGATCTTTATTGGGTAAAGGTTTTAAGGAGTACAGAGCCAGGGCAGCTACATGGAGTGAAACTGACCAGCCAAGATCTAATTTGGTGCTTCTGGAATTTTTATTCTGAGTGCCTCTCTTCAGAATGATCACCATCTCCGCCCCCAACATCCCCAGCCCTTCCCTCCGAGTGGAATGAAAAGTTTTAATGATTGAGCTTTCTCCCAATTTTACCAGACTCACAGGTAGGGTTTACACTCCCGTTTGAAAACCTGGGTGGTACCACAGATGGAGGGGCTGAATGGTCTCTCCTGGCCACAGGATGAGATTGAGTTTGGGTTTGGGCTGGGCAGTGTTTTACAAGCCAGCATGGAGGTGCTGAAGCCCAGATTAGGGCCCAGATGTTGTGCTGCCCAGGAGAGTGTAGGACAGCGAGCTTGGGAAGGAGATGTGTGGACAGAGGGTGACCCAAGGGTCAGGCTCTACACACCAGCTCAGGTGGCACTGCAGATGCTGGACTACTCAGCTGTGGAGAGAGAGACAAAGACCTTCCATCAGGATTGAGGTCTGATGAAGGTCACCAAGTTGAAACACTTGCTGTTCCTCTCCACAGACGTTGCCCAGACTGAATATTTCCAGCATTTTCTATTTATTGATCGAGGATTGTTGGGCTTAATCAGAGTTAATTTTTTAAAAAATTTATTTACAGCGTGGTAACAGGCCCTTCTGGCCCAACGAGTCCGCACCGCCCATTTTAAACCCCAAATTAACCTACCCGTACGTCTTTAGAATGTGGGAGGAAACTGGAGCACCCGGCAGAAACCCATGCAGACACGGGAGAATGTACAAACTCCTTACAGACAGCGACGGGAATCGAGCCCCAATCGCTGGTGCTGTAATAGCGTCGCACTAACCACTACGCTACCGTAAGTGGGAGGAAATTTGACCTACTTCACATCCTGGCACCTGGGAAGGTGCGAGATCAGATTTGGGTCAATAGGACAGAAGGTGAATTCCCACCTTATCCACTGGGACAATATCGGGTGGTGTGGGTGGGGAGGGTATAAACAGAGCCCTATCTGCACAGGATTACTGCACAAATACGGTGCGACTAATGAAGTTCAGAGTTGAATGTCCAACTGAGACAACAGTGTGAAACTTTGTCTGGGGACAGGGTGCTGCCCAAGGTTTGGAGTTAGCTGCTAGGAGTGGCCAAAGCACCAACCAAAACGTCAGTGGGCTCAAGGAAAGAGGGCAGTGCAGTTACAAAGAGCTCGGCAGACCAAAGTAGAGAGGCACATAGATTACAGGAGGATAATGTGGGTAAGGAAAGGGTGGATAGATGTGGCCAAGTACTGACCATTGCCACAGCACCGCTCAAACAGGGCGATTAGGTTAACCGCTCCTCAGTACACAACTGGGTAAATAATTGCAGGTTCCACTGCATAATGTCTGGGGATGTTCTCTACAAAACCAATTACATGTCACAGAGAGAAGATCTCCACTCTCTGAATGCCAACATAGCAGGTCCTCCACAGACATCACCCCTTTCAGAGAAACTGCAGTGGGCAATCTCCCCACTGCATCTGACAAGGCTGAATAGGTCAAGGCTTTCCTTCAGGGACCAGGAATCTGAACATTGCAAAAGGGCTTAAAAATGTAGGCATGTAGAAGGTGTTTGTGAAGCACTGTAGATCTGGCAACTGTGAATCAACAAAGTCCAGCAGGAATTCAGCAGCACTTCTCACCCAGAGTAGTGTGAATGGAGAACTCACTCACTCACACAGGGAATGGCTGAGAGAATTCCTTTGAAGAGAAGCTGGATAAACACAGTGGGGAGGGGGGATATGAAGCTGGAGTGAGATGCAATTGGCAGGACACCAGATGGGCCCAATGCCCCACTTCTGGGCTGAAGGTGCAATATCACTTGGGCTGCCTGGAAGGTTGTTTTAATATAGAAATCAGAGGTAAAAATAGAAGTTGAACACTGGTCACAATATTGGGGAAATATTTCCGTCAGACAGAGGGAAGCAGGAGAATGGGTGGTTTAGAAATGACCCAATCCATCTCTCAGAGAAACAGGGGGTACACTCTGCCTCTCACACCCACTGGTGAATTAATGTACTCTGTCCCAGAGGTTCTGTTGCCCATGTATTGGGGAGGAAAACCTCATTAAAACTGTGTCTGCTCCATCGAAGCAGCAAGGGAACCCCACTTACCCCCACCCCAGATTCTCAGGGAATAACTGAATAAATGTTTTCAGTGAAATCGGTAAAGGCAGTTGAAGCTTGTCTATCACCAAGATCCACTCACTGGCTCACATAGTGCAGCGTTTTTAGTACATTTTGATCATCAGTGAAGCAGATACGAAACCCAGCCATTCTCCCACACCTTTGAGGATCAGCAAGCAGCATGTACCAACTGGATCGAGGACACCCTCAGTTCTCTCTCTCACTGCCAAACCACCGAGAATTACAGATGGGGAAAATCTCTCTGAAACATGAAACTGTAAATACAAAACAAAGACCAAGTCTTCACTGCTGCTCCAGGGCATTTATCTGCTCATTCTGTGGGGAAGATTATGAAGCCTTTGCCTTGGCTCTGATGCCGAGGTCTGTGGACTATTCTAATCAGTCACTTGAAGTAATAATAGGATTTAAAGAAAGCATGCTCTAACCATCGTGATTGGAGTTTCCCAATGTCCATGGCTCATCTGAGTCAAAATGTGTGTCCCCGCCAATTCCAGGCCCAGGGAAGTAAGCATGTGCCAAGAAACCTCCCTCCCCATCGAAAGGGGAGCTGTCACCATGGAAACCAGAGGCAAAGAAAATCGTAATGTCTGCTTCCTTCCTGTCACTCTTCATCTCATAAGGAATCTCCTCAAAAGTCAATGGAGTGACTTTCTGCCAGACATTGAACGCACGGCGGATAGCTTGATGCGTCTCGAGCTCTCCCACCTTGGGTGTGTAGTTGTGAATGCTGTTGAGGTGAAAAGAATGCACCATAAGCAAACATTACAGCTGGGAAAACCAGCCTATTCCCCCCTCCACTCCCCACCAACTCTCCCCCAACCCAGGGTAGGACTCCCACCACCCAGGTGGCACACCAACACCTGCTGAACCTCGGCCAGACCAGACAGACGCTGAGCCAGGGTTCAGGGCTGGAAATGAGCAGGTTACTCTACACCTCCAACCAGCAGTGTCATGGATCACCAGCCTATCCCCACCCACTCACCCCAAGCCCCTGACCTGGGTTCTGAGCACGAGGAAAAATGATTTATCAGACCTTAGAGACAGAATGGGCAATGGCACCAAATATGTTGCACTACAGGGAGCCAGTATGGCTCCATGACGAAATGACCTGCTATGCCATTTATCATTTCATTATCACAAGACAAGGGAGCAGAAGCAGGCCATTCGGCCCATCGAGTCTGCTCCAAGGAAAAGGGAAAAAGAAATGGGGTGGGAAAAAAAAGAAAAAAAGAAAAGAAAAAGAAAAAAAAAGAAAAAAAAGAAAAAAAAAGAAAAAAACTATTCTAATCCCATTTTCCAGCCTTATCCCCATATCCCTTGATACCCTGACTATTTAGATATCTGTCTATCTCCTCCTTGAACACCCCCACTGATCTGGCCTCCACTGCTGTGCGTGGCAAGGAGTTCCACAATTTCACCACCCTCTGGGTAAAGAAATTTCTCCTCATCTGTCTTGAAACTGTACCCTCTAATTCTAGACTAGAACCCTCAAGACTAGAAAAATTGTGCACGATTTTTGTGCAACAGACACACACACAGCACGTTTTCAGGCATTTGTGGGCACTACTGGTGGGATTTCCGTCCACTGGGAACAGGACCAGTCATTGTGGGCTGACAGCCAGCACTTCCTTCAGTTGTCAGCAACATGTTTGACACACGTTTCTGATTGGATCAAAAATGTCATGATCTACATCCCTTGCATTTCACTCAGTAAACAAAGAACAAACCACACAGCGTTGGGATCCCTGTGAATTAAAGATCCCCAGGATATGGATTTTTATCATCAGTGATGCATTCTGGGGAGTTAATGAGGCTAGGACATGCACCATGAATGGTAGGGACTGAGGGAATCTTGAGGAACAAAAAGGAACCTCGGTGTACATGTCTATAGATCCCTAAAGGTGGCAGCACAGGTAGATGAGGTGGTGAAGACAAGATACAGGATACTTGCCTTCATTAGCTAGAGCATAGAATACAAGAGCAGGGAGGTCATGGTACAACATGGATTAGGCCACAGCTGGAGTACTGTGCGCAGTTCTAGTCACCATACAATCAGAAGTGATAGTGCTGGAGAAGGTGCAGAGGAGATTCACCAGGGTGTTGTCTGGGATGGAGCGGTTCATTTACAAGGACAGATCTGGCCAGGCTGAGTTTGTTTTTCTTGGAGCAGAAGGAGCTGAGGGGGGGCCTGATGGAGATATACCAAATTACAAGGAACACATAGGATGGAGGAACACAGATAGGATGGATAGTGAGAAATTTTCCCCTGTAACCGACATCCAAGACCAGAGGGGATAGGTGTAAAGTGAGTAAGAGATTAGATGGGATGGAAGGGTGATTGCAACCTGGAACTCACTGCTTGAGAAAGTGATGGAGCAGGCACTCTCACGACGTTTAAGCTCTTGAATCAGCAAGGCCGAGAAGGCTACGGACCAACAGAAGAGAGAGTAGGGGTGGAAGGCCGTTATTCTGGCTGGAAGTCCGTGACCAGTGGTGCTCCACAAGGATCGGTGCTGGGACCTCTGTTGTGTGTGATATATGTCAATGATTTGGATGAAAATGTAGACGGGTGGATGAGCAAGTTTGCAGATGACACCAAGATTGGTGGACCTGTGGACAGTGTAAAGGACTATCAGAGAATACAGTGGGATATAGACAGTTACAGATATAGGCAGAGATGTGGCAGATGGAGTTTAATCCAGGCAGTGTGAGGTGTTGCACTTTGGGAGGTCAAATGAAAGGAGAAAGAATACAGTTAATGGTAGGTGTCTTAACAGCATCGAGGTAAAGAGGGGTCTTGGGGTCCAGGTCCATAGTTCACTGAAAGTGTCTACACAAGTGGATAAGGTGGTGACGAAGGCATACGGCACGCTGGCCTTCATCGGTCGGGGTGTTGACTATACGAGTAAGGAAGTCATGCTGCAGCTGTATAAAACTTTAGTCAGACCACACTTGGAGTATTGTGTGCAGTTCTGGTTGTCCCATTACAGGATGTGGAGACTGTGGAAAAGGTGCAGAAGAGGTTCACCAGGACGTTGCCTGGATTAGAGTATGAGCTATAAGGAAAGGTTGGACAAACTTGGGTTGTTCTCCCGAGAGTGTCGGAGGCTGAGGGGAGACCTGATAGAGGTTTTTAAAATGACGAGAGGCACAGATAGTGTAGGCAGTCAGAATCTGTTCCCCAGGGTAGAAATGTCAAACACCAGAGGACATGCTTTTAAGGTTAGAGGGGGAAGTTTAAAGGTGACATGAGGGCAAGTTTCTTTTTAAATACGCAGAGAGTGGTAGGTACGTGGAACGGGTCACCGGGGTAGTAGTGGAAGCAGGCAGTTTGGTGAAGTTTAAGAAGCTTTTAGATAGACCCATGAATATGAAGGGAATGGAGGGATATGGATGATACACAGGAGGAGGACATTTAGTATAAATTGGCATCAAGATCAGCACAACATCCATGTTCTACGTAAATGCTGGTAAATGAGATCAGCATGAATGGGTTCTTGATGGTCTGTATGGACGTGCTGGGTTGAAGGGCCAATACCTGTACCGTATGACCATCAGGTCCCTCCCCATTCATTTCCATGTGCTTCCCTTTTGCAAAGAGGCAGCATTGAGAAAGATTGCCCCACATCTGTGTGCAAGTTGCTGCATCAGTGGTACCCGCAGTACGAGCCTGATTGGGCCACTCGATGCAGCCCATTACAGAGCCCCTTGCCCATCATTCTCCGTCAACCCATGGTGTGAAGATACTCAAAAACCAAGTACCTACAACCCTCAGGGTGGAGAATTCCACAAATTCACCATCCCGTGTACTTAATGAACGAACAGTAGTTCTGATCAGGATAGGTTTGTCCTCTTTTTTTGGTAAATGACCGGGACAATTTGCGACGTTGTTGGATAGGGGCCAGCCCCATAGCCGTATTGGAACAAGCCATCTAAGTGCACCGGTCCTCTACACAAGAGATTCAAGATGCACAGCTGGGAGTGACCTCAGACCACTGTTAGTTTGTAGAATTAAATAAATGGATTGTAAAGTGGTGTTCCTGCCAGTGCTCTTGCCAACTAATTATGGACATTTATATAGGCTGATGGAAGATCTCATATACATTCATTTACCACAGCACATCAACAGGTATTAGTCAAATGTATTGGACACTTGAATACAAGAAAACCAACATAATATTGTTATTTCATTGCAACAGTGGATGCCCAAAACAGAATAATCCTCAACACAAACTGAGCCACTGAAACAGGTAGCAATAGTGACCCCACAGACCTATTACCACCTCCATTCGCTCTGGTTATATGTCACCTGGTGACCTCCCACTGCAGCAGAAACCCATTTATGACAAAGGACCTGTGTGTGGGTGAATGGAGCCAATGCCTTTCCATGACATAGGGCTGAGGCCCCAGTCCAAGTGTCAGTACCTGTACGTAATGTGCTTCTGTCTCCACTTCTGCCCAGTTAATGCATAGCGCTTACTCCTCTGTCTCCGAGTGACCCGAGGCTGATCAGCGACTCCACATCGAGGCTTCTTCATCCATCTAGAAGCAGAAACAACAAAGGAAAGTGTCATTGCATTGTGGTTCAACAAGCACCTACTTGCTGCCTGCTGGAGGAGGTTGGGAATTGAGGCAAAAGGCTGCCACACCCTACCTACCATTACCCTCTCAGATGCTCCACTTCAACAGATGGCAAAGGTTTGCCATAGGCTGTCAGTGAGGATGAGAAACAGTAGACAGAAGATTTGCTGTCAGACAGGAGCTTGCATCAAAATGCCTCCTACCCAGAACAGCAGAGGGAGGACTGCTTTGCCTTGGTGTACCTGGGCCAGCAGGCTCTCAGCCAACTGCTGCCAATGTTTATCCTATTCTCCTTCAGTCTGGGTGAACCACTCTGTGTGGTAAGTGACTTCATGTAAAGGGATTCACTCCCCTCTGGGTCAAGACTTCATACTGGACACGATGTCAAACTTCTGCAAAACTTAAATTTGTAGTAGACATTAAGAAACAGACTAGAATTGGGAAAAAGCCAGCCTGGTGAAAAGACATGTACAATGTATTTACAGCAGGGAGTTACGAATTAGCAGTAGAATTTATAGTGTGTGGAGGAACAGAGGGAGAATGGAGAATGACCTTGGTCTCGCTGCCTGGAGGGCAGTTTCCCAAGGGGATTAGAGAGAAGCCCACAAAGGACAAATTTCAGAACTCCAGCGGAGGAAAGTGACCAGCTCTACCCAAGATGGTCTTGGCCTAATGCCCTGTGCTGTGAGATTCTCGGTCACCAAGAATGACAAGGGCAGCAGGTAAGACAGAGGCTGCATGCTCAGGGGTACTGCTACAGAAGCCTAGGCAAGTAACTGCCTTGGTCCTTGTGGATGGTACACACTGCAGCCAATGTGCACCGGTGGTGGTGCTGGAGGATGGGGGGGGGGGGGGGGGTGTGATAGGGAGGGAGCTGGGGGGGAGGAGGGAGGTGGGGAATTGGGAGATGAGTATTTAGTATGGGGTGCCAAGGTGCTTCCGATGATAACCCTGGGATACTCAGAAACCCTGTAAGCAAGACATCCTTGCTTCCATTCTCAAATCCTCTGGCAATGAAGGACAACATACCCCTAAGCCTTCCTAATTATTTGCTGCACCTTAGACAAATGGGATTAGCAAGGATAGGCATAGAACCATAGAACACTACAGCACAGAAAACAGGCCATTCGGCCCTTCTAGTCTGTGCTGAAACGGTATTCCGCTAGTCCCATTTACCTGCGCCCAGTCCATAACCCTCCAGACCTCTCCCGTCCATGTATCTATCCAATTTATTCTTAAAACTCAAGAGTGAGCTCGCATTTACTACATCAGATGGCAGCCCGTTCCACACTTTCACCACTCTGCATGAAGAAGTTCCCCCTAATGTTCCCCCAAACCTTTCCCCCTTCACCCTAAAGCCATGTCCTCTCATACTTATCTCACCTAATCTAGGTGGAAAGAGCCTACTCGCATTTACTCTGTCTATACCCCTCATAATTTTGTAAACCTCTATCAAATCTCCCCTCATTCTTTTGCGCTCTAAGGAGTAAAGCCCTAACCTGTTCAATCTTTCCCTGTAATTCAACTCCTGAAGACCCGGTAACATTCTAGTAAATCTTCTCTGCACTCTTTCAATCTTACTGATATCCTTCCTATAGTTAGGTGACCAGAACTGCACACAGTACTCCAAATTTGGCCTCACCAATGTCTTATACAACCTGACCATGACATCCCAACTCCTATACTCAATACTTTGATTTATGAATGCCAGGACGCCAAAAGCCTTTTTTTTTTACAACCCTGTCCACCTGTGACGCCACTTTCAGGGAATTATATATCTGAACTCCCAGATCCCTTTGTTCCTCTGCACCCTATCATTTACTGTGTACGTCCTACCTTGATTTGTCCTTCCAAAATGCAACACCTCACACTTGTCTGCATTGAATTCCATCTGCCATTTTCAGGCCCTTTTTTCAGTTGGTTCAGATACCTCTGCAAGCTTTCTCCATTCTTAGTGTCATCAGCAAACTTGCTGATCCAATTTACCACATTACCATCTAGATCATTGATATAGACAACAAGCAACAATGGCCCCATCGCATGGGATATTTAGTAGATTAATAGATGGCATGGGATCTAGCTAATTGGATACACAATTGGCTTGATGGTAGGAAGCAGAGGGTGATGGTGGAAGGTTGTTTTTCACACTGGAGGCCCATGACCAGTGGTGTTCCCCAGGGCTCGGTGCTGGGCCCATTGCTATTTGCCCTCTATACCAATGATTTGGATGAGAATGTACAAGGCATGGTTAGTAAGTTTGCAGATAGCACTAAAATAGGTGGTGTTGATGACAGTGAAGATGATTATCAGGATTTACAGAGGGATCCTGATCAGCTGGGTAAATGGCAAATGGAGTTTAATTTGGACAAGTGCGAGGAGTTGCATTTTGGAAAGACAAATCAGGATATTCACAGTGAATGGTAGGGCCTTGGGGAGTGTTGCAGAACAGAGGGACCTAGAGGTACAAGTACATGGATCCCTGAAAGTGGAGTGCTGGCCTTCATCAGTCAGGGCACTGAGTATAGAAGTTGGAATGTTATGGTGCAACTGTACAAGATGTTGGTGAGGCTGCATTTGGATTATGTTCAGTTTTGGTCGCCCTGCCACAGGAAAGGCACCATTAAGCTGGAAAGAGTGCAGAGGAGATTGAGGATGTTGCCGAGACAGAGGGACTGAGTTATGGAGAGAGGTTGAGCAAGTTGGGACTCTTCCCCCCCCATTGGAGCATAAGAGAATGAGGAGTGATCTTATAGAAGTGTATAAAATGAGGGGCATTGATAGGGTGAGTGCATCCAGTCTTTTTCCCAGGGTTGGGGAATCAAGAACTAGAGGGCATAGATTTAAGGTGAGAGGGGAGAGATTTAATAAGAACCTGAGGGGCAACTTTTTTACCCAGAGAATGGTCGGTATATAGAATGAGTTACCAGAGGAAGTGGTTGAGGCAGGTACATTAAAAGGCACTTGGAAAGGTACATGGATGGGAAAACTTTAGGAGGGATGTGGGCCAAATGGAACCAGTTTAGATGGGAATCTTGGTCGGCGTGGACCAGTTGGGCTGATGGGCCTTTTTCTGTGCTGTATGACTCTATGACTAAGTATCGGAGAAAGTGGGGGGTAAAGGTGGACATCACCAGGAGCCCGAACTGCCCACTCGGGTTTTAAAGGAAGTGGCTGCAGAGATAGTGGACTCACTGGTTGAAATGTTTCTAACTTGCTAAACTCCAGGATGAGGATACCAGAAGATTAGAAAATAGCCAGTGCAACTCTTTTGTTCAACACAGAAAGGCAAAAGGCAGGGAACTACAGACTATTAGTTTAAACAGCTAATATTGGCAAGATGCTAGAGTCAATAATCAAACAGGAAATAGTTACTCAATTAGGGAAAAATATATAATTAAGCCTCATGGTATAAACAGTACATGTTTGACAAATTTGCTAAAATTCTTTGAAGATATAACGGAGAGTTGATGGAGGGGAACCTGTAGATTTAGTGCATTTAGATTTCCAATTGGCATTTGACAAGGTGCCATGTCAGAGGTTGGTGCATTAATTAAAAGACCATGGTATCAGAAGTGTTGGCATGGACTGAAAACTGGCTGCCTCATAGAAAACAGAGTTGGAATAAATGGGTCCTTTTCAGACTGGAGGGAGGCAACTAGTGGAGCACCCCAGGCTCTCAGTTGTTCACTATTTACGTTAATGACCTGGAGGAAGGAACTGTATGCAAGGTTTCCAGATTTGCCAATGATATGAAAATAGGTGGAAGGGCATGTTGTGAGAAGGATACTGTGATTCTTAAACAGGATATAGATTGAGTGAGTAGGTAAAAGACTGGCAAATGGAATTTAACGTGGGGAAGTGTGAGGTCATGCACATCGGTAAGAGAAATGAAAAGGCAAGTTATTATCTACGTGGAGAGACTGCAAATGAGTGAGGCTCAAAGGGATCTACATGTAACACTGCATGAATCATAAAAAAAGCTAACAGGCAGGTACAACAAGTAGTTAAGAAGGAAAATGGCACATTGGCCTTTATTGCAGAGGTTGGAGTTTAAGACTAGGGAGGTTTTGTTCCAGTTCTAGAGGATGTTGGTACTGTGCAGAGTTTTGGTCCCCTGACCTACAAAGAAATAGTAATCTTGGAGGCACTAGAAAGGAGATTCACCAGGGTAATTCCTGGGATGAGAGGGTTGTCCTGTCAAGAGAGTAAATAGTTTTGGCCCGTATCCTTTGAAGTTTAGAAGAATGAGGGGTGATCTTATTCAAACATACATGATCCTCATCCTTGACAGGGTAAACGTTGGGATGTTTTCACAAGTGGGAGGGTCTCAAATGAGGGGATATAGCAAGGGGAGGAGGTTGATGAATCTCTGGAATTCTCTGTCCCAGCGGGTGAAGGAATCATTAGTGTATTTAAAGTGGAGATTGATAAATATTTGACAGATTGAGGAATAGAGGGTTATGGATAAATGGCACAGAAAAGGAGTTGAGGCTGACATAGATCAGCCATGATCACATTAAATGGAGGGGCAGCTTGAAGAGCTGGTGCCTTACTCCAGCTCCCATTTCCTTGTGAGATGAAGTGCTCTCAGCTGCTTCTTGGAGTGAATCGAAATGGGTAGAAGTAATTGATTAAAAATTGGATCCTGTGATGGTGGGGATCTCAGGAAGATCCTGAGAAATCGATTCCACACTTTTAGCTGACCAATGCTGCAGATACTTCAGCCTGGTGCTTGCCTGTTGGGCCCTACTATCGCCCAGCGTGAGGTGCTATTAGAGCTCCCATTAGCTGTTTAAATAGTCCACCATCATTCATAACTAGATGTGGCAGGACTGCAGAGCTTTGACCCAATCTATTGGTTGTGAGATCACTTAGTCACGTATTTTATACTGTCTGTAACGTGTAGTCCTGTGTTGCAACATCACCACCACACTGGCACCTCATCATTAGGTATACCTGGTGCTCCTGGTGGTAATCCCATAGTTGACAGTTGTGGCAAAGTGAGGTATGTTCCAAGCTACGCTGTTACGTTTCAGCTGCACAGATCTCCTTGATGCCTCGCTTTGAGTTACTACCCTCTTTATCCCTGTCCCCATGAATACTTTATTTCCCATAACTAAATCAAACCAGGCTTCCTTCATTGATGACTAGAACAGCTTGATCCCTTGTGAACAAACTGTTTGCTACATTGACCCCATGCATTAACTTTATCCCATTTATCTGGAATATTTCAAATCACCCAACATTATTAACTCCTGCAACAATGGACAAGCTGCTGGAAGAACTCAGCAGGTCGAGTAGCACTTGTTTGGGGCGGGGTGGGGTCGAGGGGAGGAATTGTCGAGGTTTTGGGTCGAAACCCTGCAGCAGGACGAAAAGTGGAGAAGGGAGATGGCCAGTACAAAGAGGACCCTGGCCATCTCCCCTCTCAGTGCTGATGCAGGGTTTCAATCAGAAATGTCAACAATTCCTTCTCTCCTCAGCTCTCCCCCCCACCCCCAGATGTCGCTCAACCCAGAGTTCCTGCAACAGACCCTTGCTCCAGACTCCAGCGTCTGCAGTCTCCTGTGCTTCCATTATTAACTTCTGCAGCTCTTTAATGTTTGGATTTCAATACTGATGTTGTTACCCTAATGAGTCTGTATCGTAGGTGCAAAACTCAACAAGAACATCCTTGCCTTTTTAAACGGTAATAGAAAGCTTCCATATCACTACTAGATGGAAGTGAATCCTAATAAGTCAAAAATGATGCACTTTGAGAGGACCAATAAGGACAAGATGTAGACAATGAATAGTAGGGCCCTAGAGGTATTGAGGGACAGAGGGATGTTGGAGTACAAATCCCTGAAAATGGCAGTGTAGACAGAAGAGGTGATGAAGGCGACAAATGGGATACATGCCTTCATTAACCAGGGCTTAGAATACAACAGCAGGGAGGTTTTGCACAACTTTATCAGACATTGGTCAGGTTACAGCTGGAGCACTGTGCGCGCAGTTCTGGTCACAACACTATAGGAAGGATGTGACTGCATTGAAGAGTGTGCAAAGATGTTGCCCGGATGGAGTGTTTCAGTCACGAGATCTTTGTTGGAACAGAGGAGGCCAAAGAAGTTGAGAGTACATAAAATTATAAGGGGCATAGATAGGATAGATACTGGGAACATTTCCCCATTGCAGAGGGGAGATGAGAAAACTAGATGATACAGATTGAAGGGTGAGATTTAAGGAAGATTTTTTTCCATCTAGTTACATGTTAATGATCTGGATGATGGAATTGATGGTTTTGTGGTCAGGTCTGCGGATGATACAAAGATAGGTGGAGGGGCAGGTAGTGTTGAGGAAGCAGGGAGTCTGCAGAAGGATTTAGACAATTGGGAGAATGGGCAAAGATGTGGCAGATGGAATACAGCGTAGGGAAGTGAATGGTCAGGTACTTAGGTAGAAGGAATAAAAGCATAGATTGTTTTTTTAAAAACGGGGAGAGAATTCAGAAATTGGAGATGCAAAGGGCTTTAGGAGTCTTCGTGCAGGATTCCCTGAAGGTTAACTTGCAGGTTGAGTCAGTAGTCAGCAAGGCAAATGCAATGTAAGCATTCATTTCAAGAGGACTTGAATATAAAAGCAAAGATATAATGCTGAGGCTTCATAAGGCATTGGTCAGACCACATTTGGTGAACTATGAGCACTTTTGAGCCCCATATCCAAGGAAGGATATGCTGACATTGGAGGGGGTCTGGTGGACGTTTACAACAATGATCCCAGGTGTGAAAGGGTTAACGTATGAGGAACGTTTGACGGCTCTGGGTCTGTATTCGCTGAAGTTTAGAAGGATGAGGGGGGATCTCATTGAAACCTACCAAATATTGAAAGGCCTGGATAGAGTGGACATGGAGAGGATGTTTCCAGTAGTGGGAGAGTCTAGGACCAGAGGGCACAGCCTCAGAATAGAAGGACGTCCCTTTAGAACTGAGATGAGGAGGAATTTCTTTAGCCAGACGGTGGTGAATCTGTGGAATTCATTGCTACAGACGGCTGTGGAGGTCAAGTTATTGGGTATATTTAAAGTGGAGGTTGATAGGTTCTTGATTAGTAAGGGTGTCAAAGGTTACAGGGAGAAGGCAGGAGAATGGGGTTAAGAGGGAAAAATAAATCAGCCATGATCGAATGATGGCACAGACTTGAAGGGTCGAATGGCCTAATTCTGCTCCTATGTCTTATGGTTGGAATCTGAAATGCAGGGTCTGAGTGGGTGGTGACGGCAGGTAATCTCACAACATTTTAGTACCTAGACCAGTACTTGAATTGCCAAAACGTCAAAGACCAAATGCTGGTAAATGGGATTAGTATAGTACTTAATGGTCGGCATGGACAAGGTGGATGAAGGGCCCGTTCCTGTGCTGTATGACTAATTACCGTTGTAGCTCCTTTTTCTCTTCCTTCTAATGTTCCAATGTGGAATAAGTTCCTTTGTCTGTTACAGTTGGTATTTCAGACCCAAAACCCATTGCAGATTTACAGCTCAGTACGAGGCCATTCACCAAGTGACATACAACCGAAAAACTCACGTGATGGCCAAGAGGAATAAGGTCTATCGCAAGGTGTGTGCGCATCAAGAGGTACTGGTTGGATCAATAACTTGACACCATGTAGTTCAACAATCTGCTGGAGGAACTCAGCGGGTCGAGCAGCATCTGTGTGTGGGGGGGGGGGGGTTGGGGGGGAGTGGGAGGAATTGTCGACATTTTGGATTTTGGGTCAAAACCCTGCATCAGGACTGCTGCAGGATTTTGGCCCAAAACGTCGACAATTCCTTCCCCCCTCCCCCACAGATGCTGCTCGACCTGCTGAGTTCCTCCAGCAGATTGATTGCTGCTCCAGATTCCAGCAGCTGCAGTCTATCGTGACTCCATGTGGCTTCATCCCTGTACACAAGGAAGGACATGTCAGCATCCCCACTTCTGGGCCAGTAATGCTGGTGCATGGCAGGGAGTGGAGTGGAGCCATCAGTGTCCAAAGCCAGCAATGCGAGGCTTGTACCATGGCTCTGCACATTGGTGCAGTCCTTGCCACTCACGCCCACTGCTGCTGGAGGGGCAGCTGACACACAGGGTGCTGTTGGTACTACTGGCCACTTCTGAGCACCAGTACACCGAGTTCAGGGAGGCAATAGGCTGTCAACACACAGTTGGCTTGTGGCTGGGCACTGGCGGAGTTTGACCATACTGGTGGATGGAACAAAGCCTCCATTAATTGGCCAATGGCTGTAAGTGCAATTGCACACATTGCGAAGTATGGACGTGGGTGGGTGGATGATCTGCAGCTTACTCACTCAATGGTGGTCTCGTCAAGGACGCCAGTGACTGGAATCCTATAGAATCGTTGCATTGCCGCAATGGCAGCTTGCATAGAGTGAGCAGATCGCAGGGCTGAGGTGCGGAGGTCATCTGGCAGAAAATATCCATAGGTCTTCAACCAATTCTGCAAAAAAGAAACATCTTGTTTACCAAACCCTAGCCCAGCAGCAGCTTCAACATATGCCCAAGGCAGCTCTGCTGCAATTTACTGAGTCTGAGAACTCACTCCCATCTGGCTTACTACATCCTGCATCTGGTTCATCAAACCTGCTAGATTAGAATTGGAGATGATCAGAATGTAGAAATGGCACCTCCCATCAACCATCCCATCCTGATGGGTCTCCACAGGGGAAATCATACTTCCTCATCATTTCCTATTTCCCCAGTTACTTCCTCCCCACTGCTGGGGAACCCCACTCTGATCTCCACTAGCATAACACTGGAATAGCATTAAGCTAACCACTTTACAGCACCAGCAACCCGGGTTCAATTCCGGCCACTGTCTATAAGCAGTTTGTACGTTCTCCCCGTGTCTGTGTGGGTTTCCTCTGGGTGCTCCGGTTTCCTCCCACATTCCAAAGATGTGCAAGTTAGGAAGTTGTGGACATGCTATGTTGGCGCTGGAAGCGTGGCGACACTTGCAGGCTGCCCCCAGAACATTCTACGCAAAAGATGTATTTCACTATGTGTTTCAATGTACATGTGACTAATAAAGATATCTTATCTTAACCCACTGCCAGGGTCACTTGTGGGCACTCCTGCACTGTTGGGGCACACCTCCAGGGTGACAACTGTCACTCCTCTCTAATATCTCTGACACATCCACACTCCCCATACCCCAAGACTGTTTATGAAAAGATAGGCACTGATTACCCAGTCACAGACTCTGTACTGAGATGTGCTGGGAGCAGGGACTGGGGGCGCGCCATCAGGTTGTTGGGTCACTGGTTGATGCAGCAAGGACTGGGCACAGGACACAAACCTAAAGTCAGTAGTAAGGAAGTTACTGGAAACTACCTCAACGCACTGGTGGGACAGAGAGATGGGTAGATCAGGGATAGTCTGTCATAGGAGGTCTGGAGGGGATGGTGGAGGGCTGTTTTCGTGATTGGAAGCCAATGGCCAGTGGTGTATCACAGGGATCCATGCTGGGACCTTTGCTGTCTGTCATATACACAGGATCCATGGCAAGTTGGATCCAAAATTGACTGCCAAAGGAGACAGAGAGGGTAGTGGTAGATTTTTGATTGGAGGCCTATGACCAGCGGTGTTCCACAAGGATCAGTGCTGGGACCTCTTGTTTGTAATATACGTAATCATTTGGATGAAAATATAGGTGGGCTCATTGCAGATGACACGCAGATTGGTGGAGTTGTAAGAAAGGTTGTCAAAAGCAGCCAGCATAATCAAAGACCCACCCACCCCAGACATTCTCTCTTCTCCCCCCTCTCATCAAGCAGAAGATACAAAAGCCTGAAAGCACGTACTACCAGGCTCAAGGACAGCTTCTAGCCCGCTGTTATAAGACTATTGAATGATTCCCTTATATGATGAGATGGACTCTTTACCTCACAATCTACCTCGTTGTGGCCCTTACACCTTATTGTCTGCCTGCACTGCCCTTTCTCGGTAAATCTAACACTTTATTCTGCATTCTGTTATTGTTTTACCTTGTGCTACCTTAATGTACTGATGTGATGAAATGATCTGAATGGACAGTATGCAAGACAAGTTTTTCACTGTACCTTAGTACATGTGGCAATAATAAACCAATTTACCAAAGTAAACAGCAGGATATAGAGCAGTTGGAAATTTGAGCAGAGAAATGGCAAATGGAGTTTAATCTGGACAAGTGCGAGGTGTTGCATTTTGGGAATTCAATGCAAGAGGAAAGTCTACAGTAAATGGCAGGACCTTGGGGGCATTGATGTACAGAGGAGTCTTGAGATGTGAGTCCATAGCTCCCTGTAAGTGGCAGCACAAATAAAGGCAGTGTATGGCATACTTGCCTTCACTACTCAGGGCATTGAGTATAAAAGTTGGGAATTCATGTTGCAGCTGCATGAAACTTTAGTTAGTCCACAGTTGGAGTATTGTGGGCAGTTCTGGTCACCACATTACAGGAAGGATGTGGAGGCTTTGGAGAGGGTGCAGAAGAGGTTCACTAGGATGCTGCCTGGATTAGAGAGTATTAGCTATTAGGAGAGGTTGGACAAACTTGGGTTCTTTTCTCTGGAGTGTCAGAGGCTGAGGGGAGACCTGATAGAGGTTTAAAAAATTGAGGTGTAAATATGGTCAGAGTCCTTATCTCACGATGGAAATGCCAAATACTAGAGGGCACAGGTTTAAGGTGAGAGGGAGAAAAGATAATGGAGATGTGCAAGGGATGTATTTTTTTTAAAAAAAAGAGTGGTAGGTACCTGGAACATGCTGGGAGGTGGTGGAAGCAGATACGATCGCAGTATTTAAGAGATATTTAGACAGAAACATGAACAGGCTGGGAACGGAGGGATATGGACCACATGCAGGAACATGGAACTAGTTTAATTTGGCATCATGGTCGGCACAGACACGGTGGGCTGAAGGGCCTGTTCCTGTACTGTTCTATGTTTTTGTTTCTTATTTGTCTATGAAAGTAGGAGGTATTATTAGTAAATTTACAGGTAACCAAATTTGGTTGTGTTATTTATGGTCAGGAGGTGAGTTTTAGACCACAGAATTATATTGATCAGTTGGTAAATTGGACAGAGTAATGGGAATGGAGTTTAATCCTCACAGGTGTGAGGTGATGCATTTTGGGAAGTTTAAGGTTAGGGGACACACCATGAATGGTAGGGCCCAACAGGGTATTGAGAAACAGAGGGACCATAGTGTCCAAGTCCACAGATTCCCAAGATGGCAGCACAAGTGGAGAAGGCATACAGGATGCTAGCCTTCATTAGCTAGGGCACAGAATACAAGAACATGGAGGTCATAATACAACTTTAATTAGGCTACAGCTGCAGTACTGTGTGCACTTCTGGTCCCCACACAACAGGAAGAATGTGACTCCACTGGAGACAGTGCAGAGGAGATTCACCAGATGATGGGCTGAAGGGCCTGTCTCTGTGCTGTACATCTCCATGACTACAACTATGATGAGGTCACAAAATTGTGGCTCTATAGAGCCAAAATGTTTCACTCCCTCTCTGACTCTACACCTTCACTAATCCTGTCATCTGCCTCCCAACTTCAGACTTCCATCTGGCTGGTGTGGTGGGTTCAAACTGTGATTCAAAGAACAGCATGGGAACAGACCCTTCAGCCCAACACGTCCATGCTGACCATAGCGCCCACCAAGCTAGTCCCATCTGCCTACATTTAGCCCAAGTCCCTCTAAAGCCCTCCTATCCATGTACTTATCCAAATATCTTTTATTATTGTATTTGCCTCAACCACTTCCTCTGGCAGCTCATTTCATATACGCATCACCCTTTGTGTGAAGAAGTTACTTGTCAGGTCCCTTTTAAATCTCTTGCTTCCCACTTTAAACCTATCCCTCTAGTTTTTAGTTCTCCTTCCCTGGGAAAAAGACTGTGTTCACCCAATCTAAACCCTTCACGACTTTATACACCTCTATAAGGTCACCCCTCAATCTTCTACATTCCAAGGAATAAAGTCCTTGCCTGCTCAAACTCGCCCTATAATTCAGGCCCTTGAGTCCTGGCAGCATCCTTGTAAATCTTCTCTGCATTCTTTCCAGTTTAATGATGTCTTTCCTTATAACAGGGTAACCAAAATTGTACACAATACTCCAAGTGTGGACTCACCAATGTCATGTACAACTGCAACATAATATCCCAACTCCTATCTTCAATGCCCTGACTGATGAAGGCCAGCAAGCCAAATGCCTTCTTCACCACCCTGCCACTTTCAACGAACTATGTACCTGTACTCCTAGGTCCCTCTGTTCTTCAAAACTCCCCAGGGCCCAACCATTCACTGTATAAGTCCAACCTGAATTTGACTTTCCAAAATGCAACACCTCGCACTTATTCGAATTGAAAGCCATTTACCATTTTTTGGCCCACTTACCAAGCTGATCAAGATCCCCTAATTTTCGATAACCTTCTTGACTGTCTACGATACCACCTATTTTAGTATCATCCACAAACTTACTAACCACACCTTGTACACTCTCATCCAAATTATTTATAAAATGAACAAAGATCCATCCCAGCACTGATCTCTGTGGCACACTAGTTACAGACCTCCAGTCCTAGAAACAACCTTCGATAATCACTCCCTGCTTCCTACCATCAAGCCAATTACAAATCCAATTAGCTATCTCTCCCTGGATCCCATGTGATCTAACATTCCAGACTAGCCTGCCATGTGGGACCTTATCAAAGGTCTTGCTAAAGTCCAAATAGACAAGTCCACTGCTCTACCCTCATCTATCCTCTTGGTTACCTCTTCGAAAAACTAAGGTTTGCCAGACAAGATTTCCCACACACAAAGCCATGCTGACTATCCCTAATTAGACCTTGCCTAAACAAATGTTGATAGATCCTCTATAGGGAGTATTCTACAGACCCCTCCCAACAGCAGCAGAGATGCTGAGGAGCAGATCGGGAGGTAGATTTTGGAGAGGTGCAAAAATAACAGGGTTGTTGTCATGGGTGATTTCAACTTCCCTAATATTGATTGGCACCTTCTTATTGTAAAGGGGATAGATGGGACAGAGTTTGTTCGGTGTGTCCAGGAAGGATTCCTGACACAGTAGGTGGACAGGCTGACCAGAGGAGAGGCCATACTGGATCTGGTACAAGGCAATGAGCCTGATCAGGTTTCAGATCTCTCAGTGGGAGAGCATTTTGGAGGTAGAGACTATAACTCCTTGACCTTCACCATAGCCTTGGAGAAGGATAGGAGACGACGATATCGGAAAGTATTTAACTGGGGGAGGGGGAAATTATAATGCTATTAGGCAGGAACTTGGGTGCATAAATTGGGAACAGATGTTCTTGGGGAAGTGCATAGCGGAAATGTGGAGGCAATTTAAAGAATACTTGCATGGGTCTCTGGATAAGTTTGTCCCATTGAGGCAGGGTAAGGATGGTAGAGTGAAGAAACTGTGGTTGACACGAGATGTAGAATATCTTGTCAAGAGGAAGAAAGAAGCTTACCTAAGGTTTAGAAAGCATGGATCAGACAGGGCTCTGGAGAGTTACAAGGTAGCCAGGAGGGATCTTAAGAATGAAACTAGGAGAGCTAGAAGGGGACATGAGAAGTCCTTGGCGAGTAGGATCAAGGAAAACCCCAAGGCATTCTACGTGTATGTGAAGAATAAAAGGATGACCAGGGTGAGGGGAGGACCGAACAGGGATAAAAGCGGAACATGTGCCTGGAGTCGGGAGAGGTAGGGGAGGTCCTTAATGAATATTTTGCTTCGGTAGTCACCAGAGAGAGAGACCTTGACGTTTGTGAGGATGGCGTACGACAGGCTGATACGCTAGGGCATGTCGATGTGAGGAAAGGGGATGTGCTGGAACTATTGGAAAACATTAGGATAGATAAGTCACCAGGGCCGGATGGGATATATCCAAGGTTATTATGGGAAGCGAGGGAAGAGATTGCTGTGCCTTTGGCAACGATCTTTGCGTCCTCACTGGACGCAGGAGTGCCGGATGATTGGAGGGTGGCAAATAAGGCTATAAGACAAAGGAGCAGAAGCTGGCCATTCGGCCCATCGAGTCTGCCCGCCGTTCTATCATGAGCTGATCCATTTAGCCTCACTCCGCCTTCTTGCCATAACCTTTGATGCCCTGGCTACTCAGATACCTATCAATCTCTGCCTTAAATACACCCAACGACTTTGCCTCCACTGCCGCCCGTGGAACAAATTGTACTGATTTACCACTCTAAAGAAATTTCTCCGCATCCCTGTTCTGAATGGGTGCCCTTCAATCCTGAAGTCGTGTTCTCTTGTACTAGACTCCCCCACTATGGAAAATAACTTTGCCACATCTACTCTGTCCAGGCCTTTTAACATTCGAAATGTTTCTATGAGGTCCCCCCACATTCTTCTGAACTCCAAGGAGTACAGCCCAAGAGCCGAACATTCCTCATATGTTAATCCTCTCATTCCTGGAATCATTCTAGTGAATCTTCTCTGAACCCTCTCCAACATCAGCACATCCTTTCTTAAATAAGGAGCCCAAAACTGCACACAGTACTCCAAGTGAGGTCTTACCAATGCCTTATAGAGCCTCAACATCACATCCCTGTTCTTCTACAGTATTCTATTCCTCTAGAAATGAATGCCAACATTGCATTTGCCTTCTTCACCACCGACTCAACCTGGAGGTTAACTTTTAGGGTATCCTGCATGAGGACTCCCAAGTCCCTTTGTATCTCTGAATTTTGAATTTTCTCCCCATTTAAATAATAGTCTGCCCATTTGTTTCTTCTACCAAAGTGCACGACCGTACACTTTCCAACATTGTATTTCACTTGCCACTTCTTTGTCCATTCTCCTAGTCTATCCAAGTCTCTCTGCAGACTGTTTCCTCAATACTACCCACCCCTCCATCTATCTTTGTATCATCAGCAAACTTAGCCATAAAGCCATTTATTCCATAATCCAAATCGTTGATATACAACGTAAAAAGCGGCTCCAACACAGACCCCTGTGGAACACCACTGGTAACCGGCAGTCAACCAGAATGGGATCTCTTCATTCCTACTGTTTCCTGCCGATCAGCCGATGACCTATCCATGCTCATAACTTTCCCGTAATTCCATGGGCTCTTATCTTGCTTAGCAGCCTCACGTGCCGCACCTTGTCAAAGGCCTTCTGAAAATCCAAATACACAACATCCACTGCATCTCCTTTGTCTAGCCCGCTTGTAATTTCCTTAAAAAATTGCAATAGGTTTTTCAGGCATGATTTTCCTTTAAGGAAACCATGCTGAGTTCGGCCTATCTTGTCATGTGCCTCCAGGTACTCCGTAACCTCATCCTTGACAATAGCCTCCAACAACTTCCTAACCACCGATGTCAGGCTAACAGGTCTATGATTTCCTTTTTGCTGCCTCGCATCCTTCTTAAATAGCGGAGTGACATTTGCGAATTTTCAGTCCTCTGGAACCATGCCAGAATCTATTGATTCCTGAAAGATCATTACTAATGTTATTCTTTTGTTTAAGAAAGGAAGTAGGGATAACCCTGGGAATTACAGACCAGTGACTCTTGTTTCAGTGGTGGCAAAATTACTGGAGATTCTTAGAAACAGGATTTATGGGCACTTAGAGAAGCATAGGCTGATTAGGGACAGGCAGCATGGCTTTGTGAGGGGCAGGTCATGCCTCACAAGCCTCATTGAATTCTTTGAGGATATGACAAAGCACATTGATGAAGGTAGAGCAGTGGATGTGGTCTACATGAATTTTAGTAAGGCATTTGATAAGGTTCCTCATGGAAGGCTTATTCAGAAAGTCAGGAGGCATGGGATCCAGGGAAACTTGGCTGTGTGGATTCAGAATTGGCTTGCACATAGAAGACAGAGGGTGGTTGTAGATGGAGAGTATTCTGCCGGGAGGTCAGGGACCAGTGGTGTTCTGCAGGGATCTATTCTGGGACCCCTGCTCTTTGTGATTTTTATAAATGACTTGGATGAGGATGTGGTGGGGTGGGTTAGTAAGTTTGCTGATGATGCAGTGGTGTTGTGGATAGTGTAGAAGGTTGCTGTAGATTACAACAGGATATTGACAGAATGCAGAGCTGGGCTGAGAAGTGGCAGATGGAGTTCAACCAGGATAAGTGTGAAGTGATACACTTCGGGAGATCGAATTTGAAGGCAGAATACAACGTTAATGGCAGGACTCTTAGCAGTGTGGAGGAACAGAGGGATCTTGGGATCCACGTCCATAGATTCCTCAAGGTTGCCACACAGGTCGATAGGGTTGTTAAGAAGGCGTATGGAGCGTTGACCTTCATTAGTCGGAGTATTGAGTTCAAGGGCCGCGAGGCAAAAATTAAAACAAATCTGCAAGAACATCATTAGCACTGGGGAGATCAGCCAAGGTTCCAACCTCAATCATTAGTTGTGAAGCAGCATCCTACGTTCTTCATGCCCGATTATGGAACATTCCACCAACAGCATTGTGTACACACCTGGACCTCAGAACCCACCCCACCACTCTCTCCATATCTCTCCCTCTTCACCACACCCGAGCTGAGCCCACAACACCAATGGTGAAGTTGGACACAGTCTCTGACCCCAAGACATGGCCTCATTACCAACGGCAGAAACTCTGGCTGCCAATTGCCTGTGTTTGCCCAATTTGCATTTGCTGCTTTCCAAGTTGTCACTATGGAAACACGAATCAATTTATTGTATCACATTTACATTAATTTTCAGTTCACTGTCTCTCCAGATGCTCTCATTCTGACAGGAGAGGCAAGGCAGCTCATGTCTGGCTCAGGAACAGAAACTGCTCCTCTGCTAAGGATGCAGGCTTGCATCAGCCTGTGGCATTCTGTTTGCTGTTCATGAGGGTTACACTGTCATGCTGGTGGGATGGCAGGAGCAGCAACAGGGCTGAACCACACCTGCGTTTGATCCATTAACTGCACACTGACCATGGACAAATGCCCCAGCCCCGGAGCAGCTCTGGCCAGTAACAAAACCTCAGGTCACCAAGATTCCCTTCTGTGGAGCCCAACTCACCCTGTTTACCAGTTATATCAACAACAGTGTATATGGGGCCAGGTCAGTTCTGCAACATTTTAGATTAATTAAAAAAGAATCACTTCACTTTCTTTGAGAATTCTTAATATAGCATGTCAGGAAGACTGCCCGGTCTAAATCCCTGTGACACAACCAATAGATAGACACAAAGCATACACAAAGCACCTCAAACTCCACCTTATTAGTTACACAGCACAGAAACAGGCCCATCGGCCCAACTTGTCCATACTGACCGAGGTGCCTTCCTGAGCTAGTCCCATATCCCTCTAAACCTTTCCTATTATTGTACCTGCTCAAATGTCTTTCAAACACTAACTGTACCCGCCTCTACCAATCCCTCTGGCAGCTCGTTCCATATACCCACCACCCTCTGCATGAAACACTTGTCCCTCATGTCCCCTCTAAATCTTTCCCCTCTCACCTTAAACCTATGCCCTCTAGCTTAGACTCCCCTACCCTGGGGAAATCCAGGCAGACACTACAAGAGCACACTGACACCTCACCTTCCCTGCATCCTCCATAGCCTGAAATACTTCCTCCTTTTAAATATTAATCCCATATTCTTTTGGAAGCCACAACTGAACCTGCCTCTAATCAGCCAGTACATTCCAGGTACCGACCACTAGGCAGAAAATTTCATTGTGGCATCATCCTTTTGCCAATCACTTTAAATCCCTGTGCTCTGGTCACTAATACTTGTGTACACGACTGTGCTCTGTGCTCCCTGTGCTCTGGTCACTAATACTTGTGTACACGACTGTGCTCTGTGCTCCCTGTGCTCTGGTCACTAATACTTGTGTACACAACTGTGCTCTGTGCTCCCTGTGCTCTGGTCACTAATACTTGTGTACACGACTGTGCTCTGTGCTCCCTGTGCTCTGGTCACTAATACTTGTGTACACGACTGTGCTCTGGTCACTAATACTTGTGTACACGACTGTGCTCTGTGCTCCCTGTGCTCTGGTCACTAATACTTGTGTACACGACTGTGCTCTGGTCACTAATACTTGTGTACATGCCTGTGCTCTGTGCTCCCTGTGCTCTGGTCACTAATACTTGTGTACACGCCTGCTGTAGCCCCAGCTCAAAACCTCCAACAGATACCTGCATGAAAATAGAAGCAACACACCATTTGAGGGAAATAAATACAAGTGATAATTCAGGTTGTGCACTGAAATCCTGTGCCTGTGACGTGCCTGCCACCCTCTCCGCACACAGCTGCACCTGCCTTGCTCCCAGGACAAGCGTTGGTCTGTTCTCCCCACTGCGGTGATACAAACAGGACTGCCGTCAGCAGCTCTGCTCATCCCCACAGACTTCAAGGAGGAAATGACCTTGAAAGGACAGATCTCCACAGGGGCACTGCTTACCTGCTGCCACGTTTTACACTTGGTAGCAGCTACATTTATAATGAGATACCTCTGTCATCACTCGTCCACCATCAGTGTTGGTCTGTACCGACTCTCCACCCTTGCAAGAGAATAAACCTCCCTCCACCAACACCAACCCCCCTCCCCCCCCCCCCCAAACAAACTTGCAGCTGTCAATTTAATCTGGCAGATTTGGAAAAAAATATGGTTATTTGATTTAAAATCCAATCATAAGCTAAAATCAGAGTTTTCCTAAGATTGGGAAGGGAAGCTTTCCCTGTCTTTAACCTCCAGTGCAGTGAGACTGCCAGGATAGTGGCTCACACATGGACTTGGAATGCTCCCTCTTGCTCAGAACCCACAGACCTCACGCCTCAGCCAAATCATCACAAGGTAGCAAAGAGGACTGGGGAAGCATGTTAAAATGTGGGACTTTGCATGGTTTGAGGTAAGCCACATCACTAGACTGACATCATATTGACTGAAAAGATCCAGAAGGCTGATGCTTTTTAAGTAAAAACAGAATCCTGGAAAGATTCAGCATATCAGGCAGTATCTGTGGGAGAACCAGTGTTAACATCTTGGGCGATTTTGCTTCAGTTTCTGTCTACCCTGCTGAGCATATACAGCATTGCCTGTTTCCATTTCTGATATCACAAAGCTGGCGAGTAGGTGATGCTGACAACATGAGACCGATGCCACAGATCATCAGGGCTGTGACAAGCGATGACAAGACACCAGGGGGTTCCCAGCGCCTCCAATCCTGCAGGAAAATGGCAGCACCCAAGGGATTGCAGCCAATAAACACTGCTCCCCCGCTGCTGCCAGGAGCCTGAGAGAGTCAGCACAACCCCAGGATGTTTTCCAACTGCAGGACTCACTCACAAAGATGACATAATGCACATAACCCATAGTAACTACAGCACCTGCATCCACAAGAACATAAAGAAATGGAGTAACCTTCTTACTTACTCTGATATTCAATAAAATCAAGGCTGATCTTAACCTCAGAGCCATTTTCTTCCTGAATGCACTCACACTGAGCCTCCATAACTTGATGCGTAGTAAATTCTAAAGATTTACTTGGATGAAGTAATTTCTTCTCACCTCTGCCCTAAGAAGGTGAGAAGAAATTACTTCAATCAGGTAAATTTTGACTTGTCTCTTACTTTGGAACCATGAAGCCTGGTTCTAGTTGCCCCAAGGAGTACATGAGCTCTGCACCTTCCTGTTGAGCTCCAAAGAAATTTTGTATGTTTCAATGAGGTCACCTCTCATTCTTCTAAAGTCAGGAAAGTTCAGAACCAGTCTGCTTAATTCCTCCTCATAGGAGGAAGTGCCCAGATCAGGACAACCTGGTGAACCTTCAGTGCACTCCCTAAATCCCAACTTTACACTTTGTTTAGGAAGGAGACCAGATGGGTACCCGATGTTACAGATGCAATTGCACCAGGACTCTGTAATTGGAACGTAGAACAGTAGAGCACAATACAGGCCCTTCGGCCCACATGTTGTGCCAACCTTTAAACCTCGCCTAAGACTATCTAACACCTTCCTCCCACATATCCCTCTATTTTAAATTCCTCCATATGCTTATCTAACAATATCTTGAATTTGACCAATGTACCTGCCTCCGCCACTGCCCCAGGCAGCACATTCCATGCCCCAACCACTCTCTGGGTAAAAAAGCTTCCTCTGATATCCCCCTTGAACTTCCCACCCATTACTTTAAAGCCATGCCCTCTTGTATTGAGCATTGGTGCCCTGGGGAAAGAGGCGCTGGCTGTCCACTCTATCTATTCCTCTTAATATTTTGTACACCTCTATCATGTCTCCTCTCATCCTCCTCCTCTCCAAAGAGTAAAGCCCTAGCTCCCTTAGTCTCTCCTCATAATGCATACTCCCTAAACCAGGTAGCATCCTGGGAAATCTCCTCTGCACCCTTTCCAACACCTCCACATCCTTCCCATAATGAGATGACCAGAACTGGACACAATACTCCAAGTGTGGTCTAACCAGAGTTTTATAGAGTTGAATCATTACCTCGCGGCTCTTAAACTCGATCCCTCGACTTATGAAAGCTAACACCCCATAAGCTTTCTCAACTACCCTATCCACCTGTGAGGCAACTTTCAGGGATCTGTGGATATGGACCCCCAGATCCTCCACACTACCAAGAATCCTGCCATTAACTTTGTATTCTGCCTTGGAGTTTGTCCTTCCAAAGTGTACCACCTCACACTTCTACGGACTGAACTCCATCTGCCACTTCTCAGCCCAGCTCTGCATCCTATCAATGTTCTCCTGCAATCTTCAACAATCCTCTACACTATCCACAACACCACCAACCTTCGTGTCGTCTGCAAACTTGCCAACCCACCCTTCTACCCCCTCATCCAAATCATTAATAAAAATCACGAAAAGCAGAGGTCCCAGAACCGATCCTTGTGGGACACCGCTAGTCACAGCCCTCCAATCTGAATGCACCCCCTCCACCACAACCCTCCGCTTTCTACAGCCAAGCCAATTCTGAATCCACACGGCCAAGCTTCTCAGGATCCCATGCCCTCTGACCTTCTGAAGAAGCCTACCACGTGGAACCTTGTCAAATGCCTAACCAAAATCCATGTAGACCACATCTACTGCACTACCCTCATCAATCTGTCTGGTCACCTCCTCAAAGAACACTATCAGGCTTGTGAGACATGATCTGCCCTTCACAAATCCACGTTGGCTGTTCCTGATCAGACCAAGATTCTCTAAATGCACTTAGATCCTATCTCTAAGAATCTCTTCCAATAGCTTGCCCACCAGACACAAGGCTCACTGGTCTATAATTCCCTGGACTATCCCTACTACCTTTTTTGAATAAGGGGACAACATTTACCACCCTCCAATCCTCCGGTACCACTCCTGTGGACAACAAGGACTCATAGATCCTAGCCAAAGACTCAGCAATCTCCTCCCTCACCTCGCGGAGGAGCCTGGGGAATATTCCGTCAGGCCCCGGGGACTTATCTGTCCTAATATTTTCTAACAACTCCAACACATCCTCTCTTGATAGCTACATGCTCTACAACATTAACCTTACCAACACTGTCTTCAGCGTCATCAAGGCCTCTCTCCTTGGTGAATACTGAAGAGAAGTATTCATTGAGGACCTCACCCACTTCCACAGCTTCCAGCCACATCTTCCCACCTTTATCCCTAATCGGTTCTACCTTTACTCCCGTCATCCTTCTGCTCTTCACTTAAGTGAAAAGTGCCTTAGGGTTTTCCTTAACCCTACTCGCCAAGGCCTTTTCATGTCCCCTTCTTGATCTCCTCAGCCCCTTCTTAAGTTCCTTCCTTGCTACCCTATATTCCTCAAGAGACCTATCTGATCCTTGCTGCCTACACCTTTTGTATGCTGCCTTCTTCCTTCTAACTAGATGTTCCACCTCTCGTCAACCACGGTTCCTTCACCCTGCCATTCTCTCTCTGCCTCACCAGGACAAATTTATCCCTAACATCCTGCAAGAGATCCCTGAACAATGACCACATCTCCATAGTGCATTTCCCTTCAAAAATGCCATCCCAATTCACACTTGCAAATTCTAGCCTTATAGCCTCAATTTTCCCTTCCCCAATTAAATATTTTCCTGTCCACTTTGCTCCTATCCTTGTCCATGACAATGCTAAAGGTTAGGGAGCAGTGGTCACTGTCCCCCAAATGCTCACCCACTGAGAGATCTGTCACCTGACCCAGTTCATTACCTAATACTAGATCTAATATGGCATTCCCTCTAGTCGGCCTGTCAACATACTGTGACAGGAATCCGTCCTAGACACACTTAAACTCTGCCCCGTCTAAACCTTTGGTATTAAGCAGGTGCCAATCAATATTTGGGAAGTTGAAGTCTCCCATGATAACAACCCTGTTCCTTTTGTACCTTTCCAAAATTGGCCTCTTGATTTGCTCCTCAGTATCCTTGCTGCTACCAGGGGGCCTATAGAATACTCCCGGTAGAGTAACTGCACCTTTCTTGTTCCTAACTTCCACCCATACTGAATCTAGGGAGGATCCTGCTACAATATCCACCCTTTCTGCAGCTGTAATAGTATCCCTGACCAGTAACGCCACCTCTCCTCCTCTTCCCCCCCACCTCACCCCCATCCCTTTTAAAACACTGAAATACGGGAATATTCAGTATCCATTCCTGCCCTGGTGACAGCCAAGTCTCTGCAAGAGCCACAATATCATAGTTCCATGTATTTATCCAAGCTCTCAGTTCATCACCCTTATTCCTGATGCTTCTTGTATTTAAGTAAATGCACTTTAGCCCATCCACCTTACTACTTTTATACCCTGTACTCTGTTTCTCCTTCCCCAAAGCCTCTCTATATGTTAGATCTGGCTTTACTCCATGTACTTCTTCCACTGACCTATCCCTCCAGTTCCCATCCTCCTTGCAAACTAGTTTAAACCCTCCTGAACCACACTAGCAAACCTGCCTGCAAGAATATTGGTCCCCCTCGAGTTCAGGTGTAACTCATCCACTCTGTACAGGTCCAAGCTTCTCCAGAAGAGATCCCAGTGATCCAGAAATCTAAAACCTTGCCCCCTGCACCAACTCCTCAGCCATGCATTCATCTGCCACCTCCTCCTATTCTTACCTTGATTATCATGTGGCACTGGCAGCAATCCATGATGTCTCTACCCTTGACTCAAAACCTCTTGCGATAAAGATTAACGTACCACACACCTTCCTAAACATTTACTGGACCTGCACATAAACTTTCAATAATTCATGCCTTTGAATACCAAAAGCTTTCAGCCTCTCACTATGTAGAAAACACTCCTCCTTTCTATATTCCACCCCTCCCCCCCCAAGTGGCTGACCTCACATTCATTCATATACTCCATCTGCCATGGATTTACCCTGTCACTTAGACTGTTTATATTCCCCTGAAGCCTCTCAGCATCCACCTCACATCAACACACTGCCACCCAGCTTTGTATCATCAGCAAACTTGAATATATCAAACTTGATCCCTTCAACCAAATCACTAATTTAAGATTGTGAGCAGCTTAGTGCCCAGCACCAATCCCACTGGCACATCTGCCCAACCTGAAAATGACTTGTTTCTGCCCAATGACCAGTCTTCTATCCACACAAGTATGTCATTCCCAATACCAAGTGCTATTATTTTGTCTAGTTTCTTGAGTAGCACCTTAAAGGCCACTTTAAAGTCTAAATGCATCTCAAAAGTGACAGAGGAACGGGACAATTCATTTAGCCCCCCGAACCTGCCATTCAATGAAATTGTAGCTGATCTATGATGACCCCTTATCTCTTAAAAATGTTTGATCAAATTCTCAACCTTCAAAATTCCAGGGAATACAACCCTAATTTGCAGAACATTTCCTTGCACTTTATCCCTTGTGTCCAATTATTATTCAGGTAAATCTTCACTGCTCTGTGACAAAGATTTCCAGAAATGGTCAATGTCCCAGCTGTGGTCTGACTAAAGCTTTGTGTGCTGCAACACAACTTCGACCCCTTGAAATTGACGTGTGTATCAGATACAAAAGCCAGCATCCCATTAGCCAGTGTGATTATCTGTACCGGTCCATGTTATTTTCCGGATTATCTATCTACACAGACACAACCTCCCCAATAATATCTCTCTGGATCTCCACTGCTTCTAGCTTTTTGCCATTGAGAGTCGTCTATCCAATTTAGTCACATTCCCAGCTCTTCCATAACTCTGGGAATCAATTGTGCAATTATTCACATTGGACTGCCTGTAAAGGCTCCAGACCTTAATAATCCTGTGTGCAAACATTCCTCCTCCATTCATTCTTTCTGCACATTTTTAAAAATCTAAGACCTCTTGTCACCAGCACACTTATCAGAAAAAGGTTTCCCCTCAATTATTTTAATCAAAGCCATTCATCACTTTAAAAGATAATGTTGAGTCTCACCTCTCTTCTACCTGTTCCAAGAATAACTACCCCAGTTTTAATTGCTCCACATTAACCCAAGTCTCCCATCCCTGGGACCATTCTAGTAAATATCCTTTTCACCTTCCCCAAGACCATCACATCCTTTCTAAAGTACCCAAGCAGGGAGGTTACACTGAACCTGAACCCAGTTCCAGTGACTGCACCTTGGGAAGGATTTGAAGGTTTTAGACAGGTAACAGAAACAATTTACTGGAACGGTTTCGGGGATGGGGGATTTCAGCTTAGCTGAGATCATTTCTCTCAGACCAAAGGAATTTGAGGAAAAATTTAACTGAGGTAATACAAGATTATGACAGGTTCAGAGGGTTAATAGGCAGATGCTGATCACATTGGCAAACAGTCCAAGGACTAGGGGGCACACCTAAGGTCAAGCTGCCCTAAGGATTTTTGAAACTGATAAAGGGGATTGGTTAAGCATCTGCAGGGCTGGAGAAAGAGCAGGGATTATTCTACAAGGGGTTTGCATCATCACAACAGGCCAAATGGCCTCCAGTAGAATTACATACAAAGTGGAGGCAATGGGAGACCACAGCCCCTTGAGCCGGCCCCACCATTCAATGAGATCACAGATGATCAACTGTAACCTCAGCTTTGCATTTGTGGTGACCCTCAGTAACCTTTCACCTTCTTGCTTATCAAGGACTTTCCTCTGCCTTAAAAATATTGACTTATCTTCCACTGTCCTTAGAGGACAAATGTTCCAATGACACAGACTTTTGGAGAACTATTTCCTTTCTTCTTAAACAGCTGAAGATTTGCTTTTAAACAGCAACCCCAGTTCTAGATTCTCCCATAAGAGAAATAATCCTCTCCACACCCACTGTCCATAGAATCATAGAACACTACAGCACAGAAAACAGGCCATTCATCCCTTCTAGTCTGTGCCAAAATGGTATTCCGCTAGTCCCATTTACCTGCACCCAGTCCATAAACCTCCAGACTTCTCCCATCCATGTATCTATCCAATTTATTCTTAAAACTCAAGAGTGAGCCCGCATTCACTACATCAGATGGCAGCCCGTTCCATACTCCCACCACTCTTTGAGTGAAGAAGTTCCCCCTAATGTTCCCCCTAAACTTTTCCCCTTTCACTCTAAAGCCATGTCCTCTCGTACTTATCTTTCCTAATCTAGGTGGAAAGAGCCTACTCGCATTAACTCTGTCTATACCCCTCATAATTTTGTAAACCTCTATCAAATCTCCCCTCATTCTTCTGCGCTCCAAGGAATAAAGTCCTAACCCGTTCAGTCTTTCCTTGTAACTCAGCTCATGAAGACCCAGCAACATTCTAGAAAAACTCCTCTGCACTCTTTCAATCTTACTGATATCCTTCCTACAGTTAGGTGACCAGAACTGCACACAATACTCCAAATTTGGCCTCACCAATGTCTTATACAACCTCACCATAACATCCCAACTCCTATACTCAATACTTTGATTTATGAATGCCAGGATGCCAAATGCCTTCTTTACAACCCTGTCTACCTGCGACGCCACTTTCAGGGAATTATGTATCTGAACTCCCAGATCCCTTTGTTCTTCTGCACTCCTCAGTGCTCCACCACTTACTATGTCCTACCTTGATTTGTCCTTCCAAAATGCAACACCTCACACTTGTCTGCATTAAATGCCATCTGCCATTTTCTGGCCCACTTTTCCAGTTGGTTCAGATCCCTCTGCAAGCTTTGAAAGTCTTCCTCGCTGTCCACAACACCTCCAATCTTAGTGTCATCAGCAAACTTGCTGATCCAATTTACCACATTATCATCTAGATCATTGATATAGACAACAAACAACAATGGACCCAGCACAGATCCCTGAGGCACACCACTAGTCACAGGCCTCCAGTCTGAGAAACAATCATCCACTACCACTCTGTCTTCTACCACACAGCCAATTTCGAATCCAGTTTACAACCTTTCCATGGATACTTAGTGTCTGAACTAACCTCCCATGTGGGACCTTGTCAAAGGCCTTACTAAAGTCCATGTAGACAACATCCACAGCCTTTCCTTCATCTACTTTCTTGGTGACCTCCTCGAAAAACTCTACAAGATTCGTTAAACATGATCTACCACGCTGGACCACTCTATATTTCAGTCAAGTCCCCTCTCACTCTCCCAAATTCCAGTAGATACATGCACAACCTGCCAACAGCAGATGAAATTTAATCCTGATAAAAACGTGACAAGTATTTTGGGAGGAATAACAAGGCTAGGACTGAGGAACAGAGCAACCTTGGTGTAAAAGTTCCAGGATCCATGAAGGTAGATAAGGTAAAGTAAGGACATGAGACCAACATACAATTTGCTGGAGGAACTCAGCAGGTCAAGCAGCATCTGTGGGGGAAGAGGAATTGTTGGCATTTCGGGTCAAGACCCTGGATCAGGACTGAGAGTGGAGAGGAGAGATTGCCAGAAGCACACGATACGAGATATTTGCCCTTATTAGCTGTAGGGTGGAACAAAGAGCAGGGAGGTTACAATATAATGTTATAAAACGGCTGAACTACTGCATGGAGTCATGGTCGTCACACCATAAGAGGGTGCAGATATTCCCCATGTTGTTGCCTGGGATGGAGCGTTTCAACATGAGACTGGATTAGCTGGGTTGGAGCAGAGGATGCTGAGAGAGGACCTGATAGAGGTCCACAAAATTATGAGGGGTAGAGATAGCATAGATGGTGAGAAACTCTGCCCCTTAGCTGAGTGCCTTTAACCAGAGGGCATTGGTTTGGTGTAAGGGAGGAGATTTACAGCAGATTTGAGGAACGCACTGCCCGAGGGAGTGGTTGAAGCAGGTATTCTCTGAACATTTAAGACATTTTTAAATGAACACTTGAAATGCCATGGTATAGAAGGCAACAGACTGAATGCTGACAAAAAAAAAGGATTAGGACAGATCAGTACTTGATGTTCAGCATGGACTCAGTGGGCCAAGGGATCCATTTCAGGTATCAGTCCATTAAACCTTTGCTGAACTGCTTGAACTAACCCTAACCAGCCCCCCCCCCTTAAAAATGGTGACAATATGGCACTCAGTACTCTAAATGTGGCCTCATTGGTATCCTATACAACTGAAGCACAAACTCCCTAATTTTGTCTTTAATTCTCTTCACAATAAACAACATTCTATTAGCTTTCCTAATTACATACCGTGCCTAGTTATACTACCATACACCGCGAGACCCAGATCCTGCTGCGCTTCAGAAATCTGCAACCTCTCACCATTTAGGTAGGATGCGAAGTTTTTATTTTTCCCGGCAGACAATGTCACATTTTCCCACATTATTCTCCATTTGCCAGATCTTTGCCCACTCACTCAGCCTGTCTATATCCTTCTGTGGCAGCGTCTCGAATAGGGGGACCTAGTAACAAGGGGGAGAATCATTTAAAATGGAAATGTGTAGAAATTTGTTCTCTGAGACGGTGGTGAAACTGGAATTTCTGGTTATGGTGACCAGATCATTAGAAGTGTTTAAGGTGGGGGTAGATATATTTTTGAAAGATCAAGAAATGAAGGGCTCTGGGGAACTGGCACAGATCAGCCATGATCATACTGATTGGCAGGGCAAGCCTGAGGGCCTCCTGTTTTCTTGTGGCCTCTGTGTCCCCTCTTCACAACTCCCTTTCCCACTCATCTGTGTGCCATCAGAATGTTTAGCAACCGTACCTTTGGTGCCTCATCCTAGCTATTTATGTAAATTCTAAAAAGTTAAGGCTGCAGCACAACCCTCGTTACACCTTGCCACCAGAGAAAGACCCATTTATGCCTACTCTTGCTGTACCCATGGCAAAATACTACCCACTGCATTTTCATTTGCATAATTTCATTGTAAATAGGAGCACAGAATTTGCAAAACAAAATCCAGCATCCCAATCAGCACCACTTAGATTATACCGCCTTTGCACACTGCATTTATCCACTAACTTGCTCCTTGCCATTTCACCAGGCAGCCTGTGCCCTCCTGAATTCTGTTCCTACCCTGCTCACTTGCCAAGTTTTGTATCATGCCTGAAGTTCAAAACCTTGACTTCCTGCACCCAAGGATAGGTCATTAATGTGCACAGCAGTTGTTCTAGCACAAAGGTCATACAGAGGGAGGAGTGAGAGCAGGTGGGTGGAAGTGGACAAGGACTTCTCTGCAGCACAGAATGGAGATGCTGCGTTACCTTCAGCAGGGCGAACTGTTGGGCTCCCTTGATGGAGACTGACTGCAGATGCTGGAATCTGAAGCAAATAAAAACAAAGTGCTGGAGGAACTCAGCAGGTCAGGCAGCATCTGTGGAGGGAAACCGACAGTCGACGTTTTGGGTTGCGAGAAGAGTCTTGACCCAAACATCGACTGCCCACTGAGTTCCTCTAACAGTTTGTTTTTTGCTGGGCTTCCTTGATGTTCCCTTCATTGGATCCCAGAGCAATTCCTCTGCACATTTTGTTTGGCCAGACCCATTCTGACTCTGCAAGATCAGAATGCACTACACCACTCAGAAGTGCAGGCAGGGCTCCGGGTATCAAGCAAGATTTCTCACCAACCTCCCAGCACATGGTAACACAGGAGCTGAAATCATCCTGTGCAAAATGTGCACAGCCCCAGACTACCTGAGTGCCTTGGCTATGGAGAGAGAGATAGAGTCAGAGTCATACAGCACGGAAACAGGCCCTTCGGCCCAACTGGTCCATGCTAACCAAGGTTCCCATCAAGGTAGTCCCATTTGCCTATATTTGGTCCATATCATTCTAGACCTTTTAATCTGGGTACCTGTCCCAGTACCTTTTAAATGTTGTTACAGATGGCACATACTTAGAATGTTTCTCACTGGGATGAGGAATATCTCACACACAACAGGTCGATATCACTCATATACCACAGGTCACTGAGTTTAAAAACATAACGCACTATCACCTTCATTCTGCATTATATCTGGTGAAATAATACTTTTAGTGTTTGACTGAAGAACCTTTTTATTAGATTTCTGCAGTCTCCGACTGGTTCTGTATGATGGACAATATGCCAGGATGCTCCTGCTCTGATCATTGCTTTTATAGTCTCTTTCATTACCACTGAATGAACGAGACTTGCTGCTACAGCCACAACTCCCTCCCCTTAACCACCTTCCTCTCCGTCATCCCCAAACACCTCCTCACTCTCTCCGTTCCCAGCCTGGATGTACCTTATTTCTCACAACTCTGCCTGAAGTGCTTCCCCTACCTGCTCACCACCAACACCCACCCCACGCTCTGGCACCTGAACATCTCAAAAGGAACACTTCTAAATGCACCACACAGCATTTTCTCCTTCCGTCAACCACCTTCACAGCTTCTCAAAGACTCCAGGCTAAAGTGTAGAATTGCAACATTAACTGCACTCTTTTTGGTCTTATTTACAACTCTGGCTCACGTGCAGCCTGGAGTTAGCCGAAATCTCATCTAGATTAGCAAGCATTTGCTGACATTTATTGCTCCACCCCCCTGGATGACTGACAGATTGCAGAGGCACTCTTTCTCCGCTCCTGGAGAGAATGTTCTGGGATCGTGCTTGGCCACAATGAAGAAATGGCCAATCCACTTTCCAATCACCAGACCATGTGACAATGTGGAACTTAATGGTATTCTAATATCCCTGCTTGCATCAGAGCTAATCTGCACCTCCATATCTCTCGATAATCTAATCCAAAATTCTGCCTCTCAGTCTTGCTAATTATAATTTTTCTGCACATTTAATGCAATTCTTACTACCAGGGTGCCAATCATTTTAAGTGCACTGATCTGATCATCCCTTAACTATCTAAACTGCAGGTGATATGGAAAGGTTTATGCAGCCTGTCCTTAAAATGAACACAACATCATTCTGCTGAATGTGCCCCCACCCTCCCTCAGGCCATGTGCCCGCACATCTGCAGCATCACTTCTATTTTGTATTCCAGGCCCTGGTGAGAATGACCGATATTTCATTAACCCTGTGATTACACTGTGTTGGGGCATTCATTTGCTGTCGATTACGTGGACCCAAAGTCTGTGCTTATCCACAGTTCCCAGTCTCACCATCAGCAAATGGACCCTTGACTCTTGAACTTCAAGTAGGTGACTTTGCCCTTCTCTACACTGAACACTAGTAAACACTGATTTAATCTGCCTCGCTTAATTCCCCAAGTCAGAACTGTATTGCACAGAAACAGGCCCTTCAGCCCATCACGTCCATGCTGACCTTTTTGCCCATCCAGATTAATCTCTCTTGCCAGCATTAGGTCTGTATCCTTCTATGATTTGCCTATTTGTGTCTTTCTCAATGTCTCTTAAATGTAGTGATGTATCTGATTCCACTGCCTCCTCCAGCAGACGCTCCAATACCCACCACTCTAAAAACTTACCCCTCAGATCCCCTTTAAAACTCCTTCCTCTCACCTTCAGCCTATGCCCTCGTTTTGATACCTCTACTATGGGAAAAAGATTCTGAACATCTTATTTATTGCTCTTCTAACTTTACATCTTGATCAGGTCATTCCTCAGCCTCCTTTGCTGCTGGGAACACAAACTCAGCCTATCCAATCCCTCCCACAAGTCCTCCAATACAGGCAACATTTTGGTGTATCTCCTCTGCACTCTCTCCAGCAGAACCGTATCTTGATCAGAACTGCACACAAAACACCCCTAGTGGGGTCTAACCAGCGTTTATAAAGTTGCATCATAATGTCCCAACTTTTATATTCTGTGCCTTGACCCACAATGGCAAGCTTGCCACACGCCTCCTTTACCACCCTATCCACCCCTATTGCCATTTTCAGGGAACCCCAAGGTCCCTCTGTTCACCAACATTCCTTAGCACACTACCATTTACTGTACGTGCCCCAACCCTATTTGACTTCCCAAAATGCATCACCTCACACGTCAGGATGAAGTTCCATCTGCCAGCCCTCCGCCCTACTTTCCATCTGACCGACATCCTGTTGTAGCCTGAGACAACCTTCCCCACCATCATTTCACGTCATCTGCACACTTACTGATCACTCCTCAGATTAAATCACAAACAACAAGGATCCTGGCACTGATCCCCACAGTTACACCACTTCCAATCAGTAAAGTATTCTTCCAATATTACCCTCTGCCTCCCAATGTCAGAGGACTTTATCCTTTCACCTCATGCAGGAGCTAATTACCTTCGATAATTACAGAAAAGGCCTTGCAGATGTTGGAAAGGCTTTGGTGAGTCACTAGCAACATGATGTCCAGTCTGACCTGCTCTTTCAGCTACAGTGTTTACGTAGCTGCTCAGTATAGTTTCAGATCAATGGTGATCTTTTCCCCACCTCCCCATCCCAGGATACTGGGGAACTTGGCTTTGATATTGTCCAGGTGGGTACAGGCAGGTACAGTGACCATCACTCTCTGACCATCAGCCCATGCCTGAATGTGTCCAGGTTAGGGAGCTTTCACAGTTGCACATTGTACTCTAATGTGCTCGTGCTTGTAGCTGTGATTTCCTGGCTGAAAGTGCTGCCTCAGGAGTGACAATTACCTATCCTAGTTTAAAACAAACCTATGTTTTGGTGAACGTCATTCCCCAAAATAGGCACAGGTCTGTTATGGTTAAACCCAGAGTGATAACTGATCAGGGAGACGGCAAGAGTGACACTACTGTTGATGTTGACAGCTCTGGTTCCGATGACATCACCAGTTGAGAGTGTTTAACAAACACGGTGTGCACTGGGGCTTCGCTACAAAAACCTGCCAATTATATATTTGTTTTTAAACCTGATGAACAGATCCTATCTGCGCTCCAGGACAGTGGCTGAGGAACACTATTTTTAGCATGTTACAGGTGTTTGAGGTCAGTGCTGTACAAACAGGAGAATGCAGGACATGAAAGAGATTTCTGACATCCCGTTGACCCATTTTCCCAGGGTCTGAGGAACACCATGGACACCAACTGCCATTAATGCCGTTAGTTACATATTATAGAGGCAGCTCATAACTATAACCCAGGTGAGCATTTGGCCCATTGTGCACGTACTAGCCCTTTGAGAGAGATCTCTCCAATCAGACCTGCGTCCCTGCTCTTTCCCCACAGCCCTGCCCATTTCCTTAAACTGTGCAGCAACTAAAACCAGGCCTGGCAAGCACCATATGGTTGCTAAACAGAAGTTTCTCCCCATGTCACACTTAATTCTCTGCCTCATTGTTCTTTACCTGCAAACTCTACTCTAGACCAGGAACACTCACCCACTCTGTTTAGACCCCTTAGTTCATACACTTCTATAAATCCCCCCCCCCCTTTACTTTTCTCTCCCTTCTTACACAGTTATGTGGATGTGGGAGGCATGATCAGCAAGTTTGCAGATGACATTAAGAACGGCAGAGTTGTTGATAGCATGGAAGGTAGTCTTATGCTGCAGAGAGATAGCAATGTGTTGGTGAAATGGGTTGAGAAATAGCAGATGGAGTTTAATCCTCTTAAATGTGAGGTGATGCATTTTATAAAGTTTGAGCACAACCTCCCTGCTCTTGTATTTACTGCCTCAACTAATGAAGGTCAGCATACCAGGATTTATCATTCATAGTGTACTGAGAAACAGAGGAACCTTGGTTCCTTGAAAGTGACAGCACAGGTAGGTAACTTAGTTATGGCAGCATATGGTATGGCTAAGGACATTAATAGGATAAAGCATTGAATACAAGAGCAGGGAGGTTATGCTCCAACTTTATAAGCCTTGGTCAGACCTCAGCTGGAGCACTGCGTGCAGTTCTGGTCACCACACTACAGGAAGGATGTGACAGTGCTGGAGAGGGTGCAGAGGAGACTCACTAGGACAGTCCCTGGGATGGAGCAGTTCAGTTATGGGGAGACACTGGAGAGGCTGGGTCTGTTCTCCCTGGAGTGGAGGAGGTTAAGAGGGATATATAACATTTTGAAGGGTATAGATAGGGTAGTCTGCATGAAACTTTTCCCCTTATCAGAGGTAGATAAAACTAGAGGACATGGATTTAGGGTAAACGGGAAGAGATTTAGAGGGGGAGCTTTTCCACCCAGAGAGTGGTAGGTACCTGGAATGCACTGCCTGAGAGTGTGGCTGTAGCTGGGTCACTGACAGCATTTAAGTGTCTAGACAAGCACTTGAATCGCTCAGGCATAGAGAGCTATGGACCAAGTGCTGTGCAATGGTGTTACCACAGAAGGGTTCCCACTGCTCGGCATGGACAAGTTGGGCCGAATGGCCTGTTTCTAAGCTGTATAATTATATCACTCTATTCAAAGGTGTTTCTACTCCACCTCCAGGATAGTTGGCCTAATGGCCGGGAATTTAGAATATAATGAACTGGGACAAAGTTAACTGGTACTTGGGAAAAGTATAGATTAATAAACAAAAGCAAAGAGCAAACTGTAACTGGATCCAGTTCCCTGACTGGGAGATCCTGTGAAGCTAGATCAGTTGTTGTATGCATGGGCATTTGAAAAGGGTCACCATATAGAGTTGTTAATAATTGTGAGTCCCATAGATGACAGGAACAAAGATCCAGAACGGCTCAGGTTCAAACAGAGCAGTGGAGGACAGGTGCTATCCAAGACCAGAGGGAAATATTGAGGTGTTTCCCAAGGGTCTTCCTTTCCATTGTAATCCCACTTCACAAATACAGCCCATTGTTTGCAGTCAGACTGGGGAGAGATCGTCCGTGCTTTGTCACGTTCATGCTGGAACCAGTTACTGCAGCTTGCAGAGTCGATCCTGCCCAGGTCACAGACTGCCCCGGCCAGGAATTAACCCATGACCCTAACACTGAAGTGACCATGCTGTTCACCAACCTCCATCAACAGCATCACAGGGGAAGGTACAGATCCCAGTCCTTCGAAGGACACGGCCTCAACGTTCATCCCAATACCCTAGCTTGCGTTTATAAAGTAGCAAGTTCTAGTTTGGCTCTGAGGAAGTTGTCATCTTGGACAGGCTCCAAGCACTCACTGCGACCAAACATTTAGAACCAGATCTCCCCACCAAGCCATTGTAGCCAAAGGTTGTCAGTCAATGAACAACCAGACCCAATGCAGAGAGGTGTGATGGAGCCCAGGGTAATATCAGCAAGGCCGTTGGCAGGGAGTGAACCAATTAATCACAGCTACAGCCCAACCTGCTCTCACATGAGCACAAGCCCCTGACCCCCGCACCACCTGCCTACCGACAGCCCACAGTGCCGAGGAATATTCCTGCCGCAGTTGCCGGGGAATATTCATCTACCCCGACACAACATTTCCCCACCAGCTCCGGGGGCAGATTCAGCCAGAGCAGCTACACAACGCGGTGGTCGAGGGCTGGGGACCCTGCGGAGAGCGGCTCACCTCCCGGCCGCTGGACGCGGCGGCGGAGCTCGGGGCCACCGGACAAAGCAGCCGCTGGCCTGCCGCCCCCTCCGCCCGGGTACACCCCCACCCACACCACCGGCCAAGCGCCCGGGCCACAACCCACCGGCTGCAACGGGGCACATCCACAGCGCACTGACGGTGCTCGCCCAGGCTCCCGGAGACCAACCACCCCCCACCCCAGTCTGCCCCCCCCCCGGCACAGCGCACAACATCCCTCCCCGACACATCCCCCCCCACCACCACCCCCCCCCTCAGGTCCTCCCCACCTCACCCCCCACCATCACCTCCGGTCTCCCCCCTACCCTCAGGTCCATCCATCACCCCGTCACCTTCCCCCATCTCCATCCCTCCTCCCCCCGGGACCCTCCCCGTCCGCCCCTCACCTCCACCTCCCCCCGGTCCCCCCCTCCCCATCCCTCCTCTCCCCGGGATCCTCTCCGTCCCCCCCTCACCTCCACCTCCCCCCGGTCCCCCCCTCCCCATCCCTCCTCTCCCCGGGACCCTCCCTGTCCCCCCCCTCACCTCCACCTCCCCCCGGTCCCCCTTCCCCATCCCTCCTCTCCCCGGGACCCTCCCTGTCCCCCCCCCCTCACCTCCACCTCCCCATCCCTCCTCTCCCCGGGACCCTCCCCATCCCTCCTCTCCCCGGGACCCTCCCCATCCCTCCTCTCCCCGGGACCCTCCCCATCCCCCCCTCACCTCTACCTCCCCCCGGTCCCCCTTCCCCATCCCTCCTCTCCCCAGGACCCTCCCCGTCCCCCCCCTCACCTCCACCCCCCGGTCCCTCCATCACCCCCCTCACCCGTCCCCTCACCCCCCCCTCCCGTCCCCTCACCCCCCCCTCCCGTCCCCTCACCTCCACCCCCCCCCCTCACCTCCACGATGTAGGGCCGCTCCTCGCCGCTCACCGCCAGCAGCCAGAGCAGCGCCTGCAGGCAGCAGCCGGTCCAGGAGAGCGCGGCCCGGCCCCCCGCACCGACCCCCGCCCGCGGCTCCCCGCCCGCCGCCATCGCCGCTCGGCTCCCGACGCCCCGCTCCCTCCGCCCGCCCGCTCGCTCGCTCCGATTTCTCCGCAGTGTCTCCGCCGCTGCTTCGCTCTGCGCAGCCTCCCACCTTAAAGGGGCTGCGGTCCGACTGGGAGTGGGGCCCACCGCTGTGGCCGGCAGCATCAGCACCAGTGCCGAGGCCCCGCCCACCCACGGGCCACGCCCACTAAAGCCCGCCCCGCTGGCCCCGCCCACACGCACCCAGTCTGCCCATCCCACCATGCTCCGCCCACCACACCCCCCAGCCTGCCCACGACACCCACAAGCAGCGGGAGGGAGGTCCACCCCGCCAGCCCTGCCCCTGACTGATGAACCTTCAGACTACATTTACCTGTGCTGCTTCTGGGGGGATTGTGGATATGTCTTTGTTTCTCTACACTTAGGCAACCATTCATTTTCTGTCAACACTAGAGATGGCAGCTGCTGCAATCTGAGGAGCAAAATCTGCTGGAGGAACTCAGCAGGTTGGGCAGCATCTGTGGGGGGAAATGGACAGATGATGTTTCAGGTCCAGACCCTGCATCAGGATGCACGATAAGTTTACCAATAATACCAAAACTGGCCATTTGGTTGATGGAGGAAAAATGGTGACATTGTAGGAAGGTATTAAAAGCTGCGAGTGAAACAATGGAAAGGAATTCAGTGCAGAGGTGAGGTGAAGCAATTGGCCAGTAAATGAGGGAAGGAAATACAGGAAATGATCAACAATCTGCTGGAGGATCTGAGAGGGTCGAGCAGCATCTGTGGAAGTAAAGGGATTATCAACATTTTGAGTTGAAACTCTGCACCAGTCCTTGCTTTTGCCTATTAATCATGCACCTGGATTCTAAGTCATTGATGCCACCTACAAAATAGGGACCTGGCACTGAAACACAGTGGCTTTTGTTCCCCTCAACAGGTCAACTCTTCATCCAAGATGCCATTTTTCCCTTGGATTCTTGTGTGATCCCAACACTTGATTAACATCCACATGGAGTACATTAAATGTGCTATAAACATCAAACAAAAACCCATTAGGCACAAATTTCCCCTTAACAAATCCACTCTGACTTTTCTCCATCTTTGCCTCTCCAAATGCTGACTTATGCTGACCTTCGATATTTGTCCGGTCAGTTGACCTGCACGTAATTGCTCATTCTACTCTGTTCTCCCTGGTGAACAAAGGCTTCACATTAGCCACCTTCCAGTCATTTGGCACCTCACCTATAGCCAGAGAGGATTGTAAAATCACGATCATACCCTGCATTTCTTGCTTCCTTTTCTGTCAGAATATTAGGAAAAGCATTATCTTAATCTGAGCCTTGCAGCTTAGCTGCATTTAATGATAGATCCCCTTAATGTTCCCTTGTTTATCACACCGTCCATACCATCCTCCTCCTCCACAAATGCAAAGAACCATAGCCAAATCCTCCATGCACACATGTTAGATATTTGGTTTCATTGGGACCAATTCTTTGTTATCCTTCTTTCCTTTCCAATACTTACACTGGATACATCTTTGGGTTTTCCTTGCTTTTACCTGTCAATATTTTTCATGCATCCTCGTTGCTTCCTAATTTCCTTTTTAATTTCACCTGGACACCTTCTATATTCCTTCAGGCTTTCTGCAGTGTTGAGATCTCACTATCTGTCATAAGCTTCCCTTTCCTTTACTGGGCCTGGTCAACAACATCCTGGCTGATCTCAATCCGAGGGACCCGATTTTCTAATTGGGAACATTTTTGTTCTGACCCCTCAACCACCTCCTTCAGGTGCTTCCCACTGCTCTGACAACATCAACTTGGGTTTCAATTTCACTTGTGTCAACCCATATCTCAGTTTGGTAAAATTGGCCTTATCCTGATCTTACATTTATTCTCTTGTTCTTTCTTTATCCTGTCCCAGGTGCCAAGTCTAACAGGATTGGTCCCACCAAAGAGCTCTCCCATTAACATACCTCGCATCTGTCTTGTTTCCTGCTATAAACTCTGGAGTTCAACAAGAAGGAATAATTCTGTGGATGGGTGAAAAAAATCTCTGGAAAATATTTTAAAAATTCTGCACCGTCTCTGCCACTCAGCATCTAAACTAATCCCCTTCACCACTACTTGCCCTTTCTATGCCCTTGTGATTCAAGTACTTCTCAAATGTTGAGAGTCTCCGCCTCCATCACCCCGTCAGGCAGTGTGTTCCAGAGTCTCTGCCTCTGTCACCCCCTCAGGCAGTGTGTTCCAGAGTCTCTACCTCTGTCACCCCATCAGGCCATAGAACACTACAGCACAGTAAACAGGCCATTCGATCCTTCTGGTCTGTGCCGAAACATTATTCCACTAGTCCCATTTACCTGCACCCAGTCCATAACCCTCCAGACCTCTCCCATCCATGTATCTGTCCAATTTATTCTTAAAACTCAAGTGAGCCCACATTTACTACATCAAATGGCAGCCCATCCCATATTCCCACCACTCTTTGAGTGAAGAAGTTCCCCCTAAACTTTTCCCCTTTTCATCCTAAAGCCATGTCCTCTCGTACTTATCTCTCCTAATCTAGGTGGAAAGAGCCTGCTCGCATTAACTCTGTCTATACCCCTCATAATTTTGTAAGCCTCTATCAAATCTCCCCTCATTCTTCTATGCTCCAAGGAATAAAGTCCTAACCTGTTCAATCTTTCCCTGTAACTCAACTCCTGAAGACTCAGCAACGTTCTAGTAAATCTTCTCTGCACTCTTTCAATCTTACAAATATCCTTCCTATAGTTAGGTGACCTGAACTGCACACAGTACTCCAAATTTGGCCTCACCAATGTCTTATACAACTTCACCATGACATCCTAACTCCTATACTCAATACTTTGATTTATGAATGCCAGGATGCCAAAAGCCTTCTTTACAACCCTGGCTACCTGTGACACCACTTTCAGGGAATTATGTACCTGAACTCCCAGATCCCTTTGTTCCTCTGCACTCCTCAGTGCTCCACCACTTACTGTGTATGTCCTACCTTGATTTGTCCTTCCAAAACGCAACACCTGACACTTGTCTGCATTAAATGCCATCTGCCATTTTCTGGCCCATTTTTCCAGTTGGTTCAGATCCCTCTGCAAGCTTTGAAAGCCTTCCTCGCTGTCCACAACACCTCCAATCTTAGTGTCATCAGCAAACTTGCTGATCCAATTTACCACATTATCATCTAGATCATTGATACAGACAACAAGCAACAATGGCCCCAGCACAGATCCCTGAGGCACACCACTAGTCACGGGCCTCCAGTCTGAGAAACAATCATCCACTACCACTCTCTATCTTCTCCCACACAGCCAATTTTGAATCCAGTTTACAACCTTTCCATGGATACTTAGTGTCTGAACCTTCTGAACTAACCTCCCATGTGGGACCTTGTCAAAGGCCTTACTAAAGTCCATGTAGACAACATCCACAGCCTTTCCTTCATCAACTTTCTTGGTAACCTCCTCGAAAAACTCTACAAGATTCGTTAAACATGATCTACCACACACAAAGCCATGCTGACTATCCTTAATCAGCCCTTGGCTGTCTAAATACTTGTATATCCGATCTCTCAGAACACCTTCCAATAATTTACCCACTACTGATGTCAGGCTCACCACCTGTAATTACCTGGTTTACTTTTAGAGCCTTTTTAAAACAAGGGAACTACATGAGCTACCCCCCAGTCCTCTGGCACCGAACCCGTGGCTGAGGACATTTAAAATTTATCTGCCAGGGCCCCTGCAATTTCTACACTAGTCTTTCTCAATGTCGGAGGAAATATCTTATCAGGCCCGGGGGATTTATCTACCTTTATTTGCTGTAAAGCAGCAAGCACCTCCTCCTCTTTAATCTCTATGTTTCATGACACTACTGCTTGTTACCCTTCCTTCCATATCCACTATGCCAGTTTCCTGAGTAAATACTGATGCAAAAAAACTGTTTAAGATCTCCCCCATCTCCTGAGGCTCCACACATAGGTAACCACTCTGATCTTCTAGGGGACCAATTTTGTCTCTTACTATCCTTTTACTTTTAATATGCTTGTAGAAACCCTTCGGGTTTACCTTCACATTATCTGCCAAAGCAACCTCATGTCTTCTTTTTGCCTTCCTGATTTCCTTTTTTTATTATTTTCTTACATTTTCTATACTCTTCAAGTACCTCTTTTGTTCCTAGTTGCCTATACCTGCTATACACCTCTCTCTTTTTCTTAACCATTGCACCAATATCCCTTGAAAACCAAGGTTCCCTATGCCCGTTAACTTTGCCGTTAATCCTGGCAGGAACATGCAAACTCTCAAAATTTCGCCTTCGAAGGCCTTCCACTTACTGAACACATCCTTGCCAGAAAACAATTTATCCCAATCCACTCTTCCTAGATCCTTTCTCATTTCCACAAAATTGGCCTTTCTCCAATTTAGAACCTCAACCCAAGGACCAGACCTGTCCTTATCCATAATTAACTTGAAATTAATGACATTATGGTCACTGGACCCAAAATGCTCACTTATACATACTTGTCACCTGACCTGTCTGGTTCCCTAATAGGAGATCAAGTATTGCATTCTCTTTCGTTGGTACCTCTATATATTGATTTAGAAAACTTTCCTGAATACATTTGACAAATTCCAAGCTATCCAGCCCTTTCACAGTGTGGGAGTCCCAGCCAATATGTGGAAAGTTAAAATCCCCAACTATTACAACTTTCTGTTTCTTACATCTGTCTGCTATCTCACTACAGATTTGTTCCTCCAATTCTCTCTGACTATTGGATGGTCTATAATACAACCTTATTAGTGTGGCCATACCTTTCCTGTTCCTCAGCTCCACCCATATGGCCTCTGTAGACAAGACCTCTGGGCTGTCCTGTCTACGCACAGCTGTGATATTTTCCTGACTAGTAATGCCACTCCTCCCCCTTTCATCCCTCCCCCTATCACGTCTGAAACAACAGAACCCCGGAACATTAAGCTGCCAGTCCTGCCCTTCCTGCATCCAAGTCTCACCAACAGCAATAATGTCATAATCCCACGTGCCAATCCACACCCTAAACTCATCTGCCTTAGCTACAGTACTTCTTGCATTGAAATAGATGCACCTGAGAACATTTCTATCAGGTACAAACCTTTGATTTCTGTCGATACCTGCAGTCCTTGCATGACCTTTTTTCCTCCTCGACATCACTATCTGCTCTAACACTCTGGTTCCCCTCCCCCTGCAAATCTAGGCAGTGTGTTCCAGAGTCTCTGCCTGATTCACCCCATCAGGCAGTGTGTTCCAGAGATTGTGCCTCCATCACCCCGTCAGGCAGTGTGTTCCAGAGTCTCTGCCTGATTCACCCCGTCAGGCAGTGTGTTCCAGAGTCTCTGCCTCCATCAACCCGTCAGGCAGTGTGTTCCAGAGATTCTGCCTCCATCACCCCGTCAGGCAGTGTGTTCCAGAGTCTCTGCCTCCATCACCCCGTCAGGCAGTGTGTTCCAGATTTTAACCACTTTCTGGGAGAATGAAAAGAACTTCCTCAGATCTTCTCTAGACCAGAATCAGGTTTATTATCACTGTCTTATATGATGTAAAATGTGTTGTTTTGTGGCAGTGGTACAGTGCAGACACAAAATTACTATAAATTACAAATTAAATAAATAGTACAAAAAAAGGAACAATGAGGTAGTTGTTCATGAAATCTGTTCAGAAATCTGATGGCAGAGGGGAAGAAGCTGTTTCTGAATCGTTGCGTGAGGCCTTACCTTAAACATATGCCCTCTGGTTTTAAACATTTGTACGGGGGAAATATTTCTCACTACCTTTGGTATCTATGGCCCTCATCATTCTGTGTAGCTCGGTAAGGATACCCAAGCCTCCTCTGCACCAAGAAAAATAAACGCAGCCTATCCAGCTTCTCCTTATAAGTGAAGCATTCCATACCAGGCAACAACCTAATAAATCCTTTCTGGATCCTCTCCAGTGGAATTGTGTCCTTCCTGCAGTGTGGTGATCACAACTGCACAAAATACTCCAACGTTTTATAACCTCTCTGTTCTAATATTGTTTCCCCAGCTATGTGACTTCTTCACCTCCTTATCTACTTTTGCTGCCACCTTCAGGGATCCTTGGACTTGTAGACTGGGATCTGTTTGTTCCTCTATACTCACAAGCACACAGGACAATGGGAGCAGGATCAGGCCACCTGTCCCCCTAATCTTGCCACAGGCCTTAGAGAGGTGTAGATAATCATGGGGGCGTAGATGAGGGGAATGGAGAGTCTTTATCCCAGGCTCGGAGAGGGCACAAGTTTGTGAGAGGGGAAAAACTTAAAGGGGGCGCAAGGGGCAACTTTTTCCCTAGATTATGGGGTAGTGGGTATATGGAACGAGCTGCCAGGGGAAGCGGATACAATTACGTGTAAAAGACACTTGGACAGGTTCATGGACAGGAAAGGTTTAGCAGAATATCAGCCAAATGCAGGGAAATGGGATTGGCTCAGGCAGACAACTTGGTTGGCATGGACGAGTTGGGCTAAAGGGCTTGTTATCCAAGCTGCGTAACAATGTAAAGGAATCAGGAAAAAACAAACAAGTAACTAGGAGGGCTGAAAGGGGCCACGAAATGTCCCGGGCAAGTAGGACTAAGGAAAATCTCAAGGCATTTTCTAACTATATTAGGAGCAAGAGGGTAGCTAGGTAAAGGGTAGGTCCACACAGGGACAAAGGACAGAATTTATGTGGAGCCAGAGGAATTGGGTGAGGTCCTAAATGAGTACTTGGCATTGGTATTCACCAAGAAGGTGACAGATGATGGCGAGATTAGGGAAGGGGATTTCAATATTCTAGGGCGTGGCTATATTAGGAAGGAAGTGGTGTTGGGTCTCTTAAAGTGGATAAGCCCCCAGGGCCCCATGAGATCTACCTCAGGATACTGAGAGAGGCAAGGGAGAAGGCTGATGGGGTCTTGACATAGATCTTTGTATCCTCTTTAGCCATGGGCAAGGTTGCAGAAGGTTGGAGAATAGTTAATGTTGTTCCTTCAAGGGCAACAGGGAGAAACCAAGAAATTATGAACTAGTCAACCTTAAATTAGTGGCAGAGAAATTATTGAAGATTCTCAGGGACAAAATTTATTCACATTTGGAAAAGCATTAGGGATAGTCAGCATAGCTTTGTAGGAGAGGTCCTGTCTCTCAAATGTGGCCGAGTTTTCTTTGAGGAGGTGACAAAGATGATTGATGAGGGTAGGGCAGTCTACATGCATTGTAAAACATCTGACAAAGTCCCTCATGGTAGGTTGGTCCAGAAGATAAAGTCACAGAGCCCACAGTGAGCTGGTAAATTGGATACAAAATCGGCTTGGTCGTGAATGGAGGGTAGTGGTGGAGGGGTGTCATGCCTGGAGGTCTGTGAGCAGTGATGTTCTGCAAGGATCAGTGCTGGGACCTCTGTAGTTTGTGATATGTATGCTAATGATTTTGATGAAAGTGTAAGTGTTCTGATCAGTAAGTTTGCAGACATGAAAATTGGTGGATTTGTAGATGGTGAGGAAGGTTGCCAAAGGATACAGCACAATATAGACCAGTTGGAAATTAGTGCAGAGAATGGCAGATGGAGTTTAATCATTTCAGGTATAAGGTGTTGCATTTTGAGAGATCAAATGAAAGTATACAATAAATAGCAAGACTCTTAGGGGCATTGATGTACAGAGGGATCTTGGGGTGCAAGTCAACAGTTCCCTGTATGTATGAGAGGTAAAGGCAGCATATGGCAGGCTGATCTTCATGATCAGGGCATTGAGTATAAAAGGCCACATTTGGAGTATTGTGTGTAGTTCTAATCACCACATTACAGGAAGGACATAGAGACTTTGGAGAAGGTGCAGAAGAGCTTCACCAGATGTTGCCTAGATTAGAGGGTATTAGTTATAAAGAGAGGTTGGACAAACTTGGATAATTTTCTCTAGTGTTAGAGGCTGAGGTGAGACCTGATACAAGTTTATAAAATTATGAACGGCACAGATCCAGTAGGAAGTCAGAGTATCTTTCTTCAGGGTGGAAATATCAAACATTGCAGGACAGATTTATGGTGATCAGGAAAGGTTAAAGGAGGTCTACAATGCAAATTTTTGTTGTTTTAAAAACCAGAGTGGTAGGTGCCATTATGTACTGCTGGGGACAAGGTGGAAGCAGATAGCAAAGTAACATTAGAGAGGCATTTATTCCGGCACATGAACAGACAAGGGGTGGAAGGATATGAACCTTCTGCAGACCAATGGGATTAGTTAGATTGGCATCATAGTCAGCTCAGACATGGTGGGCTGAAGGACCTGTTCCTGTGCTGTATTGTTCTACATTCTAAGTGTGAGAGAATGTATTTGAGATAGGAAAGTTGTAAGGTCTGGAGAATTAGAGTTACAAGGCTAAACCACAGTGCTTTTTGGCCAAAGGAGACAGAGGGTGGATATAATAGAGGTGTATAAAATTATGGGAGGACCAGACAAGGTGAACATGGAGGCGTTTAGTTGGAGTAAAGGGAATTATGAGGCTCTCAGGCAGGAAAATTGAAGCTTAAATAGGGAACAAATGTTCTCAGGGAAAAGTATGGAAGAAATGTGGCAAATATTCAGGGGATATTTGTGTGGAGTTCTGCACAGTCACGTTCCAATGAGACAGGGAAGTTATGATAGGATACAGGAACCGTGGTGTACAAAGGCTGTAATTAATCTAGTCAAAAGGAAAAGAAAAGATTACAAAAGGTTCAGAGAGCTAGGTCATGTTAGAGATCTGAAAGATTATAAGGCTAACAGAAAGGAGCTTAAGAAAAATTAGGAGAGCCAGAAGGGGACATGAGAAGGCCTTGGCAGGCAGGATTCAGGAAAACCCCAGGGCATTCTACAAGTATGTGAAGAGCAAGAGGATAAGACGTGAAAGAATAGGACCTATCAAGTGCAACAGTGGGAAAGTGTGTATGGAGTTGGAAGAAATAGCAGAGGTACTTAATGAATACTTTACATCAGTATTCACTATGGAAAAAGATTTGTGTGATTGTAGTGAGGACTTGCAGCAGACTGAAAAGCTTGATCATGTAGATATTAAGAAAGAAGAGGTGCTGGAACTTTTTGGAAAGCATCAAGTTGGATAAGTCGCCAGGACTAGATGAGATGTACCCCAGGCTGCTGTGGGAGGCGAGGGAGGAGATTGCAGAGCCTCTGATGATGATCTTTGCATCATCAATGGAGAGGGGAGAGGTTCCAGAGGATTGGAGGGTTGCAGATGTTGTTCTCTTATTCAAGAAAGGGAGTAGAGATAGCCCAGGAAATTATAAACCAGTGAGTCTTACCTCAGTGGTTGGTAAGATGATGGAGAAGATCCTGAGAGGCAGGATTTATGAACATTTGGAGAGGTATAATATGATTAGGAATAGTCAGCAATGGCTTTGTCAAGGGCAGGTCCTGCCTTACAAGCCTGATTGAATTTTTTGAGGATGTGACTAAACACATTGATGAAGGGAGAGTAGTAGATGTAGTGTATATGGATTTCAGCAAGGCATTTGATAAGGTACCCCATACAAGGCTTATTGAGAAAATAAGGAGGCATGGGATCCAAGGGGACATTGCAGTGTGGATCCAGAACTGGCTGGCCCACAGAAGGCAAAGAGTGGTTGTTGAAGGGTCGTATTCTGCATGGAGGTTGGTGACCAGTGGTGTACCTCAGGGATCTGTTCTGGGGCCCTCACTCTTCGTGATTTTTATAAACAACCTGGATGAGGAAGTGGAGGGATGGGTTAGTAAGTTTGCGGATGATACAAAGGTTGGAGGTGTTGTGGATAGTATGGAGGGCTGTCAGAGGTTACAGCGGGACATAGATAGGATGCAAAGCTGGGCTGAGAAGTGGCAGATGGAGTTCAACCTGGATAAGGGTGAAGTGGTTCATTTTGGTAGGTCAAATACGATGGCAGAGTATAGTATTAATGGTAGGACTCTTGGCAGTGTGGAGGATCAGAGGGATCTTGGGGTCCGAGTCCATAGGACACTTAAAGCAGCTGCACAGGTCAACTGTGGTTAAGAAGGCATATAGTATATTGTCCTTCGTCAATCATGGAATTGAATTTAGGAGCCGAGAGGTAATGCTGCAGCTATACAAGACCCTGGTCAGACCCCACTTGGAGTACTGTGCTCAGTTCTGGTCACCTCACTACAGGAAGGATGTGGAAGCCATTGAAAGGGTGCAGAGGAGATTTATGAGGATGCTGCCTGGATTGCAGAGTATGCCTTATGAAAGCAGGTTGAGGGAACTTGGCCTTTTCTCCTTGGAGCGACAAAGGATGAGTGGTGACCTGATAGAGGTATATAAGATGATGAGAGGCATTGATCATGTGGATAGTCAGAGGCTTTTCCCCAGGGCTGAAATGGTTGCCACAAGACATAGATTTAAGGTACTGGGGAGTAAGTAGAGAGGAGATGTCAGGGGTAAGTTTTTTTTTTACTCAGAATGGTGAGTGTGGAATGGGCTGCCAGCAACAGTGGTGGAGGCAGATATGATAGGGTCTTTTAAGAGACTTTTGGATAGGTACATGGAGCTGAGAAAAATAGAGGGCTATGGGTAAGCCTAGTAATGTCTAAGGGAGGGACATGTTCAGCACAGCTTTGTGGACCAAAGGGCCTGAATTGTGCCATAGGTTTTCTATGTTTTTATGACTCATTTCCCCAAGCACAGTCAGTAACAGAATAAATTAGTAGGATTAAGGAAACAAAGATTTTTTTCCCCCCATGCAAACAGTGGTTGGGGCCCAGGTCTTGTGCCTACAAGTGGAGAATGACCATCCACCAGTTTAAAATGAGATATGCATACCAAGAGACATGAGCCAAGAGCCATGGAGCAGAGGCAGGATGTGGGATTACCATCAACAGCTGTGCCTGGCCAGCATGGGCACAAGCCTTGCATCCTCCTCAGTGTCATGTTTTCAGGAGTTTAAACTACAGAGAACTTGATCACACTACACGACCCACACCCTTGTTAGTTCCAGGGTACATCATGGACACAAGTATCTTGAACACAAAGGTCTTCAGACACTCATCTAGTCACCCCAAAGTTTAACCGTCCTGTTAAGACCACATTACTATGGATACCAGTTTGTCCAATCTCTTCATTTATGCATTCTAATCACATCATTGCACTGGGAGCCGACAAACCACACTTCCCTAGAATGCTTAATCCCACCCACAAGTCTCTACTTCCTGCTTTGGCCCATTTCTTCTCACGGGCCATCCAATTCCATTGTCAATCACCCAGGCTGCTCCCACACCTCTACCATCTGCTCCAACTTTCCCCACAAACACTGGTTTAGCCAACACCCTGCCTTGCCGGCTTCCAGTCACGTCCCAGAGATGGCTGCCACATCACACACTAGGCTGAATTATCACCTGCTGTTCAGTTTGCTCCTTATGCTCAGTTTGTGAAGAATGCTTATTTGGGCCACACAGTTTAATCAGTCTTGTTTTTCAAAGGCTTACCCACACTCATACTCCTCTCTCCTGGAATTTATATTTTTATATCCTTTAACTGAAGCACCTTAAGCACCATTTCTGACTCTTAACCATTGGTCTACTCACTCATTTTACCTATTCTAGTATTATTAACACAACCTACCCATTCCTAGCCTCAGCCCAGGATTTCCCCAATTTACTACACAAAGTCCTTGGGACAATACTGGTTGTCCTTCCCACCAGGACACTGGTCCCACCCAAGCTTAGGTGGAGCCTATACCACCTTCTGTTCTAGTATCCCATGAAATGGAACAGTCACCTTCCCTCCCCCAGACCCAATCTGCTTACAGTTCAGGTAATGGCCCTGGTCTTTCTTTTAGCTCCCAGTACTCTCCAAATAGGACTTCTTGGCAACAATTTTCAGTATTGTTTTCTCAATATGGTCCACAATGTCTGGTTCTTTAATTTCTCTCTTCAATAGCATTTTATCCCCAAAACGCTGGGACTTTGGATTCAGATGTCTCCCTGTCTAATTATGAATGCCCCATACTTGCTGTATTTCTACTCCCCTCTGGACAGTGCCTTATTAATGGGCCAGGATCAACATCTGGCTGTCTACAGCCTGTTCCACAGGCAGCAGGAAAATTACACCCATTGCCTTAGAATTAGATCCTGCAGACTGTCAGTCTCCATCTTATTAAGGCTCCACCTTGCTCAACATCATCAGTCAATCAAACATTTCAGATCCTGTAACACCTTACAAGGCATGAGTAAAATCTGAAACAAGCTGTCCAAATATTCTTCCTTGTGTCAGGAGTTTCTCCAAATTGCTGAATCTCAAGAATGGAGCCAAAGAGAGTCAAGATGCAGACATCTACCACAGAAACATTTGCCTATAGCAGCCCCACTGTCCACAAGCCCCCAAATTCTGCAGCTCTGGAACATCTGCAAAACCTTGATTCTGTTGTTAGTTTCTTGTTTTGTACTCAGGATATAAAAATTGCTAATTTGGACTGAATGAACTACTGAATACTTACTGCCTGGTTTACATGAAAGATATTGGGAGCCAGTCCCTCAGCACCAAGTTCACAATCCACATAAAACCTCACAATCCACTACAGAAATACTTTACAACCTTTATAACCTCCCACAGGCACAATTGTGGACTAAATACCCTGTGCACAAGGGCTGCTCCCAATTGAGGTAACCACTCACAGCTGATTAACTTTGATTGCCACTATGAGCAGAGACACTTTGTATTAACTTATGACTAACGAGCAGCACTGGGGACAGTGCAATGGTTAGATACACGGGATTGTATTCAGTACTGGGGAGAATGCACTGGTTAGATACGTGGGTTGTGTCTAGTACTGGGGACAGTGCACTGGTTAGATACGTGGGATTGTGTACAGTACTGGGGACAGAGCACTGGGAAGATACGCGGGGTTGTGTACAGTACTGAGGACAGTGCACTGGGAAGATACGCGGGGTTGGGTACAGTACTGGGGACAGAGCACTGGGAAGATACGTGGGTTGTGTCTAGTACTGGGGACAGTGCACTGGTTAGATACGTGGGATTGTGTACAGTACTGGGGACAGAGCACTGGGAAGATATGCGGGGTTGGGTACAGTACTGAGGACAGTGCACTGGTTAGATACGTGGGGTTGGGTACAGTACTGGGGTCAGTGCACTGGTTAGATACTCAGGGTTGTGTACAGTACTGGGGTCAGAGCACTGGAAAGATACGCGGGGTTGTGTACAGTACTGGGGACACTGGGAAGATACATGGGTTGTGTACAGTACTGGGGACAGAGCACTGGGAAGATACGTGGGTTGTGTCTAGTACTGGGGACAGTGCACTGGTTAGATATGTGGGATTGTGTACAGTACTGGGGACAGAGCACTGGGAAGATACGCGGGGTTGTGTACAGTACTGGGGACAGAGCACTGGGAAGATACGCGGGGTTGTGTACAGTACTGAGGACAGTGCACTGGTTAGATACGTGGGATTGTGTACAGTACTGGGGACAGAGCACTGGGAAGATACGCGGGGTTGTGTACAGTACTGAGGACAGTGCACTGGGAAGATACGCGGGGTTGGGTACAGTACTGGGGACAGAGCACTGGGAAGATACGTGGGTTGTGTCTAGTACTGGGGACAGTGCACTGGTTAGATACGTGGGATTGTGTACAGTACTGGGGACAGAGCACTGGGAAGATATGCGGGGTTGGGTACAGTACTGAGGACAGTGCACTGGTTAGATACGTGGGGTTGGGTACAGTACTGGGGTCAGTGCACTGGTTAGATACTCAGGGTTGTGTACAGTACTGGGGTCAGAGCACTGGAAAGATACGCGGGGTTGTGTACAGTACTGGGGACACTGGGAAGATACATGGGTTGTGTACAGTACTGGGGACAGAGCACTGGGAAGATACGTGGGTTGTGTCTAGTACTGGGGACAGTGCACTGGTTAGATATGTGGGATTGTGTACAGTACTGGGGACAGAGCACTGGGAAGATACGCGGGGTTGTGTACAGTACTGGGGACAGAGCACTGGGAAGATACGCGGGGTTGTGTACAGTACTGAGGACAGTGCACTGGTTAGATACGTGGGGTTGGGTACAGTACTGGGGTCAGTGCACTGGTTAGATACTCAGGGTTGTGTACAGTACTGGGGTCAGAGCACTGGAAAGATACGCAGGGTTGTGTACAGTACTGGGGTCAGTGCACTGGGAAGATACTCAGGGTTGTGTACAGTACTGGGGACAGTGCACTGGGAAGATACGCGGGGTTGTGTACAGTACTGGGGACAGTGCACTGGGAAGATACACGGGGTTGTGTACAGTACTGGGGTCAGTGCACTGGGAAGATACTCAGGGTTGTGTACAGTACTGAGGACAGTGTACTGGGAAGATACACAGAGTTGTGTACTGTAGTATTAATAGTAAGCCTGTATCTAATATTATCCTTAGCTCTCCATTATTTCAGTGGGTGCGACTAATCCGAGATCAGGTCTTAACCCAGATTCAGGGTGCCCCATGTAACCAGGATGCCCTCTGTAACCAGGGTGCTCCATATAAATGGGGTGCCCTTTGTAAGCAGGGTGCCCCATGTAATCAGGGTGCCTGTGTAGTCTCTTCATCAGTAACAGACAAGCAGGTTCCACCATTACCACTCCCCTTCCCATGGAATGTTACATGTAAGATGCAACATCTGCCAATTTGTTCCTTTGGTCCTCACTGTCACTCCCCCTGCCTCCACATCTATCACATTATCCTCTGCCATTTACCCCGGTTGGAATGTGATCCCAACACCAGTGACATTTCCTCTCCCCCCATCCCCCCCCCACCCCCAACTTTCTGCTTTCCACAGGGACCACTTTCTTCATGATTCCCTGGTCCCCTCATCCCTCCCCACTCCACCCTCCCTCTCTGTGTACCCCAACACTTTCCCCTTCAACCATAATAGGTGTGACACCTGTCCTTTCACATCCTCCCTCACCACCATCCAGGGACTGAACTACCCTCCAAGATGAGTCAGAAGTTCACCTGCACCTTTCCAACCTGGTCGATTTCATTTGGTACTCAAGATGTGACCTTCTCTTCATTGATAAAAGCCTAGATTAGGCGAACGTTTTGTGGAGCAGCTGCGTTCTGTTCTCAACTGCCTTCACAAGCTTCTGGTTGCATGACATTTTAACTCTCCTCACTCCCACACTGAACTGTCTGTCCTCGGCCTTCTCCACTGCTAGACTGAGGCCAGACGCAAATTAGAAGAATAACATCTCATATTCCCCTTGGGTAGTTTACAACCCAATGGTATGAACACTGATTTTTCCAATTTCAGGGAACCCACTCCCCTGGTGTTCTCCTCACACACACACTCACCACATGGGCTTCTACCTCCCCTGCCCACCCCCCCCCCCCCACCTGGTTCCATCTGCCAATCATCTCCTCCCTAACTGGTTCCACCCATCACCTACCAGTCTCTGTCCCACCCCTCTCTCGTACTGATGTATATCGGCAATCCATCCATCTTCCCTGCCCCCCCCCCCACCGCCTCCCTCAGTCCTGATGCAGGGTCTTGACCCTAAATCTGAACTTACACCTTTTGACTCCACAGATGCTGCCTGACCCACTGAGTTAGAACATAGAACATGGAACATTACAGCACAGTACAGGGCCTTCGGCCCACAATGTTGTGTCGACATTTTATCCTGCTCTAAGATCTATCTAACCCTTCTCTCCCACATAGCCCTCCATTTCTCTATCATTCATGTGTCTATCTAAGAGTATCTTAAATGTTTCTAATGTATCTGCCCCCACAACCTCTGCTGGCAGTATGTTCCAAGCACCCAGCATTCTCTGTGTAAAAAAAACTTACCCCTGACCCCTATATCTTCCTCCATTCACCTTAAAATTATGCCCCCTCATGTTAGCCATTGTCACCTTGGGAAAAAGTCTCTTGACTGTGCACTTGATCTATGCCTCTTATCATCTTGTACACCTCTATCAAGTCACCTCTCATCCTCCTTCTTCCAAAGAGAAAAGCCCTAGCTCACTCAACCTATCCTCATAAGATATGCTCTCCAATCCAGGCAGCATCCTGGTAAATCTCCTCTGCACCCTCTCTAAAGCTTCCACATCCTTCCAGAACTGAACACAATACTCTAACTGTGGTCTCACCAGAGTTCTATAGAGCTGCAACATCACCTCGCGGCTCTTGAACTCAATACCTCTGTATTTTGTTCTGGATTCCAACGTCTGTGGTCTCTTTTGTCTTCATACCTGCCTGCTTAACTCCTCCCTTCCTGTCCTCCAAACTCAGATTGGGTGGTTGCTTTGCGGAACATCTCTGTTCAGTCGGCATGGTTACCTGAGCTACTTCAGGGTTCCTCAGCCCTCTCTGTTCCAATAAGGCCTGGTGTCAGCTCAAGGAGCAACGCCTCATCATCTGATTGGATACGTTTTGTCTGCACTTGAGGACCAGTTCAATAACCTGAGATAAGGATCATTTCAGCATTTCAGTTTCAGAATTCCAGCACTCCCTCCTGAGTCCTCTGGAACTTTCAGGGAAATATTTGGCTCTTTCACCTTCTCTAGACTTCTGCTACCATGCACCATCACCCTTTTATCACTTAATTTAATCTCTTCAGTTTACCACCCCCACACAGATCATGGAATAGTTACAACATGGAAAGAGGCCATTCAGCCCATAGAGTCTGTACTGGCTCCACATAAGAACAATTCAGCTAGTCCCACTGCAAAGTCCTATTCCCATAACTCAGCAAATTCAGAAACTCAGAGAGCTCCCTCCTGAGCATCTGCTCCCAGTACCAGTCTAGCAGTGCATGCTAGAGCCAGCCATTTGCTGGATAAAACATGAAGTTGGTTCTTTGTTCAGTGTGCACTGCCTCTCCTTATTCTTTATTCCAAAGTCGACCACTTCTCACCTCTGCCAATACCTATTCTGTTGGAGTCCATCACTATCATCCTCAGTGGTGACCAGACTTCCAAGTTCAAATTTTGAAATGGTGACCTGAACACCCAAATCAGAATGATTAATACAGATAAAGAAAAGCACTGACCCTTGGTGGACACCCTCCTCCAGTCTGAGAAACAATGGATCACCACTACCTTGTTTCCTGCTCTAGAGATAATTTTGATCCAAGCTGGCACTGCCCCTCTTACTCCTAGCTTGTGGCACTTTATGAAACACCATGTAGATGGATAGCCTTCATCAATCCTCCTTGCTCCCTCAAAAACCCACTGGCTAATTAAACCACATGGTTTATTTTTAAACAAATTTCTATTGGCTTTCCTTTATCAAACTCCTTTACACCAGTCCAAATGACTCATAATTTTGTCTCCTCATTATTGTTAGTAGCCTCACTGTCACTGAGGTTCAATTGACTGGTTTCTAGTTGATTGGTTTTATCATTATTAAACAAGATTATAAAATGTGCCATCCCCTCAGCCTCAGGTAGTGCTGCAGAGTTGAAAGGGGACAGGGAGATTATAGACTGCAATTTCTACCCTTAAGCAACCAAGGACACATCCCATCTGGGCCTTGTGACTTACCTACTTCCAATACCCCAACTATTCTGCTGCCTCCCATTGCCTCTTGGTCTTTCCAGTCTCTCAGTTACCTTTTCTCTATCTTTGATGTGCAGCTTCTTCCTTGGTAAAGATATTTCGTAGCTCAGTCATGTCCTCTGCCTCCATGAATGGGTCACTGCTTTTACCTCACTGGCTCTACCCATTTTCTCACCTACATATTTTACAGAAGACCCCCACTCTCATTTGATCTTTCATTCTCCCTCTGATCTTCTGACGTGCACACTGGTTTTTACTTGTTTTGTCAACCTGACATGAACCACACACTCTCCTCTTCTCCCTCTTTCATCATCCCCGGAGTTCTAGATTTGGTTTCTCTACATGTCCCAGTGAGTTTGTGCGGAGACTGTACTAAAGCCATCTCCTCTGTAAAGGCCGCCCACTCTTCACTTTCCCTCTATCCGACATTCTCCAGTTCCCAATTTTTTCAAATGCTTTTAATGCAATCTTTGTTTGGTGTCACAGTTGTACAGCACAGAAACAGGCCCTTCGGCCCAACATGCCCATGCCGACCTTTTTGGCCATCTACACTAATCCCATTTGTCTACATTAGGACCATATCCTTCTGTGCTTTGCCTATTTAAGTGTTTGTCTAAATGTCTCTTAAATGTTGTGATTATATCTGATTCCACCTCCTCTGGCAGCGAGTTCCAGATACTAACCACTGTTTGTGTAAAATATTGCAGGGTAATGTGCATCTAAACAGCTGCATTACTTAAGTGTGTAATCAGAACTCCTCCTGTCTCTCTGCTGGGGGTGATGGCCAGATAATGTGTTCATGAAACAACCTGTGAATGGGTTGGATGACTCCACACACAACCAGGCTGATTGTGAGTTCTGCTGCATCTCCGAGGCCACAGGTCAGCGTGCTTGATCGATCAATCTGCCATCCCCGTGCTGCTCACAAACAAGTCACAGAGTCCGAGAAGGTGTAGGGAAGGAGGGGACGGCTGCGGAGGTGTGTGTTAACTGATAAACTGTCTGGGTTCAACACGTCAGTCAGACGCAAGAAGCTTTCACTTCAATACAAAAAATAATTTGTTTTCCAAAAGAAGCCAAATGAAACGAACATTAGAATTGATTTAAATAAAAATGGACAAAGGCACCGTCTGACAAAAGAGAAAATGCTGCTGATACTCGGAAGGTTAAACAGCATTCGTGGAACATTCTGACAAAGGTCCCGGACCTGAAACATCTTTTCATGATTCTGCCTGACCCTCTGAGGTGTCATAGACTCATAGAACCATGAAACAGGCCATTTGGCCCACCATGTCCACACTAGCCAGTGTTAATCCCATTTTCCAGCACTTGGCCCATAGCCTTCAATGCCTGGGTGATTTAAGTGCTCATCTAGATACCTCTCAAATGCTGTCAGTGACTCTGCTTCCACTACTCTCTCAGTGTATTCCAGATACACCCCACTCTCTGGGTGAAGGAGGTCCCCCTCAGATCTCCTCTGAATCTCTTCCCCCCACCCTAAACCTATGTCCTCTAGCTTTATCTCCCTCTGATATGGAAAGAAGTTTCCTGCAGTCTACCCTACCTATGCCCCTCGTAATCTTATACGCCTCAATCATGCCCCCTCTTAACCACCCCTGTTTCAGGGAGAACAGACCCAGTCTCTCCAATCTTTCCTCATAACTGAACTGCTCCATCCTAGGCAACGTCCTGGTGAGTCTCTTCTGCACCCTCTCCAGCACTGTCACATCCTTCCTGTAGTGTGGTGAACAGAACTGCACGCAGTGCTCCAGCTGAGGTCTGGCCAAGGTTTTATAAAGTTGGAGCATAACGTCCCTACTTCTATATTCGATGCCCCAACTAATCAAGGTCAATATTCCATCTGCCTTCTTAACTATGTTATCTACCTCTGTTAGTACCTTGAAGGGTCTATGGACTTGTACTCCAAGGTCCCTCTGTTCCTCCTTACTCCCCAAGACCCTACCATTTATGGTGTATGACCCAGCCTTATTAGTGCTCTCCAAATGCATCACCTCACATTTATCTGGATTAAAGTCCATCTGCCATTTCTCAGTCCATTTCACCAACACATCCACATCACCCTGTAGCCTAAGACCACCGTCCACAATGCCAACAACTCCACTAGTCTATGCGTCATCTGCAAACTTACTGATCCTGCCTCCTACATCCATGTCCAAATCATCAATTATACCACAAACAGCCAGGGTCCCAGCACCAATCTGTGGGACACCACTAGTCACAGGCTTCCAATCACAAAAACAACCCTCTATCCTCTACCACTTCCTTTTGCCAAGCCAATACTGGATCCAATTTATCAACTTGCCCTGGATCCCATGGGGCCTAACCTTCTGAACCAATGTGGGACCTTGTTGAAGGCCTTACTGAAGTGTATGTAAACCACATCTATTGCTCTCCTCTTATCTATACATTTTGTTGCCTCTTCAAAAAATTCAGTTTAGACAGACAAGATCTGCCTTTGACAGGCCACGTTGGCTCTCTCTGATTAGTCCCTGCTTTTCCAATCCTCTCCCTCAGAATCTTTTCCAGTACCTTCCCTGCCACTGACGTTGGGTTCACAGGTCTATAGTTACCGGGCTTTTCCCTGATGCTCTTCTTGAAAAGGGGGAATCACATTCCATATGTGCCCTGTGTAATAGATGAGAACGTGGATGAGAAGGCATATGGCATGAGAAAGTTGAAGCAAATACAGAGATTAAAGAGAGCAGGTCCATTAGGCAGGTCAGACGGGGGCAGGGCTGGGAGTGAGGAAGTTTTGATCGGCTAAACTACATTTATTTATTTTTATTGTGAAGTGTATTTTGTGGAGCATAACCTCCCTAATTCTGTACTCGATGCCCCAACCAATCAAGGTCAGTATCCCGTCTGCCTTCTTAACCATGTTATCTACCTATGTTGCCATCCTGAAGGATGAATATGTGATGTGGAAGGAATCATGGAAATCTCAGCAAAGGGGGAACTATTCGGCCCATCTGGCAGTGCCAGCTCGCAGAGGAGGTTCTGGTTGATTGCCATGGTGAGGGCCTGTCTCAGGCAGCAAGTAGGAGGTAAGAAAACCTTGGGCAAGAAATAATTTTCAGGGAAAAGAGGTGAAGTGACACCAGTCACCACTCTCCAATATGGAGAGTCTCTTGCCTTGCGAGAAGGGCTCTGGCTCATCCGTCCAGTGGGGGGGTCTGTCACGGTTCCACCATGTGGAGGTTCTGTCATGCAAACCTCCATCAGTGCACAGGAGCTGCTCTGTGGGTGACTGAGCTGTCTGCAGCCACAAGTTCCCATGCAGCAAGAATTCAATTAATTTTGATTTTCTCAGTCTCCTGACAATGTTGCTTAAAGCTGGCCAAGTGAGTGTGTGCTCGTGTTACACAGTGAGTGTGTACTCTCGTTACACAGGCAGTGAGTGTGTACTCGTGTTACACAGTGAGTGTGTACTCACGTTACACAGGCAGTGAGTGTGTACTCGTGTTATTCAGTGGGAGTGGGTAGAATATAGAACAGCACAGGAACAGGCCCTGTGGCCCACGATGTCTGTGCCAACCATGATACCTATTTCAGTGTAAAAAACTTGCCTCATACGTCTCCTTTAAACTTTCCCCCTCTCACCTCATGCCCTCTGGTATTTAACACTTTCACCCTGGGTAAAAGTATTTCACTGTGTGTTTCAATGTACATGTGACTAATAAAGAAATCTTATTTTATCTGTGGTGGTCCCTGCGGTGATTCCTGTGGTGGTCCCTGCGGTGGTCTCTGCGGTGGTCCCTATGGTGGTCTCTGCAGTGCTCCCTATGGTGGTCCCTGCAGTGGTCCCTATGGTGGTCTCTGCAGTGGTACCTGTGGTGGTCTCTGCAGTGGTCCCTATGGTGGTCTCTGTTGTGGTTCTTGTGGTGGTCTCTGCACCATACTGTGTGGCACAGCGAGGTTCCACCATCACGTTTAAGCCGCCTGTGTAGAGAGGTGCATGCAAGACTTGGAGGGACTGCGTGTTGGTACATCTGCAGACTCTCTGTGATGACCAGTGAGGTAACTCCCTCCCTCGGCTGCCCCTGTACCCTCCCTGGGCCTGGATCTGACTCTGTATCACCGCAGCCACCACCCGCCCCCCCCCCCCCCCCCGTGCTGACTGACACCCAGTGTGGGTGAGGAGTGCTAGGCTGATAGTGGGGGAGACTTGGGGCAAGTTGGTGCAGCGTGTGGGGTGAGGGAGGTCTGTCGGGGCTGGTTGCAGAGGTAGCGCCAGTACTGGGGAGCTCCCATGGTGGGAGGTTAAAGGCGTGCCCACTGGTGGTGCAGTTAGTCAGGAGCTGGCAGTGTGGCTCCAACACTACATCTGATTTCAGGTCAGCTTCACGCGTTTGATTGGAACTCGACCGTTGGGTGGAGCCAGAAGCAGCTGAGGCTGTGAAAAATTGGGCCACGGTTGAATCATCCCAAAGGCCTGAGCACTCAGCCTGTGCTGAGTGTTACTGTGTGGTGAAAGTCACCTTGTTAATTTTATTAACATGAGAGGGGGAGCTGTGCAAAGCTGTAGCCAGCCAGCAGACACAAGAGTCAGGTTTATTTGAACCTTTCCTCTGCCTTCTGTGGGGGAGGGGATGGCCCCACATCAACCCAAGGAACCTGCAGTCTGAGCTATTTAACTGCGTGAGCCATCATAAAAAATTGAACAAATACCTTTTTACTTCATTGAATGCTAATATTTCTAAATAGCTCGAAGCTAAACAATGGTTTTACCTGGCCAGAAAGATTGTTCTAGCAGACAGATTTCATTTTATTCAACTAATTCAATTAAAAACAATGCATAACTCAGAGATCAGGAGGTGCTGATTATTTTGGTGCTGTGTGCCTAAACTGTACAGTCCACACTGAGCATTGTGATGACAAACATTTCCACAACTGTTCCATGATATTCTGGAAATGTGACAGAGCACTCCCTGTCAGGAAGTGTGCTGTGATTTCTGTGTCAGACACACTGAGGGAGCCAACAGCCTCGACTTAAAGACACTCTCAAAAGGTCGCACCTTTGACCGTGCAGCATTCCCTCAGTACCACACAGTGTTAACTTATGGTCTTGTGCTTTAGCAGCTGGTGTTGCATCTTTCCCAGAACTTATTCAAATGTCTCCAGTCACATTTCTGACCCTGAATTCAGCTTTTGATCAGGTCACTGGTGAAGGGAGAGATAGTGGAGGGATCCACAGACCAGTTACCCTGTCAGCAGTAGGAAGGGAAGGGCTACAATTTGTTATCAAAGAAGTGGCCCAGGGCAGTTGGAAAATTATAACAGGACTGGGCAGAGTCAACATGCATTCATGAGAGAGAAATCATATTTGGTATTTCTGTTTGAATTTTCTGAGGTTGTAACTAGTAGTGCAGATAAGGGGGGTAATGGATGTGGTGTACCTGGACTTTCAGTAGGTGTTTAATAAGGTGCTTCGTGGAGTGCATGGGATGGGCACTGTGTACTGGCAAGGATTGAGGACTGGATAAAGGACAGGAACAGGGCAGGAGTAATTGGGTTGGAAGGCAGTGACCAGCAGAGTGCCACAGAAAGGGGAGCTGGGGCTCCTGCTGTACATACTCATTATCAATGATGGGATAGATCAAGTCTGTTGATACTATTCTGGGATGAGTGAGGACGGTGAGGAAGATGCAGACAGGCTCTGGGGATATTGACAGGCTAAGTGAATGGGCAAAGCCACGGCAGATGGAACATAATGATATATATATTAGTCACATGTACATCGAAACACACAGTGAAATGCATCTTTGCGTGGAGTGTTCTGGGGCAGCCCGCAAGTGTCGCCACACTTCCAGCACCAACACAGCATGCCCACAGCTCCTAACCTGCACGTCTTTGGAATGTGGGAGGAAAAATGTGGAAAAATGGGAAGTTATCCACTTTGTAGAAAACGTAGGAAGGCAGAGTTTTTATTTAAATGGTGATAGATTGAAGGGTGTTGGTGTTCAGAGGGACCCAAGAGTCCCCGTGAACAAGGCAATGAAAGTTAACAGGAGCAGCACATAAAATACTGGAGGAACTCAGCGGGTCAGGCCGCATCTGTGGAGGGAAATGGCCAGTCGATGTTTTGGGTCGAGACCCTTCACCTGGACTGGAAGGAAAGAGGGGAGATTGCCGGTATAAAAAGGTGGGGGGAGGGGGTGGAGCGAGAGCTGGCGGGTGATGGTGGATCCAGGTGAGGGGGCTGATAGGTAGGTAGAGGAGGGGGAGACTGGCAATGACATAAGAAGCTGGGAGGTGATAGGTGGAAGTGACAAAGGGCTGAAGAAGATGGAATCTGATAGGACAGTGGACCATGGGATAAAGGGAAGGAGGTGAGGAGAGGAACCCGAGGGAGGAATGTGTGGGTGGTGGGCAGATGGAGAGCGTGGAGAGGGGAGAGGGAAGGGGTGATGGGGTTGGTGGGATAAGAGAAAACAAAGGGGGGACAGAGGGAGTAAGGTACAGCAAGCAGTGTGTTTACCTTTATTGCAAGGGGATTCAGTACACGAATAACAATAGACAACAGACAATAGGAGCAGAAGTAGACCATTCGGCCCTTCGAGTCTGCGCCGCCATTTTGAGATCATGGCTGATCCTCAACAATCAATATCCTGTTCCTGCCTTGTCCCCATATCCCTTGATTCCCCTATCTGTAAGAAACCTATCTAGCTCCTTCTTGAAAGTGCCCAGAGAATTGGCCTCCGCTGCCCTCTGAGGCAGTGCATTCCACAAATTCACAACCCTCTGGGAGAAGAAGTTTTTCCTCCCCTCTGTCCTAAATGGCCTGGCCCTTATTCTTAAATCATGCCCCCTGGTCCTGGACTTCCCCAACATCTGGAACATATTTCCTGTCTCTATCTTGTCCAATCCCTTAATAATCCTGTATGTTTCAATCAGATCCCCTCTCAATCTTCTCAATTCCAGCGTGTACAATCCCAGTCTCTCCAACCTCTCAGCATAAGACAGTCCCGACATCCCCGGAATTAACCTCGTAAACCTACACTGCACGCCCTCTATAGCCAGGATATCCTTCCTTAACCCTGGAGACCAAAACTGTACACAATACTCCAGGAGTGGTCTCACCAGGGCCCTGTACAAATGCAAAAGAATCTCTTTGCTTTTGTACTCAATTCCCCTTGTAATACAGGCCAACATTCCATTAGCCTTCATCACTGTCTGCTGCACTTGCTCATTCACTTTCAGTGACTGATGAACAAGGACTCCTAGATCCCTTTGTATTTCCCCCTTACCTAACCCCACACCATTCAGATAATAATCCGCCTTCCTGTTCCTGCTCCCAAAGTGGATAACCTCACACTTATCCACATTAAACTTCATCTGCCAAGTATCTGCCCACTTACCCAACCTATCCAAATCACCTTGAATTCTCCTAACTTCCTCTTCACATGTCGCATTGCCACCCAACTTTGTATCATCGGCAAACTTGCTGATGTTATTCACAATGCCTTCCTCTAAATCATCAACATAGATCGTAAACAGCTGTGGTCCCAGCACCGAGCCCTGTGGCACCCCACTAGTCACGGCCTGCCATTCTGAGAAACATCCATTCACCCCTACACTTTGTTTCCTATCCGCCAACCAGTTTTCTATCCATGTTAATACCCGCCCCCGAATTCCGTGAGCCCTAATTTTACCCACCAACCTCCTGTGCGGCACTTTATCAAATGCCTTCTGAAAGTCGAGGTATACAACGTCCACTGAATCTCCCTCGTCTATTTTCCTGGTTACATCCTCAAAAAACTCCAGTAGATTAGTCAAGCATGATTTGCCCTTGGTAAATCCATGTTGACTCGACCCAATCCTATCATTGCTATCCAAATATGTCGCAATTTCATCCTTAATAATGGACTCTAGCATCTTCCCCACCACAGATGTTAGGCTAACTGGACGATAGTTCCCCGTTTTCTCCCTCCCTCCTTTCTTAAAAAGTGGGATACCATTAGCCATTCTCCAATCCTCAGGAACTGACCCCGAATCTAAGGAACATCGGAAAATGATCACCAATGCATCCACAATTTCTAGAGCCACCTCCTTTAGTGCCCTGGGATGCAGACCATCTGGACCTGGGGATTTGTCAGTCTTCAGCCCCATTAGTCTACCCATCACCATTTCTTTCCTAATGTCAATCCACTTCAGTTCCTCTGTCACCCTCTGCCTTTTGTCCATCCTTACCTCTGGGAGATTTCTTATGTCTTCCCCCGTGAAGACAGATCCAAAGTACTTATTAAATTCGACTGCCATCTCCCTGTTTCCTGTAATAATTTCACCTGATTCGGTCTTCAAGGGCCCAACATTGTTCCTAACTAACTTCTTTCCTTTCACATACCTAAAAAAGCTTTTGCTATCCTCCTTAATATTCCTGGCCAGCTTGCCTTCGTACCTCATTTTTTCTTCCCGAATTACCTTTTTAGTTAAATTCTGCTGCACCTTAAAAATTTCCCAATCTTCTATCTTCCCACTCAGCTTGGCTCTGCCATACTTGTTCCTTTTTAACACAATGCTACCCCTGACTTCCTTTGTCAGCCACGGTGGCCCCTTTCCCCTCTTTGAGTCTTTCCTTCTCTGGGGAATAAACTGATCCTGCACCTTGTGCATTATTCCCAAGAATACCTGCCATTGCTGTTCCACTGACAATTCTGCTAGGATGCCGCCCAGTCAACCTTAGCCAGCTCCTCCCTCATGGCCCCATAGTCTCCTTTGTTCAACTGCAAAATTGACCCTTCTGATTTGCCCTTTTCCCTCTCCAATTGCAGATAAAAACTTATCATGCTATGGTCACTACCTCCCAATGGCTCCTTTACTTCGAGTTCTCTTATCAAATCCTGCTCATAACGATATCTTACTGCAGTTATACCAGGTCGCAGGTGAGACTGCACATGGGTATTGTGCATCAGTCTGTTCTCCCTGCCCAGTGAAGGTTATACTTGCTGTTGAGGGGGTGCAGTGAAGGTTCACCTGATCTTGAGGTGAGGGGTTCATTGTATGAGGACAGATTGGGCCTGTACCTGTAGAGTTAAATTGGTAAATTGGTTTATTGTTGTCAAATGTACTGAGGTACAGTGAAAAACTTGTCTTGCATACAGTTCATACAGAAGAATGAGAAGTGATCTTGTTGAAACATAAAAAATCTTCAGGGGACTCATCAGGGCAGATGCAGGGATTATGTTTCCCCAGCTGGACGGTCCTGAACCAGGGGTCAGAGATTTCCTCAGCCAGAAAGTAGTGAATCTTTGGAATTCTCTTCCTTAGAGGGTCATGGAAGTTGGTCACTGAGTTCATTCAAGGCAGAGATCGATAGGCTTTAAGAAATGAGGGAATTGGGGATATGGGGTTAGTGCAGGAAAGTGGTGCTGAGGTAAGGGATCAGCCGTGACCTCACTGATGGTTAGAACGGGCATGAGGGCCCGAATGGCCTCCCTGCTTCCATTTTGTGTTTTAGTGTCTGCAGCTGATCTTTCTGCACCTCATGAAAGGTGAACTGGTCAGAGCACCAGGCGTCTCAATGTCAGCAAATCCCTCAAACTGAAGACAGTCCTTCAGGAAATTGTCTCTGATATCAGCAGTCAGTTTACCAACACCTCTGGGAAGTGTGGGGGCTGGAGAGGTCAAACATGAAATGCCAGTTCATTCAGAGCAGCTGCCCTGTGTGAGGGAGCCTCTGTGAGCTTCAGCCCGGTTAATTAAAGCTAGTTTAATAAAAGAAGGAAATGACACTGAGCTGCTGGCTCATCTGATGAGGTGACCTGTTACAGTTAAAGCACACACCTTTCAGTGGGACTTGGACCTGGACACCCCAAGGAACATCCTGAGGGTGCAGACAGTCAACCTGGGCTGAGTCACCAAGCCCCTTGTACTGATGAGCCCCTCATACTGAGCCCCTCACACCCACTGACTCCCTCACTTCTCCCTCACATTTTCTCACCCCCCTCACTGAGCCCCTCACACCCACTGAGTCCCTCACTCCCCCCTCACATTCTCTCACCCTCCCTCACTGAGCCCCTTGTACTGACCCGCTCACTCCCCCTCACCCTCACACTGAGCCCTTCACGCCCCCTCACATTCCCCCTCACTCCCCCTAAACCCCTCACTTCCTCTTCACTTTCATCGTCACCCCACCCCACTGAGCCCCTCATACGGACCCCCTCATTCTCCTCACACTGAGCCCCTCATACGGACCCCCTCATCCTCCTCACACTGAGCCCCTCATACAGACCCCCTCGTCCTCCTCACACTGAGCCCCTCATACGGACCCCCTCGTCCTCCTCACACTGAGCCCCTCATACGGACCCCCTCGCCCTCCTCACACTGAGCCCCTCATACAGACCCCCTTGTCCTCCTCACACTGAGCCCCTCATACCTGCCCCTCTCTGTTCCCGGGGCCGGATCCATTAATTACTGCAAGGTTGCTGCTTATTTTTACTCACATTATGTTGTCACTTAAAACAGCCACAGAAATACTACACAATGTTAAAAACCAGCAAGTTCTTAATGGATAACAGAAGAAGCTTCTTTGATACTCGAAGGAACATCTTTGCACGTGTTTAGAAGATTAATTAATACCTTGTGTGAGAAGCTGTCAGTGTGTGTCCGGCTTGAGGTTAGACCACAAGAGTGGTGAATATGCGCTCCGTGAGGGTCAGCTATCAGTGCTTTATGTTGAACTGCTGGCAAAGAGAATGCAGCTGATTAAAGATTCAGCACATGGCAGACACTGTTCAATGACCCACCACTGCAACATTCAGTAACACACCAGTCCCGAGGTGTTGTCGTCAGAGTCAACCATATTGTGGTGGGTCAGAATCTAATAGGCTAGATCAGGCTCTTCTCAGGGCAAGGATTAAGCTGCATATCAGCTCAGTGTGGGGTTGTGGGGAAGGTTAGTTCTGGAAGGAGCAAGCCCTGAGCGTGCAGGTGTTGGCTCCACAGATTAGTAGTTGAGGGAGGGGCACAGTTTGAAGGCCCAGGAAGAGCTTCATTGGTGAGTCTTAATATGTTTGTAGCTTAAGGTAGTCCCACCTGAGGCAAGTTCTCAGCACAAGACTCCCTGGGATGGGACCTGCCCAGCAGGACTCTTTTAAGTAATGCTGAGTTGGCAACAACACTGAGGAAGCCTCTACCGTGTGAGAGGTCCATACCTTCCCCAGTCCTCACCTATAAACAGTATCCAGATGTGTACACATGTCCAACATACATCCAGATATGCACTGCACATGTCCAACATACATCCAGATGTATATACATGTATACTGCACATGCCCAACATGTCCACTTTAAACAGTGGTTCACCCTTTTGCCAGTCACTCTGCCTTGGTCCATTTTGATTTTGCCCTCTCTATCAAATCTGCTCTGCCCCATGGTGAGTAATCCCAGCTCCCATAGTCTGTTCACAATTAAATCTTTCAGCCCTGGTACAATTTTCTAAATTTTTTCAGCATCCTAACAAACATCTGGTACTACTACAGCCCCTGTCTCTTGCTGTGGTGTTTGTTGTAGACCTGGTTCGTCTAATGCCCATTTTTACTGATCCCATTTGTGCAAATTCCTCCAGCCCCAGAATTTGACCAAAGACTTGAAGAACCCTGACAATTCTTGAACTGTATCTAAACTGCTCCTCACTAATTGACAAAGATTAGGAGCTGATATAAATGCTCTTTCCTCTTGCATTATAATCCTCAATTCCCTTGGACAAACCTTCATCCATAACTTTCCCTGTATCAGTATTCCTATAGGAGCTACTGAATGTCTCAGTGTTAAGAGTGGAGCTTGACTGACTTTCTTAGAATGGACTTAACTCAGTCCAGGAAGTACACGTCTCCTGCTAGCAAATGTGTTTGTGGGTTTCCTTGTGTTGCTGGCACTGTAAGCAGGCATAGAGCTATAAACAGAGCAGCTTTATTCAAAACAGTAACTCTCACCAAGCAGCAAGGTCTGAATATGACAAGGTATCAGAGTCACACCATGTGATATAAACTGGTTCTTAAAGGTACTGCACTATTTCCCCTTTAAGAGGAAATAAATGAATGCAATCAATTAAACAATAAAATTACACAATCAGTTAACCACTTATGTGATTATACAGTTACAAATTCAACCAGTTATTGTTTCACTCCATCCCACAGCTTCTTCATTCCCTGAATTTTTCGCTTCAGACTGATGACTTCACAAGTATCCGCTGTAGGTTTGAGGAATTCCCATGGACCACTTCCCCAGGGAGGCCTCAGAAACAGCTGGTTTCATATCCTGCTCAACAGTTGTTGCTCCAACATAATTGTCTTCATTGTATTATGTGTTCTGGATCAACATCTTCTCAGTGTCACCTGAATGCACAAAACACCTAAAAGTCCAATAACCTCAGTAGTGACATCATACTTTGTATTTGTTACCGGGGATTCCATCTACTTTGGTTGCTTCTTCAGGGTCTCCATTTCTCTGCCTCTGCTTTCGCATTCCTGACACAGGGTTTCGACCCGAAATGGTGACAATTCCTTTCCTCCCAATAGATGCTCCTCGACCCGCTGAGACCCTGCAGCAGATTGTTTGTTGCTCCAGATTCCAGTGTCTGCAGTTTCTTGTGTCTCTGCCTTTACATTGCCTTGCACCCCGACTCACTTTGACTCACAGTGGACACTCAGCCTTTCCTTTTCCCTCCTGTCACCCTTGGAGCCATAATCTATTCCTTAAAAAGTTCCAGAATATTTATCAAACATGATTTCCCATTCATTAATCCATGTTGACTCTGCCTCATCTATTTTGTTTTCTAAGTGTCTTATCACCACATCCTTGATAATAGATTCTAGTGTTTTCTCCAGAAATAAACTCACGGAAACACACAAAATTTGAGAGGGTAGATGCAGGGAAGTTGTTTCCCCTGGCTGGGTTGTCTAGAACTGGGGGCCACAGTATCAAAATAAAGGATCAGCCATTTGGAACAGAGATGACATAGGGGGGTATTGAATCTTTGGAAAGAATCGAGAGGGCTGCAGAGGCCAAGCATTGTCCAGGACTGGTACGGAGGCTCCAATGCACAGGGTTGCAAGAGGCTGCAGAGGGTTGTAGACTCAGCCAGCTCCATCACGGGCACAACCCTCCCCACCATCGAGGGCATCTTCAAGAGGTGGTGCCGCAAGAAGGCGGCATCCATCACTGAGGACCCTCACCATCCGGAACATGCCCTCTTCTCGTTACTACCATCGGGGAGGAGGTACAGGAGCCTGAAGACCCACACTCAACGATTCAGGAACAGCTTCTTACCCTCCACCATCAGATTTCTGAATGACCCATGAACCCAAGAACACTACCTTATTATTCCTTTTGTTTTTGCATTACTTATTTGTAATCTATAGTAATTTTATGTACTTGCACTGAGCCACTGCCACAAAACAATAAAATTTCACATCATATAAGTCAGTGATAATAAATCTGATTCTGACATAGCAATGGAGCTTTAGATATTAAGGGAAACATGACAGATGAGGATAGTGCAGGAAAGTGGGGCTGAGGTAAGACAGGGCATGCACAAATGGTAGAGGGCCTGCTCTTGTTTCTCTTTCTTATATCAAGTCATCTCTTCTCATGTCCATTTTCTAAACTATCACAGACGGGATATATTCAAGGTTATTATGGGAAGCAAGGGAAGAGATTGCTGCTCTTTGGCGATGATCTTTGCGTCCTCACTGGCCACAGGAGTAGTGCCAGATGATTGGAGGGTGGCAAAGTTTTGCTCCTTTGTTCAAGAAAGGGAACGATAGACCAGTGAGTCTTACTTCAGTGGTGGGCAAATTACTGGAGAAGATTCTTAGAGACAGGATTTATGGGCATTTGGAGAAACATAGGCTAATTAGGGACAGTCAGCATGGCTTTGTGAGGGGCAGGTTGTGTCTGATGAGCCTCATTGAATTCTTTGAGGATGTGATAAAGCACATTGATGAAGGTAGAGCAGTGGATGTGATCTACATGGATTTTAGTAAGGCATTTGATAAGGTTCCTCATGGAAGGCTTATTCAGAAAGTCAGGAGGCACGGGATCTAGGGAAACTTGGCTGTGTGGATTCAGAATTGGCTTGCCCATAGAAGACAGAGGGTGGTGGTAGATGGAGCGTATTCTGCCTGGAGGTCGGTGACCAGTGGTGTTCTGCAGGGATCTGTTCTGGGACCCCTGCTCTTAGTGATTTTTATATATGACTTGGATGAGGATGTGGAAGGGTGAGTTATTAAGTTTGCTGATGACACAAAGGTTGATGGTGCTGTGGATAGTGTAGAAGGTCGCTGTAGGTTACAACGGGACATTGATAAGATGCAGAGCTGGGCTGAGAAATGGCAAATGGAGTTCAACCTGGAAAAGTGTGTAGTGATGCACTTTGGAAGATTGAATTCGAAGGCAGAATACAAGGTTAATGGCAGGATGGTTAGCAGGGTGGAGGAACAGAGGGATCTTGAGGTCCACATCCACAGATTCCTCAAGGTTGCCGCGCAGGTCGATAGGGTTGTTAAGAAGGCGTATGGAGTGTTGACCTTCATTAGTCGGGGTCTTGAGTTCAAGAGCCACGAGGTAATGTTGCAGCTTTATAAAACTCTGGTCAGACCACACTTGGAGTATTGTGTTCAGTTCTGGTTGCCTCATTATAGGAAGGATGTGGAAGCTTTAGAGAGGGTGCAGAGGAGATTTACCAAGATGCTGCCTGGATTGGAGAGCATGTCTTATGAGGATAGATTGAGTGAGATAGGGCTTTTCTCTTTGGAGAGAAGGAGGATGAGAGGTGACTTGATAGAGGTGTACAAGATGATAAGAGGCATAGATCGAGTGGACAGTCAGGGACTTTATCCCAGGGTGACAATGGCTAACACAAGGGGGCGTTATTTTAAGGTGATTGGAGGAAGGTATAAGAGGGATGTCAGAGGTAAGTTTTTTACACAGAGTGGTGGGTGCGTGGAACACACTGCTGGCAGAGGTTGTGGGAGCAGATACATTAGGGACATTTAAGAGACTCTTAGATAGGCAGAAGAATGATAGAAAAATTGGGGGCTATGTGGGAGGGATAACAGAGCAGGATAAAATGTTGGCAAAACATCGTGGGCTGAAGGGTCTGTCCTGTGCTGTAATGTTCTATGCTGCCTGACCTGCTGAGTGTTTCTGTGTTTATTTCAGGTTTCCAGCCTCCGCAATTTTCTGATAAGGTCCTTAGGTTTGAGGGAAGCACCAAAGTTGTGCTGGAGTTCTAGAGCATCAGCTAGACTGAATCCTCCACACTGGCCCAGGACAAGGAGATCTTGCACGGACTTAGGGGTGACGTAAATGATCAGCCATTGAATGGCAGAGCAGGCACAAGGGGCCAAATGTCCTCATCCTCTCCTATTCCTTATGTTAAATGCTGATAGTCTCTTCCACCCCCCCCCCCCTTCCTGGTTGCTCCTGTATTACCCCTTTCTGACTCACTGGACCTCAGACTCCCAAAGACGCAGCCTCCTGTACTCCCTCTCTGGAATGGGCTCCTTGGGGATGGATCATCAAGGATATCATTCATTCGCTAACTCACGTAACCAGTAGGCCAACTGAAGATCTGGCAGCAGCACTGCTGTATATGTGTGTATATCTTTGAGAATCACGTGGATTGTGTGGTGTGAATTTTGATATATTTTTGTATCAACCACATAGTTAGTTGAATTAAAATCAGAAAATGCTGGAAACACTCAGCAGGTGGAGAGAGAAACAGAGTTCACGTTTCAGCTCAAGGACCCTTCCTCAGAACTGGGAAAGAAAGGAAACAGTGAAGGTTAGGGAGGGATGGGTGGGACAAAGGGAACATCTGTGGTAGGGTCAGGTCAGGACTGCTGTGGAGGTATGTCGTCTTCCTTCAACGATGGATGTTTGTTTAGAAGCTCTGAGGTGGTTACTTCTTTTCTGAATGGTCGAGGGACACAGCTGGCACAGATTGGCTTTGTGACCACGGAACCCATCCATGCTTTGCCATTTCCAGAACCTTAGTTTCCTGTGACCTTGTTAAGTCTCCCTGTCTGCTCATTCAATGAGTCATTGTAATGTATCTTTTAGCATGAAACACGCTGTTTCTCTGCATCCAACTGTGCTTTTATTATGTACTAATGGGCAGCAGAGTCCTGTGGGGTGCCTGCTTCTCAAACAAAGTAACAGTATCACAGGCATTCAGTTTGCATCAACAGCTTGGAGACTCAATATGTAAGTAGTTCGTGTGCTGTCTATAAATAAACCTCTACCTCTCTGGTTATTTATTTGCTGCATCTTAATTCATTCTGAAGCCATTACAAGTTGATGGGGATGGCAGACCTCTTCAGATTACTTACAAATTTTGAGGACATGCTGTGGCACACTCTAGGTGAGTCCATCATACCAAAACTAAATTTTTGAGGCATCCTACATGGCCATGTTGCTGTTGACTAGAGTGAGATCAGGCACCTTCCAGACTGGCAGTAGTGGCAGCTTAGGCGAGCTCCAGAATCATTAGGCTTGTAATCAAATAAACAGAAGATTTTCAAAGCAAACCACACCCCAAGGGTTGGTGGCGAGGGTAATAGTGTAACAGGTGCGACAGCCCAATGGATGTGATGTGTGAGCAGGGAAGCAACGTTTCTGATGGGAAGGTGTCAGAACCATGTGGCAACTGACAAGTCTCACGTCACTCAAGGCAGATTTCCTATTTAAAGAAACTGCAGAAATTGGAAGATTTACCTGAAGCTGTTGGAAATTGCAGAAAGCTACAGATTTGAGAGAAGCCAGAAGCAGAATAAGACCATAAGTGAGCACATTATTTTGTTAGAGAATTATACTTGAATTATAATTTTGCTGCTTTTTTTGGATGTGTCTGTGCATAAATAAATTCAGTCAATGCTGTTGAGCAAGTACAACCTGACATTCAAACTTCGACATCAAATCACGTCGATAGACGCCAGAGAATTTCATCCGCACAGGTGGCTTTGTGTGGCTGCAATTCATTGTCAGACAGTTGTGGCAAAGTCCAAAGCTCCAAGACCAAGTCCGAAGTGTATTGGTGAGACCAGTTTGGTCAGTTGCTATCAGTGCAATGGCCATCATTCATCACAGCCTAGTCAGCTTATGTCAGACACATATTTCAGTTAGCAAAACAGAGGTCACATTTCACCAGCCTGCAGATCTAAGGTTCAGACACACAGCAAAAGCAGATTCAGTAGCAATTCATAATGACAACAAAAAGGAAGATTTCAGGGTTTGGAAGCTCATTCAGTCAAGAAGGAACTCAGGTTATAAAGTACTGATGCCACAAGAAATAATGACAGTGAACAGACTGATTTTCAAGTAAAGATGTAGAGTTAGACAATGTGATCTGTTACTGCAGCACACTGTTGGGTGATGAGTCAGGATACATACTCCAGACACTTCAGACAGATGCTGTTGACAGAAAGCTCCACTCCCCTGCGATTGCCCACACCCTGCCCCCGTGAATTACGACCAAGGCAATGGACAGCGAGTACTGACGTCCATCATTGGAGCAACCTATAAAAACATGGTCAACAAATGGGGAAGGAGCAGCTGAGACAAGTCGAGCTGGATTGGAAGAATGTTTTCAGCACTGATGCTTCAAGGTTGCATCTTGACACATTGTTGGGAAGGTGTGACAACTTGATCAAATGTTGCTACACTGGCTTAATGGGCACAATATGTACATTCACATCAGGTCAGGGCTATTGCAAACCCAGGCCAACCCCATATGGGAGGGAGCTGAAAAGGCTGGAACAAAACATGTGCTTGAGAAATAGACCAGTGGGAGTGCTCAGACCAATGGTGGAAGTGCTTCAGGAAGATAAATCACCACAGCTGTGTGTAGACTGCAGTCACACAAAATCATGCCATAATTGTTGAACAGTATGGCTACTCATTCTCCAACACTTGCATCTGGAGTTAGCAGAATAAAAGGCATTTGCAATATTAGACGTCCCAGGCGCACATGTAGTTAACATTGACAAAGCTGTACCTGACCAGGGGCATGCAAAAACCTCTGCTTGTTCACACCTTGGAGTCAAATTTTCATCTCAGATTTTCCAGGTCAAAGTGGATAAAATCTTGCAAGGAATGGATCACTGCTTTTGTAACAAAATGATCTATAAGAAAAGAAGATGAAAACATTGTGAATTTGGAGGAAATGTTCAGACGATTATATGAGCAAAATTTGATGTTGAAGTAAAGCAAATGTGTAACAAAACCAGAAATGCTGGAAGATCTCAGACAGCCCAGCAGTACCTGTGGAAAAGGAAAGAGAAACCAGTCAACATTTTGGGTCAGGGATCCCCGTGCTTTTCCGACAGGAAGCAGGGTCCCTTAACTTGAAGGTTTGGTGTCAAGCTCCTACAGCTAGAGTCAGCAAATGTAGACGTCAGCACCAATGCTCCCAAGCCTGAGACTATATCAAAGATGTTTCTAGAGATGGAGCAGTATTATGTGTAATAATTTCTGGATCTTGCAATGGTGCACAGACTATTGGATCACTTGTTGAAAATGGAAGTGAAATAGATGTGGAACAGGGAACAGTACCGTTCATAGGGTGAGTGCAAGCAATGGTTAGCAAGTGAAGCTCTCCAATTACCTACAATACTGAACCGACGCATGACGTGTCAAGTAACAGTGTAGGTGCAGCGATAAGCCACTTGATGGATAATGGGCAGGAGAAAATTCTAGCACTCTTGTGAAGACCAATTATGTACACATTAGGTATGAAGCACTCAGGATAGCACTTGGAATCAAGAAATCTTACAGGTGCTTACTTGGCATATCTTTTGTTCTACAAATAGATCAAATCACTACCAGCTACTAGTAATCTATGGAGCATAAACAGAAAAGCAGAGTATTTGTTAAATGTGAGAGATTGGGTAGTGCTGATGTCAAATCGATGTGTTTGTGGAGGGCAGTGGTTCTCTCCATCCAGAGAATTACCTGTGGACCTAACATTTGAACCAGGCAGTTTTTCCCCTGGGCACACTAGTCCTCTGCTTAGCACACCCCGCAGGTCACTGCTTCATTACAATGCTCCTGGTTCTGCAGTATAAACACTCACAGGTATGTGATCCCTGGACTTTAGGGAAGATAAGTTCTTGAGCTAGCTGCTGGGTCCCCTACCTTCTGCCGCCACACCTCTACCAATGAATCGCCCTTCAGCTCGACGTGGAGGGGCTGGCCAAAAGCGCACCTGCGCCTCCACTTCCTCAGAAGGATAAGGAAATTCGACATGTCCCCATTGACCCTCACCAACTTTTACAGATGCACCATAGAAAGCATCCTAACCAGATGCATCATGGCCTGGAATGGCACTGCTCTCTCCAAGACTGCAAGAAACTGCGGAGAGTTGTGGACACAGCCCAGTCCATCACGAAAACCAGCCTCCCCTTCATGGACTCTGTCTACACTTCCTGCTGCCTCAGGAAAGCAGTCAACATAATCAAGGACCCCTCCCACCCCAGACATTCTCTCTTTCTTCCCGTCCCATCAGGCAGAAGATACAAAAGCTTGAAAACATGCACCACCAGGCTCAAGGACAGCTTCTATTCTGCTATTATTAGACTTTTGAACGGACCTCTTGTATGATAAAGATGACCTCTTGATCTCTCAATCTACCTCATCATGGCCCTTGAACTTTCTCTGCCTGCACTGTACTTCTCTGTAATGCTATATTCTGCATTCTGTTATTGCTTTTCTCTTTGTACTACCCTGATATTTGGTGTGAGAAATATCTCTGATACCATATAGAGCTAGCAACATTGTTTGGAATGATCTGTATGGATGGCTTGCAAAACAAAGTTTTTCACTGTCCCTTGGTACATGTGACAATAATAAACCAATTACCCATTGCCTATGAGGGCCAGTGTAGGGCAGGCTAGGTTGGTTTATTATTGTCACACATACTGAGGTACGGTGATGCTGCTTCTCTCTGAGACGTGGGGCTACACCCTGGTGAGTGCGGCCATTTCTGGCAGCACTTGCTCCGTGTCTGAATGGACCTCACAGATCCCAGTCTTTCTCCCACCTCCTATTGGATTGATAAAGGCTCTGCACCCCACCCCCCTCCCTGCACCCACCCCCCATCTTGCCCCCTGTTTTGCTGCTGAAGCTCATGGTCACTGACCACTATTAAGACTTTACCATAGAGGAATCTCTGGGCTGAGGAGAGAGGAGGATCTGGAGACTCTGTCTAGACATGGAGCCAGTCCCCAGCCATGGCCATGTTCCCAGGGTTCAGCCCTGGGCCCTGCACCTCACAGCTGAGCAGCCTCACCACTCACTGCAGCTGCTGCACGTCCAGTGTGGGGTGGTTCACTAGAGTCAGAGTAGGTCAGGGTCTCAGGGTGATGACTAGTGGGCCTCAACATGTGTTTGGGCAAGGGCAGTACAGGTTTGTATGACCAAGTTTATGGAAGATAGAAGGAGGGAGGAGCTGAGAGACTGGACACTGCTGCAGAGGTGAACAGCGATGGTCTCAGCAATGGAGAGTTGGAGATTGTGTTCAGTTGAAATGGACAGGTTGGTTTCTCTATGTCCCACTCATAGACCTGCCATTCCCTGCTATACTGCGTACTGTTGTTATTGTTATATTAAATTCGTACATTTCCTTTTTAAGAATACCTGTGTGTATTTTCTCACACAGACTGTGTTATTCCGAGCATGCCCAGGATCTTGGGTGTGGTAATAAAGAAAGCATTTGCCTGGGTTACTTCATGCAGCAGTAAATTTGTCTAATTAAACACACACATCAATGGCTTCCAGCTGCAGCTTACACTGCTGGGGAAGATGAACAAGTTAGCATTGTGGCTGCTCCTATTTTGAACAATTTATGTGTGTGAGTACCACCCAGGATGTAATTTTGCTGCTTTAATCCATTTGTACAGGATCCCTTGATGCTGTGTCTGTAACTGGATCAGCCTGTCAGTTAACTGTGCAGCTGCCAGGGACTGTGAATTCTAACACCTCATCTAATTAGTCAGTTTCTGTGCCACCCTACAAGGAAAAGACATGTTTGAATTAACTAACACTCAGAGAGTGTTTAGTGCACCAATGTTGCTCAGATGGTGATGGCCATGTCTGACCACATGCCACCTGGTGCAACCTCAGCCATCCTTGGGTCTATCCCACTGCGGAAAGTGGCTTCACAGGTTTAAAGGGGCAATGGCAATTGATGTAGGGAGCACTCCTGACACACCGTGGTGAAGAATTACAGTTTACTGATGACACATTCTCACCTGCAACTTCTAATTTTATAGAAGCAAAAGCGACACTGACTGGATATTCCCTCTGCAGCAGAATGTATGAAACAATTGTGTTCAGTTGTACAGGACAAGAAGCAAATGAAGCAAATGATCAATGATGCACCTGTCGGATGTGACCAGTCAGAAAATGTGAATTTTCTGATTGTGAGCAAAACCTGAATGCACACGTCACTGGAAGAAACATATCAAAGCAATTTCATCAGAAAGCTCTTGTAAAGGGTATCACATTGTCTGAGCTGCTGGAATTAGCTCGACCGTTCACACTTTCAGAGTGCAGAGCAATTGAGGTACACAAGAACATAATAAACTGGAGCAGGAGAAGGCCATCTGCCCCTTGGAACCTGCTCCACCATTCATTGAGATCAAGGCTGATCTTCTGGAATTGTAGGGTTCTACAGAGTGGAAACAGGCCCTTCAGCCCAAAATATCTGTGCCGACCATCAACCACCCAATCTCTCACCTTTGAACAAAAGGTTTTCTGTTATGTTCGCCAAAATTTTTAAAATTTTATTTACAGCGTGGTAACGGGCCCTTCCAGCCCAATGAGTCCGCACCGCCCATTTTAAACCCAAATTAACCTACCCCTACATCTTTTCGAATGTGGGAGGAAACCGGAGCACCCGGAGGAAACCCACACAGACGCGGGAGAACATATAAACTCTTTACAGACAGTGACGGGAATTGAACCCCGATCGCTGGCGCTGTAATAGTGTCGTGCTAACCGTGCCACCGTAAAGTGGATCATTATATTCCATCTGCCATGTCCTAACTTAGCTTGGCCATATTCTCTTTAAGCCTCTTTACATTACCCTCCCTACTCACAATCCCACTAGTTTAGTACCATCAGCAAACTTGGAAATGAGATATTTTGTGCCCTAAGCCAAACTGTTGATATACGTCATGAACAGCTGTGGCCCAGGCATTGATCCCTGCAGCACCCCATTACTCACAGCCTGACATCCTGAGAAGGATCCAGTTATTCCCATTCTTTGCTTTTCATCCAATAATCAATTCTCTATCCATGTCAGTCCATTATCACCAGTATAGTCTGCTCCAACCTTGTTGGGCAACTTTATCGAATGCCTCCCAGATATCCAAATATACCATACCCCGTATTTGTTCTACCAGTCACATGCCAAAGAACTCCAGCAGGTGAGTCAAACACAATTTGCTTTTCACAGATCCATGTTGACTCTGCTCAATCGATTGTGTCACCACCAACATGGACTGTATCAGCAAGTGTGTTAATGACTGTGTACCAAAAAGGACACTATGGGTGTTCCCAAACTGGAAACCATGGATGAACCGGGTGATCCACTCCTTACTGAAGTCGAGGATTGATGCATTTCAATCAGGTGACCCTGATCTTTACAAGAAATCGAGCTACGACCTCAGAAAAGCTATCAGAAATGCCAAGAGACAATACCGGTTCAAAATAGAGTCCCAGACCAACTGTCAGTTGTGGCAGGGCTTACACGCTATAACAGGCTACAAAATGGAGTCGGGCAGCATAGTCAAGAACAGCGCATCCCTCCTGATGAGCTTAATGCATTCTATGCATGTTTTGAAGAGAAGGGGAGTAGATTGTCACCACCCACCTTGACAGCCTCCAATGCAACTGAACCTGTGGTCACCGTTCAGGATGTAAGATCAGTCTTCCAGAGAGTGAACCCAAGGAAAGCATCTGGCCCGGATGGTGTCCCTGGCCATGTGCTCAGATATTGTGCTGATCAGCTGGTGGGGATATTTGCAGACATATTTAACCTCTCCCTGCTTCAGTCTCAGGTTCCCACCTGTTCTAAGAAGATCACTATCATCCCGGTACCTAAGAAAAACAAGGTAACTTGCCTTAATGAGATGGAGCTCAACCCGGACAAGTGTGAAATAATTCACTTTGGAAAATCGAATTTGAAGGCAGAATACAAGGTTAATGGCAGGACTCTCAGCAGGGTGGAGGAACAGAGGGATCTTGGGGTCTACATCCATAGATCCCTTAAGGTTGCCGCGCAGGTTGATAGGGTTGCTCAGAAGGTGTATGGTGTGTTGGCCTTCATTAGTAGGGGTATTGAGTTCAAGAGCTATGAGGTAATGTTGCAGCTCTATAGAACTCTGGTCAGATCACACTTGGAATATTGTGTTTGGTTCTTGTCGCCTCATTATAGGAAGGATGTGGAAGCTTTAGAGACGGTGCAGAAGAGATTTACCAGGATGCTGCCTAGATTGGAGAGCATGTCTTATGAGGATAGGTTGAATGAGCTGGGGCTTTTCTCTTTGGAGTGAAGGAGGATGAGAGGTGACTTGATAGAGGTCTACAAGATGATAAGAGGCACAGATCGAGTGGACAGAGACCTTTTCCCAGGGTGAAAATGGCTAACATGAGGGGACATAATTTTAAGGTGATTGGAGGAAGGTATAAGGGGGATGTCAGAGGTAAGTTTTTTACACAGAGAGTGGTGGGTGCATGGAACACACTGCTTGCAGAGGTTGTGGGAGCAGATACATTAGGGACATTTAAGAGACTATTAGATAGGCAGAAGAATGATAGAAAAATGGAGGGCTATGTGGGAAGGAATGGTTAGATAGATCTTGTAGCAGGATAAAATGTTGGCACAACATCATGGGCCGAAGGGATTGTACTGTACTGTAATGTTCTATGTTAGTAACATCTGGTGGCTCTGACATCCACCATCATGAAGTGCTTCGAGAGGCTGGTCATTGCACACATCAACTCCAGCCTCCCAGACAACCTTGACCCACTGCAATTTGCCTACCACCAAAACAGGTCTACAGTGGACGCCATCTCCCTGGCCCTACACTCATCTCTGGAACATCTGGACAGTAAAGACACCTAAGTTAGACTATTGTTTATTGACTACAGCTCCACCTTCAATACTATAATTCCAAGCAAACTCATCACCAAACTCAAAGACCTGGGACTCAACACCTCCCTCTGTAACTAGATCCTTGACTTTCTAACCAACAGACCACAATCAGTGAGGATAGGCAGCAATACCTCCAGCAAGATTATTCTCAACACAAGTGCCCCACAAGGCTGCATCCTCAGCCCTCTACTCTACTCCCTATACACTCATGACTGTGTGGCCAGATTCTGCTCTAACTCCATCTACAAGTTTGCAGATGATACCACCGTAGTAGGCCTATCTCAAACGGCGATGAGTCAGAGTACAGGAAGGAGATAGAGAGCTTAGTGGAATGGTGTCATGACAACAACCTTTCACTCAATGTTAGCAAAATAAAAGAGCTGGTCATTGACTTCAGGTGCATATACAGGCAGTGTACATGCACCTGTCTACATCAATGGTGCTGAGGTCGAGAGGTTTAAGAGCTTCAAGTTTCTAGAAGTGAACATCACCAATAGCCTGTCCTGGTCCAACCACATAGACACCATGGCCAAGAAAGCTCACCAGCTCCTCTACCTCCTCAGGAGGTTAAAGAAATTTGGCATGTCCCCTATGACACTCACCAACTTTTATCGATGCACAATAGAAAGCATTCTATCTGGATGCATCATGGCTTGGTATGGCAACTGCTCTGCTTAGGACTGCAAGAAACTGCAGAGAGTTGTGGACACAGCCCAGCACATCAAGGAAACCAGCCTCCCCTCCACAGACTCTGTTTATACCTCTCACTGCCTTGGTGAAGCAGCCAGCATAATCAAAGACCCCATTGACCTGGGTCATTCTTTCTTCTCTCATCTCCCATCAGGCAGAAGATATAGGAATCTGAAGGCACATACCACCAGGCTCAAGGACAACTTCTATCCCACTATGATAAGACTATTGAACAGTTCCCTTATATGATGATGGACTGTTGACCTCACAATCTACCTTGTTATGACCTTGCACCTTACTGTCTACCTGCAATGCACTTCCTTATGGCTGTGACACTTGTATTCTGTTATTATTTTTACCCTGTACTACCTCAATTGATCTGTACACACAGTATGCAAGACAAGTTTTTCACTGGACCTCGGTACGAGTGACAACAATAAACCAATACCAATACTTATACTCTTTTCAATGTGTTCTGTTATTACATCCTTCATTACAGATTCCAGCAACGTTCCCACCACTGACATCAGGCCAATAGTTTGGTAGTTCTCTTTCTTTGCTGTTTCCTTTCTTAAATAGTGGGCTCACCTGTGCTACCTTCAAATCCATAAGGACAGGTCTAGAATGCATAGAATTGTGGAAAATAATATTCAGAACATCTATTATCTTTAAAGCAATCTCTTTCAAAATTTGAAATTTGGGATTTATCACCTTCCCAGATTTGGCCGTGCCTTATGAAGTTCAGGTGCCCTGCTTGGCCACCACTTGCACCAGTCTGGTTCACTAGTGCAGCCCTGCATCCAGTGTCAAGGTCAACTGTCACATCTGTGATTCACTGTCATGACAACAATCAGTGGTTCTACACATGCTGTCAGACCCTTTTTCATCAAACGCTGTGAACACTTCCTCTGCGTTCTCACGCTTTCAGTATGTGTTGTGAATGGTGGAAACTTTAGAGATGTTCAACACCTTACTTTAATTTCTGACTTTCATTTTGTTTGCTCAACTTTATTCAAACTGCTGGTGACGGGGCCTTTTAAACCATGTTTGGATGGCATGTTTCCTTCAAAATCGCGTCAGTCTTTGCTTACCTCTTTAAAATGATGTTCAGTTTGCTGCTAGTCCCCTGTACACACTGCTACATGGAACAGAAGGTCTCATTTACAACTCCTGCACGTTCTTTACTTGGCACTTCCACTACTTAGATTCACCTCTGATGTCAACTGCTTCTGTATCCAGATGTCATTAGTTCTATGAACTAACCCTTGTGAGAGGGTGCACTGCCATAATTAGAGGCTTGTGATAACTTCCTCAGTTCAGCTACAAACTCAGTCATTGTTTCACTAGGATTTCTTAACCGTGAATCAGACTTAAAACTTTGCACAATCTGGCAAGGCTTCAGGTTAAAGTGATTCTCCAACAAATCTACCAATTCCTTAAACTTTTTATTACTGAGTTTCTCCAGGGTCAACAGGTCTCCCATTAGACCATATGTCAGGTCTCCCACCAGACTAATTAGGAGTGACCTCTGTTTATGTTCATCATTAACATTGTTTATGGCTGAGAAGTGCAATAGAATTGTGCAATATTCCTCCGATGTCTGGGTCAAGAGTCAAGTGCTGCAATCAACCCCTTTGTTGTGGTCATTTACCTTTCCTTATTTTTTCCTTAAAGAGGATGGTTGTTAGACTGTCCTTCTCTCTCTGTGGTTTTGTTTTGAAAAAGAGTCTCTCTTCGGTGCTACCTTCCTCAGATCTGATGCTGAGGTACATGCAATGTCATCACATAATCACTGATGGAATGTGTATGGACATCAAGGAACCGTTAAGGGAGAAGGTGTGATTCCCAGGAATATACTGCCCACTTGAATGCACAACAGGTGTCTAGCAAAATCAAGCCAACACAATGTTCAGCCTGTGACTGATACAGATGTAAGAGTCACCCAAAAGGCCACGGGCTAACATCAGTGCTACCTTGCATTCCTGTATTGTTTAGATTGTTTACTTAAGATTGCCGATGACTATTGGTCAGCTTCCTACTGTAGAAACTGTTGGTTTGTGAAAAGCTACCAATCCAATGTCAGATTGTATCTTTGGGTGGTTCCATTCCAACACCAGTTTGGTGTATGTTGACATCAGTCCATTTCATACCTCTTTGGCGAGAAGTAAGATTAGCAAAAATTCAGATGGGTGTGAAAGATCAGGGTGAACAGCTCCCAAACTCTCTGTCTCTTCACCTAAAGAATTAACACCAGGGCATGAAGTCATAAAATTGACTGAAAATATCCAAAAATCTGAAACACTTGATAATGCAGCTCCATAAATTTCTAAATCACTGTGCACCTTTGCTGACTCCTTCAATGCATTGGGTTGGAATCACCTGGAACAGAGAGTATATTTATGTAGAAAGAGACATTTCTGAAAAGTGGCAGTTAAGCTTAATGCTGAATATGAAAACGTTTTTCTGTTTCAGTTACTTGGTGAATTGGCTCTGTGAAGGAATGTGGTTTATTTCCTGTGCTGGGTTGCAGTTACTGGAGCCTCACAGATCAGCGGCCCAATGCAAGGCAATGAATGGAGCCATTTTTCACGAGGTGTTTTGCTCTCTGAGGCAATAAACCAAAATAATCAACGGCTAGGTGAGCATACTATGGTTGAATTACAGGCACTGTGAGCTCTGATCAGAATCCATCAATACATCCCCTAAATAAGAAGACTGAAACAAACAGCAAGTAACTAAGGAAGGTTAATGGAATACTGGCCCTTATTGCAAGGGGTATGGAATATAAAAGTAGGGGTTCTTAATCAGCTTTACAGGCCGCTGGTGAGCCTGTAAGGTGAGCCTAGGAAGGTGGTGGTGCTCATCACATTGTTATTGGAAAATGTTGTCCTAATTTCCTCATTTCCTTAAAGCAATGAAGTTTTCACCAATTTATGAACATACAGTACTTGGGAAAGGAGGCTTCTGCATTTCCTTTGGAAATATTCTCTACTTTACTGTGAAGTTTTCCTGCACACACCATGCAGCACCTCCTAAATCTCTGACCTCCAACATTTTGAAGGACAAAGTAGCAGGAAATAGAGTCTGCCCTTTAAATCTCACACCTTTCTCACGAGGAAACATCCTCCATCGTCACTGGATCTAGATCACCAGGGCCATAGGAATGCCTTTACAGGGAGGACTACAGAGCCCAAGAGATTGGCTCAACACCAACTTCTCAAGAACAATTACGGTTGGGAAATAATAATAAATCCCCTGTTCACATCGTGTAAATGTGGAGTGTGAATCTTAAAAGGAACTGCCAGATTTTTGTGTAGCGAGTGCAGGTGGGGTTGGTTGTGGTGATCATAAGACTGTAAGACATAGGAGCAGAATTAGGCCTTTCAGTCCATCAAGTCTGCTCCACCATTCAATCATGGCTGTTTTTTTTCAACCCCATTGTCCCATCTTCTTCCCATAACTCTTAACTCCCCTACCCATGAAGAACCTATCAACCTCCGCTTTAAGTATACCCAATGACTTGGCCTCCACAGCCGTCTGTGGCAATGAATTCCACAGATTCATCATCCTTTGGCTGAAGAAATTCCTTTTCATCTCAGTTCTAAAGGAATGTCCCTCTATTCTGAGGCTGTGCCCTCGGGTCCTAGACTCTCCCACTGATGGAAACATCCTGTCCATGTCCACTCTGTCCAGGCCTCTCAGTATCCAGTAGGTTTCAATGAGATCCCCCCTCATCCTGCTGAACTCCAGTGAGTACAGGCCCAGAGACATCAAACACTCCTCATACGTTAAGCCTTTCTTTCCTGGGATCATTCTTGTGAACCTCCTCTGGACCCCCTCCAGGGTCAGCACATCTTTCCTTAGATAAGGGGCCTAAAATGGCTCACAATATTCCAAATGAGGTCTGACCAATGCCTTATAAAGCCTCAGCAGTACATCCTTGCTTTTATATTCTAGTGCTCTGGAAATGAATGCTGATGTCGAGGCAGTTGCCTCTTGTGGCATTCACCACTGCAATTCAGCGCAGAATTGAGTCCCAGGTTGCTGGAGCCTTTCATGATTTTTTTTGTGGCTCTTGTGTGAATTATCTCCAATAGCTGAAATCTCTTTTGTATGTAGGTACCAGAACTTGTCACAGAATTCAAGCTGTGGCTCAAGCACTGAGCAAGACTGGCTCTGATCCAGAACTCTGTTTGTGGATTACACCCCCTCACCCCGATGACTGGTCTCTGAGAGTCACTGTGGCTGAAACTTATTTATTGACTTCCTCAGAATCCATCTCAGACTCTCTTGAAACCTTTAAATTTTGAGCTCCTTTCCCAACAGGTTATTTCCAATGGTGTAACACCGATAAATATATCCATGAAGAAAGCTTAACTGCTCTGGGGAAATTTGGAAATTAGGGAATGTTTTCCAGTAATGATATAAATAATATCAGGAGATATCAGATGTAATGAAACACAAAAGCAAAGGAGTTTGAAGTCTTTTGCCAAAAGAAACATAGAAAAACTACAGCACAATTCAGACTCTTTGGCCCACAAAGCTGTGCTGAACATGTCCCTACCCTAGAAATTACTAGGTTTACCCATAGCCCCCTATTTTACTCAGCTCTACGTACCAATCTTTAACAGTCTCTTGAAAGACCCTATCGTATCCGCCTCCATCGCTGTTTCCGGCAGCCCATTCCATGCACTCACCACTCTCTGAGTAAAAAACCTACCCCTGACATCTCCTCTATATCTACTCCCCAGCACCTTAAAGACATGAATTGAATTTGCAAACAAGAAGTTACATTAATGATCAACTTAATGAACTCCTTGGTATTCCTGTATAAAGCCTGGCTCTTGCATCCAATTGGCAGGACACCAGTGCACTATTTGTGTCAGCAATTCCCAGCAGAAGTATGCAGCATTGTCAAAGGTGCTGACCTCCTCTTGAAACGATAAACTAGTGGTCATTCTCTGTTAGGGTGGCCCACTGGCACAGCGGGTAGAGCCACGCCTCACAGCTCTAGCGATCCAGGTTCAACCCTGACCTTGGGTGCTATCTGTGTGGAGTTTGCACATTTCCTTCTGACTGCCTGGGTTTCCCCCGGGTGCTTCAGTTACCTCCCACATCCCAAAGACATGCGGGTTGATAGGTTAATTGGCCGCTGTAAATTGCCCCAAGTGTGTGGGTGAGTGGTGGCATTGTGGGGAAATTGAAGAGAATAGGGAGGGAATAAACTGTAGGGAAAAGTAGTGGGGGATGGGAATGCTCTGTGAGCTGGCAGAGACTCAATGGGCTGAGAGGCCTCTGTCTCTCTTGTAAGGAAAAATGGAAATAATTCAACATGGTAAAATGACTGAAGTAATCAACCAATGTCGAGGCTGTCTTCCAGAACATTCCTTCACTCTCAGCTGCTCGAAATCTGTGAGGTTACACTAATTAGCTAGACCCACAGTGAGCACTTACTCTAACCCACCATGGTTCTGATGGAATCACTGTCTCCTCCCCAGCCCCACTTCCTCAGCCAATGAAATTCCAAAAAAAGTGCAGATGCTGAAAATCTGAAACAAAACACTGCAAACACTCAGCAGGTTGGGCAGCATCTGTGGAAGGAGAAACAGAAGACCCAAAGGAAGGTCCAGAGTTTTTCTAGCACTTTCTGTTCCATCTTTTGCTTGCTAAAGACAATGCCACCATCTAGTGGCAGAAAGGAGGACATCGAGCTAAAGCAAAATGCAAACTTGTGTGGTTACTGGAAAAGCTAAAGTTACCCAGGATGGTCAGTGTGTGTGGACACAGGTTAATCTTGGAGTTACCCAGGATGGTCAGTGTGTGTGGACACAGGTTAATGCTTCAGTTCAATGACCTCTCATCAGACAGTTCTGACAAAACGTCACTGTGCTCAAAGATTACCTCTACGTCCCACAAAGGGCAGACTTGAAGTTTGAGCACACAACCAACAGCATCAGACAGGGTTCCAATGCTTGTGAGCCACCCAATCCTAATCCAAAGCTCCAGGAAGATATCACTCCATTTGCTTATATTTTGTTCATTCTTCCCTTCGGATTCCTCTGGATGGTTTTCCCAGGATCAAACTACTGCAAACCATGGAATCAGACAGTCACAGGAGGAGGCCATTCTGCCCAACTTGTCCATGCCAGCCAGAAATTGACATCAGAGTATTTCCACTTCCCAGCTCTTGGTCTGTGGCCCTGCAGTTCTTGAGGAGCTGCTTAAATGTGATGAGGGATTTGCCTCTTCCACCACCTCTTCAGACCTCGCCACTCATTACGTTAAGTAATTCTTTCCCAACTGCCTTTAATACCCCTATCATAAAAACATTTACACCACTTGGCCTGCTCCACCATCTAAAATGGTCACGGCTGATCTGACCGTAACCTCAATTCCACATTCATGTCTTCCTGTGGTGACCTTTCCCCCCTCACTTATTGTGTACCTATCTACTTCTACATTAAAAACATTCAAGGATACTGCCTCCACCAAGCCTTTGAGACAGAGAGTTCCAAAGACTCACCACCCTCTGAAAGAATTTAAGTTCACCTCTGTCTGAAACTGGTGACCTTTTATTTTTAAACAGTGACCTCAAGTTCTAGATTTTCCACAAGAGGAGACATCCTCTCCACACCCACCCTGGGTCCTATCTTTACCCAAATACCAATTCAAATCTATGCCTCCTGGTCCAAGGGAAATGGTTTCTACCCTTTCTACCTATTGTGGCCTCTCTTGATAATACATTTCATTTCCTTGTAACAAATGGGTTCCGTTTTTACAGACGTTCTTAAGGCAATTTTGTCCATAAGCTGGAAAATACACAAAAATCAGTTGATATGGTAACCACATCTCCAATGTCATGAATGGCATCAAAAGCACTTAAGACTGATAAGAAAGAACAATTGCTAAATGTGCAGAGAGAGAGGAAACTAGTTCTGTTGTTCGTAGGAACGAATGTATGTACGTACATCGGACTTTTCAATTTAATAATATTATGGAACCTTGTTCATATGTACAGGGTTGTCCATAAAACGGGCATTTTAAACACCTCAATTCAATCTTCCCTCCGTCTCCTTTTTTCCAACGAGGGCTGCACCAGGGTAGACAGTCTCTTCTCATAACTATAGTTCTTCAGTGCTGATATCATCCTTGAAATCCCCCCTTCATCTTCTCCCATGTGAGGGCCTCCTTCCCTTCAGTGTAGTGACCAGAACTGCACACAGTACGAAAGAACTGTACGCAATAGATCTGACAAGAATAGCCAACAAGACTGTCCGTTACAGGCGGTGGTACCTCCTGGGGCAGCATTATTGGAAGAATGTTAAAGCGGATGTGGTCTTCCCTGTAGTGAGTCACAAAATGATCCTGGCCCATTGAATCCCTGATGGCTCTCTGTACAACAATCCATTCAGTTCCATTCCCCTCCTCTCTACCCATTGTACTGCAAATTATTTATCCTCCAGAACCTATTCCCTATCCAATTCCCTTTGGAAAGAAAAACAGAGAATGCTGGAATACTCAACAGGTGAAGCAGCATCACTGGGGAGAGAAACTACTTGCTGTGTTGTCAGTTTCCCTCCTGAACTTCCCTTCTCTGATTTCTCAGCTTCAGACCTCTATGGCCCCATTTGTATCAAGTCAGAGTCCAAGATGACATTGAACTCTTCTGCTGCCTTCAGCTCTGTGCCCATTTCTTTGGCCAAGACCCCTCCCTCCAGACTGTGAACTCTTTCTCCTATTTCCCAAATTCCTGATTCAACTGAGCTCCTCCTCCAGCCTCTTAATCTCTCAACATCTATTCATCACTAACCGCCAAGGCGACATTGACTATCAACTACCTTGATTCCCATTGTTTGAGAACTGCCCCCCTGAAGTTGTAGCATTCCATCACCAAACTTCTACCTCACATTCCTGCTCATACTACTGGACCGACATGCCACCACTGATCATTGTCTCCAAGACCTCATTTCCTCAGCAGATCTTCCCTCCATAGCCCCCCAACTTCCCCAACCCTGCACAGCCCTCTCCTACCTCCTCCTTAAGATCCACAAGTGGGGCAGTTCAGACAATTTTTAGCCTGCACTTGCCTCATCAAAATTTTCCAGTTTCAGGTAACCCAAACCCTGTATTTCTTACCCATACTTACCAGTCCACTTAGGTTCTCTCTCCCTTTGTTCACCTTTTCCACCCCCTTTATTACCTAGATTTGTTTCCCCCACCTTACCACTTCTATCTGCCTTTCATCCACACACCTATCCACCCGGGCTTCTTTTCCCTTGGACAACCGTTCCTATCCGTCTGCGCAGCATCCCTCCCCTATCTGGTTAAACCTATCACCCACCAGCCCCTGTCTCCCACCCCCCTCCCCACCTGGTTCCATCTGCCCAGAAGATATAACATCAGATAAGATATTTATTTATTAATCACATGTATATCAAAACACACAGTAAAATGCATCTTTTTGTGTTACTGAGAATGTGCTGGGGGCAGTGCACAAGTGTTGCCACTCTTCCGGCGCCAACATAGCGTGCCCACAGCTCCTAACCTGTACGTTTTTGGAATGTGGGAGGAAACCAGAGCACCCGGAGGAAACCCACGCAGACACAGGGAGAACATACAAACTCCTTACAGACAGCAGCGGGAATTAAATCTGGGTCGCTGGCGCTGTAAAGCATTACTCTAACCACTACACTACCGTGCTCCCCTCATCTGGTTCCACCTATCACTTAGTAGCCCCTGTCTCACCCCTCCCTCTTACCACTTTTTACTGGCTATCTCCCTTGACACCCTCAGTCCCAATGCAGGGTCTCGACCTGAAGTCGAGGACTGCTGCACGCAAATCTGGTGATCTTAATCTGTACAAGAAATCCAGATATGACCTTTGGAAAGCTATCAGGGATGCCAAGAGGCAATAATGACTCAAAATAGAGTCCCAGACCAGCCATCAGCTATGGCAGGGCTTACATGCCATAACAGGCTACAAGATGAAGTCGGGCTGCATAGTTAACAACAGCGCATCCCTTCCTGATGAACTTAACGCATTCTATGCATGTTTTGAACAGAAGGGAAGTGGATTGTCATCACCCACCCTGGCAGCCTCAAATGCAACTGAACCTGTGATCACCGTTGAGGACGTAAGATCAGTCTTCCGGAGACCGAACACGAGGAAAGCATCTGGCCCAGAAGGTGTCCCTGGCTGTGTGCTCAGATCTTGTGCTGATCAGCTGGCAGAAGTATTTGCAGACATATTTAAACTCTCTCTGCTTCAATCTCAGGTTCCCACCTGTTTTAAGAAGACCACTATCATCCCGGTACTGAAGAAAAGCAAGGTAACATGCCTCAATGACTACCGACCAGTGGCTCTGACATCCACCAGAATGAAGTGCTTTGAGAGGTTGGTCATGGCACGCATCAGCTCCAGCCTACCAGACAACCTGGAACCATTGCAATTCACCTATCGGCGAAACAGGTCTACAGCAGATGCCATCTCCCTGGCCCCACACTCAGCTCTGGAGCATCTGGACAGTAAAGACACCTACGTTAGACTATTGTTTATTGACTACAGCTCTGCCTTCAATACAAAAATTCCAAGCAAACTTGTCACCAAACTCCAAGACCCAGGACTCAACACTTCCCTCTGTAACTGGATCCTTGACTTTCTAACCAATAGACCACAATCAGTGAGGATAGGCAGCAATACCCCCGGCACGATTATTCTCAACACTGGTGCCCCACAGGGCTGCATCCTATACACTCATGACTGTGTGGCCAGATTCTGCTCTAACTCCATCTACAAGTTTGCAGATGATACCACTGCTGTAGGCCATATCTCAATCGGCGATAAGTCCCAGTACAGGAAGGAGATAGAGAGCTTCATGGAATGGTGTCATGACAACAACCTTTCCTTCAATGTCAACAAAACAAAAGAGCTGGTCATTGATTTCAGGAAAGGGGGAGGTGTACATGTACCTGTCTACATCAATGGTGCTGAGGTCAAGAGGGTCGAGAGCTTCAAATTCCTGGGAGTGAACATCACCAACAGCCTGTCCTGGTCAAATCACGTAGATGCCACAGTCAAGAAAGCTCACCAGCGCCTCTGCTTCCTCAGGAGGCTAAAGAAATTCAGTTTGTCCCCTTCGACTATCACCAACTTCTATCGATGCATGATAGAAAGCATCCTATCTGGATGCATCACAGCTTGGTACGGCAACTGCTCTGCCTAGGACCGCAAGAAACTGCAGAGAGTTGTGGACACAGCCCAGTGCATCACAGACACCAGCCTCCCCTCCTTGGACTCTGTCTTTGCCTCTCGTTGTCTTGGTGAAGCAGCCAGCATAATCGAAGACCCCACCCACCCAGGTCATTCTCTCTTCTCTCCTCTTCCATTGGGTAGAAGATACAAGAGCCTGAGGGCACGTACCACCAGACTTAAGGACAGCTTCTACCCCACTGTGATAAGACTATTGAACGGTTCCCTTATACGATGAGATGGACTCTGACCTCATGATCTACCTTGTTGTGACCTTGCACCCTATTGCACTGCACTTTCTCTGTAGCTGTGACACTTTACTCTGTACTGTTATTGTTTTTACCTGTACTACCTCAATGCACTCTGTGCTACCTCAATGCACTCTGTACTAACCCAATGTAACTGCACTGTGTAATGAATTGACCTGTACGATCGGTATGCAAGACAAGTTTTTCACTGTACCTCGGTACAAGTGACAATAATAAACCAATACCAACACCAATACCAAAGCGCCAACCATCCCTTTGCCTCCACAGATGCTGCTTGATGCGCTGTTCCCCCAGAAGTTTGTTTTTTTGCTCCAGATTCCAGCATCTGCAGTCTCTTGTGTCTCTGTTGTTCTTCTGCAGTTTGGCCTGTCAACATTTGGTTCCAATTTACCTCGCAGATCCATTCTCACCCCTTTGAAATTGGCCTCATTCCCAATAATTGTTTTTACTTTGGATTGCTCCTTCTCTCCTCCTTTTTCACAGCTAATGTGAATCTTATGGTGTTTTGATCATCATCTTCTAAATATTCCACAACTGAAATTGATGCATCCGACCCATCTCATTTCCTAGAACCAGATCTGGCAATTCCACCTTGCTTGTTGAATAGGGTTCACCTGGTCCTCACCTTCCACGCCACCAGCATCCAGTATAAATTCACAGTGCATTGTAGCAGTTATTTGATGCATCATTGTTCTGACACCAAGTGCTACCAAACACAGACTGCACCGGGTGAGGATGGGAGCTACAGGTGGAACATTGGGTAGGTCAGAAAATGGAGACAAAAGCAAAGAGAGGCACAGATTAAGTGAGAAAGAAAAGATCACGGCAAGAATGAAGTGGATGCAACAGAGATGCTGGAGTGAGAGAAAGATCAGTTCCGCCGTACAACTTCATGCTCAGGAATGGAGGTGTCCCTCAGAACTTGATGTTAACAACACATCAGTAAAGATGTGTTCCAGATCTTAACCACAATCATCTTAGTTTCTAATCAGGCCACAGTTAGATTTATTACAGTTGTGTGAGTAACAGACTGGGCCCAGCTCTGCTTGGGGTTATAAACTACAGTTGCAGGGCTGCAGGGGAGTGGACTCTGATGCCAGGGGCCATGGTTTCAGTGTGGCAGCTTCCGGCAGTCAGGCCAGACTGAACCCAGCACACTCGTATTCTGCTGCCTCTCCAAACTGTGACACAAGCACACCCTGGTCCTTCAGAAACAGCCATGTGGTCATCCTACCAGAACAGCTTTGGATTTGAATTCTAGGGATGTTCAAGCCAGAGGTCTACAGGTGACCAAAAAGATAGAGTAAAATGGAGCAGAAGAAAAAGAATATAACAGATGCTAGGTAGTTAATCCTAGTGAGAACCAGACTGACTTCAGAACCTCTCAGGGAAAATTCACAAAGAAAATAAGAGAAAAAAAAATGAAAGTAATGGAAATGATGGCAACAAACATGAAGGTGAACCCAAAAATTGTCTACAAGTGATCATAGCAGTGATTACATGTGATCAGGAAAACAGCTATAAGAGGAGAGATGGAGCCAAATAATGAGCTGGTGGAAGAACTCAGTGGGTCAGGCTGCATCTGTGGAGGGAAGTGGACAGTCGACGTTTTGGGTTGGGACCCTTCATCTGGATTGTGGAGTCAATCAGAAATTTACTCAGGCATGCTGCTGCGGTGCTAAGTGAATGCATCAGTCCTGACCAGGGAACAGGATGCTGCTGGAGTCACAGCAAAGGAGGGTACTGTTGAGATTCTGGATTGGTTAAAAATTGTTAAAGAGGAGGTGCTAGAAAGACCATCTGCAATTAAAATGGATAAATCACTTGGCCCAGATGGTGTGCATCTGATGCTGAGGGAGGAAACACAGATTCCCTTGTTCAGGAAGGGAAGACAGGATAAATCCAGTAACTATCACCAATTAGTTTCATCTCAAAGTCAGCAAGGATTTGTTAAAGGCAAATTATGTATAAATAACTTGACAGAGCTTTTAATGAAGTAACAGAAAGAGTCAATGAAGGAAATGCGGTTGATGTGGAACCTATGGACTTCCAAAAGGGAATTTGATAAGGTGCCACATAATAGAGTTGTTATTGAGATTGAGGAGGCCGTGGCAACACAAAAATGCATTGGGTAAGTAACATGGAACAGAGAGTGTAAGTGAAAGGTTGTTTTGGGGCTGCCTGGGTCCGGTACTAGTAGAGAACCAAAATAACGTGAGATTTGTTTTTACACAGCAAGGGATAAGTGCTTGGAATGCTCTGCCAGGGATGGTATAGAAACATAGAAAACCAGAAGCAATAAGCCATTCAGCTCTCTGAGTCTGCTCCTCCAGTCAATATGGTCATTGCTGACCTACTATCTCAATACCAAATCTCCACTCTCTCCTCAAATCCCTTAATGCCTTTTGCATCTAGAAGTGTATCTGTCTCCTTCTTAAATATATTCAACAACTTAGCCTCTATAGCCCTCCCTGGTAGAGAATTTCACAGGCTCAGCATCTTCTGAGTGAAGAAATTTCTCCTCATCTCAGTCCTAAATGTCTTATTCTGTATCAGAATCAGGTTTATTATCACTGACATACCGTGAAATGTGTTGTTTTGCAGCAGCAATACAGTGCAAGACATAAAAATTACTTTAAGTTACAAAAATAAATAAATAGTGCAAAGGAGGAATAATGAGGTAGTGTTCATGGACCGTTCAGAAATCTGATGGTGGAGGGGAAGAAGCTGTTCCTGAAATGTTGAGTGTGGGTTTTCAGGATCCTGTACCTCCTCCCCTATGGTAGTAACTTGAAGAGGGCATATCCCAGATGGTGAGGGTCCTTAATGATGGATGCTGCCTTTTTGAGGCACCACCTCTTGAAGATGTCCTCAATGGCAGGGAGGGTTGTGACCTTGATGGAGGTGGCGGAGTCTACAACCCTTTGCTTCCTCTTTCAATCCTGTGCATTGGGGCCTCCATACCAGGCAGTGATGCAACCAGTCAGAATGCTCTCCACCATAAATCTGCAGAAATTTGCAAGAGTCTCTGTATCCTGAGATAATGACTACCCCAGCCAAGGGAAACATCTTCCCTTAATCCAGCCCATTGAGCCCTTCCTGAATTTCCCCTTTTATACTTCTAAACTCTAGTGAATACAGCTCTAGTTGTTCCAACCCCTCTTCATACAATGTTCCTGCCATCCCAGCAGTTAGTCTGGTGAACCTTTGCTGCACCTCCTCTATAAATAGAATATTTTTTCTTAAAAAAAAGTAATCAGGGAAGTTTTAATTGTAGTCCTCAAAAGGGAGCTGGACAAGCATCCAAAATGAAAGGATCTGCTGTTTCTAAGAGGAGAGATTGGATCGCTCTCACACCAAGTTGGTACAAACCTGATGGGATGAATGGCCTCCCTTTGTGCTGTAATCACCCTGTGATTTATTGTCTGAGTGGGTTTAAACATTGTGCAATCATCAGTGAACATCCCCAGTTCTGACCTCATGATGGAGGCAAGTTTGTCAGTGAAACAACTGAAGATGGTTAGCCCTAGGACCCTGTCCCTCAGGAACTCTTGCAATGATACCCTGGGGCTGGAGGATTAACTTCCAACAATCATAGTTGTCTTCTATTGTGTGCCCACTGACTTCAGTTTTACCAGGCTCCTTGACACCACACTTGGCCAAATGATGGCTTGATGTCAAGGAAGTCACTCTCACCTCACCTCTGGAATCCAATCCTTTGACCTGTGTTTGAACTGAGGCTGTGATGACCTCTGGTGCCAAGTGATCCCGTGTGCTGGTGAGCAAGTAGCACTTGACAGCACTGTCAACCACACATTTCATCGCTTAGCTGATGATAAAAGACTAGAGTGTTTGATGGCAATTAGCTGGATTGGATTTGTTGTAACTTTTGTCAGCTGGATGTACTTTGGAATTTTCCACCGTATTGGATAATAAAACTAAGTGCAGGTTCAGGATGAACATGGAACTTGAATGCTTAATAATGTGTCATTGGTTTGAGGAACAAAATCCACTGATATATTCCTGGTCACTGTTGCCATCACTTTAATTTCAAGCTGTGTTCCTGTGTCTCCAGCCATGGAGCTGCCAACAAGCATGGAGAGAGTGGCCAAAGATATCTTTACAGAAACGTCAAATCTTGCTAATCCTTTACATTCCTTGATTATGTGTGCGGGGGGGGGGGGGGTATGAGTGTGTTTGGTTATGTGAATGTGTCTGTGTAAATGTTGGTCATCACCATGTTCACCTGTTACCTGGTGGATTAGCCTGGGATCGTGCTAGCTTGCTGGAGTTGAAAACCAGCAACATTCAACCTTCCTCCCTCCACTGGCAGCAGCAGTGATGTTGCCAAGTGGCCTGTATTTATGGAAAGGCCCAGTCACAGAGGCTGTTCACTCAAGTCACCCACTGCTGACCCAATGATGCAAGAACCTCTCTCTTTATGGGAATTTGATGCCAGCCCCTACTGAAACAATCTCCACCCCCATAAAGGCAGACAGGATAGTTTCTTGGTACAGCAGTGTGAGGCTAGAGGATGACTGTAGTCTCCCAACATACTAATGGCAGGCTGTACCCATTCAAATCTGGCCCAATGGGCAAATCTTTGATGGGAACAGCAGGATAAAGGCTGCAAATGTTGGAAATGGATCCAAAGTTTTCACATCAGGTGTTCATAATCAGGTTTGGAAATTCGGGAACTGGGTTTTGGACATCAGAGCTCAGAAACCAGGGTCAGAGGCTTGGGGTTCTTGGATCCTGAGGTTCAAGGACTTGACCTGGGTTAACAGGTTGGCAGTCCTGGGATTCAGCACCTGGTTTAAGTGACTGCTGATAAGAAATCTGAGAATTGAAGGCTGGAATTTAAGAGTGTGGGGTTCAGAATCTGGATTCCCTGGGACTCAGTAGATGATTCTCAGAATCTGAACTGGGGTTACTGAACCTGAAGTCAGGCCCAACAGGAGAAGGTGTAAAGGTATGAGCTTCAGGGTCTGGGGGGGGGGGGGGGCGGGGTTCAGGACCAAGAAACAGCATAGGAACATTCAAATCCAGATGAGTCCAGATGCAGAGTTTTGACCTGAAACGTTGACTGTCCATTGCCCTGCATAGATGCTGCCTGACGTGCTGAGTTCCTCCAGCTTTTTCTTTGTTGCTCCAGATTCCAGCATCTGCAATCTCTTGTGTCTCCTAGGTGTCCAGGGGTTCATTGTAAAACTCCAATAATCCGGCAGCCTGAGGACTTTGGTGGTTCCAGACAGGGAGATCTTCCAGACTATTAGATGTTACTCATATTGCACATTTATTTCACTTGTTTTACATGCTGCACAGTGGTATTATAAATCTTGCAGTGAACCCAATGAGTTCCTGACCCCTGATGTTCTGCATCCCAGTCCTGGCCAAACAGCCAGCCCTTAGTTTGGACACCTGCAGGCTGGAACCCAGGCTCACATTCTAGACCAATGAGTGAGCCAAATGCTGGACCATGTGAATTTCCAAAGAATTGGCTGCTGGATTATCAGAAGCTTACTCTATATAGGTCTGGGAATTCAGGGTTAGATGGTCAGTGTTTGGGAAATTAGGGATAGGTGTCTGAGATCAGACCCTGTGTGCCCAGGCTTGGGCTTCTTGGTTTGGCTGTTCAATCTATGTGTGGTCAATATCACTGGGACTGGTTCGGTGTTTAGGGATCATGGGGTTCAGATCTGGGGGTGAGTGTTTGGCAGCTCAGGGTCTATGAGTTCGATTTCTGCAGAGTGGGGATCTGGGGCCAGTATGTGTGGGTCATGAAGGGGAATGAAGGTTTGGGACAGTATCGTAGCATTTATAATATGATGCTCACATTGTGAGATGAGTGTTTTTGGGTGTTCATTAGTTGGGGTTTTGGTTCAATTTCAGGATTCAGGGACTGGGTGAGAGTCGAGGACTCCAGGGATCAAATGTTTGGGCTTCAGTTTTCAGGTTCAGGGTTGGGGGTCGACAGGCTGGGATTCAAAGTTGGGCCTAGGATCTGGGGGTTTGGGGGGGGAGTTGCTCAAGGTTGGGTCCACAGGCTGGGGGTTCAGGATCGTGTCTGTTGGGGGTTCAAGGTCAGGTCCAGGGCCTGGGGGTTCAGAATCAGGTCTAGGGTCTGGAGGTTCAAGATCAGGTCTAGGGTCTGGGGGTTCAAGGTCACGTCTAGGGTCTGGGTGTGCTCAAGACCGGATCCACGGGCTGGGGATTCAAGTCCAGTTGGGAATCTGAAGGTTTCAAGATCGTCAGTTTGGGGGTTCAGGTTTAGGTCCAGGATCTGGGGGCTACATCTGGTTGGGGTTCTGGGGGGTTCAAGTTTAGGTCAAGGATTCAGAGTCAGGTCAGGGTCCATGGTGCTGGATTCAAGGTTTAGGGTCCAGGGTCTGATGATCAAAGTGAGCTCAGGATTTGGGGATTGGGAGAGAGTTCAGGATTGGGGATTTAGGGCCCAGGCCTGGGATTCAGGGTTTAGGGCCCGGGGTTTGGGTTTCAAGGTTTGGGATCCAGGGTCTTGGGTCCAGGGTCAGTCTAGGGTCTGGCGGTTCAGGGGCCAATGACCGGGGTGGACTCCGGATATGGGGATGTCAGGGTTGGGGTCCTAGGGTTGGGGGTCTAGGGTTCAGGGGTGTGGGGTTCAAGGTTTGGGGGTTCAGGACCCCAGCTTGGGGCTGCTGTTTGAGCTCAGACCTCGGGTGCTTGTGACGTGGCGCTGAGGTTAGCGGTCTGGTGCCGGCGCGGCCGCTGGGAAAGTCGGCGGGAGGAGGGAGCGGATCGGATCGGCGATGCAGCGAGGTGAGGGGACGGGCCGGGGAAGGGGCGGGGCCAGGAAAGGGGCGGAGCAGGGTGCAGGAAAGGGGCGGGGCGGAAGGTTGGGAGCAGCCAATAGCAGGAGGACCCGGGGGCACACCCGGAGTGTGGGAAGGGCCGGGGGCGGGGCCAATAGAGGGGCGGAGTCGGGGAGGCAGTGGGGAGGAGAAGGGGTTTGGGCTGGAGTTGGCCAGGTAGGGGGCAGGGGATGGGGCTGTGGAGTAGGCAGTGAGGGGCTGGGGTGTGGGTAGTGAGGGGCTGGGGTGTGGGTAGTGAGGGGCTGGGGTGTGGGCAGTGAGGGGCTGAGGTGTGGGTAGTGAGGGGCTGGGGTGTGGGCAGTGAGGGGCTGGGGTGTGGGCAGTGAGGGGCTGGGATGTGGGCAGTGAGGGGCTGGGGTGTGGGTAGTGAGGGGCTGGGATGTGGGCAGTGAGGGGCTGGGGTGTGGGCAGTGAGGGGCTGGGGTGTGGGTAGTGAGGGGCTGGGGTGTGGGCAGTGAGGGGCTGAGGTGTGGGTAGTGAGGGGCTGGGGTGTGGGCAGTGAGGGGCTGGGATGTGGGCAGTGAGGGGCTGAGGTGTGGGCAGTGAGGGGCTGGGGTGTGGGCAGTGAGGGGCTGAGGTGTGGGCAGTGAGGGGAGAGTGGAGTGGTCACCCGCGGCTAGGGCATGGGCAGGGGAAGGACAGGAGGGTGTCTCTGCCTCAGGAAGTGAGTGAGTGGGTTGCTGTTTTGCTAACGGAGAATGTTTGCAACTTGGAGGAACCGATGAGTAAGTAAGATTTTTCAGGAGGGTAATAGAAAGAAAACAATGAAAGGCAACCGTACACTGCTGGAGTTGGGGTGGGGGATATCATGGGGACGTGTGAGCAACAAAGGTGGGTGATGAGTGATGGAAGAAATGTTTTCTGAAGGAGTTTGGTGGGAGTGGAGATGGTGGTAGATGTGATGGGCTTGAATTTTGGGGTCGGGTGGAGCCTAAGATGGGAACGTGATGGCAGCTTGTAATGTAGGAGAAGCAAAAGGTAAATGAATATTGAAATCACATTTGTGACTTGTTGGATTTGCAGCAAAGACTCCCTGAAAGATCAAATGGTTTTCAATCATTACCAATTAGCCGAACAATTTGAAAAGACGACGATGGGGCTCTGTCTGTGACCCTTCCTCTTCGAGACACTGAACCACGGTAACTTGACAAAGGCTCACTTTCCAATGTGCTGACAACAGACAGCTCCACACACTCGGCACCAGTCTGAAGGCCCTCAGAAGTGGGAACAGGAGGAGGTCACTCGGCCACTCCACCCTGCTCCAACATTCCATAGGGTCACGGCTCAGCTACCATTCCTCACTTTTCTGCCCTTTTCCCATAATCCTTGATTCCCTGATTAAAACAAAATCTATCTCAGCCTTAAATATACCCAAGGACTCTGTCCCATGGCCGTTGTGACAGGGAGTTTCAAAGACTCACAGCCCTTTGAGAAGAAATTTTTCCTCATCTCTGTTTTAAATGGGCCCCCCCTTAATCTGAGACCATTCCCTCCAGTTCTGGACTCTCGGTGTTTACCGTCTAGCCACTGAGAATCCTGCGTGTTTCAATGAGATCATCACTCATTCTTCTAAACTTCACTGAGTGGATTCCTAACCTGTTCAACCATTCCTTGTCGGACAACCCATCCATACCTCATATCACTCCAGTGAACCTTCTCTGAACAACCCCCAAAGAAATAAAGTCTTTCTTTAATTGGGTGACCAAAATTCAGGTAGAGGTTAAGAGGCATTTAGAGGGTGTTTAAGAGGCATTTAAACAGGCACAGGCGGGGACCTGAGGGATATAGACCATGTGTAGGCAGATGTGCAGTTAAATTGGCATCATGGTCGGCACAGGCATGGTGGGTGAATGGCCTGGAGCTGTGCTGTACTGTTCTAAAATTGTTTGCAGTACTCCAGATAAAGTCTCACCATTGCCTTGTACTGTTGCACTAAGACTTCTCTACTTCAACCCCCCTGAAGGAAGGGCTAACATCCCATCAGCCTTCTCTATTATGTGGATGGACAGGAGAAGCTGTAGTTGTTCTCCCTGAAGCAGAAGAGGCTATGAAAGGAATTGATAGAAGTACTTAAAATCCTGAGTATATGGGCAGAGCAGATAGGAAAAATAAGAAGCAGAGGACATTGAGTGATGGTGATTGTCAAATGACACAAAAGTGAGATGGGGAACAACAATTGTTAGGCAATGGATGGTTAGGGTCTGGAATACATTGCTGCGGTAGTTAGAGGCGGATCCAATCTTGGCATTCAAAAGGGAACAGACAAGTAGTTGAAAGGAAAAAGAATGCAGGCACATGGGGAAAGGGCAGGGAATGGTTCTGGCTGGTTTGTCCTTGTATAAAGCCAGCGCAGACTCAAGATACTGTAAAGTTTCCTGCGATTCTATGAGCTAGTTATCAGCAGTAAATAACCTGAAATTCACAAATAGTCAGTTACAGTAACAGTGAAAATACCAGATTGTATCAGAACCCATCTGTTTTAGGGCAGGAATCTGCCATCCTGTTCTTGTCTGGTCCACTGTGGTCAACCTGGTGTGCCACAACCGCCCTCGGCAATGGCCCAGTGAGCCATTTAGTTCAGCAGACGTTAGATACAAAAGAATGAGTGCGTGCTACTTGGTTTTGGTACCACTGTAACAAACGGAAGCTGTTTTAATTGTTTCCCAACTGGTTTTGATTCTGTATTTCAGAGTATGGCCATGTCTCCTCATCACCCGTCATTTACAAAGACTCTGAGCCATTTGTTTATGTCTGTAAATCCACACCGTCCTGTGAGGAAGCAGTACTCTGTTCCTGTGATCGAAGAGACAGCTTACACACCTCCGATGAAGAATGGGGGTGCCCAACCGCTGCTGAGCCCTCGGCCGGGCCGGGGCCTCTACACGAGAGACCTTGTCCGCAGGATGACCATGGCTGGGTGACTGTCTGTCCCTCAGACTGTTACCGCTCCTGTAAATGTGGCACTATGCCACAGTCTGCAATTTTCCCAGATACTTTATTGTCCTGTGCTCAAACGTCAGTCTCAGGGAAGAGCGGAACAGAAAAACAGTCAAGAAAGAAATGTTACTTGCAGAGGACCGGCATGTATGACATTGATGATCGGGAGACGGGTCCTTTGACAAGACCCTTTCCTCTGTGTAACTATCGAGGCTGCGGTGGCCCCCACGACCACGAAACTGTCGAAAGGCCGTGTTCGCATCAACATGAGCCACAGTCTCCAGACTGCCCCAGAACAAAGAACCTTTCCATCACCGAGCGCCCACGTGAAATGGCCAAGTCTCCGGGCGGGATGAAGGGAGGCTGCAGCTTGTTTGGTCTGGGAAGCAGTTGGGACGGCCGAGAGGACCAGAGCGGGCGCAGAGAGCTCAGCAGCGGCAACCAGCAGAATGACCTCTACCTCCGGGAAAAGGATGAGATCGGAACCACTTGCCTGTCCTACAAGCCGTCGCTCCTGCAGTCGGCGACGCTGGCCTCTGGAGAAGATGATTTCTGCAGGTCTTCGCGGAAACACGGTTCTAGGAAAGACCGGCAGGTAAGTGCAACCCCGTTACAAGCTGCATTGGAGTTCTGTTGGGTAATGTGTCTGGAACTTAAGAAAGGAATGTCATCTGCAGAGGCCAGCAACGTGTGACAGCGATCACAGCTGCGGCTGCGGCGGCGGCCTGTGTACCCTGAGGAGGGCCACCGGAGCAAAGATCAGAGCTGCCAAGTCGGAGTGTGGAAAGGTGCCCAAGTGTTGCGGCATCGCCCCATTCCCCAGAGGTAACTCCTCCTGGCTTAACTCAGCCACTCAACACAAACTGCGAGAATCGCCCTGCTCGGGAAGGAGACTGCCGAGGAATAAATCCTTCCTTCAGAGATTGCAGAAACAAGAGGGCGAATGCTGTGAGCGAGTCAGTCCGGGCTCGTTCCTCAGGGAAGACACGTCGTGGCGGAGCCGGCAGGTGAGGGGGTCGGGCCAGCAGGGCGGAGCCGATCGATGCGCCGGGAAGACAGATGATGTGTATGTCTGCGAGCTGGATGATGTTGGAACCTCCAGCCTGTTTTATAAACAACGCCCGAGTTCGTGCGGCTTCTCAGATAACGAGGAGAGTCCGTGCGAGCTCTGCCGGAGTAAGAAAGCCCACCCCAAGGTAAGAGAATGACTGACTGCAGGTCCCGGTGGTCCGGGGGACACAGCGGGTAATGTAGCGATGGAAGGCTGAGAGGCGATGGCAGTGATATATATATATATATATATACACACACGTCCTGGAGAAGATCAGCCGGAGAGTGCCCCGGCTGGTTCACGGTAGGGAGAACGGTTATCTGGTGGAGCAGAGGCGAAGGATCTCGGGGCTTTACTCACCGGGGTGCCCTAATCACAGAATAAATCCTCCAAAGTGGGACATCCGTGCTTCAAGGAATGTTTCTCGGGTTTGCATTCCTCTCGCGTTAAACTCTCCGGGCATGGTCGCAAAATCGGGGCGAGAGGGGAGCGGGGCTGGGGTAATGGCTCAGGCTCTTTCAGGGCGACGGCACGGACGGGAATCGCTGTATTGGAGGCAGCAGAGACTTGATTGGCCGAATGGCCTCCCACGCAGCAATTGTATCTTCTCTCAGAGGGTTTAATCTAAAATTCGCTGCCTCAGGGGGCCGTGGGTGATCAGTCATTAAGTACACCCAAGGCCGAGGATGATAAATATATGGTTCCCTCGGGGATGAGGGGATGTGGGAGCTGCTGGGAAAATGGGCTTCAGGCCAGGATCAACCATGACCTTCCCGAGCGGCGGAACTGGCTGAAGGGGCCGAACAGCCCACCCCTGCTCTTTCATTGTACAGTCGGTCGTTACGCTGATGCTGGCTCTAACTTCTGACACTGAGGGGAGCGGAAGGGAAGTCTGGGACAGGAACACGTTACCACATTATTTCACGACTCAACATAGACCAACAATATTCCTTTCTCCCTCTGTGTGTGTGTTAATAACTGTTTATAACTCCGTGTGTGTGTATATATAACTGTATGTGTGTTTATGACTGTGTGTCTTTATAACTATATGCTTATAACTATACCTGTGTGTGTTTTTGTAACTGTGTGTGTGTATAACTGTATTTAAAACTATATATGTGTTGTTTGTAACTGTGTATAACTGTGTGTGTTTATAACTGTGTGTTTATAACAGTGTGTGTTTATAACTGTGTGTGTATAACAGTGTGTTTATAACTATATGTGTGTGTTTGTAACTGTGTGTGTATAAATGTGTGTGTTTTTAACTGCGTGTATATAACTTGTGTGTGTGTTTAAAAGTGTGTGTTTATAACTGTGTGTTAATAACTGCGTGCTTATAACTGTGTGCATACTCATGTCAATATGTGTCTATAGCTTTGTGTATCTGTGTGTGCATGTGTGTCTCCGTCTATGGGTCAGTACATAGCAATTACTTTCTTCTCTGAGTCAAAGTTTCATGAGTTCACGTCATACTCCTGAGACTAAATGAGAAAAACTTTTGGCTGAAGGTGGGGAGGCATTACTGGGGAACTGCTGCACCGTGGGAGGTGCTGGCTTGGGATAAGATTTTAAATGATTCCCCCAGTTGGATCTAAAAGGCCCCTTTGACAAGACTCCATGTAGCAAAGGAGATCTCCTCAGTATCTTGGAGACAAGACTCCATGGAGCAAAGGAGACCTCCTCAGCATCTTGGAGACCAGATCTCAGCATCTTGGAGACAAGGCTCCATGTAGCAAAGGATCTGCTCAGCATCTTGGAGACAGCAGATTATCTGGTCATTATTATTTGGCTGTCAGTGGGAGTTTTACTGTAACTGAAGGCCTCTTTAAAGAGGTTGGAGCAGCCATAATGGTCTGAAAAGCCTCTAGAGAGTCAATGAACTGGTAATTCAAACTTTAAACTTTACTTATACAGCACGGTAACAGGCCCTTCTGGCCCAAAGAGTCCATGCCACCCATTTTAAACCCATGTACACCTACTAACTTGTACATCTTTGGAATGTGGGAGGAAACCAGAGCACCCGGAGGAAACCCACGCAGAAATGGGGAGAATGTACAAACCCCTTACAGACAGCAATGGGAATCGAAGCCCGATTGCTGGCGCTGTAATAGCGTCGTGCTAACCGCTACATGACCGTGCCACCCCAAATTCAGTTTAACTCTTGGCTCAAACAGACATTTATAAAAACAATAGTGTTCATATGTCTGGGGAGCAGTTTGGAGTTTCCCAAATACGTAACAGATGTAATTTATTCATCCTATAAATATTAATTTATTAGATGTTATTGTGTGTTAGTTGCTGGGAAATTATTTGTGTACAATAGCACTCTGATAGTCTGGGACACCCAGGGCTCTGCTAGACTGGCAGAATTCCAGATTATTGGATGTTATTTCCATTAATACCTCAACACTCTTTTAATTATTTTTTTAGATGTTACACAGTAGGATAAATTTTCTCGTGAACCAGGTGAGTGGAAGGGAGTGTGGGAACCAGGGCCCTGGTGTGTGGACAGAGAGTATGGGAACCGGGGCCCCGGTGAGTGGGGAGTGTGGGAACCGGGGCTCCGGTGTGTGGGGAGTGTGGGAACCGGGGCCCTGGTGAATGGGGAGTGTGGGAACCGGGGCCCCGGTGAGTGGGGAGTGTGGGAACTGGGACCCTGGTGTGTGGGGAGTGTGGGAACCAGGGCCCTGGTGTGTGGGGAGTGTGGGAACCAGGGCCCCGGTGTGTGGGGAGTGTGGGAACCGGGGCCCCGGTGTGTGGGGAGTGTGGGAACCGGGGCTCCGGTGTGTGGGGAGTGTGGGAACCGGGGCCCTGGTGTGTGGGGAGTGTGGGAACCGGGGCTCCGGTGTGTGGGGAGTGTGGGAACTGGGGCCCCGGTGTGTGGGGAGTGTGGGAACCGGGACCCTGATGTGTGGGGAGTGTGGGAACCGGGGCCCTGGTGTGTGGGGAGTGTGGGAACCGGGGCCCTGGTGAGTGGGGAGTGTGGGAACCGGGGCCCTGGTGAATGGGGAGTGTGGGAACCAGGGCCCTGGTGAATGGGGAGTGTGGGAACCGGGGCCCTGGTGTGTGGGGAGTGTGGGAACTGGGGCCCTGGTGTGTGGGGAGTGTGGGAACCGGGGCCCTGGTGTGTGGGGAGTGTGGGAACCGGGGCCCTGGTGTGTGGGGAGTGTGGGAACTGGGGCCCCGGTGTGTGACAGGGAATATGGGAACTGAGGCCCCAGTGAGTGGACGGAGAATGTGGGAACTGGGGTCCTGGTGAGTGGGAAGGAAGTGCAGGAAACAATGTGGTAAACAGATGCTGAAGTGTTGGATCTGTGAATAGTGGGATAGCAGCTTATCAGAGTTCTACTGCAGCCCCATCCCATGCCCTTTATCCAAAGGTCTCCAGCCGTTCTCCCTTACAGCATTTCCCTGTGTACAGTGTTACAGTCCCAGATGTGTCCATCTGGGACATTTCAAAAGTTCACTGTAATTTCCTTGGTTTTGTTCTCCGTTGCAAAAGCTTAAGGTCCCATGTACCTTTCAACATGCCCTAAGGCTTTCAAATCTCGTCATCGAGCTGTACACATTGGAAATAGGCCCCTTGGCACAACATGTCCATGCTGACCTTTTTGCCCATCTACATTTAATCCCATTTGACTGCATTACGTCTGTATTCTTCTATGCCTTCTCTATTTAAGTGCCTATCTAAGTGTCTCTCAAACATTGTGATTGGAAGTGACTCCACCACCTCCTTTGGCAGCAAGATCCAGATATCAGCCACTCTGTGTGAAAAAACCTTTCCTCTCAGATCTCCTTTAAAGCTCTTTCCTCTCACCTTAAACCTCTGCGCCTTTGTTTTTGATACTCTTACCTTAAGAATCAGATGCTGACTATCTACCCTATCTATGCCTTTCATAATTTTACATGGCTCGATCAGGTCACCCCTGGCTTCTTGTGTGCATGTGATATGAGGTCCCTCTGCCCCTGCACCTATTCTAAGTCTGCTTTGTTCTTTTGACCAAAATGTTACTTCACATTGCATCTACCCTGTGCCTGTCCATGTGGCCAGCTCTGTCCTCTTGAACTTGTTAATATATTTCTCACTATTTGTTACATTTCTCAGCTTTATATCAGATTCAAAGTTTGAAATGATATACGGTAAAAGTCCAGGTCATTATTATCTGTCAGAAAGAACAGTGGATCTGACATCCTGAGAGCATGCAGCATTTTTGGCTACTGACCATGTTTTTGTGATAGGAAGCCTGTGACCAGTGGTGTGACTAGAGTGATATGTGTAGTTTGACACAGGGACGGAGAGCGGTAGAGGCACCTACAGTATCTTTCTCTCTCTCTCTCTCTCTCACACACACACACACACACACACACACACACACACACACACACACACACACACACACACACACACACACACACACACACACACAGAGTCAGAGAGGGAAGAGAGAGATTTGTGCAGTGTCACACATGCGCAAGCATAGATCTGCACTCATACAGATACGGTCGGAGAAGGAAGAGGGAGATGCATATAGCCTCACAGACAGAGGGAGCAAGCGAGCGACAGATACAGTCTCACACGGACTGGGATTCTTGCAGTTTGAAAGAGAGAGGAGACAAGAGCAACATCACGCAGGAGTTGCTCTCTCTCTCTCTCTCACACACACACACACACACACACACACACACACACACACACACACACACACACACACACACAGGGTGAGGAGGAACAGATGCAGTCTTACGAAGAGAGAGAGCAAGGCACACAGGGAGGCGGATGGAGAGACAAGTGCAGCCACATTAAATGCACACGGTGAGGAAGAAATATAAAGTCTCACAGACAGAGTGAGGGAGAGAGGTGGGCAGTGTCACAGAAAGGGAGAGAGAGAGGGAGTGAGAGGGAGAGAGAAAGAGATGTGCAATCTCACGACATGTGGGACCTAAAAAACGCCTTACTAAAATCCACGTAGACAACATCAACAGTTCTACCCTCATCAATCACCTTCATTCTATGACAGTTTGACTCAAACTGTTTTCTGTGGCTAAACATTTTGTGAAAGCCCATTTGGTTCAATGTCACCGAGGGAAGAAAATCTTTCATCATTACCTGATCTGACTTATTGGCTACTCCAAACCTATCAATGTGGTTGATTCTTAACTCCCTCCTCAGTCCTGGGGCAATTAGAGATGATAAATAAATGCCTGAGGTGTTCTCATCCTATCCTACTTGCAAAAAGGAAGATGATTATGGTTGTTGGAGGTCAGTCATCTCAGCCCCAGGACATCACTGCTGTAGTTCCTCAAGGCAGTGTCCTAGGCCCAACCATCTTCAGCTCTTCATCAATGACCTTCCTTCCATCATAAGATCACAAGTCAGCTGTTTGATGATGATTGCACAATGCTTAATTCAACTCACAACTCCTCAGCAAATGAATCAGCCTGTGCCTGCATTCAGCATGAATAGGAAACATTCAGACTTGGACACCACATAACAGTCAGGTGATGATCATCTCTAAAGGTGGAGGTGCCAGCTGCTTTCTCACAAAGTTCAATTGTATTACTGTCGCTGTGTTCCCTGGATACAATGTCCTGGGTCTCACTACAGGGAAGAAATGTAACACAACTGGCCAGATAAATATACAGCCAGGTACTGTACTATGAGCAGATCATAGACTTGATATCCTGTGGCAAGTGACTTACCTCTTGAAACCCCAAAGCCTTTTCACCATCTACAAGTGGCAAATCAGAAGAGGGATAGAATACTCTCCACTTATCGGAATAAATATTGATCCAGCAACATTCATGAAACTTGACATCATCCAAAAGATAATGATCCCCTCAAATGGCACTGTTTCCACCACTTTAAATGTTCATTCACACCATCACCAGTGAACGAAGAGTAGTGGACTCAGCCAAATACATCACAGGCACATCCCTCCCCACCATCGGGAGTATCTACAGGAGGTGCTGCCTGAGGAAGAAAACATCCATCATCAAAGATCCCCACCATCTGGGCCATGCCATCTTCTTGCAGCTACAGTTGGGCAGGAAGTACAGAAGCCTGAAGTCCCACACCACCAGGTTCAGGAACAGCTACTTCCCTTTAACCATTTGGTTCTTGAACCAAACAGCATAACTGTAATTACTACAGTTTAGCAACACTATGACCATTTTGATCATTTTGCACTAAAATGGACTTCGTTTTTTTTGTTCTAACTGTGTTCTTTCTTGTAAAAATTGTGTATAATTTATGTTTATGTTTTTTTGTGAATGCTGCTTATCTGATGCCGTGTGCCTGTGATGCTGCTGCAAGTAAGTTTTTAATTGCACCTGTGCATTCAAGTACTTGTGCAGATGACAATAAACTCGATTTTGACTTTGACCATGGCTGCACAATGAAGATAAGAACATAAGAAGTAGACTATTTGACCTCTCGTGCTTGCTCTGCCATTCAATTCACGGCTGATCTTTTACCTTTGCACCATTTTCCTGCACTAACCCCATATCCCTCGATCAATTTTTTCCTTGAGTACACTTAGTGACACAAACCCTTTGAATAGAGAAGTCCAAAGGTTCAACACCCTCTGAATGAAAAGGTTTCTTCTTACCTCTTCCTGAACAGCTGAACCCTTATTTCAAGATTGCGACCCATGGTTCTAGATAACCCAGCCAGGGAAAACATCAACTCCACACCTATCCTCCAAACCCTGTAATAATATTGTACATTTCAAAAACGGTGGAGGTCTCTACCTTGGCTATGTCATTTCAAGGAATCCCTACTAATAAGATGGACAGGGGTATCAGAAACATGGAAGTTCCACCACCTGCAAGTTCCCCTCTAAATCGTGTTCCATCTTGACTTAGAAGTATATTCTGGTTATTCATCGTTGCTGAAACTCCCTCCCCAGCAGCACTGTGGGAGCACCCTTATAAGGTGCTCACCCCCTTCCCAAGAACAATTTTGAGATGGTGGCAAATGCCAGGATCACCCAAGTCAATGATGAAGAAACAGGGCAGCAAGAAGCAATTGGAAAGCAACCCCGAGATGAGCTGAGGGACGTCTGGGCTCTGAAATCTGCTGCCAGAAAGGGAAAAAGCAGGTCCAACAGGAACTTACAAAAGGGAATTGGAGAAATGTTTGAAGTGTGAAATTTGCAAAGAACAAGGACTAATTAGAGACTTTCTCAAAGGGCCAGCAAAATAGGATCCTTCTGTACTGAAGAGACACAAGAGATTGCAGATGCTCTTGAAGTTTTGGGTTAAGACCCAAAATGTTGTCTGTTCATTTCCCTCCATAGATGCTGCCTCACCCACTGTAACTTGTGTGTTGCTCCTTCTGTACTGAGTCAGCAGCAAAGCAGTGTGCCGGATAATGCTGTTGCCTTACAGCTTTGGCCATCTGGGTTTGATGCTGGCCTCTGGTGCTGTCTGTGTGGAGTTTGCATTTTCTCCTTGTAACAATATGGGTTTTCCCTGGATGCTCCGGTTTCCTCCCACATCCCAAAGACATTCTTGTTGGATATTTCACAATTGTAAATTATACCTAGTGTAGGTAATTGGAAAAAGAATCAAAGGGGAGTGGATGGGCACATCCAAGAGAATAGGTTGCATGATTGCAGGGAAATAAGAGGATGGGACCAATGGGATTGCCTGGCTGGAAGCAAGCACAGACCTGGTGAATTAAATGGCCTCCTTCAGAGTCATAATAAGTTAGATAATAGTGACATAATGTGTGTATAGAGTCGTGTCTCATGCAAAATTAGGTAAAGTTAATAATAATAAAAGTATATAAGGTCATATGTGGAGATACTTGCTGCCAATTGCACAATGTTCAATTCCATTTGCTACTCTTCAGATCATAAAGTGCCCCATGGCTGCATGTACCAAGACCTGGGAGACATTCAGACTTGGGCTAATAAGTTCCAAGTAACAGCTGCACCACACAATAACCAGGCAATCTCTGATAATACAGATCCTAGCCACTTCCTCTCTATACTCAACGTACTGGATATTTGACTGAGCAATGAATTGGCATGACATTCTGTGGGGCTGACCTCTTCCTTCACTGCTTCAACCAATGGTATTATTTATTCACTGCTTTATGACCCACAAGTGTGTGCAGCCATCATTAGGACTTTGATTTCTTTTGCAGGACACCTGTCAGCATTTGAGTTGTAAACGGTATAAGTCACAGCCGATACCTGGGAGAACGAGGTGTTCACAATGCTCTGATGACACCAGCAGCTTGATGAGTTTAAAACAGGGAGACTGTCACACCTCAAACTACAGGACTAATGGAGGATCTGCACCCATAATCTGCTCCTTACCACAGTGGCCAAGACATCTGCTCCTGCAAAATAACAGGGCTCAGGCAACAACTACAGTGTACAAAAACTAACTATCGATCAGAGACTCAGGCACAGCACCTCAGCCATCTCTGTGCATTAAAGCGTCGTCTCCATCTCACCTCATGTAGAATTGATAGAAGTAAGAAGCTACTAAACCTAAGTAAAAGTGTAATATAAATGCCAGCCATGTCAGAACCATTAGCAGCCAGTGAAGATAATAATGATGCAGAGTGCCATGTTAGACACAGAATGAAACTAAGAACTTGCAAGGAGTGTGGTCAATCTGCTGAATTAAGAGAAATTGTTTTAATGTCAAGACTAACATTAAATGTAAGGCTCCCGAGAACAATAAAGCTTTGTGAAATGCATTAGTAGTGAAGTAGCATGTTGGAAAATTAGTACCAATCTTTATATCTTTCACATTGGTGATTAAATTCAGGTGTCAACGAATGGGAGTGAAAAGTGCATCACTGAATAGAAAGCCCTAACCAACCCAACCTCATCTGTGGCAGTGGGCACTCTACACCTTTACTCACACTCACATTTACACATGCTCAACATTTACACGCTTTCACACACATACACCTGTACACACTAACATCAATGCACATTCTCACTCTCACATGCAGTCAAGTACTTGCAGTCAAGTACTTGCACACACACACACTCACAAATATAGTTTATGCCATTGCTACAGCATGGAAACGGGCCCTTTGGCCCACTGTGTCCGCACTAAACATCAACCACACATTTACAAGAATCATACATTAATCCCATTTTTTAACCTACCAACCCATACATTTCTGGAATGTGGAAAGAAACTGGAGCACTTGGAGGAAACCCACAGGGTCAGAGGGACAATATGAAAATTCCACACATGCAGCATCTGAGATTAGGATTGAACCTGGGTCTCAGATGCTGTGAGGCAGCAGCTGCATGAGCAGTACCACTGTGCCGTCCTCAGTCTAATGCTCACACATTCCTATACTCACACTCATTGTGCCACTCTCCTGACTAAGCCCATATCCCTTTATTCCCTTAACAACTGAAAATCTATCAGTCCCTGTCTGGAATGTATACGGATAAATTGAGTGCTTACAGGGAAGTTAGTTTAACTGGCGGTGCCAAATTATTGGAATTCATTGTCAGGGACAGTACAGACCTTCACTTGGAAAGTCAGGGATTAATCTAGGACACAGAGCATGAATTTGTTAAAATTGTGCTTAATTCGATTGAATCTTCGAGAAGGAATCAAGCAGATTAATTGAGCAGAAAAGTGACAAAATGAATTTAGTCCAAAGAAGTGCAAATTAATCCGTATGGGGAGATGCAACATGGCAAGGCAATACACAACATATGGGAGGACTTTGACTGATGTGTTGGAATAGCCCTCAGATTATTAATAGTAGCAGGACGCTCTTGAGGACAAATTGGTACTAATGACATTGGTGAAAAGAGAGATGAGGTCCTGAGACATGAAATTGACTAAATCACGGACTAAAAAGCAGGACCTCTAAGGTTGTAATGTCCAGATTACTTCCAGTGCCACATGCTAGTGAGTATGGGAATAGGAGAGTAGGTCAGATGAATGTGTGACAAAAGGGATGATTTAGGAGGGATTAGGTTTTTAGATCACTGGGACCATTTTTGGGGAAGCTAGACAGGTTGGACTTGAGCTGGAATAGACCCAATATTGCTCATGCAGCTGGAGAGCGTTTAAAGTAATTTGGTAGGGGAATGGGACAAAGAGTAGATGTATAGTTAGGGGCAAGGTAGAGTCAATTATAGAAGGAAATTAAATTCGTCCAGTAGACAGAGCAGGTATGCAGATATTATATTTAATTTCCTCACCCAAATCATTAATGTATATTGTGATTAGCTGGAGACCCGCACTTACCCCCACTAGTCAATGTCTGCTATTCATAAAAAGACCCCTTCACTGCTACTCTGTCCTGTTGGCCAACCAGTTCTCGGCCCATATCAGTCAGTTACCCCCAAGCCCATATGCTTTAATTTTGCATGCTAATCTCTTAAGTGAGACCTTATCCAAAGCTTTCTTAAAGTTCAGACACACCACATCCATTGGTTCTCCCTTGTCTATTCTGCTAGTTACATCCTCAAAACATTCCAGTAGATTTGTCAAGCATGAGTTCACTTTCACAAATCTATGCTAAGCTGACTTTGTCCAATCCTGTCACTCTTCTCCTTTATTAAACCTTTTATAACCCTAACCCTAACTGGCCTAGAGTTCCCAGTTTTCTCTCTGCCTCCCGTTTTAAGTACTGGGGTTACTTATTTTAATCCCTTCAATTTCCAGAACACCATTTTCCTAGTAATACTGATTTCATTCAGTTCCTCCCTCTCACTACATCCTGTGTATTCCCAACATTTCTGGCAGGTTATTTGTATCATCTTTTGTGAAGATAGAACCAAAATATGAATCTAATTGGTCTGCCATTTCTTTGTTCCCTGTTATTAATTTCCCAGTTTCTTACTGTAAGAGACCTACTCTTAATAGGGCACTGAGGTGTGTGGTAGAACAAAGGGACCTGGGGATACAGATCCATAATTCCTTGAAAGTGGCATCACAGCTAGATAGGGTCGTAAAGAGAGCTTCTGGCACATTGGCCTTCATAAATCAAGGCACTGTGTACAGGAGGTGGGATGTTATGTTGAAGTTATACAAGACATTGGTGAGGCCAAAGTTAGAGTATTGTGTGCAGTTCTTGTCACCTACCTACAGGAAAGATATCAATAAGCTTGAAAGAGTGCAGAGAAAATTTACGCCAATGTTGCCAGGACTTGAGGACCCGAGTTACAGAGATAGGTTGAATAGGTTAGGACTTCATTCCCTGGAGCGCAGGAGAATGAGGGGAGATATTATAGAAGTATACAAAATTATGAGGGGTATAGATAGGGTGAATGCATTCAGGCTTTTTCCCCTCGGGTTGGGTGAGACTAGAACTAGAAGCCATAGGTTTAGGATGAAAGGTGAAATATTTAAGGGGAATCTGAGGGGGAACTACTTCACTCAGAGAGTGTTGTGAGTGTGGAATAAGCTGCCAGCGGGAGTGGTGGATGTAGGTTCAATTGTAATATTTAAGAGAAATTTGGATAGGTACATGGATGAGAAAGGTATGGGGGGCTATGGTCCGGGTGCAGGTAGATGGGACTAGGCAGAAAACTAGGCCGGCATGGACTGGATGGGCTGAAGGGCCTGTTTCTGTGCTGTAGTGCTCTATGACTCTATGACCTATGTTTGTCTTCACTAAACTTTTTTTATTGTCATACAGCAATGGAAGATTGTACAATCAGTTTTTATGTTCTTTGCAACTTTACTCTCTTACTCTATTTTCTCCTTCTTGATCTCAAATAAGAAGGAAGCATCTATCCAGTATAAGCATATAAATATTTGATTTCGAGTGAGTTCTTTGAAGTTTATAGGAGATGTAGGAGAAACTTTGTAAAGACATTTTTAAAAAGTACAGGAAATGGCCTAGACTAGCAGGATTAAGGAAAACTCCAAAACCTTTTATATATATTAGAAACAAAAGGGTAGCTGGGGAAAGAGTAGGTCCCCTCACAGGCCAAAGGGGAGATCTATATGTTGGAGCCAGGGATATGAGTGAGAACCTAAATGAATAGGATGTGGAGGATGGAGAGTCGGGGAAGGGTACGCTGATATTCTGGAACATGTCTGCGTCAGGAAGGAGAAAATGTTGGAGATATTGGCACACATTAAGGTGGATAAAACCCCAGGGCCTGACAGGATCCACCCCAGGATGCTATGGGAAACAAAGGAGAAAAGTGCTGGGGTTCCAACAGAGATTTCTGCATCTTTGTTAGCCACAGGTAAGGTGACAGAAGACAGAAAGGTAGCAAATGTTGGTCCCCTTATTTAAAAAGGACAGTAGGGATAAGCCAGGAAACTACAGGGTGGTGAGCCTTACATTAATAGTAGGGATATTGTGGGAAAAAAATCTGGGACAGGGTTTATGTTCACCTGGAAAGGCAGGGATTGATTAGGAGGAGTCAACATGGTTTTGTGGAGGGGAGATCATGTCTCACAATTCTGATTGAAGAATTGATGAAAGCAGTAGTTTACATGGACTTCAGCAAGACTTTTGACAATGTCCCGCATGGTAGGCTGGTCCAGAAAGTTAGGGCACATGGGATCCAAGGTATTTTGGTAAACTGAATTCAAAAGTTGGCTTGCTGATAGGAGGCAGAGGCTAGTGGTAGAGGATTGTTTTTCTAACTGAAAGTTGCTAACTGGTGGTGTAATGCAGAGATCAGTGCTGGGAATTTTATTTGTCATAAATACAAATGACTTCGATGAGAACCTCTGTGGTCTGAAAAGTAAATTTGTTGATGATGTAAAGACTGGTAGAGTTGTAGATAGTGAGGATGACTGCCTCAGGATACATAGATCAGCTGGAAAGTTGGGCAGAAAGATGGCAGGTGGAATTTAAACCAGACGTATGAGGTACTGCATTTTGAGTTGGTTGATACTGGCTAGACATATACAATAAACGATGGGGACCTTAAAAGGGTTAATGTACAGAGGGACCTTGGGATGCAAGTCCATAGCTCCCTGAAAATGGTGACACAGGTGGATAGGATAGTGAAGAAGACGTTTAGACTGCTTGCTTTCATAGGGAGGTCTATTCAGTATGAGTTGGGACATCATGTTGTAGCTGTACAAGATATTGGTTAGGCCACACTTGGAATATTGTGTGCCGTTCTGGTCACCACACTATAGGAAAGATGTAGTACTAGGTAGAATGCAGAAGAGATTCACCAGGATGTTGCCTGGAATGGAGGAATTTAGTCATAAGTAGAGATTGTATAGCCTGGGATTGTTGTCACTGGTGTGCAGAAGGCTGAGGGATGACCATTTAGAGGTTTATAAATCCCTGAGGAACATTTATAAGGTGGGTGGTCATGGTCTTTTTTCCCCAAGGACAGAGGTATCTAAAACTAGAGGGTATAGATTTATGGTTAGAGGGGAAATATTTAAAGGAGATTTGAGGGGCAAATTTTTCACACAGAGGCTGGTGGGTATATGGAACAAATTGCCAGAGGAAGTGGTAGAGGCAGGTACAACCACAGCATTTAAGAAAAGCATTTGGACAGATGCATGGATAGGAAAGGAATAGAGGCATATGGCCAAATACAGGAAATTGGGATTGGCTTAGATGGGCATCTCAGTTGACATGGATGAGTTGGCTGAAGGGACCGTTTCCATGCTGTATGACTCTGTGGCCCTGGGACGCTAAACCAACAAATGTCATGTGGAAAATGACAAAGGTCATCTGGTGCGCCCAACTGGGCTGCAACGAATTGTAACATTTTCCTGCTGCAAGGAATGCTCAATTGCCCACATACGTTCATTAGCAGCATTGCAGCTCTGGCCACATTGCGATATTTGCCCTCTTACAAAACTCCCACTGTTGTGATATTGGTCATTTCTGCTTCTACGGGGCTCACATTTCACCAAATCCAACACCAGGTGGAGTCAATGAAAGTAAAAAAAAATACAGATGCTGGAAAATCTGAAATAAAAACAAAGTGCTAGAAGTACTCAGCTGGTCAGGCAGTGTCTGTGGAGAGAGAAATTAATATTTCAGGTCCATCAGAGCTATTCCCTCGGTCCTATCCATTCCTCCCCCACCCTCCCTGCCCTTCTAACAAAGGACCTTTGACCTGAAATGTTAGCTGCTTCTCTTGCTACAGATGCTGCCTAAGGTGCTGAGTGTTTCCAGCATCTTCTGTTTTTATAACAGATGAAGTCAAATAATTAAATGTCAAGACCAGAAACTGGCAAAATCCTAATGAAATTGAAATGGAATCATGGCACAGCAAAGGGCCACTTGATCCATTGAGCCTGAGCCAGCTCTATAAAACATCTCTTCAATTAGTCCCAATACCCTCAGCCTCTGAACTCTTTTTCCTTCAGCAGCTTACTTGTCACCTGTTTGAGAGTTAGCAGTGGACCTGCTGGGTTGGATTCTGCAATGCCTCTGGATTCTAGGAATGGGATTACAATTATAGATTTGAAATTCTGGGATTGAGATTCATGACAGTCTTCAGAGACTGGGGTTCTGGATTTGGGATTCTGGATTTGGGATTCTGGGCTCAGGCTTTATGGTTCACCATCCCAAGTTTGGGATCCTAGAATTGCGATCTGATACTCAGGATTTTGGGACCGAAATTCTAGATTTGGGAGGGAGGTTCTGAGTCTATAATTTGGACCTTCAGATCTGGTACTGAGGTAACTGATATTGACCCTTTCATAAGAAAGTATATACGAGCAGCGTTATTTGGGAATCATGAGCTTATGTCACTCACACACCAGCCTCCCATGGCCTATGATCTTAAATCATTCAACCTGGACTCTCCAAATAAAATAGAAAAAGATGAATCGGTTTATTTGCCTACTAATATGAGAAAAAACCCTGTGAAATGACAAACATTGAGCAGACTAGATGTAAGGCGCCAAAGTCATTGGGCATTTTTAAATTCCTTCAAACGCAGAAGCAACCTAATAATAATGGGTCTAAAGATAGAGAAACAGCTGGAGCTGTCAAACAGGACAAGGGCTTAGAATAAAACAATCCAGGCTGACTGAGTGCATTGTGCAGGCATCCCCAGACACACCATGGAATGTGAACTGAGACTCTGATCAAAAGGCACAACAAAGCAGTTCATTGCTTCTACTCAACAAAGAAATGCCATTAGTTAAGAATCTAATGGCACAGAAAGAGACAAAGCTCATTTCTCTGATCCAATAAAATACCTCGCATGGGGTCGAGAGCTTCAGATGTTGGACCTCACATGCTCTGACCTTGCAAACAGTGGTGACTTTTATTTTTTCCAGGCAATGATATTCCTATAGATTGGCCAGTTCTCAGAAGGTTCTACCTTTTGATGAAGTTTTGTTTCAGGATATCTACTTTCATGACCTACAAGTTATCCTTTCTGTGTTTTCGCTCTAACAAAGACTGAAAGTTTGTGGCTCTCAGCAGCAACTGAGCACTCCTCCCATTACTTACAGAGATATGGAAGCAGTAAGACCATTTATCCAGTTCTAAGTACCACAGTCAGGAAATATGAGGAAATGGTGTACATGTGCCTACCTCCTGGGGAAAGGAAAACTCACCATCTAGATCAACACTTCCCCCCTTCCTGCTCAATAAATGCAACTATCCGATCCTAATGTCCTGACTGACCCTAATGGAGCAGCATGAGAAGGGAAAAATATTAAGCTCTGTTTCAGAATCTTTCTCAATCTTTCTTCAAGTACTCAAGAGTGGACAGTAAATTAAACTAACAAAGTACTTTATTAATAGAAGAACTTACAGACAGCCAGGACTGCATCCTGATTCAAGGTCTCAATCTGAAACGTTGACTTACACCTTTTGCCTCCACAGATGCTGTGTGACTTGCTGAGTTCTTCCAACATTCAGTTTTTTTGTTTGCATTTTTATCATTTGTCACAGAGGAAAACAAGCATTCGGCAAGTGCTTATCAATGCAACAGCACAGGGAGCACGGTACCAACCGATATACCAAACAATATAACACCCATGTTACAGGTGCAGTATCTGGGAAACCACAGGGCCATGAGGGAGAGAAACAAAGGATGGCAGATGCTGGAACCTAGATGAGAAACACGATGATGCTGGAGGAACTCAGCAGCCAGGCGGCATCCGTGGAGAAAAGCAGGCGGTCAACGTTTTGGGTCAGGACCCTTCTTTGGGACTGAAGATAGGAAAAGGGGAAGCCCGATATCTCAGGAGGGAGCTGAAAAGGCTGGAACAGAAATGTGTGCTTGGGAAACAGACCAGTGGAAGGGCTCAGACCAATGGTGGAAGTGCTTCAGGCAGATAAATCACCACAGCTGTGTGTAGACTGCAAAGTCACACAAAATCATGCCATAATTGTTGAACAGTATGGCTCGTCATTCTCCAGCTGGTGAGGCTGCACTCTACTGTATACAGTTCTGGTTTCCATAAATGATGAATGATATACTTGCATTGAAGACTGAGCAGAGAAGCTTGGTGAAAAAACAACAAGATGCTGGAGGAACTCAGCAGGTCAGGCAGCATCCATGGAGAAAAGCAAACGGTCAGGACTGAAGATATGAAAAGGGGAAGCCCGATATATAGGAGGGAAAAGCAGAGCAGTGATAGGTAGACAAAAGAGGGGAGGCGGGGTGGGCACAGGGTGGTGATAGGTAGATGCAGGTAAGAGATAGTGATAGGCAGGTGTGAGGGAGGAGGGGAGAGCAGATCCACCGGAGGATGGTTCAAAGGTAAGGAGAGAAAGGAAAAAAAAGGGGAGAAAAAAGGGAGATAGGCTAGGAAAGGGGAGAAGAAGCCTGGTGGGGTGGGGGGGGTGTTGTGGGGAAGGGGGAGTGGGGATTACTTAAAGTGGGAGACTTCAATGTTCATGCCGTTAGGCTGCAAAGTTCCAAGAGGGAAAATGAGGTGCTGTTCCTCCAGTTTGCACTTGGAATTCTCCTGGCAGTGGAGGAGGCCGAGGCCTGACATATCAGTAATAGTGTGGGAGGGGGAGTTGAAGTGACTGGCAACAGGGAGCTGCAGGTCGTGGTTACAGACGGAGCACACGTGTTCTGTGAAACGGTCACCTAGTCTGCGTTTGGTCTCACCAATGTAGAGGAGGCCATACTTGGAGCACCAAGTATGAATTTAAGGGAGGTGCAGGTGAATCTCTGTCTCACCTGAAAGGACTGTTTGGGTCCCTGGGTAGAGGTGAAGAAGGTAGTGTAGGGGCAGGTGTTGCACCTATGGTGGGGGCAGTGGAAAGTTCACTCTTGTAACAAATCCTTTTGGTATAAAGGTTAATATAGCATTTCCCCTCCAAACTGCTTGTTGCACCTACACATTGGTTTTGTGACTTGTGTATAATCACACCCAGGTCCTCTTGAACATCAGCACTCCCAATCTTTCACCGTTTAACAAAATTTTGCTTTATTGCTTTGTTGGCTCAACTGGATGACCTGACATTTCTCCCTGCCCACTGACTCAGCTTGTCCATATCCCCCTGAAGCCTCTTCACCTCCTCCTTCCTACTCACAACCCCACCTCATTTAACATCATCAGCAAACATGGAAATATGACATATTACTGCTGTCTGATGACAAGAAGGAGCTGACATTACAGGCAGAGACTTCAGAAAAAAAAACTTTGGAGCAACAATCTTGCAGGTGGGTTAACTAATAGTGTACATAGGAGATCTATTCTGCTGAAATTGATAATCTACTTGTGATTATCTTTGATCTGAAGAAGTTTCACCAATATGGGAGAACTTTATATGAACACAATGACCACATGTCAATCCAGATCATTGCTGTTAAGCTTCTCCATAGAGACAAACAACACTGAACAGAATACTTGTGAAGATGCGAGCATCTAATGATTGGTATTGTTTGGGCAGAGAACTGCATGTTGCCAACACCCTTAACCAAGCCCTCCTCGGATACTTGAGCTTGAGACAATCAACGTGGTTTGACATATTCCAATCTTTGGCCACTCATGCAGATTAAGGAGGCTACCAGCCTAGGAGATGTGACGCAGAACTTGAAATCTGTGGTTCAGATAGGACAAAAAGACACAGCATGAGATTAAATTTGTTCCCATATCATAATTCCATAAGGGAAGTAAACTGGGTACTCAAGGGAAGTAAACTGGGTAGTCAAGGGATCTGATCTTTAGAAAGAAGGGCATTGGTTTCCAAGCTCTGAATGTATGACCTGGTCAAATGTCTTCTTGTAGAGTCATACAAGACAGAAACAGGGCCTTCAGTGTATCAAGTCCCCGCCTACCATTGGGCACCCAGTTACATTAATCCTGCATTAATCCCATTTTGTTCTCTCCACATTCCCACCAATTCCCACCTACATACTTGGGGCAGTGGCCTATAAACTTCCAATTTGCCTGTCATTGGGAAGGGGAAGGAAAACAGAGCATCTGGAGGAAACCCAAGTGGTCACCGGGAGAAGATGCAAGACAGCACCTGGGGTCAGGAATTAAGTCCAGTTATGGAGCTCTGAGGCAGCAGCTGTACTAGCTACAGCATGTGCTATTCTCACACCTTGCATCCGGGAGAGAATGGTTGTCTCCATAGAGAGGGAGAATGTAACTACTGGCCAGGGATGAAGGGAGAAGTCAGCAACTATGTGCAGGAATGTTTCACTGTCATCAAGTCTGATGGACCCTCGACAAAAGTCGATTCTGTTTGCTCTAGAGAGGGAGTTTGTAACAGTAGGCTATTCTTTAAATTTCTGGGAAACAGAGAACACCCATTTATCAACATTCATCAGTTCAAAGAACATGACATTCCTGAAGTGCTGGTCATGAATAATGGGCTGAGGTAACAGCAGACAACTACGTAAGGTTCTCAAAGGTATCTCCGTCTATTATGAGACATCATTGCCTCACTTTCTACAGAGTTTTGGAAAGACAAGCAACTCATTGAAATTGGTTAAGGAACTGCTGAAGGCCAAGTCATCACAGTCAGATTTCCATCTGAGCATTCTAGTCTTCCACAGTACCTCAATCCAAGGGAAGTGAACTGTCCTGTGCAAACACTTGTGTGTAGATGCATCAGGACTCTTCTGACAAATGATTGGTTGCTAGAACCAGAGATAGTAAGAACTGTACTAGAACTAGAAGCAGCCAAAACACGACACATTTTGTTACAGCAGATGTGCCAAAGACCTGCCATTGCTTATAGTTGGAGACGCAGTGTGGATGAACCATATATAAGATCAACATCAGAGGCAGCAGAAAGAAGTGGTGACATAACACACCTTACACGCCAAACCATGTGAGGCCATGAAAGTGGTCATTCCACAGAGAGGAACAGGACCATCTCAGGGAGACCACAGAAGGATTTGCTTGACAGAAGCAATTATGGAGATACTGAAGCGTGCACCACTCACAAGGAACATAAGAAACAGGGACATGATTAGACCATTTGGCCCCTGAAGGTTGACCCACCATTCAAAAAGTTCATGGCTAATCTTGAACCAAAACCACTTTGCCACTCTTTCCTATTAACCCTTGATTCCTTATAGTTCAAATGTCTGTCAGTCTCTGCCTTGAATATATTTAATGACTCCATCACCACAGCTCTCTGGGTAGCGAATTCCAAAAATGCAACACTCTCTGAGAGGAGAAGTTTGTCCTCATCTTCATCTTAAATGGATGACTCACTCTGCAGAGTGAGAACAACACAACTTGGCAACACATCCCAGGAGAAGCACAATGACCAGATCTATAGACACAACCACCTGGAGGACTTTAGGTCCAAATAAAGACCGCTAGATAAATATTTTGGAAACTTGTTTTTGTCTTTTTATTTTGCATTAATAAAGAGATGCAACATTAGTGACTTGTAATCCGTGTGTACCAACTTTAGGGATTCTAGCCTGTGAACAACTGCTCATGCCTAGATTGTAACAGTGTTTAGGTCCATCTCTCCATACAGAAACTGCTTGCTTCTCTATGTTTATAAAGCAGACAAATGATGCTTGTTCCTATTATTTAATAGGGGACTTTGTTAGCTTGACTTATTAGCAATCCACTAGCAACTTAGAGAATTTTTAAAATTCACTTTTGGAACTTGGGCATTGCTGGTGTGGTCAGCATTTACTCCCAATCCCTAAACACATTGAGGACTCTGTTACCTACTCCCTCCTGCCTATATACCACTGTGCCGACACATCGGATGGGTCTGTCCCACAGCTGGGACAAGAATACCCTGGGATTGTGATGGAGGAGTCTAATCAGTAACATATGACTCTGAGTATAATTATGTCCTTGAGAATAAAAAGCAAAAACCATAGATGCTGGAAACCTGAAATTAAAAACAGTAAGTGCAAGTATGGGCATTGGTATTGGTTTATTTCAGGCAGGTGAGTGGAGAAAGAAAGAATTAATGTTTCAGGTCAATGACCCTACAGCAGAATTGGAAAAGTGAGAAAATAAACATGAAAAAATGCCTAAAAAATTGCAAATGCTGGAAATCAAAAATAAAAACAGAAAATGCTGGAAACACTCAGCATCTGTGGACCGAGAAACAGAGTTAACATTTCATGTCCAAGGCCTGTTTCCTCTTGTAGAGATGGAGAGGGGTGCAGGGACCAGAGGGAATATCTGCAGTGGGCTGGAGACTAAGGGAATTCAAGTGACATATCTACTGTTGCTGCCCTCAAGTTAATCATGGTTTTCCATCTGGAGTAGTGTAAATAAAGTGTGATTGGGGGCCGTCAAAAAAAGCAAATAATATGTTGGAGCTGTGAGAGGCAGAACACAGCAACTGCATAAAATCTAAAATAAAAGAGAATTCTGGAATTACTCAGTGAATGAGGCAGTATCTGTGGAGAGAAGAAGACAGATTTAGTGTTATAGATTGAGAAATCTGCATCAGAAATAGGAAAGCTGATTATCTGAAATTGAGGTAAAAGATTATGTGGCTATACAGGAATGTGGAGTTATGATCAGATTTGCCATGGGACTGAGCAACATACTGTAGATTATAATTTGTATGTTCACATGTAATTCAATACCGACTCCTGATGTGCCCAGCTGCTGATCTGGAGCTTTCATTGGGCTTCATTGGAACAGCGGAAGAAGCCGAAGATGAAGAAGTCAGAGTGGAAACAGGAAGGAGAGTTAAAGTGACAGAAAGCTCAAGGTCACTCTTGCAGACTGAACCAAGGTGTTCTGTAAAACAGTCATCCAATCTGTGCTTGATTTCTCAAATGCAGAGGAGACCACTTTGTAAGCACCAAAACTCTAGTTAGGCTGCATCTGGAGTACTGCATTCAATTTTGGTTGCCCCATTATAGTAGTACATTAAACTGGATGAAATGCAAGTGGATTTCTGCTTAACCTGGAACAAATGGATAGTGACGAAGAATAAGATAAAAGGGCAGGAGTTGCACACTTCACTCTATGACTGCCCTCATTCATCTTCTTGTATTTAAACTCCTGCAGACAGATCAGGCATTGATTAACCTGATGGCAACAAAAGCAATTGGATCCTTCTGGTCTGGCCCCTATCACAAACATTCCCTTTGTTTCCTGCACCCCTCCCCTCTCTACATCAGAAAAGAATGCTTGGTTTCATACTTCACCACTCATGAAGAGTCACTAACTCTGTTTCTTGCCCCACAAATGCTGCCTGACCCTACTGTTTTTGATTTTATCTTAGGGAATGATACTTTCCTACAGTACTCACCACACAGATATCTTCTCTCCAACCCAAGCTTGTGTTGCACCATGCATTTTCATAATACAAAGTGAGATCATTGATATATTTTGGGGTATGAGAACTAAAAACACCCGCCCCATCCACCACCCAAAACAAGCTCCTCTCCACCCACATTTGGCCGACTGGGTCTCATTTCAATGACTTGATGGGAGTGCACTTATGATGTCATAACTGTGATCTCATAATGTCTGACAGAATTTTAATGTCCACAACATCAATGCCACATGAAATGAAATGTTTTTAACTCTGTGTATGTAGATGGGTCCCGGTGACTTTCACCGGGAGAAGTACTGCATTATACCAGCATGATCCCATTGACAAGATAAGATAAGATCTTTATTAGTCACATGTACATCGAAACACACAGTGAAATACATCTTTTCCGTAGTGATTTTGGGGGGCAGCCTTGTGAGCAAATTCTCTTCTCATTCTTTGCCCTCTTTATCCTCCAGAATCAACACCAATGGGAAAACAACAAAACTTATTGTTTTAAACAATACAATGGTAAAAATGGTACCATGGTACAGGAGAGCAATGATGGGCACCAGTGAAAAGAAGCATGACAGTGGTAGGGGCAGTGCAGTTACGGCATAACAGGGAAACCAGAAGATTGTGCTACCTGCCCACTGCCAGGGATAAGAAGGACATCTCCTCAGGACTGCAGAAAAATTTGGATTCATAGGAACATAAGAGTCATACAGCACAGAAAAAGGCCCTCCAGCCCAACTGGTCTGTGCCGATCAAGATGCCCATTTAAGCTAGTCCCAGTTGCCCTCGTTTGGCCCATGTCCCTCTGAACCTTTTCTATCCATGTACCTGTTCAAGTATCTTTTAATTGTTATTATTGTACCTGCCTCAACCACTTTCTCTAGCAGCTTTGTTTCTCCAGTCCTTTGTTTCTCCACTTTGTCTAGCAGCTTGTTCCATAATCCTCCGAGTGAAGAAGTTGCTCCTCAGGTCCCTTTTAAACCTTTCCCCTCTTGCCTTCAACCTAGCCCTTTAGTTTTTTATTCACTTTCCCTGGGGAAAAGACTGTCTATATTCCCCCTATCTACGCCCCTCATGATTTTATACACCACTATAGGGTCACCCCTCAAGTCTCCAAGGCTCCAAGAAATAAAGTCCTCATCTACCCAACCACTCCCTATAACTCAGGCCCTTGATTCCGGGCGACATTCTCATAAATCTTCTCTGCACTCTTTCCAGCTTAATGACGTCTTTCCTATAACAGCGTAACCAAAACTGTACACAATAGTCCTAGTGTGGCCTCACCGAAGTCCAACTCCTATAGTCAGTGTCCTGAGTAAGAGGGGGAAGATCCTGTTGTTACCGTACATTTTATGATTTTTTTTAGAGAAGTATTCAGGTCTAGGAGCACAGTGAGGCCGGCAGCACTTACAGAATTGTCAGGGCTACTGGGAGAAGTAAGGTCTAAAGGTGTCATTGATACTGGCAGCACCCGTGGGATCGGCGTGTTATAAAAGAGTGCCAGTTAGGGTGGGAATGACCACGTTGTTAGCAGCCATTCTGAGAGGACTGGGTGCTGCTGTTGAGGTCAAAGTGTGGGCTTTGGTGAGCATGAGGCTCCGGAGAGGAGGGTGAGTAGTGATATGGTAAGTTTTTTCCCCTTTTTTTTCAGTAGAAGAGTCTGGGATCAGAGAATCAAACTGCATAGAAACAGGTCATTCAGCCCAATTCATCCATGCTGACCAGTGGGGACCTTCCACATTAATCCCATCTCCCAGCACTTGGTCCATAGCCCTCCATGCATATGCAGTTCAAATGCTCATCTACAGATACTTTTTAAGTGCTGTCAATGACCTAGCTTCAACCACTCTCTCAGACAGACATTCCAGCTACACACCACTCCCCGGGTGAAGAAGGTCCTCCTCATATCCCCGCTTCCCACTTACCTCAAATCTGTGTCCTCTAGATTTATCTACCCCTGATATGGGGAGGTTTTCTGTAGCCTAATCTATCTATACCACTCATTATTTTATATACCTCAATCATGCAGGCTGTGCCCCAAATCACTACGCAAAAGATGTATTTCACTGTGTGTTTCAATGTACATGTGACTAATAAAATCTTACCTTACCTCATGTCCCCTCTTAACCTCCTCCACTCCAGGGAGAACAGACCCAGCCTCTTCAGTCTCTCCTCATAACTGAACTGCTCCATCCCAGGCACCATCCTGATGAATTTGCTCTGCACCCTCTCCAACACTATCACGTCCTTCCTACAGCATGATGAGCAGGACAGCACGCAGTACTCCAGCTGAGGTCTGACCAAGGTTTTACAAATTTAGAGCAGAACCTCCCTACCTCTATTCAATGCTCCAACTAATGAAGGCTGGTATCTCATATGTCTTCTTAACCAGATTCAGATAAATGTGAAGTATTGCATTTGGTAAGATAAACCAGGGCAGAGGTAGATAAAACTAGAGGGTAAGGGGAATAGATTTAGACGGGATTAGAGGGGAATCCTTTTACGCAGAGTGGTGAGCACCTGGAATGCATTGGGTGAGAGAATGATGGAAGCAAAGTTGCTGAAAGCAGTTAAGAAGTGTTTAGATGTGCACCTGAATTGCCTAGGCATAGAGGGTTGTGGACCAAGTGCTGGAAGATGGGATTAATACAGATGAGTGCCCACTGAATGGCTTGTTTCCATGCTGTATGACTCTATGAGAAGAAAGGTGGAGATACCAAACGATGTGGGAGGAAATTCCAGAGATCAGGGCCAAAACAGCTGAGAAATGGCTGTTAATGGTAGAGCAATTCAAATCAGGATGGTCAAGAGGCCAGAAGTAAAAAATTATGTTTTTAGTTACTTTGATGATAAGAGTATAAAATAAGTCTTGGCAATTAAGAGTTAATTTTATTCACAGTCATTAATACCCTTAACCTATGTTGTAGTAATTGGTAATTGGTTTTAGATTTTTGGATCATTGGGATCTCTTCTGGGGAAGGTGGGACCTGTACAGAGAGGACGGGTTACACCCGAACCTGAGGGGAGCCAATATCCTTGCGGCCAGGTTTGCTAGTGTGGTTCAGGAGGGTTTAAACTAGATTATGAGGGGGAAGGGAACCAGAGGAGTAGGTCAGAGGAAGAAGGGGATGGGGAAAAGTCAGATCTGACAGGTAGAGAGGCTTTGAGGAAGGAGAAGCAGAGTACAGGCGGTAAAAGTAGTAAGGTGGATGGGCTAAAGTGCATTTACTTAAATGCGAGAAGCATCAGGAATAAGGGAGATGAACTGAGAGCTTGGATAAGTACATGGGACTATGATATTGTGGCTATTACAGAGACATGGCTGACATCAGGGCAGGAATGGATATTGAATATTCCTGGTTTTCAGTGTTTTAAAAGGGATGGGGGGGGAGAAGAGGAGGGGGGTTGCGATACTGGTCAGGGACACTGTTACAGCTGCAGAAAGGGTAGATAATGTAGAAGGATCCTCTCTAGAGTCAATATGGGTTAAGTTACTAACAAAAAAGGGACATTTACCCTCCTGGGAGTATTCTATAGGCCTCCTGGAGCAGTAGGGATACTAAGGAGCAGATTGGGAGGCAGTTTTTGGAAAGATGCGAAAATAACAGGGTTATTATAATGGGAGACTTCAACTTTCCAAATATTGATTGGCACCTACTTAGTGCCAAGGGTTTAGATGGGGTGCAGTTTGTTAAGTGTGTCCAGGATGGATTCCTGACACAGTATATTGACAGGTCGACTAGAGGGAATGCCATATTAGATCTAGTTTTAGGTAATGAATTGGGACAGGTGACAGATCTATCGGTGGGTGAGCATTTGGGGGACAGTGACCATTGCTCCATAACCTTTAGAATTGTCATGGACAGGGATAGGAGCAAAGAGGACAGGAAGATATTTAATTGGGGAAAGGCAAATTATGAGGCGATAAGGCGAGAACTTGAGAGTGTAAATTGGGATGACATTTTTGAAGGGAAATGTACTATGGAGATGTGGTTGATGTTCAGGGATCTTTTGCAGGATGTTAGGGATAAATTTGTCCCAGTGAGGAAGAGAAGGAATGGCAGGGTGAAGGAACTGTGGGTGACGAGAGAGGTGGAACAACTAGTTAGGAAGAAGGCAGCAGCATACATAAGGTGTAAGCGGCAAGGATCAGACGGGGCTCATGAGGAATATAGAGTAGCAAGGAAGGAACTTAAGAAAGGACTGAGGAGAGCGAGAAGGGGACATGAAAAGGCTTTGGCAAGTAGGGTTAAGGAGAATCCCAAGGCTTTTTCCTCGTACATAAAGAACAGAAGGATGGCTAGGGTAAAGGTAGGTCCGATTAAAGACAAAGGTGGGAGGATGTGCCTGGAAGCTGTGGAAGTGGGTGAGGTTCTCAATGAATACTTCTCTTCAGTATTCATCAAGAGAGGGATCTTGATGACGCTGAGGACAGTGTTGGTGAGGGTAATGTTCTAGAGTATGTAGATATTAAGAGAGAGGATGTGTTGAGGTTGTTAGAAAATATTGGGACAGTTAAGTCCCCGGGGCCTGACAGAATATTCCCCAGGCTGCTTCGTGAGGCAAGGGAGGAGATTGCTGAACAGATGGTTAGGATCTTTGAGTCCTCGTTGTCCATGGGGATGGTACCGGAGGATTGGAGGGTGGTGAATGTTGTCCCCTTATTCAAAAAAGGTAGTAGGGATAGTCCAGGGAATAACAGACCGGTGAGCCTTACATCTCTGGTGGGTAAGCTGTTAGAAAGGATTCTAAGAGATAGGATCTATGAGCATTTAGAGACTCATGGACTGATTAGGGACAGCCAGCATGGCTTTGTGAAGGGCAGATCTTGCCTCACGAGCCTGATAGAGTTCTTTGAGGAGGTGACCAGGAAGATTGATGAGGGTAGTGCAGTGGATGTGGTCTACATGGATTTTAGTAAGGCGTTTGACAAGGTTCCGCATGGTAGGCTTCTTCAGAAGGTCAGAGGCCAAGTGATTCAGGGAGGCTTGGCTGTGTGGATTCAGAATTGGCTTGCCTGTGGAAAGCAGTGGGTTGTGGTGGAGGGAGTGCATTCGGATTGGAGGGCTGTGACCAGTGGTGTCCCACAAGGATCGGTTCTGGGACCTCTACTTTTTGTGATATTTATTCACAACTTAGATGAGGGGGTGGAAGGCTGGGTTAGCAAGTTTGCAGATGACACAAAGATCGGTGGTGTTGTGGATAGTGTGGAGGGCTGTCGAAGCTTGCAGAGGGACATTGATAGGATGCAGAGCTGGGTTGAGAAGTGGCAGATGGAGTTCAATCCGGAGAAGTGTGTGGTAGTACACCTTGGAAAGACAAACTCCAAGGCGGAGTACAAGGTAAATGGCAGGATTCTGGGCAGTGTAGAGGAGCAGAGGGATCTTGGGGTTCATATCCACAGATCACTGAAAGTCGCCTCAGGTAGATAGGGTAGTTAAGAAAGTTTATGGGATGTTAGCTTTCATAAGTCAGGGGTTTGAGTTTAAGATCCGCAAAGTGATGATGCAGCTTTACAAAACTCTGGTTAGGCCACACTCCAGTTCTGGTCGCCTCATTATAGGGAGGATGTGGAGGCGTTGGAAAGGGTGCAGAGGAGATTTACCAGGATGCTGCCTGGATTAGAGAGTATGCATTATGAGGAGAGACTAAAGGAGCTAGGGCTTTTCTCATTGGAGAGAAGGAGGATGAGGGGAGACATGATAGAGGTATTCAAGATATTGAGAGGAATAGATAGAGTGGACAGCCAGCGGCTCTTTCCCAGTGCACCAATGCTCAAAACAAGAGGACGTGGCTTTAAGGTAATGGGTGGGAAGTTCAAGGGAGATATCAGAGGGAAGTTTTTCACCCAGAGAGTGGTTGGTGCATGGAATGCGCTGCCTGGGGTGGTGGTGGAGGCTGATACATTGGACAAGTTCAAGAAATCGTTAGATAAGCATATGGAGGAGTTTAAGATAGAGGGATATGTGGGAGGAAGGGGTTAGATAGTCTTAGGTGTGGTTTGAAGGGCGGCACAACATGGTGGGCCGAAGGGCCTGTATTGTGCTGTATTGTTCTATGGTTCTACAGTTTATTATTGTCGCTGCATCGAGATACTGTGAAAAATTAGTTTTGCATCCCATCCATACATGATTTCATTTCAAAGCATAAGTACATCGAGGTATTACCAGGGGTGAAGCAATAACAGAATGCAGAATATAATGTTACAGTTAGAGAGAAAGTGCAGTGCAGATAGACAATAAGGTGCAAGGGCCATGGCAAGGTAGATTGAGAGATCAAAAGTTCATATTTATTGGAATTAGTTTATTATTGTCACATGTACCGAGTACTGATCATACAGATCAATTCATTACACAGTGCATCGAGGTGGTACAAAATAACACAATAACAGAATGCAGAATACAAGAAGTATTACAAGAAAATACAAGATTTATTGTACAAGAGGTCCATTCAAGAGTCTTACAACAGCAGGATAGAAGTTGTCCATGAGCCTGGTGGTGTGTGTTTTTAAGCTTTTATATCTTCTGCCCGATTGAAAGGAGGAGGAGAATGACCAGGGTGGGAAGGGTTGTTGATTATGCTGGCTGCTTTCCTGAGGCAGCAGGAAGTGTAGACAGAGTCAATGGAGGGGAGGCTGGTTTTTGTGATGGACTGAGCCATGTCCAGAACTCTCCTAAATTTCTTGTGGTTTTGGACAGAGCAGTTGCCATACCAAGCTGTGATGCAAGCAGATAGGATGCTTCCTATGGTGCATCTATAAAAATTGGTGAGTGTAAATGGGGACATGCTAAATTTCCTTAGCCTTCTGAGGAAGTAGAGGTGCTGGTGTGCTTTTCTGGCCATAATGTCTACGTAATTAGACTAGGACAAGCTATTGGTGATATTTACACCTAGGAACTTGAAGCTTTCAACCATTTTCACCTCAGCACCATTGATACATACAGGATCGTGTACTCCATGCCGTTTCAATGACCAGCTCTTTTGTTTTACTGACATTACGGGAAAGGTTGCTGTCTTGACACCATGTCACTAGGCTCCTTATCACCTTCCTGTACTCCACCTCATCATAGTTTGAGATATGGCCCACTGCAGTGGTGTCACCTGCAGGCCTGTAGATTGAGTTAGAGCAGAATTTGGCCACCTAGTCATAAAGGTATAAGGAGTAAAGTAGGGGGCTGAGGACGCAGCCTTGCAGAGCACCAGTGTTGAGTATAATCGTGGCGGAGGTTGAATGAGTAAAAATATTAATGCTTTGCTGGAGAAAAATGTAAATATATGAACAGGCCACAAAAACAATGCTAGCATGCAAGTTGAAGGTAAAAGTTGGTCAAGTTGGTGATTAAAACAAAGAGTGGCAAGAAACATGAGCTTCTAAAGCTATTTACGAGGTAATACATCTTTATAGAACATAGAACATTACAGCACAGTACAGGACCTTTGGCCCACAATGTTGTGCCGACATTTTATCCTGCTACAAGATCTATCTAACCCTTCCCTCCCAGGTAGCCCTCCATTTCTCTATCATTCATGTGTCTAAGAGTCTCTTAAATGTCCCTAATGTATCTCCCCCCACAACCTCTGCCAGCAGTACGTTCTAAGCACCCACCATTCTCTGTGTAAAAAAAACTTACTCCTGACATCCCCCTATATCTTCCTCCATTCACCTTAAAATTACGCCCCCTCACATTAGGGAAAAAGTCTCTTGACTGTCCACTTGATCTATGCCTCTTATCATCTTGTACACCTCTGTCAAGTCACCTCTCGTCCTCCTTCTCTCCAAAGAGAAAAGCCCTAGCTCGCTCAACCTATCCTCATAAGAAATGCTCTCCAATCCAGACAGCATCCTGGTAAATCTCCTCTGCACCCTCTCTAAAGCTTCCACATCCTTCCAGAACTGAACACAATACTCTAACTGTGGTCTAACCAGAGTTCTATAGAGCTGCAACATCACCTCGTGGCTCTTGAACTCAATACCCTGACTAATGAAGGCCAACACACCATACACCTTCTTAACAACCCTACTGACCTGTGTGACAACCTTGAGGGATCTATGGACATGGACCCCAAAATCCCTCTGTTCCTCCACACTGTTAAGAGTCCTGCCATTAACCTTGTATTCTGCCTTCAAATTCGATCTCCCAAAGTGTATCACTTCACAGTTTTCTGGGTTTATATAACCATAGCTCAGCTCTGAAAGGTTAGTTCTGTTCTTCACTAGTGATAGGAAGGCCCAAGAGTTGCAAATTCCTTACAAGACAACAAAACTGCAGCTTGTAAAGAGGGTTTATGACAAACTACATGGAAGCTGTTCATCAGATGTTTGTTTAAATATTCCCAAGAAATTCTGTTTACAAAACAAAGAAGTTTTAACAGGATGGGAACGGCCATAGAGCACAAAGTGACCATTTGTCAGAGTAGCCATAGGGGAATTCAAAATGACTAGTTTTTACAGGATACATTTAATTTATGCTATCTTAGACCAAGCTAAAGGTGTAAGTTTCAAAACTGCTTCAGTGCATAAACCAGATGGTCTCCATAGAGAAAAATGCCCAAAATTCCTGTGAAAATGTCATGGCAGAATCAATTATGTGCAGTCAATGGAAGGAAAGGACATCAGAGAGTGAGCCAGCTGTTTGTCTGTTCTGGTATGGGTAAATGCACCACTTGTTTTCATGTTATTGCTTTGTAAGTGTATTTTAACTGATGTTTAATAAAACATTATAGGCATGGTTAGCAACTTTGCAGATGACACTAAAATAAGTGATGTCGCAGTCAGTGAAGGTGATTTTCAGGATTTACAGAGGGATCTTGATTAGCTGGGTAAGAGGGCCAAGGAAGGGCAAATGGGGATTAATTCGGATAAGTGCAAGGTATGGTGTTTTGGGAAAACAAACCAGGGTAGGGCTTTCACAGAACACTTGGGCCCTGGGGAGTGTTACAGAACAGAGGGACCTAGGAGTACAAGTACAAGGTTCCCTGGAAGTGGGTGTGTGGGTAGACAGGGTGGTGAAGGTGGCTTTTGGCAAGCTGGCCTTCATCAGGCAGGGCATTAAGTCGGGATGTTATTTGCAGTTGTACGAGATGTTGGTGAGGCTGCATTTGAATACTGTGTTCCATCTTGGGCACCCTGCTACAGGAAAGATGCCATTAAGCTGAAAAGAGTGCAGGGGAGATTTACGAGGATGTTGCCAGGACTCTAGGGACTGAGTTATGGAGATAAGTTTAGCAGGCTGGGACTTTATTCATTGGAGTGTAGGAGAATGAGGGGTGATATGATACAGGTGTATAAGATCATGAAGGGCATAGATAGGGGGCATGCAGACAGGCAGGTACATTAACAACATTTAACAGGCACTTGGACAGGTACATGAAGGCTTAGAGGGATATGGGCCAAACGTGGGCAAATGAAACTAGCTGAGATGGGAATCTTGTTCGGCCAGTTGGGCTGAAGGGCATGTTTCCCCACTATATGACTCTAGGACTCTATAACATCCTATGGAAGTTCCTTTATCACTGTTAGTGACTAAACCTAGGGAAAGTTCCAGTAAATAAACTGGATTAGTCCTGTTTTATTCACAGGTTAAAGAAGGTTAAAGAAATGGTAGAAAAGAGCCGTGAGAGATCTATGCACACTATAAGAATAAAGGAAATGGTTCTGGAAAGTGGTGTTTCAGATAGAAGGACACGCATGATCTCATTTCATGAACAGGCTTGAAGAGTCAAATGGCCTACACATGCTCCTATTTCCTATGTTCTTATTGCTAGCAACATTCAGCATATTGAGACCCAATAATGTTTATCCTTTCCATGTGTGGTACTTGGAAAGTGCAAACTATTAACATATAGCTGCCCACTTCACATACACTCCCCTTCAGTTATCATAACAAATCTGTCCTCTGGTCATCAAGTATGTGAAAGGGTTGAGATATCATCTATGCCAAATTTAACCACGAGGAAAGCAGTGTTCCACTTTTATAGCTTCATTATATTTATGCTAAATTTAGTTCGCAGAACAATAGTAGTCAAGTGATGCTCAGTTAGTGCTCAATTGTCTCATGATTCATGGACGTAGGTTACAGTGAGCAGCAATTTCCAAACCTGCCACTACTCTGGGCTTACATCTGGTGCCAACAGATGCAAGGATGACCTTGAGATGAAAGTAGGTGCCTCAGCAGTGCCAGAAAGCTCAGAATAAACCCACTGGGAAGGGAAAAGGGGTAGATATACGGTGGGCAGAGAATGAGTGCAGGGGTCACTGGGTGATTGTATCATTACATAGAAATTATAATACTTATAAGCCATTGAGAGAACTGATTCATGCATTTGCTCTATCCCACAGGCAGCACAGACCCACCACAAGTGGCAATACAGTAGTAAATGAGATTTAAATGTTATCTGTTTCTCTTTCCACAAGTACACAATTTAAAGATACATTTGGAATGTTGGTCTTCATTGTAATGTAATTGGAGAACAGGTGCTTGAGAGACTTGCTGTAATTGGACAGGGCTTTAAGATCACACGTGGACCACAGGGTGCTGATTTGTCTTCATTCGCAAGGGAGATAGTACAGGATAAGTTCCCAGGAGATGGAGCTGTCCAATGAATACAGAGTAGAATGCATCTGTATTCACTGAGGATTAGAAGAATGAGTAATGGTCTGTTAGGAATAGCTTCCTCCTGAGGTGCCCACATTGCAGAAGCCAGTCTTCAGATAATTTGGTTCACACCGTGTTATATCAAGATTGATTGAGAGCACTGGACAGCAAAGGATATGGACCAGGCAACATCCCAGCTAGGAAGCTAAAGGCTTGTGTTCATGAACTAACAACTCGTCTCTAGTCAAATTATTCCAGGACAGTTACAATACTGACTTCTACTCAACACTGCAGAAAATTGTCCAGGTATGAAATGCCCTCTAAAAGCAGGACAATTCTGCGAATAGTATCTCAGCTTGTTTGCTTACTTTAATTCCTCCATTTTTACTTTTTTTTCCCTGGGGGTGGAAGACATGCCCAGCCTGACCTACCAGGTGTGCCTTCCTGTTTTGCATTTTGCAAATCCTACATTCTTTTGTCTATGTTCTCACTCTCTAACCTGTCCTCATTAACTCATTGACCATATAACATTGTTTACAACTTGTTCCCATGGTCACCCTGGTTTTATCCTATCAGAGACATCCCCTCCTCCACCCTCCCTGTAACTTAACGAGCCTCTTTTGTCTCCTTCATAGTTCTGAGGAAGGGTCTTCAGCCTGAAATATTAAGTTCACTATTTTTCCCACAGATGAGGCCTGACCTGCTCAGTATTTCTAGTATTTTCTGATTTTATTTTGCAATTCTAGTCATAAAATTACCAACTAATCATTAGCAAAGCAATGGAAAATGTCACTGACAGTACTGTTGAGTGCCAATTACTCACTAATAAATTGCTGCAAAGCATAGACAAGATTCAGGTGTAGGCTACTAAGTGGCAAGTAACACTGGCACCATATAAGTGTCAGGCAATGACCATGTCCAGCAAGAGTTGACATTCAATGACATTATCATTGCTAAATCCTCCACCCGCAATATACTGATAGACTAGGGATCATAATTAACCATAAACTTAATTGGACAAGCTCCGTAATAATAGAGGCCATGTATCCTGGGATATGTAACACATGTGAGGGAATACTCTCCACTTTGCCAGGATGAACGCAGGTCTAATAACATTCAAGAAGCTTCACTCCATCCAGTACAAGGCAGTTCACGCGATTATCATTCCATCTACCACTCTAAACATTCACTCCATTCAGCACCGGTGCACCCTGGCTGCAGAGTGTACCATTTACAAAATGCATGGCCCTTACTCACTGATCTGACTGCACCTGCCAAATCCATGACCTCCATCACCAAGGACAAAGGTAGCAGGCAAACATCACAACACCCAGGTTCCCCACCATGTCACTCACCATCCTGTCTGGCAAACAGCTTGCCATTACTTTATTGCCGAACCTAATTCTTGGAAGTCCCTATCTCACAGCATTGTTAAATACCTTCAACAGAAGGACTGCAGTGACTCAAGGACTCAGAGTGATTTAGGGATAGACCATAAATGCTGAGATTGTCAGTGATGTCCTCATACCCATAACTGAAGAAAAACAAATGTTGAAAAGTTTCTTTTCACAGGCTGGAGATTCTAGGGAGGGAGGGGGACAGTCTCAAAAAAAGGGTGGGCCATTTAGGACCAACATGAGGAAAAATATCTTCACTCAGTTTTGATATAACCCCAGAGATGTTTGGAGGCTCAGACATTGGGCACATTTAAGAATTAAATGGAAATATTGTTAGATGTAAAGTGAATCAAGAGTAATGTTGTCAGCAAGGAAATGTTGTTGAGGTTGGAGGTCAGCCCTGATCCCACTGAATAGCACAGCTGGCTCAAGGGGCTATCCAAACCACTCCTGCACCTTTATATATTTACTCACAGTGTGACCATTAAATCCTCATGTTCTCACAGGTTGACCACTATACTCGACCTACGGAGAATGAAATTGCAACACATAACCCAGTGGCCACCCTGATTAGACCAGCTCTGCCGTACCCACTAACATTCTGATTTCCCTTCAATCATCCAGCAAATTTTCCAGCCTGTGAATAATTCACCTGGAGCTGGATTAAAATTATTCATATTCATTTGCCAAAGAAGAGACTCCTACACAGTCAAATGCAAGTTCCCTCAGAATGTTTGCCAGAGAAGGCCATTGCAGAACTTGTGGGCTGGAGTTCGCAACATCTATTTTATGTTTAAAGTGGGCCTGATCCAACTCCGACTCCTATTAAGGTTGCAATCCCAGGAATGATAAATGTGGGTTGGCAGGGAGCATTCATACACATCATTAACTATGATAGGATAGTTGGCAGTTTGAAAAGGACAGGCTGTTGCAAGGCACATTCCAGGGAGCTGAACAAAGCCACAACAGCCACAGCTACCAGGACACTGTACAATAACTTCCCAACATAGTTACTGCTTCATTCTTCAACAATGTGCATGCACCTCTAACATCCTCTGCCTCTCATTCCCACCATTCTATTCTAATCATTGCACTGTGAGGTATTTCATAGCTTGTCCAAGGATACAGTGACACAAAACTTGTGAGGGAATGTCAAGGGCAATGCCAAAAGACTTTACAAAGACACTGAGAGAAAGAGATGACACAGATTAACTTGGGCTGAAATGGCAATATTGATTGTCAAAATCAGGAAAAGTAGGAAATTTGTCACTTTGGATTGGAATTCACAGAGGGTGAGGATAAAATGTCTGAAATCAAGAAGACAAGCTTACTATAAGTTTTACAATTGGAGAACTGAATGAGGTTAAAGATAAATAAATTCTATGACTTGATGGTTTCTACTCAGGGTCTCAAGAGTAACAGCTGAGGAAATTGCAGATGCTTTATTTCTGACCAAAACTTTCCATATTCTAGAATTACTTACTTATTCTGACACAAGAGACCATCAAGCACCCATTTTCACACTAATAATACCCTAACGCATTTTACTCTCCCCACATTCCCATCAACTCCCCCTAGATTTTACCATTCACCTACATACTAGGGGTAATTTACAGCAGCCAATTAACCTATTATCTCAATATATGATTGCTAAACAGTGAGAGACAGCATGCAGTAGACAGAGCAAAGCAATCTCGCAACCTTTGGATCATATCTGACTTCTGGCTGAAGCATTCGCAATGATGTTCAGCCAGAAGTGCCAAATAGATGGTTAAGAAGGGCTGCAAAAAGAAACCTGGGAACTGTAGACTGGGAACCTGGGAATACAAATGAGGGTAGGACTTTCACAGTGATGGATAGGGGCCGGGGGAGTGTTGTAGAACAGAGAGACCTAGGAGTACAGGTACGTGGTTTCCTGAAAGTGGCGTTGCAGGTAGACATGGTGGTGAAGAAGGCTTTTGGCCCATGCTGACGTTCGTCAGTCAGGGCATTGAGTGTAGAAGTTGGAATGTTATGTGGCAGTTGTACAAGACATTGGTAAGGCAGCATGGGGAATGTTGTGGTCAGTTTTGGTCACCCTGCTATAGGAAAGATGCCATTAAGCTGGAAAGAGTGCAGAGGGGATTTACAAGGATGTTAGGATGTTGCCAGGACTTGAAGGACTGAGTTATGGAGAGAGGTTGAGCAGGTTGGAACTTTTTTCATTAAAGCGTAGGAGATGAGGGGTGATCTTATAAGATCATGAGGGGCATAGATAGGATCAATGTCTTTTTCCCACGGTTGGGGAATTAAGAACTAGAGGGCATAGGTTTAAAGTGAGATGGGAGAGATTTAGTAGTAACCTGTAGGGCAACTTCTTCACCCAGAGGGTGGTCAGTATATTGAATGAGCTGCCAGAGTGAGTGGGGTTCAGGCAGGTACATTAACAACATTTAAAAGGCGCTTGGACAGGTGTGTGGATAGGAAAGGTTTAGAGGGATATGGGCCAAACTTAGATGGGAACCTTGGTCAGCATGGACCAATTGGGATGAAGGGTCTGTTTCATGCTGTATGACTCTACGACATTTAATCTCTGCAGTCCCATCACATCTATACGTGAATGATGGTGGACAATTGAATAGCTAACTGGAGAAGGATATAAACAGCGCAAACTCACCCTCAATGCTGGTGGGATATAGCATATGAGCACAAGAGAGGAGGCTGAACTATTCACAATGATGTTCAGCCAAAAGTGCCAAATAGATGGTTCATTTGGGCTTCCTCCTGAGATCTGCACCACAGAATCATAAAATCATAGAAAGTACAGCACAATACAAGCCCTTCGGCCCAAAACGTTTTGCCGACCTTTAAACCTTGCCTAAGACTATCTATCCCCTTCCTCCCACATGTCCCTCTATTTTAAATTCCTCTATATGCTTATCTAGCAATCGCTTGAATTTGACCAATGTACCTGCCTCCACCACTGCCCCAGGCAGTGCATTCCATGCTCCAACCACACTCTGGGTAAATAACCTCCTTCTAATATCTCCCTTGAACTTCCCACCCATTACTTTAAAGCCATGCCCTTTCGTATTGAGCATTGGTGCCCTGGGAAAGAGGCACTGGCTGTCTATCTATTCCTATTAATATTTTGTACACCTCTATCATGTGTCCTCTCATCCTCCTTCTCTCCAAAGAGTAAAGCCCTAGCTCCCTTAGTCTCTCCTCATAATCCATACTCTCTAAACCAGGCAGTATCCTGGTAAATCTCCTCTGCACCCTTTCCAACACTTCCACATCCTTCCTATAATGAGGCGACCAGCACTGGACACAGTACTCTAAGTGGGGTCTAACCAGAGTTTTGTAGAGCTGCATCATTACCTCACGGCTCTTAAACTCGATTCCACGACTTATGAGAGCTAACATCCCATAAGCTTTCTTAACTACCATATTCACCTGTGAGGCAACTTTCAGGGATCTGTGGATATGAACCCCCAGATCCCTCTGCTCCTCCACACTACCAAGAATCCTGCCATTAACCTTGTACTCTGCCTTGGAATTTGTCCTTCCAAAGTGTGCCACCTCATACTTCTCTGGATTGAACTCCATCTGCCACTTCTTAGCCCAGCTCTGCATCCTATCAATGTCCCTCTGCAATCTTCGACAGTCCTCCACACTATCCACAACACCACCAACCTTTGTGTCATCTGCAAATTTGTCAACCCACTCTTCTACCCCCTCATCCAAGTCATTAATAAAAATCACAAAAAGCAGAGGTCCCAGAACCTTGTGGGACACCACTAGTCACAGCCCTCCAATCTGAATGCACTCCCTCCACCACAACCCTCTGTTTTCTACAGGCAAGCCAAGTCTGAATCCACATGGACAAGCATCCCTGGATCCCATGCCCTCTGACCTTCTGAAGAAGCCTACCATGTGGAACCTTGTCAAATGCCTTACTAAAATCCATGTAGACCACATTTACTGCACTACCCTTATCAATCTGCCTGGTCACCTCCTCAAAGAACCCTATCAGACTTGTGAGACATGATCTTCCCTTCACAAAGCCATGCTGGCTGTTCCTGATCAGACCATGATTCTCTAAATGCCCATAGATCCTATCTCTAAGAATCTTTTCCAACAGCTTGTCCACCACAGATGTAAGGCTCACTGATCTATAATTCCCTGGACTATCCCTACTTCCTTTTTTGAATATTGGGACAACATTTGCCACCCTCCAATACTCCAGTACCATTTCTGTGGACAACGAGGACTCAAAGATCCTAGCCAATGGTTCAGCAACCTCCTCCCTTGCCATGCGGAGGAGCCTGGGGAATATTCCATCAGGCCCTGGGGACTTAACTGTCCTAATATTTTCTAACACTCCAACACATCCTCCCTCTTGATATCTACATGCTCCAGAACATTAACCTTTCCAACACTGTCCTCAGCGTCATCAAGGCCCCTCTCCTTGGTGAACACTGAAAAGAAGTATTCATTGGAGACCTCACCCACTTCCACAGCTTCCAGCCACATCTTCCCACCTTTGTCTCTAATCGGTCCTACCTTCACTCTCATCATCCTTCTGCTCTTCACATAAGTGAAAAAAGCCTTGGGATTTTCCTTAACCCTACTCACCAAGGCCTTTTCATGCCCCCTTCTTGCTCTCCTCAGACCCTTCTTAAGTTCCTTCCTTGCTACTTTATGTTCCTCAAGAGACCTATCTGATCCTTGCTTCCTAAACCTTACGTATGCTGCCTCCTTCTTCCTAATTAGTTGTTCCACCTCTCGTCACCCATGGTTCCTTCACCCTGCCGTTCCTTCTCTGCCTGACTGGGACAAATTTATCCCTAACATCCTGCAAGAGATCCCTGAACAACAACCACATCTCCATGGTACATTTCCCTTCAAAAATGTCATCCCAATTCACACTCGCAAGTTCTAGCCTTATAGCCTCATAATTTGCCCTTCCCCAATTAAATACCTTCCTGTCCTCTTTGCTCCTATCCTTGTCCATGACAATGCTAAAGGTTGTGGAACAATGGTCACTGTCCCCCAAATGCTCACCCACTGAGAGATCTGTCACCTGACCTGGTTCATTACCTAATACTAGATCTGATATGGCAATTACCTAATACTAGATCCAATATCACAGAAGCCAGTCTACAGTCAACTTGATTCATTTCTTTTGATTATTCTCATATTTCTCTGTGACAAGGCCATTTGGTCCATCAAGTCTATGCCTGCTGTCAGTGTAATCCCATCAACCCAATTTCCCCACATATTTTCCTGTAACCTATTATCTCATTCTTGACCATTAATATTCCCTTGATTTGCCCAACAGCCACCTACACAAAGGGCAAGTTACAATTACTAATGTACCCACCAACCAGTACATTTTTGGGATGTGGCAGGACACCAGAGCACCCAGAGGAAATTCACATGGTTACAGGGAGAATATGCACATAGGTAGCAATGGAGGTCAAAGTCAAAGCAGGTGTACAACCCGCAGCACCACTGTGCCACGCATGGCTGAGAGGACCAGAGACACCAAAAGCTATGGGACCAGACAACATCCCAGATGTAGTGCTTGTTCACTAGAACTTGCTGTGCATGTAGCCAAGTTTTTCCAGTACAGTTACAACACTGGCAGCTATCCAACAATGTGGAAAATGGTCATGTTCATGAAAAGGACAAATCCAGTCTGGCTAATTGTTCCCCAACCTTTCCGTAGTTACCAGTGAAATGATGGAAGCTGCAGTTGACAGTGCTATTAAGCAGCATCTACCAATAACCAACTTGATGCCCAATTTGGGCCAAGAGCTGAATTCTGGAGGTGAGAGTGACTGCCCCTGACATGAAAACAACATTTGACTATGTTTGCTAACAAGGTGTAAAACGGAAGTCAATTTTTTTCTTATATTCATTCAAAGAACACGGGCTTCGCAGGCTGAGCCAGCATTTAATTGCACATCCATAGTTGCTTTTAAGAAGGTGGTGATAAGCTCTGTTCTTGAACTGCTGCAGTCTTTGAGGTGTGGGTGTACCCACAACATTGTCAGGGAGAGAGTTCCAGGATTTTGACCCAGCAATGGTGAAGGAACAGTGAAATATTTCTAAGTCAGGATGGTGTGTGGCTTGAAGGGCAACTTCCACATGGTGGTGTTCCATGCTTTTATTGCCCTTGTCCTTCTAGCTGGTAGAAGTCATGGGTTAGAAGGTGCTAAGGAGTCTTGGTGAGTTGCTGCAGTGCATCCTGTAGATGCACAAATTGCTGCTATTGTGTGTCAGTGGTGGAATGAGTGAATGATTGTGGATGGGGTGCCTATCAAGTTGGTTGCTATGTCCTGTACGATGTCAAGCTTCTTGTACTGTTGTTGAAGCTGCACTCATCCAGGCAAGCCAAGAGTATTCCATCACACTTCTGGTTTCGCTGCATGGTAGGCTAGCCTGGAAGGTTAGATCACATGGGATCCAGGGTAAACTAGTCAACTGGACATAAAATGCTGGGTCCACTGTTGTTTGTCATTTATATTAATGATTTGGATAACAAAGTTGTTAACACTGTTAGTAAGTTTGTGGATGACACTAAAATTGGTGGTGTAGTGGACAGTGAAGAGGATTATTTTAGATTACATCAGGATCTGGATGAAATGGGGAAATGGGCCAAGGAATGGTAGATGGAATTTAACTCGGACAAGTGTGAGGTGTTGCATTTTGGTAAATTAAACCAAGGCAGGACTTGCACAGTGAATGGCAGGGCCCTGGATAGTGTTGTAGAACAGAGAGAAGTAGTGCTACAGGTATACAGTTCCCTGAAAGTGGAGACACAGGTAGACAGGTGGTGACAAAGGTGTTTGGCATGCTTGTCTTCCTTACTCAGGGCATTTAGTACAGGAGTTCAGACATCATGTTGCATCAAATCATTGGTGAGACTACACTTGGAGTATTATGTTCCATTCTGATCACCCAGCTACAGGAAGGATTCATTAAGCTGGAAAGGGTACAGTAAAGATTCACGAGGATGTCAGGATTGGAGGACTTGAGTTATGAGAGGATGGATAGGCTGGGACTTTTCTCCTTGGAGCGTAGGAGGCTGAGGAGTGACCTCATAATGAATGGCCACAGTCCTTTCCCCAGGGTAGTGGAGTCTAAAACCTAGAGGGCATGGATTTAAGGTGAGAGGGGAAAGATTTAAAGGTGACCTGAGGGGCAACTTTTTCACACGGAGTATGGTGAGTATATGGAATGAGCTGCCAGAGGAAGCTATAGAGGTGGGTACAATTACAATCTTTAAAAGACATTTAGACAGGTACATAGGTAGAAAAGGTTTAGAGGATTTGTGCTGGTATGATTCCAACCAATGGAGGGTTTTCTCCCTGATTCCCATTAACTTCAGTTTAGCCAGGGCTCCTTGATGCCATACTTCATCAAATGCTGCCTTGTTGTCAAGCGCAGTTACTCTCACTTCACCTCTGGATTTCAGCTCTTTTGTCCATGTTTGGACCAGGGCTGAAGTGAGGTCAGGAGCTGATTGACTCTGGCAGAACGCAAACTGAGCTTCTGTGAACAGCTTGTTGCTAAGCAAGTGACACTAGATAGCACCACTGATTACTCTTTCCTTCACTGTTGATGATCAAGAGTATACTGATGGAGCAGTAATTGACTGGGTTGGATTTGTCCTGCTTCCTGTGGACAGATATACCTGGGCAATTTTCCACATTAAAACATAGAGAACATAGAACATACAGCACAGTATGGGCCCTTCAGCCCATGATGTTGTCTGCTCTATATAAACCTTATCCCCACTCAATCTATCCTCCTCTCTATTTCACCTCCTATAACCCTCTATTTTTCTTTCATCCATGTGCCTATGTAATAGTCTCTCAAATGACCCTATCTTATTGGCTCCTACCACCATCCCCAGCAGTGCATTCCAGGCACCCACCACTCTCTGTGTAAAAAAAACCTACCTCTGAAATCTCCCCTGAACTTTCTCAATGCACCTTAAACGAGTGACCTCTATTATTGGCCATTGCTACCTTGGGGAAAAGATGCTGGCTGTCCACTTTGTCTATGCCTCTCATAATCTTATATACCTCTATCAAGTCTCCTCTCATCCTCCATTGCTCCAAAGAGAAAAGCACTAACTCACTCAACCTCTCCTCATAAGACATGCTCTCCAATCCAGGTAGTATACTTGTAAATCTCCTCTACACCTTCTCTAAAGCTTCCACGTCCTTCCTATAATGTGGTGACCAGAACTGAACACAATATTCCAAGTGTGGTCTAAGCAGAGTCTTACAGAGCTGCAACCTTACCTCGAGGCTCTTGAACTCAATCCCCTGGCTAATGAAGGCCAGCCCACCAGATGCCTTTTTAACCGCTCTATCCATTTGTGTGGCAACTTTGAGGGATCTATGTACTTTGACCCCAAGATCTCTCTGTTCCTCTACACTGCTAAGAATCCTACCACTAATCATGTACTCTGCCTTCCAGGTCATTCTTCCAAATGGTATCACTCCAAACTTCTCCAGATTGAACTCCATCTGCCACTTCTCTGCTCAGATCTGCATCCTGTCTAAATCCCTTTGCAACCTACGACAACCTTCTTCACTGTCTACTACACCATCAACCTTTGTGTCATCTGCAAACTTACCAACTCATCCTTCCACTTCCTCATCCAAATCATTTATAAAAATCACAAACACCAGGGGTCCCAGAACAGATCCCTGCGGAACACCGCTGGTCACTGACCTCCAGGTCGAATACTCCCCTTCCACAACCACCCTCTGACTTCTGTGGGCAAGCCAATTTTGAATCCACACAGCCAATTTTCCATGGATCCCATACCTCATGACTTTCTGAATGAGCCTACCATGGAGAACCTTGACAAAGGCCTTGCTAATATCCAAATATACCACATCCAATCCACTATCTTCATCAATCTGTCTTGTCACTTCCTCAAAAACTTTATTAGGCCTGTGAGTCATGATCTGCCCCTCACAAAGCCATGTTGACTGTCCCGAATAAGACTATGCTTCTCCAAATGCTCGTTAATCCTGTCCCTAAGAATCCTCTCCAATAGTTTGCCCACCACTGATGTAAGACTCACTGGTCTGTAATTCCCAGGATTGTCCCTTTTACCTTTCTTGAACAATGGAACAACGTTTCCCATCCTCCAATCCTCCAGTACCACTCCTGTGGCCAGGGAGGACTCAAAGATCATCATTAACACTCCAGCAATCTCTTCCCTCGCTTCCCATAGTACCCTGGAGTACATCCTGTCTGTCCCCGGGGACCTATCTATGCTAATTCTTTTTAGTAGCTCCAACACTGCTTCTTTCTTAACCTCGACATGCTCCAAAACACTTGCCTATTCTATGCTAATCTCATGTTCGTCAAAGTCTCTCTCCCTAGTGAACATTAAATCAAAATATTCATTTAGGACTTCCCCTACCTTCTTCGCCTCCAGACCCATTTTCCCTCCGTTATCCCTGAGGGGTCCTACCCTCACCCTAGTCATCCTCTTGTTCCTCACATGTAGAATGTCTTAGGGTTTTCCTTAAACCTACTTGCCAAGGGCTTCTCATGTCCCCTCCTAGCTCTCCTAAGTCCCTTTTTGAGCTCCTCCCTGGCTAACTCTCAAAAGCCCTATCAGATTTTGCTTCCTAAACCTTAAGTAAGCTTCCTTCTTCCTCTTGACTAAACCTTCCACCTCTCTTGTTAATCATGGTTCCTTCACCCTACCATCCTTTCCTTGTCTCAGCATGACAAACCTATCTAGAACCCTGTGTAAGTGGTCCCGAAAAAACCTTCACATTTCTGTGGTGCATTTACCAGAGAACATATGTTCCCAGTTTAGACTCCCAAGATCTTGCCTAATAACCATCGTAATTTGCCCTCCCCCAATTAAATATTTTCCCATAATGTCTGCTCCAATCTTTGTCCATGGCTATGCTTGAGGTCAGGGAGTTGTGGTCACTATCCCCGAAATGCTCGCCCACCGAGAGGTCTTTCACCTAACCAGGTTCATTGTCTAATACCAGGTCCGGCATGCCCCATCTAAACCTTTTGCACTAAGGAGGTGCCAATCAATATTTGGGAAGTTGAAGGCACCCATGACAACAACCCTTTTATTTTTGCACCTTTCCAAAATCTGCCTATTTACCTGCTCCTCAGTGTCCTGATGGCTACTTGGGGGCCTATAGAATACCCCCAGTAGGGTGATCGCTCCCTTCCTGTTTCTGACTTCCACCCACACTGACTCAATAGACAATCCATCCATGATGTCCTCCCTTCCTACGTTGTGATATTATCCCTGATTAGCAATGCCACCCCCCACCCCCTTCCTTATTCCTTTTGAAACATCTAAACCTGGAAACTCAAGCAGCCACTCCTGCCCTTGTGACAGCCAAATCTCTGTAATGGCCACAACATTGTAATTCCATGTACAGATCCATGCTCTAAGTTCATCACCCTTATTCTTAACACTTCTCGCATTAAGGTAAACACATTTCAACCCATCTAACTGATTGCATTTATGCCCCGTCCCCTGCTTATCCTTCCTCACCTTCTCTGTACACACTGAGTCTACTTCTACACCAACTGATCCACCTTTTAACCTAACACTCCGGTTCCCATCCCCTGCCAACCCAGTTTAAACCCTTCCCAACAGCTCTAGCAAACCTGCCCACAAGGACATTGGTCTCTCTCCAGTTCAAGTGTAACCCGCCCCTTTTGTACAGGTCATACTTACCCCAAAAGAGATCCCAATGATCTACAAATCTGAACCCTTGCCTCCTGAACCATATTCTTTCCCTCCCTGGTGCATGGCACAGGCAGCAATCCAGAGATTACTGCCTTTGAGGTCCTGCTTTTTAGGTTCCTTCCTAACTCCCAAAACTTGCTCTTCAGGACCTCATCCCTTATCTTACCCATGTCATTGGTGCCAATGTGCACCACGACTTCTGGCTACTCACCCTCCCCCTTAAGAATGCTGTGCACTTGATCTGAGACGTCCCTGACCCTGGCACCTGGGAGGCAACATACCATACTATCCATTATTGGATAGATGCCAGTGTTGTAGATCTACTGGAACAGCTTGGCCAAGGGCTCAGTAAGTTCTGGAGCACAAGTCTTTAGTACAATTGCTGGAATGTTGTCAGGGCCCATAATATTTGCTGTATCCAACATCTTTAACTGTTTCTTGATATCACTTGGAGTGAATCGAATTGGCTGAAGACTGGTGTCTATCATGCTGAGGACCACTGGAGAAGGCTGAGATGGATCATCCACTTGGCATTTCTGGCTGAAGATTCTTGCAAATCCTTCAGCTTCCCCTTTGCACTGATGCGTTGGGCTTCCCTATTGTTGAGAATGGAGATATCTGTGGAGCATCCTCCAGTGAGTATTTTAATTGTCCACCAGCATTACTGGCTGGATGTGGTTGGACTGCAGAGCTTAGATCTGATCCGTTGGTTGCTTAGTTCAGTCTATTGCACACTAAACAACATAAATAGCATGCAAGTGGTCCTATCTTGTATCTTCACCTGGTTGATTCCTCGTTCTGGGATATGCCTGGTGCTGATCCAGGTATTCCCTCCTGCATGCTTCATAGAACCTGGGTTGATCCTCTGGTTTGATGGTGATGGTACAGAGAAGGGGATATGCTGGACCATGAGGTTGCAGATTGCGGTTGAGTACGATTCTACTGCTGCTGATGGCCCACAGCGCCTCATTGATATCCAGTCCTGAGTTGCTAGATCTGTTCACAGTCTGCCCCATTTAGCATGGTGGTAGTGGTAACGACATGATGAAGTGTATTTTCATAGTGAAGATGGGATTTCGCCTCCCAATGGACCGTGCAGTGGTCACTCCTACCAATACTGTCATGTACAGATGCATCTGCGACAGGTAGATTGGCGAGGACAAGATCAAGTAGGTTTTTCCCTCTTGCTGGTTCCCTCACTACCTGCTGCAGACCCAATCTAGCTGCAATGTCTTTTAGCACTCGGCTAGCTCAGTCAGTAGTGGTGCTATCGGGCCACTCTTGGTGATGGACGTTGAAGTCTCCCACCCAGAGTACATTCTGCAGCTTTGCCACTCTGTGCTTCCTCCAAGTGGTGTTCTACATGAAGTAGTATTGATTCATCTCTGAGAGGGGGCAGTACGTGGTAACCAGCAGAAAGTTTCCTTGCCCAAGTTAGCCTGATGCCATGATATTTCATGGCATCCAGAGTCAATGTTGAGGCCAAATGCAGGCAGATGGAACTAGCTTAGATGGGAATTTTGGTCAACATGGACCAGTTGGGCTGAAGGGCCTGTTTCCATTCTGTATGACTCCATGTCTCACAGGGCAGTTTCCTCTCAAGTGTAGACCATTGTACCACCATCTCTGCTGGGTCTGTCCTGTCGGTGGGACAGGACGTACTCAGGGATGGAGACAGTGGCGTCTGGGACGTTGACTGTAAATATGATAATGTCAGGCTGTTTCTTGACTTGTCTGTGAGACAATTTTGGCACAAGCCCCCAGATGTTGGTAAGGAGAACATTACAGGGTTCCCAGGGTAGTCTTTGCCATTGTTGCTTCCAGTGCCAAGGTCAATTCCAGGTGATCCATCCCTTTTTTATTTCCTTGTGGCTTTCTAGTGGTTTATTACAACTGAATGGATTGCTAGGCCATTAAGAGTCAAACACATTGCTGTGGATCTGGAGTCACATATAGGCCAGTCCAGGTAAATATGGCAGATTTCCTCTCCTATGGGATAATAGTGAACCAGCTGGGCCTTAACAACAATTGACTATGGCTTTCATGGTCTTCATTAGACATTTTAAATTCCAGAATTTGAATCCAAATTTATTGTCATCTGCCATGGTGGGTTTCGAACCCAATCTCCAGGACCTTGCCCTGGACATCTGGATTATCAATCTACTGATAATATCACTGCACCATTGCCTCCCCAAATTCACATCTTGCACAAAGATAGTGTGGTTGTTGGAGGTAAATCAGCTCAGCTCTAGGACATCACTGCATAAGCTTCTCAGGGTAGTGACCTAGGCCCAACCATCCTCCTTCCATTTTGAGATTAGGGCACGGCTGCTGATGATACACAATATTTAATTCCATTTGCAACTCAAGAAATGAAGCGGCCGATGTCTGCATGTGGCAAGGCCAAGACAACATTCAGCCGTGGATGAAAGTGCTGGGGAATTACCACCTTCAAAAAGAGAGAGTCTAACTATCTACCCTTTGTGTTCAATGGCATTTACCATCGCTGAATACCCACTCCATCACTGATGGAGCTGGCTGAGTCTACAACCCTTTGCAGCCTCTTGTAATCCTGTGCATTGGAGCCTCCATACCAGGCTGTGATGCAACCAGTCAGAATGCTCTCCACCGTACATCTACAGAAATCTGTAAGGGTCTTTGGTGATATACCGAATCTCCTTAAACTCCTAACTAAGTAGAGCTGCTGGCGTGCCTTCTTCATGATTGCATCAATGTGTTGGGCCTAGGATAGATCCTCCAAGACGTTAATGCCCAGGAACTTGAAGCTGCTCACCCTTTCCATCGCTGACCCTTCAATGAGAACGGGTGTGTGTTCTCCCGACTTCCCCTTCCTGAAAGTCCACAATCAATTCCTTAGTCTTGCTGATGATGAGTGTGAGGTTGATGGGGAGTTGATGGACATGTAAGAGAGAATAGATTACAGGGAAATAAATGGAAAAATTGGACTGATGGGGTTGCTCTGAGAGCTGGTTTAGACTCAATTGGCCAAATGGCCACCTTCTATGTTGTAAGAAAATATGAATAAATATGAAATATGAACTTCAGAGCCAGACCAAGCAAGAGTGGTGATAGTAAATTCCTCTTTCCACAAAGTGAAGTGAGAATCTGAAAGTCTTTCCCCCCAAAATGCTGATGAGGCTGGGGATCAAGTGAATATTTCAAAACGGGGGTTGATCAAGTTTTATTCGGCGACAATATTTTAAAGAATGTAGAACTATGTGAAAGATGGATTTAAGGTCTCACTAAGTATTGGCATAAAAAATAATTTGTATTGTGGTCCATAACAGGTCTGATGTGATTCTGCAGTTTACTTCCTTGTTTCAGTATTATTCCTTCCTGAAATTGCAGGATCTCAGAGGGCGTGGGGAGGAAGTTGTTTGAGCTAGAAAGGGTCTCTGCTCCAGGATGCAGCACCTTATTGTAAGACAGTCCACACTCCCAGCACACTTAATGGAAAGTATCTAGGAATAGAAACATGTTGACAGTCTATCTTATCTCTGTGCAGGCACTTGGAAAACTTCCATGCTTTAAAGAGCAGCAACAAGCTTCAATGCTATCTAGTACACCCCCAGTCTTAAAACTGTGGCTCCTCACCAATTGTTCTGTCAATCAATGTAATAGTTGGTATCAGACTATACATAATGATAGAGCTCAAATAAACAGGTTTAGGTAATTGTTATAAAAACTGGCAGATAAGTCTTCTTCTAGTCTTTGGAGACATTCATTTCAACTGATTTCATTTATTCTCAAGCTTCCAGAATGGATACTTCACTGTGTCAATTTCCAGGCATTCATCACAAACTTCTAAATACTAATTCTTGTCCACTCTCCACTTGACCACATCTCCTCCAACAACCAACACATCCACCACTCCCTTCCCCCTTCTTCTTTTCCATTCTCTTCCACTCCTCAAATCACATCGCCTCTACTTCATCCTCCCACTAAATCTCCCCTAACTCCACTCCTTCCAGTCTCTAAACCTTCTTTCACCTGGTCACTGCTAAATGCCCTCTACCCAATCCAACATTCAACCCACTCCACCCCATTCCACTACTCATCTTCCACCTCCTCCAACCCAGTATGCCTTCAATCTTCTCATCACCAGAAAGAACTCCAGCTCCTCCATCCCACACCATAGTTTACCCCTCCACCATCTTTCATCTCCATCATTACAGCCCTTCCAATAGTACAGCACTACTTCTGATGCCTTTCTCATAGTGTTGTGCTCTCTTAGCACTGCCTTTTCAACAATTCTGAACTCCCTCAGTACAACCCCTCTTGAAGTACTGATTTTCTGGCACTATGGTGTTTTCCTAGATCTGCTCCTCTAAAAGTGCAGCACTACATTAGTACTGCCCTTCCAATGATGCAGCTTTCTCTCTGTGCTGCCTGTCCAACAGTGCAGTACTCTCTCAGTGCTGTCCTCTGACAGTAAATCACTTCTACAGTACCCCAACAGTGTAGTGACCCCTCTGCACTGGCTCTCTGACACTGTAGTGGTGCTCTCAGTACTGTTTCGCCAATGGCGTAGCACTCCCTCAGGGATGTCCCTTGTTTATTCATTTTTTGGGATGTGGGTGTGATTGGCTTAATTACCTCAGACAAAACAGTGATAAACCACCTTTTTAAAACACTGTTCATACTAATGCAGTTATTCCCAGAATGGCGTTAGGGAGGGAGATCCAGAATTCAAACCCAGTGGCCATGCAGGTACATTTACAAGTCAGGATAGTCTATGATTTGAAATGGTACAGCATGTTCTGGTGTTTCTTGCTGGTAAAAGTCAAAGGTTTGGAAGGTGGTAGATTTTATAGATGGTGGTATTTTATAGATGGTAGTACTTTAACTGCTGTGTACTCATGGTGGATGGAGTACAACTGAGCAAGCTGCTTTATCCCTGGAAGGCGCCAAGCTTTTTAAGTGTTGGAGTAGCATCCTCCCCCACCCCCCCCACCACCCCCCCCACCAAGGGTAGAGGAGTCTGTCATAATCCTGACCTATGCCTTACAGAAGGTGGAAAGGCTTTAGATTGTCAGGATGCCCAGATCAGATCTCATTTGGGAAGTAGCTGAAAATGGCAGATTGCCCTGAAGAACCCCTTCAATTTATTGCAGTGAAGTGGTGACCCAAGTGCTCAGGATATAAAACACTGCTTAGGCCACAGCTGGAATGCATTAAGTGGTATTGGAAGGGGTATTGGTATTGAGACAGAGGATAAGCCATGATCATATTGAATGGTAGACCAAGCTCAAAGGGCTGAATGGCCTTCTCTGCTCTTATTTTCTATATTCCTGTGTACTTATAGCTGGTCTTGCCTGAAGGTTGTTGAATTGTTCAACAAGGAATGATTGGTTTCAGGGGTTCTGGTCACAGCATGTAATATTGTATCATTTCAGATGTGAAAGGAGATTGATAAATACTTGAAGACTAATCTTTGCCGGGTGTTGATGGGTTTCCTGTGGCCAGACCTGAATTCTCACTGTAAGCTCTGAAACAAAGTGCTTTAGCAGGGTCATTGAAATAAGCTTTGGACACAACCTGCAGTGAGGCCAGCAGCAGGAGATTGTATGTCTGTTCCACTCAGCTATTTATAAACACACAAGATTCCTGCAAGGACATTTGTCTCTTTTGTTCTATCAAAGGTCATTGTTTGTTCTGCCAGAGCTGAGATTAACTCACATCAGATCCACAAAAATAACAAACAGAAAATATATTGCTTGTCTGCAACTTGTCCTATGATGTCATTCGAAAGACCTCCAATACCCTGTGGGATCAATGTTATAGAATAGAAACACAACGTTGTTACAGCACAGAAGGAGGCAATCCAGACCATCACGTCTGTGCCGCTTGTAGAGCTGTTCAGTAATTCTCATTTTCCCAGTTTCTTTGCACAGCTCGGCAAAACCCTTACATTCAGTATCTAATACTCTTTGAAAGTAACAACTGAATATGCATTCACTACACTTTCAAACAGTAAATTCTTCCTGTCACAAACCTGACAGGGACAGCTTATGTTAGATTCAGTAGCTTTTGGGAAAAGTCATAGAGTCATGCAGCATGGAGACAGGCCCTTCAGCTACCAGTCCACACTAACCGTCGCGCACCCACTTACACCTATGCTGCACTATTCTCATTTTATTTTCCCCACATTCCCCTTAACTCTCCTAGATTCTTCTGCTCGTCTACACACTAGGGGCAATTTGCAGCAGCCACTTAACTTACCAAAACAAAATAAAAATGGGTTGCATACAGGATACAGCTCCCTCTATACTGTCCCATCACACACTCCCAGCACAGGTTAGATGCAGAATAAATTACCCGCTATACAGGCCCATCAAATACTGCCACAGCAGAAAAAAAGACAGTGAGTTCCAAGCAAAACACACACCTTGTATGCTCATCATCAGCATTCTTCTAATCACTTTATATCTGTGGCCTCTAGTTCTTGAAGCCTTTGCTACTGGGATCAGTTTTCCTCTAATTGCCCTAACCTGTCATGATCTCGTATACCTCTATAAAATCCTTTTTTAATTTTCTGTCCTCCAGGGAAAACAATCCCTGATTTTTAAGTCCAAATCTGCAACTGAGATTCCTCACCCTTGTGATAGTCTAGGAAACATCCTTTTGCATTCCTCTAAGTTATTCAAATGTTTCTTTAAAATCTGGTGACCGGAGTTGGACACAATGCTCCAGTGTTTGCTCCTACTCCATGCCTCTACTTACACAGCTCACTAATGACCTCGAGGCAGACTCAGTCAATAATCTAACAAAAAGAGAACCAGTAGCGTCACAGGTAGACAGGGTTGCAAAGAAGGTTTTTGGCTTATGAATGTCAGGATGCCAAAGTACTGAGTATAGGAGTTGGGATGTTATGGTGAGGTTGTATAAGACATTGGTGAGGCCAAATTTGGAGTATTGTGTGCAGTTCTGTTTACCTAACTATAGGAAGGATATCAGTAAGATTGAAAGCGTGCAGAGAAGATTTACTAGAATGTTGCCGGGTCTTCAGGAGTTGAGTTGCAGGGAAAGATTGAACAGGTTAGGACTTTATTCCATGGAGTGTAGAAGAATGAGGGGAGATTTGATAGAGGTTTATAAAATTATGAGGGGTATAGACAGAGTAAATGCGAGTTGGCTCTTTCCACTTAGATTAGGAGAGATAAGTATGAGAGGACATGGCTTTAGGGTGAAAGGGGAAAGATTTAGGGGAACATTAGGGGGAACTTCACTCAGAGAGTGGTGGGAGTCTGGAACGAGCTGCCATCTGACATGGTAAATGCGGGCTCACTCTTAAGTTTTAAGAATAAATTGGATAGATACATTGATGGGAGAGGTCTGGAGGGTTATGGACTGGGTGCAGGTCAATGGGACTAGCGGAATAGTTTCGGCACAGACTACAAGGGCTGTGCTGCAGTGTTCTATGGTTCTATATCAGAATCTAATAAGGTTTGAAAGGAGTTTAAAACAATTCCTGAGATATCACATTTTAGTGGAGCAAAACTTTGATGGATGAGGCAAAATGCTGAAAACTGGACAAATCAGTTATTAGTGAAAAAAGTCGATGAACAGTAAGAAGAGTTCAAGAAACAATTTACCCCAGCAAAGGTTCAAGGAAGCCCTAAGGGTGCCTATGGCCTACTCTGCTTCTACTTCTTGCATTGGCCTGGCATAATGGTCTGATTATGAAGTAAATCGACATATTAGGTTTGTAGCCCTTGGAACAGTAGTGTTAAAAGATGATTCAATTTTTTAAGATATTGTACTGAATTTATGGGCTGGATTTATATCACTGTGGGAGTTACTTCTGTATACAAAAGGGTGATGAACAAGTGAAACTAACCCCTCACCACACCTTCCCCAACACAGAAAAATATTAAGTTGATGGACTTTTGCTTGGCATGGTCACAAAGAAATTGAAGCCAAGATCGATGGATAGAGTTATGATACAGGATCATCACAATCTCATTAAATTGCAGAACAGTTTGAGAGACTGAATAGCTTGCTCCTGTTCCTATTTTCAAATGACCTGCTTTCCAATGCTCTGCTTAGATTTCATGCCTCATCACAACTTTGGTCCAAACAAGAACCAAAGAGCTGGATTCCAGAACTGAGGTGAGAGTGATTGTCCTTGACATTGGCAGCATTTGACTGAGCATGGAATCAAGGAGCCATAGAAGTAAATGGACAACAGGGTGAAAACTTTTTATTAGTTGGAGATATTCCTTAAGAAATTAAGATGTTTGTGGTTGATTAAATTAGAATTGCTGGAAATACTCAGCAGGTGTGGAGGAAGAACCCTCAAGAAGCTCGACAATATCCAGGACAAAGTAGCCTACTTTACTGGAACTTTATCCATTTCCCCTTAACATTCACTTCCCCTGCTACCAGTGCACTTTGGCAGCATTGTTTATCTTTTGCAACACAGCACCATGGCAACTTGCCAATATTTCTTCAGGGACACCTCCTAAATCTGAAACCTCCATCTCCTAGAAGGTCAAGGGCAGCAGGAGCATGGAACACCACCACCTGTAGGGTCCATTCCAAGGTGCACAACATTTGACTTGGAAAGACATTCCATTGTCATTCCATTATTATTATTGGGTCTAAATCCTGGAATTCTGTACCCAAAAGAAGTATGCAAGAACTTTTATTGGAAGATTTGCTATGGTTCAAAAAGGTGGCTTGCCTCCACCATCTCAAGGGCAATAAGTGCTGGCCTCGCCAGTGATGCCCATCTTCTGACATAACTTAAAAATACTAGATGGAATACATGATACTGATCTGCGAGGCGAACGACAACAGAAAGGGAGGTATACCCGTGGGACCCTTTATCCAATCGTCTTTATCCAATGTCTGCTCTACACATGAAAAGTGCAACCCCACTTTAAGCAGACAGAAAATTAGTCTATGCTCACTCAATATAATATCCTGTTTAAATGAAGCTCTCTTCCATACTGAACTCTGGGGGAATTTTCTCAGTGAGATATGGATCTCTAAGGAAACTCAAACTACCCCAAAATCCCTGGAAAATGCTATCTCTCACTTCTCTACTGAGTCCACACAGACTGGAATATCATCCCCAGGGTGACGTACAATCATGAAAACACACACATTGTCTCAAAATATAAAAGTTGGAGTTCATTGAGATGACTGCCAATGAATAGAATAAGTTTAAATGTAAAACTCAGCCTGCAGTAAATAATATATGGAGATTTCAGTGTGGTAGATTGAAGGGAACAAATAATGCATTGTAAGAATAATGGATGATCCATCATTGTTCAGATAGCTAGCATTCGACAACAAAAATAGAACCTGAGTGGGGATAGTTGAGGGGCATTGCCTTTTCTGTAAGGCTGGGACACTGTCGGATCCAATGGGCTTGTGGGCCAGAGACACAAGGGATTTCTCACATTCTCCTGTCAAACTGACCTTGAGAGGAGAATAAAAGAGGCTGAAATTCCCTTCACCTCAATCAGTGCTGGTTAGTGGAGGTTAGTATGGCATGCTTCCTCACAGCATTCAGTAACAATCTAATTTTTTGTAAAGAAGGATAATGCCTGGGAAAAAAGGATTTGTAAATGCTGCAAAATCTTGGAAGGGAGGCATTATTTTTATTTGCATATTTTGATAAATAGAATAATTGCAGTAATGATTGTGAGTAAAGACATTGCTTTTGATGAGTATGTGTACTGGCAGGAGAGAACAGTTGGTTCGTGTGGCTCATGTACATGGTGACTCAGAATCTTATTTCATTATTGTAAAGCTGGAGTTTGGACAGTGCCTGTGATACTTGTGAGTGTAGAAAGTGACAAACTGCAGAATTTTGAGTTGAGATTCACACCAATGGTAGTCAATGACAAGGCAAAGTGGTTTCCTTTCACAGTCAACTTGTGGCTACCTCTGTTGGAGAATCTCAGTCCTTATCAGTATAATTGATGTCACGTCAATGCATTATGTTTTAAGCTGAATATGTGCTGTGAAAGTCGTTACTGAAGTTTTGATTTAACTGGAATTACTTGAAAGTATTTTTTTGCCCACTGACCCAAGAATTGCAAGTTAAAAATGCAACTGTCCTATTATAAACTGCAATCTTGGTCTAAAAACATTTTCCATTTTAGTTTGTTTTTAAGGGAGTTTTATGTGAGTTTTTTCTGCAAGTTATTTTTTGCATGAGTAGCTTTCCTTTGAAGTGTTGCAAATTTCCCAAAGGTTTTTCAATATTATTCAGAAGTCAAAGTGGGTGGGACAAGAAAGAAACACAGCTAAATCAATGGACAGTGACAGAAGAGACCAAGGCTTTCGACCAGAGCAAAGCTGAGGGTGGGCAGGAGTTCCACAGAACTTGAGTATTGGTGCAAAGTGCCTGGAGGCACACACGATGGAAGGTATAATGAAAGAGAAAGAATATGTGAAGGAAGTTCAAGGACTGGAGACTGAAGGGGATAAATAAAGATGGAAATGTTTGTAGCAGGCAGATGTTGAGGTTTTTAGTAACAGCACCCTCGGTTTTCCAGTATTAGGTGCTTATATATGTTTTGGTTATGAGAACAGTACAATAATGCTTTTTGCTGGTTTTCCTATTTTTTGATTTTTATCTAGTCTTCCATAATTTTCCACCGATCAGGACCAGGATTACGTTGCTTTGAAAAACTTGCCCATTTGTTTTGTATTGAGGTTTAAGCACCGAAAATCTTCAAGAGATATCCATTCGATTTATTGTATTGCATTGGACTTCAAGCTGCTATTAAACATTGAGATTCTACAGAGGTTCATAGTGTGGTGAATTGACTCCTCACTCTGTTAAGCCCTACCTCGCTTGTGGGAGCAAGTCTATTTGGCTTATTGTGTCTGTGCTGATCATGAGAAGTTCTTGAAATTTGCCTTGAGGCAATGCCTGTTTGGTTTTAGCAACAGGTTAGAACCTTGGAGAGTGGACTGAAATGAGATCTTAGAGATCCTGTGACCAGATCCTGCTGTTCCTGGGACTAGATCCAGGGAACAAGTCCTGAGCTTGGATTCTTTTCTCTGTACTCCCAAGCAGCATTTGTCCTTGGGCAGGAATTCTCCCCAGTGAGCTGGAGCTAATGGTCATCTATCCATGTTGAGAGACTCCATTCACGTGGCAGGCCGGGCTCCTGCAGTGGTTCATGCCCAGCTACTGATTTGAATGTCAGATCATAAAGACAGCAAGAATTTGACCAGCACAGTGTTTCAAGATAGATATTGAACTGTAAGTCTGTGTTAATGATGAGCCTGAGAGTGCTGCCTAATCATTATCAGACTGCACTGGAAATAATTGAATGTAAACTTGCACTGGTGGATGCAAAGGCAGATTGTACAATGAGATGTTCCTGAGAGGGGCGAGTAGGCAAGGACTCTGTTCATGCTTTTGAGTGAATGTGGTAATAGTCAATAGGAAATGGAAATTAGAAACACTAAAATGTGGAATCTGAAGTGGCAGCTATCTAATTGGCCACCAGAGATCCAGACCAGCCAGTTAGCACAAAAGCATCATTGCCCTCACTGATTTGTGCTTCTCCCCCCCACAGTTCTGATCACTCTGTGTCTGTATCCAGTCGTTTATAAAGCTGCCTGGTTAACATACAAACGCAGCCATGCAGGATTTGTCAGAATTTGGTGAGGCTGCACCTTTCCTAAGGAAAAGTGATAAGGAACTAATGGTTCTTCAAACCATCGCCTTTGACGGTAAGCTGCCAACTGCATTCACATTGTTTATCCCTCCTCAGTAAAACACAAGCTAAATGATGCAGCCTAAGGAACGTCTCCAATTCTCCATGCAGAGCTGTGCTGTTTATAACCCAATAACCCAGTGAGTCAGCTCTGGGCAGAATACAGTGGAGAGGAGCCAGGTGTAAGTCCTGGCTAAGTGAGCTGGTCTGGTGCTGGGTGAATTTATAACACATCTTGTGGAGGGTTGCAGCAGTTCCTTACTATTTGGAGGCAATTGTGATTCCTCCCCTGACCAGTAGCCAACAGTCTGGCAAAACATGAGAATCCATCCATTTTGTGTATAACTACCTAAGCAGGTCTGAAATGCTCAAGTGCTATACTGACAAGTGAAAAGACAAGTTTCTGCTCCATTCCTGAGCCTTTCCTTACAGAATTACTAAAGTGTAGAAACATTGAGCACACAAGCACACCATTCACCTATTGCCTCTGTGCCCAGTGGGTCCTCCAATGAATCCCACCCCCACAATTTTATTTCCCATTCAGTATTTGTCCAGTTCTCTTTTGAGAGTTCCTTTCTAAATTTGTTTCCACAGCCTCCTCAGGCAGTGCCTTCCAGGTGATAGCAACTCTGTGAAATATTTTACTAAATTTCCTTTGCACACTCACCATGGTCTTGACATCCTTTCCAGAGCATGTTGCCCTGAAATGGGCAAAGTAGTGCAATTGGCACCAAACCTGTGAATTGCAAAGGTTCTAGCAATGTCCTTGCCTTTGTTCTCTATGTCTCTGCTTACTAAACTAAGGATGTTGTGCTTTGCAAACAAGTTCTCAACATGCCTGGTTAAGAATTTGTGTGCACACACAGCCAGGCCCCTCTGGTCCTTGCTGCAATTTAAGCAGAAATCTTATTGGTTTTCAGGACATGAGATAATATACGAATTCAACTTTTACTCTTGGCATTCTTGGTCTTTAGGCAAGAAAAGGTGCTGGATTCCTGATGAAAAGGAGGCTTATATTGAGGCTGAGATAATTGAAAGAAATGGCCCCAAGGTCACTGTGGAAAACAAGAATGGCAAAGTAAGTGAGATTGATTCGTAAAACGTTACTCCTTGCCTGGGGACATATGACAAACTATTACCTCAGATGCACCCTATTGTCCAGAGTCTGTGCCACTGTTCAGGAATTATCCTACTGTCCCAGGTCTGTTCTACTGTCCAACTTCTTGTTCAAGGATTATCCTACATTCCTGAGTCCAGCCTACAGTCTTGGGTCTATCCTGCAGTCCAGGGCCCATTCTACATTCTTGTGTCCACCCTACAGTCCTGTGTCCTTCCTACAGTCCCGGGTCTATAGTGCTTTTCTTTTCTATGTCTGACCCTTTTTTTATTTTTTTTCCAAAAATAAATTTATTACTAGTACTACAATACTACAACACTATGACAAAACACTATAAGCTACAACAATAGTCAACATAGACTAAATTAAAATATTTCCATCCTCATCTAGGATGCAGTTAGTCCCCTGCAGTGCCCAATGGTCCAGCAACACCTCCATGTTGCCCGTGGACACCGCATGCTCTTTTTCCAAGGAAACCTGGGCACGGACTACCCTAAGTCCTGGGTTCATTTTACAGTGCTGGGTCCACCCTACAGTTCTGGGTCCGTCCTGCAATCCTTTTTTTTCTACAAAAAAATAAGTTTATTTCAAGTTCTACAATACAACAAAACACTATTAACTACAACAATAACAAACACCAACTAAATTTGAATAGTTCCATCCTCATCTAGGATGCAATTTATCCCCTGCGGTGCTCAATGGTCCTGGAACACCTCCATGGTGCCCGTGGACATTCTGCAATCCTGGGTCCACACAGAAGTCCTTTATGTTTCAAAAACAAGTTTATTACAAGTACTACAATACTACAACACTATGACAAAACACTATAAACTACAACAATAATTATAACAACAACTAAATTAAGACATTCCCATGAAAAACACTATAATGCTGGAGGAACTCAACAAGCCAGGCAGCAGGATGGACCCAGGAATGTAGGATAGACCCAGGACTGTGGGGTGGACCCAGATTTGCAGAATGCCCACGGGCGAGCACAATGGAGGTGTTCTGGGACCATTGGGCACCGCACAGGATAAATTGCGTCCTAGATGAGGTTGGGAATATTTTCATTTAGTTGGTGTTCAGTATAGTTGTAGTTAATAGTGTGGTGTTGTAGTATTGTAATATAGGAGAGAAAAGCAGAGCAGTGATGGCTGGACAGAAGAGGGTGATAGGTGGTGATAGGTAGATGCAGGTAAGTGACAGTGATGGGCAGGTGCGGGGGAGGAGGGGAGAGCAGATCCACCGGAGGATGGGTCAAAGGTAAGGAGAGAAAGGAAAAAAAAGGTAGAAAAGAGAGATAGGCTAGGAAAGGGAGGGGGTTGTGGGGAAGGGGGTGGGAATTACTTAAAGTGGGAGAATTCAATGTTCATGCCATGAGGCTGCAAGGTTCCAAGATAGAAAATGAGGTGCTGTTCCTCCAGTTTGCACTTGGAACTCTCCTGGCAGTGGAGGAGGCCGAGGCCTGACATATCAGTGATAGTGTGGGAGGGGAGTTGAAGTGACCGGCAACGGGAACACTCTGATGCTGGAGGAACTCAGCAGGCCAGGCAGCATCTGTGGAGAAAAGCAGGCGGTCAACATTTCGGGTCAGAACCCTTCTTCAGGACTGAAGATAGGAAAAGGGGAAGCCCGATATATAGGAGGGAAAAGCAGAGCAGTGATAGGTGGACAAAAGAGGGGAGGCGGGGTGGGCACAAGGTGGTGATAGGTAGATGCCCCGTTGTCAGGCACTTCAACTCCCCCTCCCACACTATCACTGATATGTCAGTCCATGGCTGCCTCCACTGCCAGGAGAATTTCAAGTGCAAACTGGAGGAATAGCATCTCATTTTTCATCTTGGAACCTTGTAGCTCAGTGGCATGAACATTGAATTCTCCAACTTTAAGTAATCCCCCCCCCCTTCCCCCCAACGCCCCCTCTACCATGCTTCTTCTCTTCTTCCATTTCCTAGCCTATCTCTTTTTTCTACCTTTTTTCCCTTTCCTTACCTTTGACCCATCCCCTGGTGGATCTGCTCTCCCCTCCTCCCCCCCACACCTGCCCATCACTATCTCTTACTTGCATCTACCTATCACCACCATGTACCCACCCCACATCCCCTCTTTTGTCCATCTATCACTGCTCTGCTTTTACCCCCCTACATATTGAGCTTCCCCTTTTCCTATCTTCAGTCCTGAAGAAGAATCCTGACCTGAAATATTGACCGCCTGCTTACCTCCATGGATGCTGCCAAGCCTGCTGAGTTCCTCCAGCATCATAGTGTTTTTCTTCTAGATTCCAGCATCTGCAGTCCTTTGTTTCTCTAAAATATTCCCATCCTCATCTAGGATGCAATTTATCCCCTGCAGTGCCCAACGGTCCCGGAACACCTACATGGTGCCCGCGGACATTCTGCAATCCTTTTCTTTCCAAAAAGTTTATTATGAGTATTACAATACTACAACACCATGACAAAACACTATTAACTACAACAATAACAAACACCACTAAATTAAAAGATTGCCATCCTCATCGTGGATGCAATTTATCCCCTGCAGTGCCCAATGGTCCCAGAACACCTCCATGGTGCCTGTGGATATTCTGCAATTCTGGATCTACTCAACAGTGCTGGGTCTACCTGCAGCCTTGAGTTCATCCTACTGTTCAGGGATTTTCTTACAGTCTCAGGCCTGTTCCATTGTTCCAGGATTATCCTACAGTGTAGGCTGATCTATAGTCTTTAATACTGAATCCTTCCACACATACACAGATCATTGAACTATCAGATAACTGAACTCATTCATATTTGCACTGATCAATAAGCCCACTCACCACCAAATTCCCTCAACATTGACCCCAACCAGTAGTTGCCTGACAATGGAATCCCTCCAAACACCACCACTACATTAAATTTACTCATAGAACAGAGCAGTACAGTACAGGAGTTGGCCCTTCAGACCACCATATCTGTGGTGACCATGATGCCAATCTAAACCAGTCCCATTTGCCTGAACATGTTCTGAATCTCTCATATAACCCTCAAACAATGAACCCTGCCCAGACAACTACTGATCAATGAACTAATCCACACCTCTCCTGATTATCAACCTACTATTGGAGGAATTAATGGAACTGAAAAATGGTAGATCTCCCTATCTGATAACTTATGATTTAAGATTTTGAAAGAGCCAACAGCTGAAAGCCCAGTCAACTACGGGAGAAAGGAAGTGGCTGTCACAAAAAATGTAAGCTATTTCAGAATGACTGTTGAGGAAAGTTTCATCATCAGATCAGATACGACAGAGCCAGAGAAACTGGGAGAATAGAATGGAGTCCTGAGGAGGAGGAGGGTGGGAGGAGATGGAGAGAGAAATGTTAACAAAAGAAAGGGAAGAATCAGGGATGGTTCGTGTGAAAGTGAGAGCAAGATAGAAATTTACTGACAGAATATTATAGCACAGGAGGACATCAGTGCGTCAGGTCCATGCAGGTCTCCACCAGAATAACTCACTAGTTCCATCCACTGGCCTTTCTCTGCATAGCCTTGCAAATATTTCCTCATTATATTTTTATCCAGTTCCCTCTTAAAGGTCACAATGGAAACTGCCTTCACATATCTATGAGCAGTGCATTCCAGATTCCAACCACATACTGTGTATCAAACGTTTCCTAATGTCAATCTTAATTCTCTTCTCCATTATTTTGTACCTGTGACACTTTGTCCTCCACCCCTCCACCAAAGGGTACTGCCTCCCACTACCCACTCTACCCAGCTTCTCATCATTTTCTGTACTTTATCAAATATCTCCTTAATCTTTCTAAAAATAAATCACAGCCTCACTAATCTGTCCACGTACCTGCAGTTTCTCAACCCAGGAACCCTTCTTGTAATTTTTTTCTGGAACCCCTCCAATGCTCTGACATCCTTCCTTTAATAAGGTGACCAGAACTGACCATAATACTCCAGTTGAGGCCTAGCCAATGATTTATAAAGATTCAGCATTACTTCCCTGCTTTTATTCTCTATGCCTCTATTGATAATGCCCCAAATTGTGCTTATCTTATTGACTGCTTTCTCAACCTGCTCTGTCATTTTAATGATTTGTGCATCCTTGTCTGCTCTTGTGACCATTTCAGAACGGTAGTTTCTATTCTATTTGTATCTCCTCATTCTTCTTACTAAAATGCCTCATCACACAGATCCCCACATTAAACTTCATCTGCCATGTATTCGCCCATTCCTCTAGCCTATTTATATCCTGCCTCAACTTATCACTATCCTACTCGCAGCCTGCAATACTGTCATTTGGCAGCAAAAATAATGACATTTTTGAGTTGTGTGTGAGTGCAGCAAGCAGGACCAATATGGGTATCAATACCAGGTTCAAATCCGGCCACTGTCTGTAAAGAGTTTGTACGTTCTCCCCGTGTCTGCATGGGTTTCCTCCGGGTGCTCCGGTTTCCTCCCACATTCCAAAGACGTACAGGTTAGGAAGTTGTGGGCATGCTATGTTGGTGCCGGAAGCGTGGCGATATTTGCGGGCTGCCCCCAGAACACTCTACGCAAAAAGATGCATTTCACTGTGTGTTTCGATGTACATGTGACTAATAAAGATATCTTAAAAAAGAGGTGAGGGAGAGGGCCGGATATCCCATGATGAACCGGGCATAGCTTGGACCCATGGGAGTTCCCATAGCTATACCTATGATTTTGAGGAAGTGAGTGGAGTTAAAAGAGAAGTTATTGAACATAAGAATGAATTCAGCCAGGCAAATGATGGTGGTGATGAAGGGGACTGATTCAGCCTCTGTTCATGGGAAAAGTGATAGTCCTCAGACCATCCTGATGTCAATCTTGATCCATCCTGATCCAGAGACATCGATTTAAGGTCAGAGGAGGAAGGGTTAGAGGCAATGTCAGAGGTAAGTTTTTTTTACACAGAGAGTGGTGGGTGCCTGGAACACACTGCTGGGGGTGGGGGTGGAGGCTGATACAATAGGGACATGTAAAAGACTCGTAGATAGGCACATAGAAATTAGAAAAATGGTGGGTTATGGGATGTGTTGGAGGGAAGGGTTAGATTGATCAGGGAGTATGCGTTTATATAGGTCAGCACAACACTGTGGGCCGAAGGGCCCGTACTGTGCCGTACTCTTCTATGTTCTATGTGCAAATGGAGCAGTAGAGGAATGGTATGTGCATGGTGAAGATGTGCCAGTTGGGACCAGGAAACTGTCAAAGTGCAAGAGGACATCAGGGGTGTCAGGGTGTAAATGGAGGTGGTTTGTACAAGGGAAGAAAGAGTAGATACAAGGGAGGAAGAATTAAGTTCTATCAGGCCAGGAGGGTCAACACTAGCTTAATGTCAGGATCAGCATGAGGCAAAGCTAGTGAAGCTGCAGCACAGGTTTACATGTATGCTAAACAGCAAAAGCAGCATGCAATAGACAGAGCCGAGTGATCTCACAATCAACAGATCAAATTTAAGCTCTGCACTTCCGCCACATCTGGCCATGAAAAATGGTGGACAATTAAACTGTCGAATGGACAAGGCTTCAAGAATATCATCATTTTCACTAATGGTGGTGCCCAAAGCAAATGCTAAAGACAAAGTTGAAGCATTCACAACCAAGTTCAGCCGGGAGTCATAGAGTCATACAGCATGGAAAAAAGTTGCCCCTCAAGTTCCTATTTGATCTCTCTCCTCTCACCTTAAACCTATGCCCTCCAGTTCTTGATTCCCCAACCCTAGAAAAAAGACTGAGTGTATTCACTCTAACTATGCCACTCATGAATTTATACACCTCTCTAAGATCACCTCTCAGTCTCCTATGCTCCAAGGTGTAGAAGTCCTATCCTGTCCAACCTCTCCCTATAACTCAGTCCCTCAAGTCCTGGCAACTTCCCTGTAAATCTTTTCTGCACTCTTTCCAGTTTAAAAACATCTTTCCTATAGCAGGGTGACCAAAACTGAACACAATACTCCAAGTGTGGCTTCACCAGCATCTCGTGCAATCCCTGTTTCACTGGTTTAAACTTATCTGAGTAGAACTAGTGAACCTCCCTGCAAGGATATTGGTTCCCCTTCACTTTAGCTGCAATGTGTTCTTCTTGTACAGGTCACCCCTGCCCCAGGAGATATCCCAATAATCCAAATACCTAAAACCCTATCACCTGCACCAGATCATTAGCCATGAATTCAGCTGTCCTTTCTTCCTTTTCCTATACCCACTAGCTTGTGGCACGGGGAGTAATCCTGAGATTAAAAACCTAGAGTTCCCACTTTTCAACTTTCTACCTAACTCCCTAAGTTCTTGGTTAAAAGACCTCATCCTTCTTCTTACCCAAGTTAACCAACATGGACTACAATCATTGGCTGCTCACCCTCTTCTTTCAGAATGTCCTGCACCCGCTTCAAGTCATCCTTGACCCTGGCACCAGGGAGGCAATGCACCATCCTGAAGTCTTGCCTGTGGCAACAGAAATACCCCTCTCTCCCCTGGACTATCCCCCTATTTCTATTGCTTGTCCCTTCACACACATCCTGCCCACTGACCCCATCCATACTTCCCTAACCAGTAAAGAAAGGCAAACAAACTCTAACAATTAACCACCAAATCCCCTGACCCATGAATCTCACCACATTGCCCCTGACTACTGAAGTCTTCCACATTCCTCTGCTGAATGAAAATCTCCACATTTCTACTGACCATCAAACCCTTTCACACTCCCCCTTTTACTTCTGAACCTATCCAGCCTACCCTGACTACTGAGCTCATCTACACTCCTTCTCACCACTGAAACTCTCCACACACATCCTGACCAATGGACCAACCCACTTGCCCCCAACCATTGATCCCCAGACCAGTGAACCCAGCCACACACCCTAACAAATGTAACCTACCACAATCACTGACCACTGAACCAGCCCTCACACCTCCTCACCACTGAGCCCCTCCTCACTCCCCCTTTCCAGTGATCCCATCTTCCCACCACCTGACCATTAAAACCCTCCATGCAATCAAAGCAATCACAGAATCTTTCCACGTAATCATGCTACTGAATCCATCAGAATCCTCTGACCACTGAACCTATCAGACACACATTGACCAGTCAACACCTCCCACTAACCTGTAAACACAAGCATACATCCTCTGACCACTGAACGCCTTGATAGAACCCCATTAACCCACTGACGTATCATCTGACCTACTAATCTTCTCCACACCCCTCTAGCCAATGAACTGCTTGACACGTGTTCTGACCACTAATCTCGTCCATCTCCTGAGAATTGACCCCCGTCCACACCAACTGACCTCTCAAACCCTACATACCCCTGGCCAGTCTCCTTCACCTGGACCACTGAATCCTTCCACAGCTTGACCAATAAACCAATCTGTTCAATCTGCTCCAAAGACTGATCATCATCTCATCCTTCTGCCCAATATACTAATCTCACACACCCTGATCAATGAACCTCTCCATGGTCCCAATCACCATCGACACCATCCATAGTCTTCTTAACTACTGGCTCTATCCACACTCCCTCCTCACCACTGAGTTCATCTACCTTCCACATACCCCAATCCATTAACACAGACCTGACCATTACAATGGCTGACCCCATCCACACAGCCTGACCACTAAACCCATCAGCATATTCCATGACCTAGTGATCCCTTCATACTCCTTGACAATTGAAGCACTCCTCATACACACTGACCACCTGAATCCATCCGCTCAGCTACCGTCCATTCAACTCCTCCATGTGCCCACGGAGCCCACCAAACACTGAATCAATCTATGCACCCCAATCTCTGAACTTTTGAGACAACCTCCTGACCATTGATCTCGGCAACACTGCTCCTCACCAGTGAATGCCTCCATGCACACAATTCTTATCACAGTATTCCTTGGCCTGCTTTAACTCTCCTTTGACTGCGTCCTTGCTAAGCTAACTTGGCATTATTTGTTTGTTCTCTGATATGATGCTACATATTAAGGCTGTGAACATCCACAGCTGGCTCTCATTATACACCATTTAGCCATGTGGCCAATAGGATGTTTGCAGTTTATCCTCCTGCCTTCAATGGGAGAGAATTCTGTTTCTGCACAACCAGCTTAATTTGCAGAGTCTCTCTGACAGTCATTTAAGCCTGTGTTTCTCTGGCTCTTCCTCCATCTCTCTTTCAGACACTGACAATTAAAGAAGATGATATCCAGCTGATGAACCCACCAAAGTTCGACATGATTGAAGACATGGCCATGCTGACAAACTTGAATGAGGCATCGGTCCTGTACAACCTGCGCAAACGTTACAGTAACTGGATGATCTATGTAAGGACGCCCACATACTGAATGGCAGCAATTAAATGAATTCACACTGTAAATAGGGTGGCATTTGTATGATTAGCACTGTTCTCACGGTGAGAATTTCCTGGCTGATTCTCAGAGTCACGTTGAACTAGGCAGAGAAAATGGAGTCACTCAGTAATGGCAACTAAGGTCAAAGGCTCGTCTCTAGCTCTGACTTTCTAGTAGGCAGGTGGATAAGGACAAGGGGCAATGCTCCAAGACAAAAGAGGAAAATGACAAAGTATCTACACAAAAAAAAATCCTGACTTTTTTTACTAAATCCTGGAATGTAGGCATCCCAGGCTAGGCCAGCTATCATTGTCCTTAAAATTATAAAGTCAAGTTAACCATCAGCCATATTGCAAAGAGATTCTAATCAAGCTATGAGAGTAAAGTGGGAGAGCAGATTACCTTCTCTGAGAGACATGGATTAACCAGATGGACATGAAGTATTGGAGGATAGCTAATGTTGTTCCATTAATTAAGAAGGGCAGTAGGCACAAGGCAGGTAACTACAGGCCAATGTGCCTTATGTCAGTGGTAGGGAAATTATTGGAAAAAATTCTAAGGGACAAGATTTATTTATACCTGGAACAGCAGGGACTGATTAGAAATAATCAGCAAGGCTTTGCACATGAGAAATCGTATCTCACTAATTTGACTGAGTTTTTTGGTGTGGTGAGTCAGAAGATTGATGTGAAATAGATGTTGCCATGTACCCCCTGCCAACCTTGCCTTTCAATCTAACAGGAACATGCGGCAGCTGAACTCTCCCTAGCTCACTTTTAAAAGCCTCCCATTTGTCAGACGTTCCTTTACCTGCAAACAGCCTCTCCCAATCAACACAAATTCCTGTCTAATGCCATCAAAATTTGCCTTGGCCCAATTCAAGACTTTAGCTTGTGGACCAATCCTATCTTTTTCCATAACTATTTTAAAACTAATAGAATTATGGTCACTCGTCCCAAAGTGCTCCCCTACTGACACTTCAGCCACTTGTCCTGCCTCATTTCCTAGTAGGAAGTCTAGTACAGTAACAAATTAACCTACCGTCACATCTTTACAATATAGGAGGAAACCAGAGTTTATGGGAAAACCCCCATACAGTGACAGCCAGAACAGGCCCACTCCAGACAGACAGCACCCAATGTCAGGAATGAACTTGGGTCACTGGAGCTCTGTGCTTGTGGCACTAACTGCTGCACCACTGTGCTGCCCCTCATACAGCAGGCGCCTCATAGCAGTGTTATTGTATTGAGCAAGAAGGCAGAGGAGAGCTCCCAGGTGCTTCTGGATCATAGTGAAAGCTCCTGATGTGAGTGAGACAATTCTGCTGTAAACATTGGGGGCACAATCCATGAATTTGTCAAGGTGCCAATTCTTTCTGGTATCTCAGACTTCACTGATGAACACAGACCATTTCAATTCCATGAGTGTGGTCAGAATTTGAACCTAGATCCCTGAAGTGAAAAGACAATTAGCTTGTGTGCTGCCCACATCTCACAAAGCTAACCTGGATTTGGAAGTGTGGCCTAATTCTACCTTTTCCTTCTTGACAGACCTACTCTGGGCTGTTCTGTGTAACTGTGAACCCATACAAATGGCTTCCAGTGTACAGTGCTCCTGTGGTTGCTGCCTACAAGGGCAAGAGACGCTCTGAGGCTCCACCTCACATCTACTCGATTGCTGACAATGCCTACAATGACATGGTCCGAAGTAAGTAGAACCATCAGCAGATTTTAGACCAAGCTACAAAATGTGTGGAATTATGTCCAACTACACCTTTCGGGGCATGAAATATTAATGGTCGAATTACCAGAATGGTAACTAGGAGCTGGTCTTTGATCTAGAGACATGAGTTTGAATCCCACAATGGCTACTGTGGCACTTAAATTAAGTACATTTGGAATTTGAAAGCTAGCATCAATAACATTGGTGAATTAATAACGGGAAACAAAGAAATGGCAGATATGTTAAATTAACTATTTGCATTAGTCTTCACTGTGGATGACACTGTATATATCCCAAAACAACAGATGGGCTAACTTCAAATAAGAGGGAGGAGCTTGTAAAAATCCCAATCACATGGGATAAAGTATTAGAGAAATTCACAGGGCTATAGGTGGACAAATCACCCAGACCTGATGTTCTACACCCAAGGGTTTTAAAGGAAGTGGTTGCAGAGATAGTGGACCCATTGGTTGAAAATATTCAGAATGTGTCAGGTATCAGATTGGAAAACAGCCAATGTGACTCCTTTGTTTAAAAAGGTGGGGAACTATAGGCCAGTTAGTTAAAAACCTATTGTTGGCAAGATGCTAGAGTCAATAATCAAAGAACTATTTCATCATTTAGGAAAACTGAATATAATTAAACCTAGTAAACATGGTTTTGTGAAAGGTAAATCATGTTTGACAAATTTTCTCTAACTCTTTGAAGATGTGACAGCGAAAGTTTATTGAGGGGAACCCGTTGATGTCATGTATTTAGATTTCCAAAAAGCATATGACAAGGCGCCACATTTATGCTGATGCATAAATTAAGAGCCCAAGGTATTAGGGGAACTATTTAGCCTGAATTGAAAACTGACTGTCATATAGTAAACAAAGTGTTAGAATAAATGGGTGCTTTTCAGACTGGAGGGATATAATATAGGAAGGATGTGACTAAGCTAGAGAAGGTGCAGAAAAGATTCACAAGGATGTTTCCTGGACTGGAGGGTTTGAGTTCTAGGTAGAGGTTGGAAAGCGTGGGTGTGCTTTCCCTGGAGTGAAGAAGACTGAGAGGTGACATGATAAAGGTGTGTAGAATTACGAGAGGCATAGTTAGGGTAGATAGCCAGTGTCTGTGCCCCAAGTTAGGGGTGTCTAAAACCAGACAATATAGGTTTAAGGTGAAAGGGAGGATGTTTAAAAGGGTACATTTTTCACACAAGGACTAGCTGATGTCTGGAATGAGCTGCCAGATGTGGTGGTGGAGGCAGGAACAGTAACAATATTTAAGAAGCACTTGAATGAACAAGAGATAGAGGGATATAGAGGCAAGTGGGATCAGAATAGATAAGCACGATCGTCGGCCTGGACATGGTGGGTTGAAGGTCCTGTTTCTATGCTGAACGCTATGACTCCATAACTTGTGGAGTGTCCCAGGGATCTGTTTCTTTACTATTTATAGTAATGAACTGGAGGAGGGAATGAAATGTAAGATTTCCATGTTTGTCAATGATGCAAATATAGAGGGTAGAGCATGTTGTAATGAGGACATTCTGCAATGTGATATAGATAGATTGAGTGATTGGGTGAAAATCTGGCAAATGGAGTTTAATGTGGGGAAGTGTTAGTTCATGCACTTTGGTAAATGAAATAAAAAGATGCATTATTATCTAACTGGAGAGAACCTGCAAATGAGTGAAGTTCAGATGGATCCAGATGTCTAGTGCATGAATCACAAAAAGTTAGCAGGCAGGTCCATCAAGTAGCTAAGAAGGCAAACAACGTATTGGGCTTTAATGCAAAGGGGTTGGAGTATAAGAATAGAGAGGCTTTGACAGAGTTGTACTGTATATGGTGTTGGTGAGGCCATACCTGTAATACTGTGCACAGTTTTCATCCTCTTACCTGAAAAACCTTACAGTAAAGCATTCGCAGTCAGTATTGGGAAAGTTAAAATCCCCACTACTACTACCGTGTTGTTTTCACACCTTACTGCAATCTGCCTATATATCTGCTCTTCTACTTCCCACTGACTAAATAGAAGGCCTATAGTATAACAGCATTGAAGTGATTAACCCTTTCTTATTTCTAAATTCTATCCATATAGTCTCATTGGCCGATTCCCCTAGGATGTCCTCCCTGAGAACTGTTGTAATGCTCTCCCTGTTCAGCAATGGAACACCCTTCCCCTTTTTTACCCCCTCTGTCACATCTGAAACTTTTATACCCCAGAACATTGAGCTTCCAGTCCTGCTCTTCTCTCAACCACATTTTTGTAATCATGTGCTGGTCCTAGCTCTCAGCTCACCCGTCTTACCTGTGAGGCTCCTTGCATTAAAGTAAATGCAGTTAACTCTAGTAACCCTCCCATGCTTCCCCACCTGTCTCTGTCATCCTTATCTGGTCTAGCCTATATGTAACTCCACATGAATCAATCCTATTAATTTTTAGCTGTCCTCCAAAATGGTTGAGCAAGTCATTCAGTTTAAGGACAATTGGGGATGGGTAAAGATGATATGGACTGAGAAAGCAGGCAATGAGCTGCACTGTGTCCTGTATCACGTGAAATGTATGTTATGGACTGTGAGAAGGAAGCACCAGGTAGGAGAGTTAATAAATTATGATTAAATTTTCAGATCGGGAGAACCAATCAATGTTGATTACGTGAGTCCTTAACTTTTATTTGTTGATTCTAATACTTATTAGCCAATGATTGTAACTTATCAGCATTAATTAGATCTAAGCATGAATAATAATTCTTAGTACCTTCTCAAATATTAACCTTGATTAAGGTTTACCTGGTCACTGATTGGTTTGTGGTCCCATAGTTTAATATCTGGGTTGCTAGGCTGATCTTGACTATGTAACGCTGTGCATTTGCAGAATGCATGATTATGCAACATTTAACATTGCAGTGTAACACTCCTGTCAATATCATAGCAAAACACAGTGAATTACTGAGTGTTATGCTCCCATATTAATTATGATAACACACCATCTTTTCCTGGATGTAACACCATGTAAATCATAAAATAATATGTTCTATTAATGAGTTTAACACTGCATATATTGCAATAATATCACACCATGTATTATTTAGTTGTAACTATATATATTGTATAATTGTATACTGTGTGATCTTGGGTACAACAGTCACAACATAACACCATGTTAAATAATTACACACCATAAATTACTTGGTGTAACTCTCCTGTATATATTTTAGATAACAAGGGATGTATTACTGGTATAATACACTTGTATGATTTTACTATAAAAATTCTTACATCTGTGTAGACTATGGAACTTTGCTTCCCATTATTACATTATATTTTGTTTTGCAATATTTTGACTTACAAAATTCTGTCCACATTTAGAATGGGAAACTCCAATTTAAACCTGTCATTATGTAATTACATGCTTCTACCAGAAGTGGCAGTGCAGTTGGTGTACTGCAACTCCCCAACCGTACAACACTTAATTGTTCATCTGTAAGGAACAAGAATAAATTTAAGTATTATAACATTTGGAAATGAATTGGGCATGGCTCCCTGTTCCATTTTCACTGGAAAACTACATTCAATGTTCATTCTGGTGTGAGTGCCTCAGGACATCAACTAATGCATATTTCTAATAAGTTTGGTTTTGCCACTGCAAATTAGACCTCGGGCTTAACGTTAGTTATTGATGAGTCAAAATCCAATGTCCATAAAAGTATGTAATCCAGGCTCAGACTGTGCACAGTTGAAAGTTGGCCTAAAGTTGGTATGAAGTGAGGGTCTCTTCCAAGCACAACCAATCCTGAGCTGCTTCCAATCAGAAAGTCAGATCTACGTGGTCTTTAAACAAATCACCAACAAAGCATCTCATTCAAAAATACTTGCCAGCTGAAAGTGAAGCCAGCCATATTGAAATGATTCTCTCAAATCCAGTGTAGTACAAAAGCATGGCAGTGATTCTCAAATACCACTGACCACATTCCCTTCCTGATATCATCCCTCAAGACAGAGAAAGAAAGACAGACTGACATAGAAAGATTGAGAAAGACAGTCAGAAAAAGACAGAAGAGCAGATAGAATGTCCAATCTTCTGTAAACTAATTTCAAACAAAATTATGTTTATATTATATTACAACAGCATGCAAAATGTAAAGACTCACCTCTAGGGTAGGGACATGTTCGGTACAGCTTTGTGGGCTGAAGGTCCTGAATTGTGCTGTAGTTGTTCTATGTCCTATGTTCATTCAGTGCAAAAACATATTAATTGCTAAGAATGAAACTTCTTTCCAAAAAACTGGATCTTTTCTTTTTATATTTGACATTTTTATTGATTATATGAATATTTTGCTACACAATTTTGATTTTTTGGGGTTTAACTTTTTCACTTTTTTCCTTTCTGGGTTATGGTGGTGCCCAGCGGGGAGTCTGGAGCTGGGAAAACTGTCAACACTAAACGTGTTATTCAGTACTTTGCTATTGTTGCTGCCATGGGCGATGGAAGTGGAAAGAAGGGCGTAAGATCAATTCTTTCAAACCTCTTCACTTTTTCATGCTCCATTTTTGCCTTTTTCTTTAAAAGTGATTTTTGTCTCCGATTTGCTTTAATATGCAGTAATTTATACACAGATTGTACTTTACAAAGTAAATATTTTTTGCCCTGACGTTTCTTTTTCTTCTTTTATATGTCTTTAAAGCAAAACTTTTTAAATAATAGTTTTTTGTTTTTTTTACTCAAAACAAAATTGAAGCTTTTTCAGTAAAAGAAATTGTTTAAAGTTTTAAACAGAAGTGGATCAGATTTATTATTCTCTTTTTTCTATTTTCTCCAAGTCCCAACCAGCCACCAAGACTGGGGTAAGATTGCCTGTGCATTCACAGTTGTCTGTCAGTTTTGTATGCATGTTGTTATCTCCACAAAGCTAGTGAACAAATCCCTCCTTCAACACTGGATGCAGACACATTTGATCTGCTCTATTAATATTGCAATGCTCTGTGTGTGTGTGTGTGTGTGTGTGTGTGTGTGTGTGTGTGTGTGTGTGTGTGTGTGTGTGTGTGTGTATCTGTGGGGGGGGGGGGAGGTGGGGAGTGCTAGGGTGGGAGTGGTGAAGGGCTTTCCAGCTCATTGTTAAGGTTCCATATCCTTTGTCAAAGACATATCCAATTCCCTTTTAATTGAACTGAGGTTCAATTAACTGAACTGCACTCTCAATAATTCCAGAAATCTCTGTACTGACTTCTAGTTGTACTAGTAAATTTAAGACAGTTTGCTACTGCTTTGCTAACCAGTGGTCAGTTACCACACCAATTACCTCCCCAAATACTTTCAAAATGAACACAATCTGTGATGTCATGGAAGAATCAGGGAATCAGACTATCGTACAGTACAGAAACGGGCCCTTTCAGCCCACCTCGTTATGCCAGCAGTGATGTCCATCTACGCCAGTCCCATTTGCCTGTATTAGGCCGTTTCTGTCCAAATAACTGTCCAAATACATTTTAAATGTTGCAATTGTGTCTGTCGCCACCACCACCTAAGGTAACTTGTTCCATGCAACCAACACCGTCTATGTGAAAACTTACCTCTCAGATCTCCTTTAAAATTTTCCCTTCTCACCTTAAATCTGTGCCATCTAGTTCTATCCATCCCTGCCCTGGGAAAAAATTCTATCTATCCTATCTAGTCTCCTCATGACTTCATAAAACTCTGTAAGGGCACTCCTCAGCCTCCTACATTCTGGTGAGAACAAACCCAGCCTATTCCCTTGTAACTATAGATTTCCCCTCACCCCATTCCATTCCATTCCAGGCAACATCGTGTTGAATCTTTTCTGCGCTTTCTCTATTGCTACCACATCCTGCAATGAGGTCAGCCTGTTGGAAATTACTTGCCATTATGGAACTCTAGATGAAAAACTCTAGATGATAGAGCTCTAACTGATGCTGAGAGAACCACTGCATGCACTATCAAGGCCAAACACCCAAGGAACCACCCCTCATAGCCAGGAGTAGAGAAGCCTCACCATGAACAACTGGGCAGACTTCAGCACCTACTTGGACTGGCCAGCAGCTGACTAGCATTTTAAACATTACTCGTTCTTTTACTTAAAAAAAGATGTCTTTTTTATTATTTTGCATCGACCAGATTCAATGCTTGTGTTTCTAATTTCCTAAACTGAAGAGATATATTTGAGTTAACTTACCTCCACTGGAAGATTTCCCATGCAGGCCGCGCACGGCTGCCCTGGTAACGCTGCCTTGAGTTTATTCTCACTGGAACGTAGGAAGCTGAGGGCGACCTTATGGAGGTTTATAAAGTCATGAAGGGACTAGATCGGGTAGACAGTCAGAATCTGGCTGCCTCAGGAAAGGTTGTCGGCACTTCAAGTGACCACTGCAGGCCTCCAGCAACGGGGCACGGTGAAACCATGGTGTCTGGCAGAGAGGGCGTAGCTCAGGCCCCACATGGGTCGCTCCCTCATCCCCACAGCCATCCTCGACCCTGATCACAACCTTCAGCAAGATTCTGACTGAAGTTGGTGGAACCCGTGAGCTCATTCTTCTCTCTGGTTAAGAGTTGATGTCAGGAAACAGGAGTGTGAGGGAGGGAGGGGACAGTTGGCAGGAGGGAGGTGGAGGCCGAGTGCGGCCGCAGTCCCACTGCACGTCTGGCCTGACTCCAGCCTCATTCATATCCCAGGGGACTCTGGAAGACCAGATCATCGAAGCAAACCCAGCCATGGAGGCGTTTGGGAATGCCAAGACATTGAGGAATGACAACTCCTCCCGTTTTGTGAGTATTTAACTGAACGAGCATCACCCACCCATTGCACGTTAAACAATAAATAGAGTTAATAATGGATAATTCACCGGCAGTAAATACCGGTGCAGTGATGAATCTTTTTGTTGTGCAGGGGAAATTTATCCGGATCCACTTTGGTCCCACAGGAAAGCTTGCATCGGCTGATATCGACATCTGTAAGTGTAGAGAACACTTTGCTGCAAAGTTCAGACACAAACCAGGGACCGGGTATTGTCACCAGTTAGTGCAGCCAAATGTTCCTTACCAAACGTTGCCCACATTGATCACCCAGATAGCTGCCTGTGCCCCATTACTAGAAAAAAGACACTACCACCAAAGGCACCAGAAATAGAGGCAGGGCACATTGGGACCCAGTTTCCTGGGTTGGGGCTAAGATACATTAGGTTGGACAACGGAGGGAGCTTTATTTAATTAGTTGCGCTATACCTGGATATGCAGTGGGAAAAGTATTAGAACAGAAGAGTATGAGAAAATAGGAGCAGGAGTAGGCTACCATGCCCCTCAAACCTGCTCCACCATTCAATATGACCGTGGCTGATCCATGCTGGCCTCTTCTGCACCAGTTCCCTGTAACCCTCAATTCCTTGATCTTTCAAATATTTATCTATCTCCACCTTATGTATATATCAGAACAAAATGTTCACACCACCAGTCACACCTTGCCCTCTCCTGCCCTTCCTGCTTTTCGCTGGGACCACTCTCTTCATGACTTCCTGGTCTGCTCATTCCTTCCCACCCACTTCTTCTTGTTCCCGGCAGTTTTCCCTGCAACCGTAAGAGGTATAGCACCTGTCCCTTCACCTCCTCCCTCACCACAATTCAGGGACCAACACAGCCCTTCCAAGTGAGGCAGAGATTCACCTTCACCTCTTTCCAATTTGGTCTAGTGCAATTAGTAATCACAATGTGGCCTTCTTCTACATTGGAGAAACCAAGCATAGACTAGGCAACTGGTTTGCAGAGCAACTGCACTCTGTCCGCAATGGCCATCTCAACTTTCCATTTGCATGAGTTTCCATCTGCTTGTCATTTTAACTCTCCATCCCTCCCACAGTGCCCTTCTCCATTGCTCTGGTAAGACCAAACACAAATTGGAAGAACATCTCATATTCCACTAGGGTAGCTTGCAGCCCAATGGTTCGAACATTAAGTTTTCTAATTTCAGGTAACCTACACCCCTGGTGTTCTCCTCCCACGTTTACTCACCTGCTCACTTTGGTTTCTCCTCCCTTTGTTTACCTTTTCCATCCCCTCCCACTTCCCACCTACCCACATCTGACTCCACCTTTCACCTACCAGCCTCTGTTCCACCTGTCCCTCATATATACTGGCAATCATTCCTCTTCCTTCACAGTCTTGATGCAAAGTTTTGACCCAAAATGTCAACATACACCTTTTGCCTCCACAGATGCTGCTTGACCTGCTGAGTTCTTCCAGCATTCTGTTCTCTGTTACTCGTTGGGCCTGCTTGCTAACTTTTGATGCACTAGTGCACCCAGATCCTTCTGAATTTCACTCATTTCGCAGTCTCTCTCTATTTAGATAATAATTCCCCTTTTTATTCCTCTCATTGAAGTGCATTACCATATACTTCCCCACATTGAACTGCATTCAGCAGGTTAATCTATCAGTGAATCACAAATGTCTTTATCACGACATACCCTTCCACCAATCTTCATCTCATTGGCAAACTTGGAAACCTTACATTTTGTTCTCTACTCCAGGTCATAATGTAAATCATAAAAAATTGAGAGCCAAGACTGATCCCTGGGGTACTCCACTAGTTTCATTCCTCTAGTCTGGAAATGACCCATTTATTCCAACTCTAGATAAAAGAATTGGAACCCTCCTCTGCAAATTATTCAGCTTATGGAAGGGTCTGATAGAATAGATACGGACAATATGTTTCAACTTGTGAAGAAGAACAAGTCAAGGAGGATAAAATACAATTTCTATTTAACTCCAAACAACCCTGAAGAACCCCATACTTATCTGCAAGAGCTGTATTGTGACTTGTGATTACTCAGTGAAGCCCTGCTTCAGTGCCCTGCCCTGTTCACTCAGTGAACACTGAGTAATCACTGAAGCCCATACAGGTCCCAGTCTCAGAAGTAAGTTCTCATATTGTTTCTTTGAAGTCCAGTTTAGTTGTGCTGCATGGAGCTGGTTACAACCATTCTGTTTGGTAAGAAGGCAAATATATTGAACTGTCATAATATTTAACCTTTGACTTTCAGATCTCCTTGAAAAATCAAGAGTGATCTTTCAGCAGCCTGGTGAAAGGAGTTATCACATTTATTACCAGATCTTCTCTGGCAAAAAACCAGAGCTGTTTGGTGAGTGGAAATGGAAATAACTTGGCATCATTCCCAAATGATGAAATGCTCTCCATTCTAATAACTTGTAAGCATTCCCAACCTCAAAGGGTTCATACAGTGTTGAGGCACTTAGGTGAGGAAAGGCCAAATTTTAAACCCTGGATTGATTATCAAGGTGGCCACTTTTCTGCAGAAATAGTTCAAATAGCCACAGCAGCCTATGTTATCCAAGGTCAATGTCAACCAATGTTTTCCTTTTCAAGATCCAGTGGCCATTTTTTGCTAAATGGATATCAAGGATCTGGATTAGGTTGGGTTAAATATCACTGTCCTGCCTCATACTGGGGAATGGTGATTTGAATATATAGAATAGAATATAGAACATTACAGCACTGGACAGGCCATTCTGCCCACTATATTGTCTCGATTTGGGTGAGGATGTCATTTAAACACTGCACTGCAAGAATCTGGGTCTGATTTGGCTGAATTGGGGAACTGAGCCATCCCAAGCCAAATCCCATTATTTAAACTTACAATTAAACATTTAACTTTTCACAAGTTCTTGTCTAGGAGTGCACTGAAAATGGTTGAACAATGGTAACAGCACATCAGAAACAATGGGATCAACAGTGTGGTCTAAACCAATTGCTTGATGGGATTAGGAAATAAACAGTGTAAAGGCTGGGAAGGAAAATGAATTGGAGTCACTTAAGTACAGAAAGGAAAGTAAAGGGAAAATAAACTGAATTGAGAGAGAGGAAAAATAAGGACAGAGAGAACAAGATCAGACATTTTAAAATCTCCTGAAACAAGTAACCTGCTGAAGGAATGGGGCTTCCCATTGGGCTGGAGAGCCATTGATGGTTGTCATTTTGTGAAGTATTCACCAGATTTGTTTCTCTGCAGAATTTAATCGACAATTAATATTTTGTAAAATTGAAGGTGGTTAAAGGTGTGAAGTTAACACTGGAGCAGTACAAATCATCATGAATATTGTGGCTATTCAGACATTTAGTGAACTCTGGCTGTTAAGTGAAGAAAATTGGAGAAAATTTAATTTTTACAAATAGAACAATGTGAAAGAGGGTGGATTTCAACATCAACATTACTTCCTGGCAATAGACAGAACACTCTTCCTACCATCTCCAACATATCATTGCTTGCAGTTTTAATCAAGCTCTTCTACGTGGAAATGCAGACTTAAAGACTCTGAGAATATTATATAGTCAGAATCTGTTGTAAACCAAAAAAAAAAACAAATGTTAGAAATCTGAAACACAAGCAGAAAATGCAGGTAAAACTCAGCATTTGTGGAAAGAGTTAGCATTTCAAAACTAAACATTAGCTTTGTTTCTCTTTCCGCAGGTACCCTCAACCTGCTGAGTGCTCCCATCATTTTCTGTTTTTATTTCAGTATTTATTGTAGATTTATTTGTTGTTTCATGGGCTTTGTCTTTGTGGACCCATTTCTGGGCACCTCCCTTTGCTCAAAAGAGATTGTACCAAGTGTCATTGTTAATGGCCCATCCTGCCAGCAAAGAAATTCACTCTAGGGTTTTATGCATATTTCTGTATTTGAAAGAAAATTATAAAAAAAATACATGGCAAATGAGGTTGGCGCACAGAAGGACTGTGCCCACCCATCAAAGCCTTTGAGGTGAACACACCTGGATTTGTCATTGAAACTCTGTGTATATTCTGGTTCAAAATCATTCAGATGGGAGATCAACATGATCCTACAACTCTAGCAGAGTACAACCATTGGCATCTCTCATCCCTTACTGCAGGATTGTTGCCCTATCCGTGATCAGGAAACTACCAGTGAAGCATTTTCCCGTTCTTCACCTCATGCCACCAACAGGGAACCATGTAAAGGAGAGGCTGCCACATTGCATTGGATCTTGAATAGTTTCACCTTGGGTTTGCCAACACTCTTTACCCACTATCCTTTAGGCAATTAGACTTTCTGTAAGAAGTTTGCTCCACTGCATTTTTCCAGTAAATTTCATCCTTCCCCAATTTATCAACACTCCCATAATAGTCTTGCTCTCTAGAATAAGTCAGAACTCCACTGGAGGTTTGTGGATTATTATGGTCTGTACTAGATCTAAGGCGCAGGTAAGTAAGATACATAGAACTTAATTTCATCAGGATCTAAACATCTGTTCTTCATATCACCAAAACAGAGGGAAAGGAAAGTCTATGTTTCAAATGACGACAGTGCTTAGCCCTGAAAATACTATTTTTGGGTATTAGAATTTCCTCACTGATGATGTTTCTCTTTTCCAGATATGTTACTGGTGAGCAACAATCCCTTTGATTATCACTTCTGTTCTCAAGGGGTTGTTTTAGTGGACAACCTGGATGATGGGGAAGAACTCATGGCAACTGATGTAAGTATTTCATATGATGTTAATCAGTAATTGGGGAAAGGAAAAACAGCAACACATAAGAGGCTGGTACACAAGATAGAAGTTCACAATAATGGGGGGGATGTGCGTTAGCATGGATTGAAAAGAGGTTATCACATGGAGCACAGAGAGTTGGAATAAATGTGTGCTTTTAAGTCAGGAAGAATGTAAGGATTAGTTCTTGGGCCTCAATTATTATTATCAGAGTGTAAGATATCCATGTTTGCTGATGACACAACAATAAGTGGGAGGACATGATGCAGTGAGGACATTGGACTTTGCAACAGGATACAGATACGTTGAGTGAGTAAGGAAAAACTGTGGCCAATGGAGTTTAATGTAGGAATATGCCAGGTCATCCACTTTGGCAGGAGGAATCAAAAGGCAGGCTGTTATTTAAGTGGAGAGGGATTGCAAATGAGTGGAGTGCAGAGGAATCTAGGTGTTCTTGCCCATGAAGCACAAAAAGTTAGCAGGCAGATACAGCAAGTAGTTAGGACAGCAAATGGATTATTGTTTTTTTATTGTAAGGAGTCTGGAGTTTAGAATAGAGAAGTATTGTACAATTGTACAGGGTGTTGTTGAGGCTAAACCTGTAGTATTTTGTACAATTTGGATCTCCTTAGAAAAATATGTAGTAGCCATGGGGGGAATCCAGAAGAGATTTATGTTTAATTACTATGATGAGAGAATTGTCCTATAACAGAGAGCTAAAAAAAGTTATATCTGTATTTGAAATTTAGAAGAATGAGGTGTGATCTTATTGAAACATATAAGATCTTAAAGGGGCATTACAGGGTAGATATTGAGATGCTTCCACTGTTGAGAGAGTTTTGAACAAGGGAACATCATTGAGGTTGTTTAGGAGAGGTGAGGTGTGATGCATAGGAATTTCTTCACGCAGAAGATGGTAAACCTCTGGAATTCTCCACATTGGAGTGTTGTGGATACTGGATCACTGGAGATATTTAAAGATAAATTTTTGAAAGATCAGGGAATTGAGGGCAATGTGGAACTGGCACAGAAGAGGAGTTGAGGTCTGGAGCAGATCAGCCATGATTATATTGTACAGCAGGACAGGCTTGAGGGGCCACATGGCCTATTTCTGCTCCTATTTTCTTGTATTCATGTGTTGCAATTTTTAGCCATAATTACCACCTGTCACAATAAATGCTTCCTTAACCACTCTGACTTCTTCCATCTCCAATCTCCCATTTCCCTCAAAAGCCTATGATTGTGCAGCCTCTCTCAAACCTTCCTCAGAATCCCATGTTAGAATCTCTCCAGTCAGGCTTCTCCTCCAGCCTCAATATTGAAGCTCTTTGTTATCAAAATCACAGCAAGGCTGCAGGAGATGCCCATTAGGCATGGCTACACTAACAGAGAAAGAAAAACTGAGCCAAAATGATGACAGACAAGAAATGACCTGTTCTAATAAAGGGAGACAGGAAGACTGAGTTACTTCAATTTGGGGAATTCAGTATGGAGTCTGGATGACTTCTGCATGCTTTCATTGGGCCGTGTTGTAAGAGTGTTGGAGGCAACAGACAGATGAGTGGGATAAGGAGTGAGAGTGGCAGGCAACCAGAAGCTGAGGTCACTCCTATGGACTGAATGTAGGTGCTCCGCAAAGCAATCACGCATTTTGCATTTTGTTTCTCCATCGGAGAGATCACTGAATGCAGTACATTAGATTGGAAGAAGTGCAAATAAATCACAGCTTTACCTGGAAAGACTGTCCCTTACTGGTGGGAAGGGAAGAGATTAAAGTACAGGTGTTGCATCTCCTGTGGTTGCATGGGAAAGCCTCTTAAGATGGGGAACGATTGGGGACTGAAGAGTGGACCAGGGAGTTGAGAAGGAAGGAATCCCATTGAAGTGGTTAAAAGTGAGGGGAGGGTAATATATGTCTGGCAGTGGAATCTTGTTTAAGCTGGCAGAAGTTGCGAAGGATGGTCTGTTGAATGAGGAAGCTGGTGGGGTAGAATGTGTGAGGATGAGGGGAACATTGTTCCTACTCTGGGAGGAGAGGAAGTGAGAGCAGAGGTGTGGAAAATAGATGAGATGTGGTCAAGGGCTGTGGAGGGGTGGCCACAGTTCAGGAAGAAGGAAGATATTTCAGAGGCACCTGTGTGGAATGTTTCATCAGTGGAGAAAATGCGATGGAGATTCTTCTGTCATCTGCAAGTTTACTAATCAGATGTCTGACCTTCATATCCAAACAGTAAGAATCCCACCATTGATCCCTGTGATACTCTACTTGGTCACAGGCTTCCAATCCTAAAAACGGCTTCCACAATCACTCTCTGCCTCCTATTAACAAGCCAATTTTGGATCCAATTTACCAACTTGCTTTGGATCCCTTGGGCTCTAACTTCTTCATTTGGGTCCTTGTCAAAGGCCTTAGAGGCTAAGTGGCTCTAGTTCCCTGTTTTTACCCCATCTTTTTTTAACCACTCTGTAACATTTGCTATCTTTCAAACTGTGAGAACTTTTCTAGAATCTATGGAATTTTGGAAGATGACAACCAGCATTCACTACTTCCATTGCCACTTCTGACAAAGTTTTGGGATACTGGTCATAGTGGGGGTTTATTGATTTTCAGTCCCATTAGTTTCTCCAGTAGGAGACCCCCACATTAGGAGGTGGGGCAGTTGCATTCCTAGAAAACGGTCTGTATCACTGTTTTCCATAACACAAAGCCACGTCATCTGCGTGTGCATCAAGAAATGCATGTGAAAAGAATACATTCTGTGTTTATTTATTTACTTTCACATAAATTCTGTAAGAATGAGTTTTTATTCCGTATCCCAGATTTTTTGGTAGTGATTTGTGAATTCCACAAGGGCAAATATCCACTACCCGAACTTGCGTAAGGTGGGGGTTGCCTATACCTACTTTTATTAATACTAATTAATAAACACAGTCTCATCCACAACAGACCTGTTGTTCTCCACTGTTTCCAGGAGTCTTTCTATGTCTTCTGTGAAGACGTATACTAGATATTTGATTAATTACTCTGCCATTTCCTAACTCTCCAACATAATTTCTCCTGTTTCAGTCCATAAGAGGCCCACGTTAACTTTTGCTAACAATGCAAAGCAACATCTGCCCCATGAAATCAAAGTTTGTAAATTCCTGGAGAATCTTCCATATTAAGATTCCTGTATTTTCCTGGAGCTGTGTTTCCAGCAGTGGGAAGGCAGGACAAGGTGATGGAATTACTCATCTCCAGTACACATGAAATATTAATGATTGATCCTTACTGACTCAATAAACAAATGTGATCCTCCTGACCTCTTTGGCCTTGTGTTTAATTCCAAGTTAGTACTGAATTAACTGGTGCCTTGAACAACAAGATTGGTTATTTGATGTTAACTATTGTATCATTCATTTCATGTTAAATGAGGAATATCAGGTGCTATAAGAAATGTGCTTTTGTTATCAGACAAAATATTAAATGAAAATATTTAGGCGGTGGTTGAAGCAGTAAAGGCGGTAGTATTTTCTCAGTTTAGTTTCTGCGTTTGCTCTGTTACTTGGTTCTTCTCACCGGGGCAAAGTTTATAATAATCCACATTAATCAACAGTGTTATGGGAAGAGAGTGGGATGAGAGGGACAATTGGATTTCAATTTCAAAGAGCAGACATAGAACTATATATTTAGTCCCAGCTACCAACCTAACTTAAACCCTTCCCAACAGTTCCAGCAAATCAGAAAGAGATGATGTTGGCCCTGCCTCCGTTGAGGTGCAATCTATCTGGGCTATGTAGGTCCTACCTTGCCAGACTGGCAACAATGCACCAAGAATCTACACCTCTCCTTCCAACCAATTGCCTTCTTATTGCTATATATGCTGATGCATAGTATGAAGAGTCATTCAGTCTTATTTCTTATCTCATTCCTAACTCCTTAAAAGCTTCCTGCAGACCTTCATCCTTTTTCTACCAATTTTGTTCATATTGATTGTGGACCATAATCTGGTTGATCTGTCTCCTGTTCCAAAATTCCAAAAAAGGGAGGCAACATAACATTCTGGAATTATATCTGTGACTAGAAATGGTTGTCTGCTCCCCAAACTATGGTATGTCCAAGAACTATTACTCCCTTGAATACTCTCCTTCCTCCCTGTACAACCTATGTTGTTAAAGTTATGGCTGTGGCCACACTCCCCAGAGGAGCCCTCTACTCTGACAAAATACTCTCGAGGATCTGCTGAACCACCTTCCTGCTCCATTTTGTCTGTCTGGCAGTCATGCGGTCCATCTGTCTCCAAGGTCATGTGATGTGAGGCAACCATTTCCTGAAATGTTTAATGGCTGAAATACTCAGCTTGGTGGGTGCACTTCAGTGATATCACCTGGTCCTGGACCTGGACCTGGTCCTGGAATTCCTTCAGTGATGATACTTCCTGCACCTGTGGTTGTTGAGGAATGTGGAAATTAAGTACCAGAACAACATTTCCCCAACTCACTGCACCGAATTCATTTACTCACAATCGTCCAGTTTTACTGAAGCAATACTCCGCAGAAGTGGTCTCCATGCTCCTTACTGCCTATATTAGTAAAATCCTTCTAAAGTTATTCTAGCTGAAATTCCTGAGAACTGAGTCAGTCTCTGCTGATAGTAATTATCTGGCATCCAGGTCTCCCTAACCACCTAATTGTGCAACTGCCACCAGTAAGCAACGTATTTACCTCTAATTCATAGTTTCTTTCACATGCTTAATCAATGTCAAAATTAACTTATGTGTTAAATGCTAGTTGGAAAACCTAACTATAGAAAGAGATCAACCGCTAAAACTCTTTAAAATCCAGAGTGTCATACTATGTGGAGCTTAAAACTTGGGTGCTGGTCAAGCTGCTCTGTCCTCATGAAACTGTACTTAGCTAGGCAAGTGGAAGGCATCCTGTCATACTCCTGACTCATATTTGTGAAGTCAGTATGTGAGTCCTTTGACACAGGATACCCAGCCTCTGGCCTCTCTTGTAGCCATAATATTTATGTGGCTGGTTTGGTTGGGTTTCTGGTCAATGGTGATGGTAGGGAACTGAGTGATAGTTATGCCATTGAATATCCCAAGTAAATGGTAAGACTCACCCTTGTTGAAGATGTTCACCGCCTGTCACAAATCTTACTTACCACCTACCACCCTGTGCTGAACGTTGTGCAGATCTTGCTGCATGCAGACATGAAATGCTTCATTTCATGAGTTGCAATTGGAATTGGTCATTGTCCAATCATAAGTAAAAATTGCCATTCTGACTTTTGAATGGAAGAAGGTCATCACTGGAGGAGTTGAAGATGGTTGGGTGTAGGATACTGTCTCAGGATGCAACCCTAAAGCTGGTAGTAGCAATTCTGCAACATCTAGAGGTAGTCAAATCATGGTCCGGAGAACAATAGTGCATTGTCAGAGACTGACATGGAAATAAATATAACCAGGGAGAATTATTTATATCTGATTTTTGTTTAAATAGCATGCCATGGACATATTGGGCTTCAGCGCAGATGAGAAGTATGGCTGCTACAAGATAGTGGGAGCGATCATGCACTTTGGAAATATGAAGTTCAAACAGAAACAACGAGAGGAGCAGGCTGAACCAGATGGAACTGAAAGTAAGGCCAATGGCTTCTCTCATAGATACAGAGTAAAGTTCTATCTCTGCCGGAACCTGGCACAGACTCATGCCCTGCTTGCTGGTGCTCCAGCGGCAATGAATTGTTCTTTGCTTGGTGTGGGGAAGTTGACTGTGAGTTATGCAGGCCGGGATCAGTGGTGCAGTTCAGGGGTGTATCCTGAGTGCATGCCATTTGCTAGGACTGGTAGCATCTTTTCCATTTTTATGACGGACCACCCAGACGCTACAGCCTCCCTCATCACCTCCTGTTAGAGGTGCCAGAAGCTGCTGTCTACCCAGCCGTCCCTAACCCAATGTACTCACTGTGCTGGCCAGGATACAGGCCTGCACTAACCAACACCCGCCCCACAGGCAGTCTCTCCACATTAGGTTGTGGGTGATACGTTACTGCAGGAATGCCATTAGGGAAGGCAAGGGTTCACACCTAGTTCCTGACACTAAGTTTGCTGGCACAGCAAATGCCAGTCTTCCAGCACAGCAGCATTGTCAGTAGAGTATCATTCCATATATAATGACTCCTTTTAGCTCTGATTTTATTAACTCCCTTGTTCCTGAGTCCCTAACCCTAAGTGCTAAGCAAGATACCATTGTACATTGGAGTCCCAGGATGGAGAATGTTGGGCAGAGCAGTCTCATGCAACGTATTTTTTAAGATGGTTCATGGAATCGTAGGCTGACCGTCATTTCTAGGGCCTGGATGAGTCTGTGTGCCATATGTTCATAGAATGTGGGAGGCTGTTGTGCTTCTTCAAGTACCTGAAGGGGCTGTTTCTCAGGTTTTTATTGCACTTCAGCCACACGCTCCTGATTTTTGCCCACCTGGTGAGGGGGTGGTGGGAGGCGAGGTTGTCAGTGGCCACCTCATTGGTTTGCTCCTGGGACTGGTCATTCACAGATAAAGGGAGCAGGTTATTGAGTGAGTCCATCTATGCTGACTACCCCTCTTCTGATGTTATATTTATGCCTGGGTACTCCTGGGCAGGAAGCACACCACGTCTGCCAGCTTGCTTTAGGCCTTCTGAGACGTGAACACTGAAGATTGCTTCCTGAACACAGAGGAAAACATTTTAATTCGAGAATTTTGATGTGATACTTTATTAAGTTATTTTAAAAGAAAAAGGGTTAGATACAGAAAAATGCTTCCTTTACATTGCCTGTCACGCACTCCAAGGGGTTGGTCTATTTTACTGCCTGCTTTTTAACTTCACAGCAGAGTTTAGCCAAGCACTAGGGTTAGGTGCAGTGTTGCTGAGACAGATTATTAAATGTTTATTGGCCACAGCTGAGTCAGAAAGTCATAGAGTCATACAGCATAGAAATAACCTCTTTAGTCCACAATGTACATGTCAACCATTAATTATTCATCTACACCAATCCCATTTACCAGCACTTGCTTTGTAGCCTTCTATACCTTGGCAATTCAAATCTTCGTCTTAATACTCTTAAATGCTTAAATGTTATGAGAGTATTTGCTTCCACCAACCACTCAGGGAGTGCATTCCAGATTCCAACCAGTCATAGCCTGCTTGGAATACAGCACAGAAATGGGCCCTTTGGGCCCACTTTGTCCATGCCAACTGTGATGCCTATCTATGCTAATCCCATTTGCCTGCGTTAGGCCAAATCCCTCTATGTCATTCTTATCCTAGTTCCTATCCAACTGCCTTGTAATTGTATCTGCCTTCACTGCCTCCTCTGGCAGCTCGTTCCAGAAGTTCACCACCCTCTGTGTGAAAAACTTACCCCTCAGATCTCCTTTACAATTTTCCCCTCTCAACTTAAAGCTGTGCCTACTTCTAGACTACCCTGGAAAAAAGATTATGACTATCTGCCCTATCTATGTCCCTCATAATTTTGTAAACCTCTCACCCCTCAGCCTGCTACGTTCCAGTGAGAATAAACCCAGCTACCCAATTGCTCCATATAACTACAGCCCTCCATTCCAGGCAACATCCTGGTGAATCTCTTCTACACTCTTTCTGTTGCTACTACATCCTTCCTGTATGGCAACCACAACTATACACAATACTGCAAGTGTGGTCCAACCAATATTTTGTATGGCTGCAACATGTCATCCCAACCCTTATATTCAATGCCTTGGGCTATGACTGCAAGCATACCCAGTACCTTTTTCATTAGAGATATAAGAGACTGCAATTGCTGGGAGCTGGAGCAAAAAATAAACAACCTGTCCTGATGCAGGATCTTGACCTGAAACATTGACCATCCCTTTGCCTTCACAGATGCTGCTTGACCCGCTGAGTTCCTGCAGCAGCTTGTTTTATTGCTATATTTTTCACTACTCTATCCAACTGTGTTGCCACTTTCAGAGACCTATGGACTTGCACTCCAAGGTCTTTCTGTATATCATCGCTCCTATTGTCCTTGCCATTTACCTCATACTTATCTGGATTAAATTCCATCTGCCACCAGTCTGCCCAACTTTCCATGTCAAAGTAGGGAGAACAAAGCTATGAAGAAGCCATACGGCATGCTTGCCTTCATCAGTCATGACACTGAGTACAAGAGTTGGGATGTCAAGTTACAGTTGTACAAAATGTTGGTTAGACCACAGTTGCAGTATTGTGTGCAGTTCTGGTTGCCACGCTGTCGAAAGGATGTGATTAAGCTAGAGAGAATGCATGAAGGTTCACAGGGATGTTGCCTGGAATGGGGGGCTTGAGTTATAAGGAGAGAGTGGATGGGCTGGGGCTGTTTCCCCTGAGCAAAGGAGTCTGAGGGGTGACCTTATAGAGGCTTATAAAATCATGGAAAAAATGTGGTAGATAGCCACAGTCTTTTTCCCAGGGTAAAGGAGCAGAAGACTAGAGGGCGTAGGTTTCAGGTAAGAGGGGGAAGATTTAAAGGGGACCTGAGCGGCAAATTTTTCACACAAGGGTGTGGTGAATATATGGAATGAGCTGCCATGGTTTAAAGTGTTAGAGGCAGGTATAATTACAACATTAAAAGACATTTGGATAGGTTCATAGACAGGAAGGGTTTAGAGGAATATGGGCCAAATACAGGCAATTGGGACTAGCTCAGGAGGGCACCTTGGTTGGCATGGAGGAGTTGGGTCAAAAGTTTAACTCTATGACTAGATAGGGTAGATTTGAGAAACTTAGCAGAGGAGTCTATGATGAGAGGGCATACATTTAAGGTAAGCCAATAGGAGATTTAGAGCATATCTGGGGAAGAAGTTTTATCCAGAGAATGGTTGAACTCTGGAATGAGCTGCCTTGGAAGGTGGTGGAGTCAGGCGCTCTCACAACATTTAAGTAATCTTTAAATGCCTATGACTTTCTGTCATTCTGTAGTCCTGAGTAATTTCATCATTCATTCTTGGAGCCTAGTCAATCTCTTGTCTGTGGTCAGTGATTCTTTTGGCCTGGGGAAGCCAGCTTTGAACTCGTTTTGTTCTTGGTGGACTGATTATTCTCAAGGTAACTTGGTCCTTCATATTGTAGATGCAGACAAAGCTGCATACCTGATGGGGATCAGTTCTGCCGACCTCCTGAAAGGTCTCGTCCACCCACGGGTCAAAGTAGGAAATGAATACGTGACAAAGGGACAGACTGTTGCTCAGGTACTACAGCATGATGCATTTGGTTCAAAATTACTGGTGTGGATCCTTGTGTTGGTGAGTGGGCATGAGAATATGTGGTGTGAACTAGTGGAGGTGTAAATTGAGTGTGAATCTGAACAATTCTTTCACATCAATTTCCCTATCATGTGCACCCAGTATTTTCTTAACAACTGATTTAAGGTCAATCTGATCCAATGGTGCTCCATGTCTTCGACTCAACAAATTTTATTGATCAACCAAAAACTATGAGAAAATCTCACAGTCAGGAACCGAAGTTTGTTTGGCCAAGCACTTAGAGTACGGGTGTTTAGATCAGGGCATTCCAAAGCCTGGACTTCTTGCTTCCTGTGTGCATTTTCAGTGCTGACCACACCCGCTACATGATTATTGCAGCCTGAAGTCGCTGATCCTATTTCTTCATCTGGAATGTTGCAGACCAGGCTCGAATATCAGTTCTAACAATTTGTACCAATTGAGTACTCTTTCTGGAGCCCTAATGCTGCTTAGGCACTTCAGGGCATCTCACTGTCCTCTGCTTCTGATTCCACAGATGACTGGGCACCTGGCAGTGGGCTTGGGGTATCTGGTAGTGTGCTTGGGTTGTTGGGGTTCGGCACACTACAGGAGGGCAAGGAACTGATTCCCCTTCACACAATAATGAAAAATATTTGAGAGCTCTTGGTCAAGGCTCATCAGGAGAGCCACTATCAAGCACCTCAAGCTGGTTTAGCATACTAGAGTCTTGGCAGAAGGCAGACAGAGATAGGAACTTCCAGCATAGGAAATCCCTCCCTGTCTGTGCTTCACTCGAAGATCAGGAGCCATGTTTATTTTCATTATTTCATGACATGTGAGTATGATTTAGATTAATTGTCCATCTCCAAACACTCTTTAGATTGGGGCAGAATCATACAGTTGTACAGCACAGAAATGGGCCCTTCAGTCCACTGTGTCCATGCCAAACTTTTTGTCTATCTACACTGGGTACAGGGCTTTCCCCTGAAATCCTTAGATTCCTTGGTGGAAGTGCTTCCACAACACAGTTAGATTTGTGAGTTTTCGGATCCTAACACAGTTTACACCCTGAGTTTTGACTTCTGACCAACTTATACAGCAATAGATGTGGGACAAAATCCCCTAATGCTTCAGAAGTGTGACTGGAGGGATAGACATGACTCCTTGGTCCTGACTCCTAATCTCTCCTTATGTGGTTCACTGTTATTTGTTTGATAATGCTCTTGGGGTGTTTTGCTAAGTTACATAAGGTTATGTTGTTGTCAAAGGGGCAGTAATGCAGGGGTTGCTGGAACACATAATGGTTATTATTGATCCTCGGTAGAAAACTGTTCAGCATATGTGAAATGATATTTTATCTCCTCCAGGTTAACTATGCTGTAGGGGCACTGGCAAAGGCTACTTACGATCGTATGTTTAAGTGGCTAGTTCAACGCATCAATAAAACTTTGGACACAAAGTTATCAAGGCAGTTTTTCATTGGAGTCCTGGACATTGCAGGCTTTGAAATATTTGAGGTAAGATTTTCAATATGCAACCACTTGAGAGGTAACCTGATAGAAAGTTTCATGGCACCAGGTGCAGAGTCCACAGATTGTGATTATGTAGCAGATCTGACCCACAGCAAGTGTTGTTCTTATGCTGAAGAAAGATTTTGAAATGACCTCAGCAAAACTGTTCTCGAGCTTCAAGGAGTTGGTCACAGTCTAAAAATCTATCAGCACGGATAAACTAGAGAGACTATCTTCAATGTTGCAAACTGTGTACAAATTCACCAAGTGGTGGTGAGTTGCTGAGGGGTGGGAAAGAACCAGGGGAAGAAAAGAATCACAAGGAGACTTGAAGCTGAATGTATCAGATTTGGGTGGGGGAAATTGGGGGCAGGGATGTGGGTAGGGGAAGTTCGGGGTCCTTGTTGTTGGTGTGCCCAGGAGAGAAACAATGGATAAATCCCTGACTTGTTTTGACCTCCTTCACTTGATAACCTGGATTAAGCAGGGGGTTGAACTTCTCACACTGAGAATGCACTTAACAGCACAAGACACACAGTCTATGCTGAAAACTGCAGAATGACATTTACACCAGAAATTATTGCTCAGCTTTACTGTATTTGAGTTCATCAATCACATAGACTGAATACTTCATTAACTATAACACTCTCTTTTCTCCCCCCATCTTCCCTTTCTCTCCTAACTCTCTTTCCCTGGTTCTCTTTTCTTGCTGTTTGTCCTCCTCACCTTTCCTCTCTTTCCATCCCCTTTGTCCATGCTCCTCTCCCTTCACCAACCTCCCTTCCACTCCCTCCAACTGCCTGTTTTTTCTTTCTCTCTCCCTCCTGTCTTCCTTCCCTCTACCACCTTCCTGTCTCTCTGCTTCCCACTCTCGTCTGGCTTTTCCTCCCTCTTTCTCTTCTCAACACCTTGCCCCTCCTCCAATCCTTTCTCTCTCTCCTTTGCCTCATTCTTTCCTTCTTTCCCAATCCTTTCTATTCCTTTCTCCCTATCTATTTTCCCTCTCCCTCCTTCATGTTTTTTTTAAACCCCTTTTCTCCCCCTCTCTATTTCTCTGGACCTACAGTATAACAGTTTTGAGCAACTCTGCATCAACTTCACCAACGAAAAGCTGCAACAGTTTTTCAATCATCATATGTTTGTGCTGGAGCAGGAGGAGTACAAGAGGGAAGGTATCGACTGGGTCTTCATTGACTTTGGTCTGGATCTGCAGGCTTGTATTGATCTTATTGAAAAGGTATAAACTTGCACAAACCATTTATCTCCTTTAAGTATAAAATATGTGCTTGATGTTAGGGAAAAGATCAGTAGACATTCATATTTTTGTAACACTTGACAAATTGTTCTAATTTACTGATCTCTTCATAGGCTTCATCCTCGCAACCAAACATACTAAATCCAACTGTTCCACAAGGGGCAGAGAGTGTTTTAAGTGTTCTATTCCCTCCAAGGTTATGCCCCATCTTGTCTCTGAAATCTCCAGTCCGACAGCCCTCTGAGATCTCAGTGCTACTCCAATTCTGATTTCTTGTGCAATTTTGATTTTAATTACTCTGCACTTTTCACTGCCCGCAGTGCTCACCCTAGAGGCTCAGGAAGCCCCTGCTGGAACCCTTTCACTGCTCTTCAGCTCCTTCCTCCTTAAGGATGTTCCTTATGATCTACTGTGTAGTTTACTGTCTTCTGAATGCAGTGTCTGTGGGTGTGGACTTTGATGAGCAAGGCAATCTTTTATTTTCATTTTAAAAATGTGTTGAAAACATTTTAATCTTACCTTTAAATTTTCTCTTCACCTTGTAGTAATGATATAAAGTAGCCTTTAGTCCCCCAGGGAATTGGGTAACCAGCTAGAACTGATTAATTGAAGTCAGGTGACTTAGTTGGCATTACCTGGGAATATAAACCTATGGTCCCAACAAAAAGCAACATCATGTTTTTAGCCCAGCATCCTGAGTGCAGCAACTGTGTAATGTTGACTTTGAAAAAGACACTTCTGTGAGGTAAGGGTGATGGTGACAGAATTAAATAAAGTGATTAAACTAGAAAAAAATGTTTATTTACTGACATGGTAGGGCAGGGTGATGTATTGTACTTGTAATGTATGGAGTTAGTAGAAATCATCAGGATCCATAGTGTGTGCGTATGCACTGATGTCTACACCTCAATCAACTCTTCTCAGAATTGGTGCACTGGAGCCTGAGATTTGGAGAATGCAATGCACAAGGAAGGGGGAAAATTACCTGAACACCTTGTTCTAGGAGGCAGTCACACCTTAGAGTTAATATTGTACAATCTCTCAGTCAAGAGGGCAGGACTGTGTGACAACAAATGAAACAGGTGTGGGAATTCAGATGATAGTGTTGGAGAAGTCTGTAGTCCGAGAAGTAGATGTACTATCGTATGTTCTAAGTCTCAATTCTTGCAGCTGTCCAACAGGTAAAAGGTTCTTGCAGCCTTTGTGGCTGTGATCAGTTTGCTCAACTGCAGGATGGTTGAGCAATCTGATTACACCACCATTTTATAGAAGGCTGTTCAAGCTGGGAGGGGCTTGAAAGGAATCAGTGGTATTATAGGATATGGGACATTATAATTAGGGGGATAGATTTGTTCACTACAGCTGTGTGAGTAAGTCCTGAAGGGTGTGTTGCTACCCAGCGCTGGCACTAAGGATGTATCCTTGGAGCTGGAGAGGGAATTTTGAATGGAAGGGGAAAGATCCAATTGTTGTAGTCCATGTGGGAATCAATGAAATAGGACTAGGAAGAACGTTCTGCTGATGGAATACGAGCATCTATGGTCCAAATTAAAAACTAGAATCACAAAGGTGATCATTTCTGGATTATTATCTGAGCCAAGTGCAAATTGGCATAGGATATACAAGATCAGTAAAAGCTGGAAAAACTCAGCATGTCAAACAGCATCTGTGGAAAGAGAAACAGTTAAAATTTCATGGCTGAAGAGCCTCCATTGCTTCTGATGAAGAGTCCTTGACCTGAAATGTTAATTATTTCTGGACATGTCAGAGAGAATATTACAGGGAAATATGTGGGGAATGGGGTTGATAGGATTACTCTGTGCACATATGGACAATAGACAGATTGGCCTCCTTCTGTGTCATAAGGAAATGGTATAAAGAAGTTAAAGGTTGTATTAGATCAAAGGAAAGAAACAGTAATCCAGAGGGTATGGATAATTTCAGAATTTGAAATATCAAGGCATTGATGAGGAAAGGAGAAGTAGAATACGAGAGCAGTCGAGTGAGAAATAAACAGATTGTAAAAACTTCTATAGATGTAAAAACAAAAGGAATAGATTACACAAGTTAATGTTGGGGAATAAGGAAATGCCTCGCAGTGTCAGAGGCCAAGGTTCACAGTACCAGGTACCCAGGGTCACTTGACCCTGGGTGCTGTCTGCGGAGTTTGCACGTTCTCCCCATGAACATAGAACATTACAGCACAGTACAGGCCCTTCGGCCCACAATGTTGTGTCAACATTTTATCCTGCTCCAAGATCTATCTAACCCTTCTCTCCCACATAGCCACATGAATGATAGAGAAATGGAGAGCTATCTAAGAGTCTCATAAATGTCCCTAATGTATCTGCCCCCACAACCTCTGCTGTCAGTGCATTCCATGCACCCACCACTCTCCGTGTAAAAAAAAAAAACTTACCCCTAACATCCCCCTTATCTTCCTCCAATTACCTTAAAATTATGTCCCCTCGTGTTAGCCATTGTCGCCCTGGGAAAAAGTCTGACTGTCCACTCGATCTATGCCTCTTATCATCTTGTACACCTCTATCAAGTCACCTCTCATCCTCCTTCTCTCCAAAGAGAAAAGCCCTAGCTCGCTCAACCTATCTTCACAAGACATGCTCTCCAATCCAGGCAGCATCGTGGTAAATCTCCTCTGCGCCCTCTCTAAAGCTTCCACATCCTTCCTATAATGAGGTGACTAGAACTGGACACAATACTCCAAGTGTGGTCTAACCAGAGTTCTATAGAGCTGCAACATTACCTCGCAGCCCTTGAACTCAATACCCCAACTAATGAAGGCCAACACACCACACGCCTTCTTAACAATCCTATCAACCTTCGCAGCAACCTTGAGGGATCTATGGATGTGGACCCCAATATGCCTCTGTTCCTCCACACTGCTAAGGGTCTTGCCATTAACCTTGTATTCTGCCTTCAAATTCAATCTCCCGAAGTGTATCACTTCACACTTTTTCGGGTTGAAGTCCATCAGCCCAGGTCTGCATTCTATCAATATCCTGTTGTAATCTACAGCAACTTTCTACACTATCCACAACACCATCAACCTTTGTATCATCAGCAACCTTACTAACCCACCTTTCCACATCCTCATCCAAGTCATATATAAAAATCACAAAGAGCAGGGGTCCCAGAACAGATCCTTGTGGAACACCACTGGTCACTGGCCTCCAGGCAGAATACACTCCATCTACCACCTTTGTCTTCTACGAGCAAGCCAATTCTGAATCCAAACAGCCAAGTTTCCCTGGATCCCATATCTCCTGACTTTCTGAATGAGCCTTCCATGAAGAACCGTATCAAACGCCTTACTAAAATCCATGTATACCACATCCACTGCTCTACCTTCATCAATGTGCTTTGTCACATCCTCAAAGAATTCAATCAGACTTGTGAGGCACAACCTGCCCCCCACAAAGCCATGCTGAATCAACCTATGCTTCTCCAAATGCCCATAAATCCTGTCTCTAAGAATCTTCTCCAGTAATTTGCCCACCACTGAAATAAGGCTCACTGGTCTGTAATTCCCAGGGTTATCCCTACTCCTTTTCCTAAACAAAGGAACATTTGCCACCCTCCAATCATCTGGCACCACTCCTGTGGCCAGTGAGGATGCAAAGATCATCGCCAAAGGCACAGCAATCTCTTCCCTCACTTCCCTTAATAACCTTGGATATATCCCGTCCGGCCCCGGTGACTTATCTATCCTAATGTTTTTCAAAAGTTAAAGCACATCCTCTTCCCTTATGTTGACGTGCCCTAGCGTATCAGCCTGTCATACACTATCCTCACAAACATCAAGGTCTCTCTCTCTGGTGAATACTGAAGCAGGTTTCAGATCTCTCTGTGGGAGAGCATTTTGGAGATAATGACCATAAATCCTTGACCTTTACCATTGCCTTGGAGAGGGATTGGAGCAGACAATATGGGAAAGTATTTAACCAGGGAAGGGGGAATTATGATGCTATTAGGCAAGAGCTTGGGAGTGTAAATTGGGAGCAGATGTTCTTGGGGAAGTGCATGGCAGAAATTTGGAGGTTTTTTAGGGAGTACTTGAATGGGGTTCTGGAAAAGCATAGGCTGATTAGGGACAGTCAGCATGGCTTTGTGAGGGGCAGTAGGTGCAGAGTGTAGGAAGACTGTGAGGAAGGATAGGCTGTTGAAAGGGCAAAATCGCAGTCAGTTGGATGGGCGGAAGTGTGTCTACTTCAATGCGAGAAGTATCAGGAACAAGGTTGATGAACTTGGAGCATAGGAAAGTACCTGGAACTATGACGTGGTGGCCATTACAGAGACTTGGCTGTCGCAAAGGTAGCAATGGCTGCTGGATATTCCGGGGTTTAGTTGTTTCAAAAGGGATAAGGACGGAGGTAAAAAGAGGTGGAGGAGTAGCTTTGCTGCCCTTTCAACTGCCTGTCCTTCCTCACAGTCTTTCTACACTCTGCATCTACTAGTACACTAAATGAACCAACTTCTGACCTATCACTCTTCTCCCTATCCCCATGCCAAACTAGTTTAAACCCTCCCCAACAGTTCTAGCAAACTTGCCTGCACGAATATTGGTTCCCCCTCCTGTTCAGGTGTACCCCGTCTCTTTTGTACAGGTCACACCTTCCCCAGAAGAGATCCCAATGATAAACTAGTTTGCAAGGGGGATGGGAACCGGAGGGATAGGTCAGTGGAAGAAGTGCACGGAGTAAAGTCAGATCTAACATATAGAGAGGCTTTGAGGAGGGAGAAGCAGAGTAAAGGGTATAAAAGTAGTGAGGTGGATGGGCTAAAGTGCATTTACTAAAATGCAAGAAGCATCAGGAATAAGGGTGATGAACTGAGAACTTGGATAAATACATGGAACTATGATATTGTGGCTCTTGCAGAGACTTAGCTGTCACCAGGGCAAGAGTGGATACTAAATATTCCCGGATTTCAATCTTTTAAAAGGGATTCGGATGGTGGGGGGAGAAGAGGAGGAGGAGAGGCGTTACTGGTCAAAGATACCATTACAGCTGCAGAAAGGGTGGATAATGTGGCAGGATCCTCTCCAGAGTCAGTATGGGGGGAGGTTAGGAACAAGAAAGGAGCAGTTACTCTACTGGGAGTATTCTATAGCCACCCTGGTAACAGCAAGGATACTGAGGAGCAGATTGGGAATCAGATTTTGGAAAGGTGCCAAAATAACAGGGTTGTTATCATGGGAGACTTCAACTTCCCAAATCTTGATTGGCACCTGTTTAGTACCAAAGGTTTAGACGGGGCAGAGTTTAAGTGTGTCTAGGATGGATTCCTGTCACAGTATGTTAACAGGCCGACTGAGGTAATGCCATATTAGATCTATGACCCGGGTCAGGTGACAGATCTCTCAGTAGGTGAGCATTTGGGGGACAGTGACCACCGCTCCATAACCTTTAGCATTGTCATGGACAGGGATAGGAGCAGAGAGGACGGGAAGGTATTTAATTGGGGAAGGGCAAATTATGAGGCTATAAGGCTAGAAATTGCCAGAGTAAATTGGGATGACATTTTTGAAGGGACATGTACTATGGGGATGTGGCCATTGTCCAGGGATCTCTTGCAGGATGTTTGGGATAAATTTGTCCCAGCGAGGCAGAGAAAGAATGGCAGGGTGAAGGAACCATGGGTGACAAGAGAGGTGGAACATCTAGTTTGGAGGAAGAAGGCAGCACACGTAAGGTTTAGGAAGCAAGGATCAGGTAGGTCTTTTGAGGAATGTAGGGTAACAAGGAAGGAACTTAAGAAGTGGCTGAGGAGAGCAAGAAGGGGATGTGAAAAGTCCCTGGCGAGTAGGGTTAGGGAGAATCCCAAGGCATTTTTCACTTATGTGAAGAGCAGAAGGATGACGAGAGTAAAGGTCGGACCGATTAGGGATAAGGTTGGGAAAAAGTGCCTAGAAGCTGTGGAAGTGGGTGAGGTGCTCAATGAATACTTCTCTTCACTATTCACCAAGGAGAGGGGCCTTGATGATGCTGAGGACAGTGTTGGTAACGTTGATGTTCTCGAGCATGTTGATATCAAGAGAGAGGATGTATTGGAGTTGTTAGAAAATCTTAGGGTAGATAAGTCCCCGGGGCCTGACGGAATATTCCCCAGGCTGCTAGGCGAGTTGAGGGAGGAGATTGCTGCGCCTTTGGATAGGAACTTTGAGTCTTCGTTGTCCACGGGAATGGTACTGGAGGATTGGAGCGTGGCAAATGTTGTCCTCTTATTCATAAAAGGTAATAGGGATAGTCCAGGAATTACAGAGCAGTGAGCCTTACGTCTGTGCTAGGCAAGCTGTTGGAAAGGATTCTTTGAGGTAGGATCTATAGGCATTTGGAGAATCATGGTCTGATCAGGGACAGCCAGCATGGCTTTGTGAAGTTTGATTCATGTCTCTCAAGCCTGATAATGTTCTTTGAGGAGGTGACCAGACAGATTGATGAGGGTAGTGCAGTAGATGTGGTCCACATGGATTTTAGTAACGTGCTTGACAAGGTTCCACATGGTAGGCTTCTTAAGAAGGTCGGAGGGAATGAGATCCAGGAAAGCTTGGCCGTGTGAATTCAGAATTGGCTTGCCTGTAGAAAGCAGAGGGTTGTGGTGGAGGGAGTGCATTCAGATTGGGGGGGCTGTGACTAGCGGTGTCCCACAAGGATCGGTCCTGGGACCTGTGCTTTTCGTGATTTTTACTAATGACTTGGATGAGGGGGTAGAAAGGTGGGTTGGCAAGTTTGCAGACGACGCAAAGGTTGGTGGTGTTGTGGATAGTGTGGAGGATTGTTGAAGATTGCAGAGAGATATTGATAGGATGCAGAGCTGGGCTGAGAAGTGGCAGATGGAGTTCAATCCGGAAAAGTATGAGGTGGTGCACTTTGGAAGGACAAACTCCAAGGCAGAGTACAAGGTTAATGGCAGCTGTTACACCTTATTCTGCAAATGTTATTGTTTTCCCTTGTACTACCTCAGTGCACTGTGTCATGAGTGGTTAATGGAAGTTGGAGAAATGGATGTTGATGCCGTCCAAGACATATTGGTGTTGGCAGACTGGTAGTGTGGTCATGTTGGGGAGCAGAGGGATCTGGGGATCCATGTCCACAGATCTCTGAAAGTTGCCTCACAGGTGCATAGGGTAGTGAAAAAAGCCTATGGGGTGTTAGCTTTCATAAGTCGAGGTATCGAATTCAAGAGCCACGAGGTAATGATGCAGCTTATAAAACTCTGGTTAGACCACACTTAGAGTACGGTGTCTAGTTCTGGTCACCTCATATAAGAAGGATGTGGAAGCGTTGGAAAGGGTGCAGAGGAGATTTACCAGGATGCTTCCTGGTTTAGAGAGTATGCATTATGAGGAGAGGCAAAGGGAGCTCGGGCTTTACACTTTGGAGAGAAGGAGGATGAGGGGAGACATGATAGAGGTGAACAGAATATTAAGAGGAATAGATAGAGTGGACAGCCAGCGCCTCTTTCCCAGGGCACCAATGCTCAATACAAGAAGGCATGGCTTTTAAAGTAATGGGCGGGAAGTTCAAGGGAGATATCAGAGGAAGGTTTTTCCCCAGAGAGTGCATGGAATGCGCTGCCTGGGGCGGTGGTGGGGGCAGGTACATTGGTCGAATTCAAGGGATTGCTAGATAAGCACATGGAGGAATTTAAAATAGAGGGTAATGTGGTAGGAAGGGCTTAGACAGTCTTAGGCAAGGTTTAAAGGTCAGCACAACATTGTGGGCCAAAGGGCCTGTATTGTGCTGTACTGTTCTATGATTCTATGAAATCTGAAACCCTGCCCCCTGCACCAATTCCTTAGGTGCACATTCATCTGCCAAATCATCCTATTCTTACCCTCAGTGGTGCGTGGCACAGGCAGCAAACCAGAGATTACTGCCCTTTAGGTCCTGCTTTTCAGCTTCCTACCTAACTCCCTATATTCCCTCTTCAGGACCTCATCTCTTTTCCTACCTATGTCATTGGTACCAATATGTACCACGACCTCTGGCTGTTCACCCTCCCCCTTCAGAATGCTGTGGACCCGATACGAGATGTCCCTGACCCTGGCACGAGAGAGGCAACATACCATCAGGGAGTCTCTTTCACATCCACAGAATCTCCTGTCAGCCCTCCTTACTATGGAATCCCCTATCAGTAGTACCCTCCTCTTCTCCCCCCTTCCCTTCTGCACCACACGACCAAGCCCAGTGCCAGAGATCTGGTCACTGCAACTTTCCCCGGTAGGTCGTCCCTCCCAACAGTATCCAAAGTGGTATACCTGTTATTCAGGGGAACAGCCACAGGGGTACTATGCACTTTCTGCCTATTCTCAGTCCTTCTGACAGTCACCCAGCTACTTGCCTCCTGCAACTTAGGAGTGACTGCCTCCCTGTAGCTCTTATCTATGTACTCTACAGTATCCCGTAGGAGCCAAAGGTCATCCTGCTGCAGCTCCAGTTCCCTAACACCGTCTGTAAGAAGCTGCAGCTGGATGCACCTTGTGCAGATGTAGTTATCAGGGAGACTGGATGTCTCTCAGCACTCCCACATCTCACAAGCTGAACACACCACTGGCTCTGGAGCCATTCTCACTGCTCTGTCCTGGCACTGAAGGAAACACCCAAGCAAAAAAAGAAAGAAAGGAAGGAAGGAAGGAACTTACCATCACCTCTTCTCACCAAAGCCTCAATACCCCCACTTTAACACTGACCCACTCACACAATGGCTGCTCCACTTATACCTACCTTCCGTTTATTTGCTGCTGTTAATAAGCCAATCAACTGGTAACACTTTGCAAATGTACTTTGTTTAGACTCTTGCAAGGTGAAACTCACAAGCACAGGCACAGAGACTCACCCCTTTTCAAAGGTCCAGCTCCTTTGACTGCATGGGTTTTCTCTGGGTGCTCCATTTTCATTCCATTTCCCCAAAATATATGGGTTGGTCAGTTAATTGGCCTCTGTAAACTGTGTGGTAGAAGCTGGGAGGAGTTGATAATGTAGTTATGAGAATGTTGGGAAAACAAAAAATGGGATTACAGTAGGATTAGTGTAAATGGGTAGTTGATGATTGGTGCGGATTAGGTGGGCTGAGGGGTCTGTTTCCATGCTGTATATATCTCTGTGACTCTATGAAAATTAAAGTGCAGATTATTAGGGTAATATGCTAGAATGAATTGAGGATTGATTAACAAAGAAAGTGGGGCATAGGGATGAGAGTCAATTTTTGATCAGTCGGCTGTGACAGTTGGTTGTGGTGATCCCAGCTGTTCACAGTCCATGTCCATAATTTGGGTGAGTGTAACATATCCAGCTTTGATGCTGAGACACAGCTAGGTGGCAGTATGGGCTCTGACAAGGCTGCAGAGATACTTCATGGCTAAGTGAAGAGCAAGGTTATTCACTCTGGGGGAGAAAACTGGAGTACTCTTTAAATCATGAGAGGTGTTGCTATTCAGACAGACCTAGGTGTCCTCGTACACTTGTCACTGGAAATTAATGTACAGGCACAGCAAACAGTTAGAAAGCCAAACAGTATGTTGGTCTTTATTGCAAGAGGATTTGAGTGGAAGAATACAGGCATCTTGTACCAATTATAGAGAACCCTGGTGGGACCTCCTTGGGACTATTGGTACATGGCTGCTCTCCTTACATAATGGAGATATACTTGTGATAGACGGAGTGCAACGAGGGTTCACCAGATTGATTCCTGGGACTGCTACTGTTATATGAGGAAAGATTAATCCTATACTCTAACAATAACGGAAAATGGTATAGGTACTTAGCTGGTCAAACAGCATCAGTGAGGGAAAACACAGTTAGTTTTGGATCAAGGACTCTTCTTCAGAAATGGAAAAGTAAGAGGACAATGTGTTTGAAGTTGTGGAGCGTGCAGAGGTATGTCTGTAGCTGGGGCAGATCAAAGTTGTCAAGGGAGCAATTATTTTAAAAAACAGCATGTGGAGACAAAAGAGAAAACAAACAATTTGAAGCAGAAGGGTACGGACATATCTTTGAACAGAGGAGAAAAAGGGGGCCTTACCTGAATGTGTTAGATTTAATATTAAGTCCCTAGAATTACAAAAACCCAGGGTGAAGTTGACTGCTGTTCCTCGAGTTTATCTTGGGCATTGTTGGGGCAATATAGGAGGTTGAAGGCAGAGGTCAATGCGGGAGTGAGACAGAGTTAAATGACAGGAGACTGGAAGAGTCTTTTCTGTTTCTAGCTGCTGTTTCTTTAAAAATAATTGCTATCTTGACAACTTTTGCTCTGTCCCTTTCACAGACGTACCGTCTTCTCTCCACCCCCTCCCCCTCTATGCAAGTTAAAACATGATTGTCTACTCAGTTTTCTAGTTCACTTGATTTCTCACCCCACCTGATGCTGTCTGATGTGCTGAGTGCCTCTCACATGTTTTAAGGGGTCTAGTGGGGTAGTTGCAGAGTTGATGTTTCCATAGAACAATACAGGCCCTTCGGCCCACCATGTTGTGCCGCCTTTCCTGGTTGTTAAATCTGAAAAAAATGGAGTCAACCATTCAGAAATTTCTTCTCCCAGAGGAACTGAATTCTCTCCCCAAAAGGGCTGTGGAGGTTAATTCAAGACCAAGGTGATAGATTTGTTAGATATGAAGGGATTAAGGAGCTAATGCAGGATACTGGGCTTGGGTAAAAGAGCAGCCATAATTTTATTGAATGATGGAGCAAGCAGGATTGGCTGAATAGCCTGTTCCAGATTTTATTTCAAGTGTCCTTGTGTTCTCTCAACCAGGGAGACTAAACTTTAATCCCAAATTTGTGCACAACAGTGGACACAATTGCATTCACTGTATTTCCCTCCTGAGTCAATGGAGCTCCTACATGGAGTGAAGCCCAGAAGAAGAAGAAGCTTGTAGCTTGCCAAGAGCTGAGAAAGGAGGAGGAAAGAGCACCTGTTGTGAATCAAATATTACTGGAGTTTAGAGATGTAGATGCAAAGAGCTTTCATTCAAACAATATAAACTTTCAGGGAGAACTTTAGCAAGAGTCTCCTTGATGGTTTGAATAGATTGAGGTTTTTACAGTTATAGAGTCATAAAGCAATACAGCAAGGCTACAGGCCCTTTGGCCCAATGAGCCCATGCCAACCATGGTGCCCACCCAGCTAGTCCCAATTTCCTGTGTTCGGCCCATATCCCTCTCACCCCACCCCTCCATGTACCTATCCAAGTGCTTTTTAAATGATACTATTGTTCCTGCCTCAACCACTTCCTCTGGCAGCTCGTTCCAGATACTCGCCACCCTCTGTGTGGAAAAAGTTGCCCTTCAGGTCCCTTTTAAATCTTTCCCCTCTCACCATGTCCCCTAGTTTTTGACTCGCCTACCCTGGGGAAGAGACTGTTACCATCCACCTTATCTATGCCTCTCATAATTTTAAACATTTCTATAAAGTTGCCCCTCACTCTCCTACATTCCAAGGAATAAAGATGTAGCCTGGGCAACCTCTCCCTATAACTCAGGCCCTCTACCTTGGCAACATCCTTGTAAATCTTCTCTGCACTCTTTCTAGTTTAACCATGTCTCTCCTATAATGGGGTGACCAAAACTGTATGCAGTACTCCAAGTGTGGCCTTACCAACGACTTGTACAACTGCAAGTTAATGTCCCAGCTCCTATACTCAATGCCCAGACTGATGAAGGCCAGCGTGCTAAATGCCTTTTTCACCACCCTGTCTACCTATGATGCCACTTTCAACAAACTATGCACCTGTACTCCTGGGTCCCTTTGTTCCATTACACTCCCTAGTGCCCTACCATTCAAGGTATAAGTCCTATGCTGGTTTGACTTTCCAAAATGCATCACCTCACACTGTTTGAATTGAAATCCATTTGCCACTCCTCGGCCCATTTCCCTAACTGATCAGGATCCTCCTGTAATCTACAATAACCTTCTTCACTATAAACAATACCTCGTAATTTTGTGTCATCCACAGACTTACTGATTAAGCCTTGTGTTAGATGCAAAGACAATGATTGACATTCAGTTAGATACTAATATGACCGCTAATGGTTCTTACGAGTGGAGAGGTGACTATTTGGTACATCCCATTCTCCTGCTTGTAGGTTTAAGACAGAAGTCTCCTCCATCCCCACTCTTGTTATCTTAATGATACCAAGTTACTTCATTCCACATGTATTGTGGCCATAGTTCACAGCACATCAACATGTGATTCACAGCCCATCCATTTGTTCTTTGTCACCTTCATCTGTTGTCCTGTCCTTGAGTCTCTAATGAAACTAATGTTCCAATGATGACTGGTATATTTAATCATTTCAGTACTGAACTGTCGAACCTTTTGTTTCAGACTGGTTGTCAAATTTCTTAATATAAGCCAGAGTAATTAATGAGGGAGTTGGAAACTGGAGCTTGTAGTCTGTGTGTTTCTAGTGCTTGCCCTACCAAACAATATCTACAGACTACATCTAGTACCAATAGTGCCCAGTTCTGATTAACCGTTTGTTTTGTGTTTGATCTAGCCGCTGGGTATCCTGTCAATCCTGGAAGAGGAATGCATGTTCCCAAAAGCCACAGACATGTCATTCAAAGCAAAGCTGTATGACAATCACCTGGGCAAATCCCCCAATCTGCAGAAACCACGGCCAGACAAAAAACGCAAATATGAAGCTCACTTTGAGCTGGTTCATTATGCTGGTGTGGTAAGTTGGTCATTTTGTACACAAGTGTGATCACTTCACAGGTGTGAAAAAAATATAATGCACACGTAAAGATCACTGCACAAATGCAATAGTATATGAAAGGAAATGAGTGAGTAAAAGAGAGCAAAATAGGTTCAGGGCCAACGTGTTCTTGTAAGGATGAAAGGTAAGGACAGCAAGAAACCTAGGATGTCAAAGGATATTGAGGTCTTGATGAAGATAAAGGAAGCATATGGCAGGTACAGAGAACTCAAGGGTATAGAAAATGTAGGGGGTACTTGTAAAAGATATTAGGAGGGGAAAGAGGAGACACAAAATATCACAGTGGACAAGATTAAGGAAAATTCCAAAGCATTTTATGTTTACTATGGGCAAGAGGGTAACCAAGGAAAGAGTAGGGCACATTATGGACCAAAGTGGCAATCTGTGTGAAGAGTCAGATATAGGTGAGGTCTTAAATGAATATTTCTCATCTGAATTCACTAATGAGTGGGATTGAGTAGATGGAGAATTTGATGGGGGGAGGGGGCTGTGAAATTCTACAATGTATCTTTAAAAAGAAAAAAATACTCGATGATCTGGTGGGCTTAAAGGTTGATAACTTTCCAGGGTATGATGATATACATTGCAGACTAATATGGGAGGCAAGGGAGGAGATTATTGTGGCCCTGACAGAAATGGTTAAGTCTTTGCTAGCCGCAGGTGAAGTACCAGATATCTGAAGGACAACAGAAAAGAAAGGCAGCAAGGATAATGGTGACACAAGAGACTGCAGATGCTGAAAAATGGAGCTAAAAAAAAATCTGCTGGAGGAACTTAGCGGGTTAAGCAGCATTTGTGAAGGGAAAGGAATTGTTGATATTTCAGGTGAAGACTGATGCAGAGTCTTGTCCAAAAACAATCTGAGGGACAGAATTAATGAGATGGACTCTGACCTCACGATCTACCTTGTTGTGACCTTGCACCTTATTGCACTGCACTTTCTCTGTAGCTGGGACACTTTACTTTTTACTGTTATTGTTTTTACCTGTACTACATCAATGCACTCTGTACTAAGTCAACATAACTGCACTGTGTAAGGAATTGAACTGTACGATTGGTATGCAAGACAAGTTTTACACTGTTCCTTGGTACAGTGACAATAATAAACCAATACCAATACACGGAGGAGCAGGGATTAATCAAAGGTAGTCAACATTATTTTGTTAGGGGCAGATCCTGTTTGATCAACTTTTTCGGTGAGGTAACAAAACGTATTGGTGTAGTCTACATGGACCAGTAAGGTTTTTGACAAGGTTCTACATAGGAGACTGAAACAAAAGGTTAGAGCCTATGGATCCAAAGCAAGTTGGCAAATTGGATCCAAAATTGGCTTGGTAATGGAGTTGTACAGCAGAGAACTGGGCCCTTCAGCCCAACATGTCCATGCTGACCTTTTTGCCCATCTACACTAAACCCATTTGCCTGCATTAGGTCTGTATACTTCTATGTCTTGCCCATTTAAGCGCCTGTCTAAATGTCCCTTAAGCATAGTACAATAGGTTTTAGAGGTTGATGGTGGAGAGTTGTTCTTGTGATTGGAAGTCTGTGACCAGTGGTGTACCACAGGGATTGGTAGTGTATTATACTGTATACATTAATGATTTGGATATGAATGTAGGACATATGATTAATATGTAAAGATGACACCACATTTGGCATTTTAAGAGGCTTTTAGACAGACATATGAATGTGGAGGGATATGGATCATGCACAGGGAGAAAAGATTTAGTTTAATTTGGCATCCTGTTGGTCACGGACACCATGGGCCAAAGAGCCTGTTCATGTGCTGTACCGTTCTATATTCTATGGCTTTGTAGATGTATGTCTGTCTCCACAGGTGTTAAGGCAGAGACTAATTTTGATTTCCTGCAGGTTCCCTACAACATTATTGGGTGGCTCGATAAAAACAAGGACCCATTGAATGAGACTGTGGTGGCAGTCTTTCAGAAATCCTCCAACAAGTTGTTGGCATCATTGTATGAAAATTATATCAGTGCCGAAGCAGGTAAATTATTTTCAAATTGCTGTTATCTGAATCTATGCTTGTACTGCCCAATGTAAGAAATTTTTCAGTAGTCCATTCTCTCACCTAGGGCTCTTCTCATGAAAGTAAGTCCTGTCTTCAAATTCTGGCCTTTTCTAAGACATTATTCCTACCACACACCTGACACCATCCCAAATTTCCATCCTTATCCTTGACACTAATTTCAAAGTCGGGCAGAAGAAGTTACAGGTGTGGCATTTCCATTTCCTTGGTAGTAGTGACCATGGGTGTGGGAGGTGTTGTAGGAGTACCCTTGAAAAATAACTGCAGTGTATTTCAGGGATAGTATGAATTGCAGCCATAGTGTGAACTGCTGAAGGAGATGAATGCTTAGGATGGTGGATTGGGTGCCAGTAGAGAGGACTACTTTGTCCCATCATTACATATGTTCAAGGAGGGGGTAGATATTTGTTTTAATGGTAAAAGGATCAATGGAAATAGGAGATAGGAGTGGTGTATTGAAATGGATAAACAGCCATGATTGGTTGAAAAGTGGAGCAGGCCTGAAGGATCAAATTGCCTACTGCTACTTCTATATTCAATGTCTGGAATGGCATTGAATTTCCTAAGTGTTGTTGGAGACACAATTTTCCAAATGAGTGGAAAGTATACCATCACACTCCAAAATCATATTTAGTAGATGGTGGAAAAGCTTTGAGAAATCTGGAGTTGAGTCACTTGCTACTGATCACTTGCCCTCTGACCTGCTCTTGTTGCTGCAGTAATTATGAGGCTGATCCATTTAAGTTTTTGGTCAAAGGGGACCCCCCAGGATGTTGCTGGTGAGAGATGCGGTAATGCCATTGGGTATCCAGGGTAGGTGGTTAAACTTTCCTTTTGTTGGAGATGGATGCTACCTGGCAGTCGTATAGCATAAATGTCATCCAACCCTTTTCAGCCAATGCCTGAAAGTTTACAAAGTCTTGCCACTTGCAGGCTTGGCTCCTTCATTTTCTGTTGAGTTGTGAATGGAATAGATTATAATACAATCTTTAATGAACATCCCCAATTTTGACCTTGTGATGAGAGAGGAAGTCACTGTTGAAGTAGCTGAAGAAGGTTGGGCCATGGACACAGAGCTTGCAATAATGTCCTGGAGCTGAGATAAATGACATCTAACATCCACAACCATCTATTTTGCAAAGTCTGACCCCAGTAATGGTACGGATCTTAGGAGTGTTGATATACAGAGGGACCTTGGAGTGCAAGTCCATAGCTCCGTGAAAGTGAAAACACAGGATAGAGTAGTGTAAAAGGCATTTGGTGTGCTTGCCTTCCTAGGCTGGGGCATTGAGTATAAACGTTGGGACATGTTGCAGCTGTACAAAACCATGATTAAACCACACTTGGAGTATTGTGAACGGTTCTGGCTGTCGCACTACAGGAAGGATGTGGTACTAATAGAGTGAATGTGAATAAGAGATTCACCTGGATGTTGCCTAGATGGAGGGCTTTACTTATAAAGAGAGATTGGATTAACTGGGTTTATTCTCCCTGGGATGTAGGAGGCTGAGGGGTGACCTTGGAGGTTGATAAAATTATGAGGGACATATAGTCAGAATCTTTTTCCCAGGGCAGGGGATGTAGAACTAGAGGGCACAGGTTTAAGGTGGGAGGGAGAAATTTAAAGGAGATCTGAAAGGTAAGTTTTTCACACAGACAGTGGTGAATACCTGGAACAAATCTCCAGAGGAGGCCATGGAGGCAGATACAATTACAATGTCTAAAAGGTGTTTGTGCAGGCACTTGGATAGGAAAATGTGGGCAAATGGGATTAGCGTGGATAGGCATCGTGGTCGACATGGATGAGGTGGGCTGAAAAGACCCATACTGTGCAAAACATTTCTATGATTCAATGAACCAGCTGTGGAAAGTTTTTCTTTGATTCCACTGCACGATGATCACAGTATCAGTATGTCAATTTTTCTCTTGAGCCATTAAATGCATATCTTGCTCACACCAGTAAACTCCTGTGTGACCATAAACGATTCTGGAATATGAGTTGTACTTACTGTCATATCTTTTCCCACTGATTCTCATCTGCTGAGTGTTTTAGTTTTTCTCCTTTCATTCTAGCCATGGATCAGGCCAAGTCAGGAGCAAAGGAAAAGCGGAAGAAAGCTGCCTCCTTCCAGACTGTCTCCCAGTTACATAAAGTAAGGTTCAACTCTACTTACAATCCAGCTTCAAAGTGGCCTCCCACACACATGCTATTCTCCTCAAATGTGTTCAGTTGTAATCTCTTATAGCCATGCTGGCACGTAGATCTCTTCCCTGAATATGTGTCAATACACTCCTTTGCTAATAGGAATAATTTGCAAGTGTTTGATTACATGTCACTTTAGATTTTAAACTGTGAGAATAATCCAGCCATCAATGACACAGACATAGATTTCACAGACTTCAAAGGGAAAAACTGAATGTCAGTGTCCACATAGATAATCAAATGTTCACTGACTGAAACCGTGCACCATCGTAAACCATAATCATTGTGAACCAATGAGCTGCCAGAGGAAGTGGTTGAGGCAGTTACATTAACAACATTTAAAAGGAACCTGGACAGATGCATGGATAGGAAAGGTTTAGAGAGATATCGGCCAAACGTGGCCAAATGGGACAAGCTTAGATGGGAATCTTGGTCGGCATGGACCAGTTGGGCTGAAGGGCCTGTTTCTGTGCTGTATGACTCTATAAGTAGCTACATAGAAAAGAAAATGCAGACTGTTTATAAAATTTAAAGTCATTCACATCTAACAATTCGACATACCACAAATTAGAAATTCCTCAACATATAAAATGGGTTTTAAAGCACTTTTGTGAAGTTCCAAACTCCATCATTCCACTGTACATAATGTCCAAAGCATTGTGCATGCCCAATATTCTTCATGCATAGACCAGCGAACCAGACTGATGATCTGGAAGTGCGATGCTTGTGGATAAAATAAGTACAGTTGAGTTTCTATAACATCCTTTCACGTATGAAAGCATTACAGCACATGATAGAATTTTTAGCTTCGGTTCTTTTAGCTCTGGGTTCCCATGTCACCATGTATTTGTTTTTGTTAAATAAAATTGTTTAATAATTGAAATGGTGTTATAGAAAAGGTACTCAAATTCTCTAACTTTATTACTGTTTGAGGATGAAGCAGAAACTGGACAATGAGGAATTTTGATTCTCCATTAATCAGTCAATGTCTCTGTTTAATTTGTATTTCTTAAAATATTATGGCAAGAGATAATAGTAAGGGCCACAACATTCAGGTTTTTCCTGATGTGTCTGAAATGATATTTGGGTTTGCCATCCTGCATTCCACATATGAAAACTTGTTTTTGATCAAGTTTTAGTTCCCATCAAGGCAGATCTTCACACCATTGGATAAGTCTGAATTTAGCAACCAGTGTCCAAAAAAGAATAGAAATGACGGTCTTCAATAGATGATTCCTTTATTGTAAATTGGTTTCTATACAACTTAAAAAAAAACTTTTCTTCAGGTGCTTGAGTTATCATATTGTTTGTACCTACAGATAGCTACCAGTGGGCCATTTCTGAATTCACAGCTCCAAACCCCATCAAACTTTGTTTAGTCAGCATATAATCATCTTGGAACCATACTCAAGATTCCAAGAGAGAGAAGAAGGTTAAACATTTCACTCGTTGATCCCATCATTACCCATATGTTTAGGCTTCTAGGAGGGAACTTTGCTCAGTGGGAATATAAGAATTTTGGGGACGTCAGGTTTCTGGATGGCTGAGATGAAATGGCCCAATAGCTTCCTATGTCCGAACTGATCACGTGATTTCTCTCTGACCTGTCAAGGAGATCAAGGTGGTTAAGACTTGCAGTGATGTTTAGCTGATTTATGAATGAACATCACTTTAAGTCTGTGCTATCTTTCTACTCACAAGCTGCTGAAGAGTAGAATGCGGTAAGTATGGAGAAAAAACAAAAGCCGGAAAAGAGCTAATGAGGAAAGTCACGAGTTGTCATCCCAGACCTGACGTACCCATTAATATCTCTCCAAACACCATGCCAGAGGGAATCCCTATTGAGCAGAGGTAATTCACTGGGAATCCTCTTTTAACCAGTGTGTATCCCCTATTAAAAGCTATAATAAATCTAGTCAAAAGGAAAAGAAAAGCTTACAAAAGGTACAGAGAACTAGGTAATGTTAGAGATCTGGAAGAGTATAAGACTAATAGGAAGGAGCTTAAGGAGGAGATTAGGAGAGACAGAAGGGGGCATGAGAAGGCCTTGGCGGGCAGGATTAAGGAAAACCCCAAGGCATTCTACAGGTATGTGAAGAGCAAGAGGATGAGATGCGAAAGAATAGGGCCTATCAAGTGCAGCAGTGGGAAAGTGTGTATGGATCCGGAAGAAATAGCGGAGGTACTTAATGAATACTTTACGTCAGTATTCACTACAGTAAAAGATCTGGGGGATTGTAGTGGGGACTTGCAGCAGGCTGAAAAGCTTGAGTGTGTAGACATTAGGAAAGAGGAGGTACTGAAACTTTTGGAAAGCATCAAGTTGGATAAGTCGCCGGGACCGGATGAGATGTGTGGGAGGCGAGGGAAGAGATTGCGGAGCCTCTGACGATGATTTTTGCATCGTCGGAGACGGGAGAGGTTCCGGAAGATTGGAGGGTTGCGAATGTTGTTCCCTTATTCAAGGAAGGGAGTAGGGATAGCCCAGGAAATTATAGACCGGCGAGTCTCACCTCAGTGGTTGGTAAGTTGATGGAGAAGATCCTGAGAGGCAGGATTTATGAACATTTGGAGAGGTATAATATGATTAGGAATAGTCAGCATGGCTTTGTCAAGGGCAGGTCCTGCCTTACGAGCCTGATTGAATTTTTTGAGGATGTGACTAAACACATCGATGAAGGGAGAGCAGTAGATGTAGTGCATATGGATTTCAGCAAGGCATTTGATAAGGTACCCCATGCAAGGCTTATTGAGAAGGTAAGGAGACATGGGATCCAAGGGGACATTGCAGTGTGGATTCAGAACTGGCAAAGAGTGGTTGTTGAAGGGTCATATTCTGCATGGAGGTCGGTGACCAGTGGTGTATCTCAAGGATCAGTACTGGGACCCTTGCTCTTTGTGATTTTTATAAACGACTTGGATGAGGAAGTGGAGGGGTGGGTTAGTAAGTTTGCAGATGACACAAAGGTTGGGGGTGTTGTGGATAGTTTGGAGGGCTGTCAGAGGTTACAGAGGGACATAGATAGGATGCAAAGTTGGGCTGAGAAGTGGCAGATGCAGTTCAACCCAGATAAGTGTGAAGTGGTTCATTTTGGTAGGTCAAATATGATGGCAGAATATAGTCTTAATGGTAGGACTCTTGGCAGTGTGGAGGATCAGAGGGATCTTGGGGTCCGAGTCCATAGGACGCTCAAAGCAGATGCGCAGGTTGACTCTGTGGTTAAGAAGGCATATGGTGTATTGTCCTTCATCAATCGAGGAATTGAACTTAGGAGCCGAGAGGTATTGTTGCAGCTATATAGGTCCCTGGTCAGACCCCACTTGGAGTACTGTGCTCAGTTCTGGTCGCCTCACTACAGGAAGGATGTGGAAGCCATAGAAAGGGTGCAGAGGAGATTTACTAGGATGCTGCCTGGAATGCGGAGCATGCCTTATGAAAGTAGGTTGAGGGAACTCGGCCTTTTCTCCTTGGAGCGACGGAGGATGAGGGGGGACCTGATAGAGGTGTATGAGAGGTATTGATCTGGTAGATAGTCAGAGGCTTTTCCCCAGGGCTGAAATGGTGGCCACAAGAGGACATAGGTTTAAGGTGTCGGGGAGTAGGTATAGGGGAGATGTCGGGGTAAGTTTTTTACTCAGAGTGGTGAGTGCGTGGAATGGGCTGCCGGCAACGGTGATGGAGGTGGATACGATAGGGTCCTTTAAGATTCTGTTGGATAGGTACATGGAGCTGAGAAAAATAGAGGGCTATGGGTAAGCCTAGTAATTTCTAGGGTAGGGACATGTTCGGCACAGTTTTGTGGGCCGAAGGGCCTGAATTGTGCTGTAGTTTTTCTATGTTTCTAAATGGAGGGAATCACCTTTAACCAAATGTGAGCCTCTAATAATCAAAAGAAATTCCTCATCAACTGGCAGTGGTCCCCTTTTAACCAGAGCAATATCCCTGATTCGAGGGAATAGACTTTTAACTGGAGGGTATGGTGGTGGTGCAATGATTAGATTACCAGACCAGTAACCAGCCATTGGGACTAACAATCCAGGGACCTGAGTTCAAATCCTGTCATAGCAGGTGAAATTTGAATTCTGTTATTAATTTGGAATTTAAAAAAGAACAATTAGTCTTGTTAACGATGAACAAGAAGCTACCAGATTATTGAGAAAACCCAGCTGGTTCACAAGTGCTTGCTGGGGAGGAAATCTGCTGTCCTTACCTGGTCTAGCCTATATGTGACTCCAGACTCACCAATGTGGTTGACTCTGAAACAGCCAAGCACACCTCTTTGTTCAGGACATTTAGGAAGGCCAACATCTCCTAAAATGAATACAACTGTTAGGATTTGTCTGATAACCAGATGGAATATATACCCTGTACTCAGAATGGTGACATCACAACTTCAGCATGGTTTAGGGTCAGGGTCAAGGTCAACCTGTGAGTAAGTTTGGGGGAAGCACTGCATTAATTATTTGTGAGAGGGGCTGATTATTGGAAATGGAATCATTCAATATCTACTGATATTGTGAAACATGGCTCCAGGAAGAATCTGGCTGGAGTAACAAGGTTTTATTTTATTGCTTCAGGAGAATCTCAACAAGCTGATGACTAACTTGCGATCAACACAGCCTCATTTTGTGCGCTGTATTATTCCCAATGAAACCAAGACTCCAGGTAGGCAACTTGTTTGCAGCACCATAGTTATATTCAGGGCTTGATGCTGTAGATATATAATATTGAACCTAAATGCAGGCCCATGTTAGTGAAATCACTCTCCAACTACCTTTCAAATACACGTGGAAGGGGGTTACAGGCCAAAGCTCTTATCACAACAGTATTTTCCTTACTCCCATCTGCCTTTTTCTCCCTTGCTCTCTTTATTTTCATTTTTCCTTTTTTATTTGTCCTTCTCTTTCTTGCATGTGTTTGTGCAGACGCACACACACACACGTGCACGTGCACGTGCATGCGCACACACACACACACACACACACACACACACACACACACACACACACACACACACACACACACACACACACACACACACACACACACACAGATGTATCTAAGGTAATCATTGAAAGGGAGGATTGTGTGGAAGTTAAGGCCCTGAACTGAGAGAAGGCTGATTTCAAAATTGTAAGACAGCACCTGGCAAAATTAGACAGGGAGCAGCTACTTGCGGAGAGATCTACATCAAATTAGTGGGAGACGTGAAGATGATGAGAGTTCATGCTGAAAGGTAAAGACAGCAAGTCCAAGGAACCCTGGATATCAAGGGCTAGATAAAGGAAGCTTATGGGAGGTATAGGGAATTGAGAACAGAGTAGCCCTTCAGGAGTATTGAAAGTTTATGGAAAAACTTAAACAAAAAAGAAATTAGAACATAGAACATAGGACAATACAACGCAATACAGGCCCTTCGGCCCACAATGTTGTGCCGACCTTTAACCCTCGCCTAAGACTATCTAACCCCTTCCTCCCACATGTCCCTCTATTTTCAATTCCTCTAGTAATCTCTTGAATTATCTAGTAATCTCTTGAATTTGACCAATGTACCTGCCTCCACCACCGCCCCAGTCAGCACATTCCATGCCCCAACCGCGCTCTGAGTAAAAAACCTTCCTCTGATATCCCCCTTAAATTTCACACCCATTACTTTAAAGCCATGCCCTCTTGTATTGAGCATTAGTGCCCTGGGAAAGAGGCACTGGCTGTCCACTCTATCTATTCCTCTATCATGTCTCCTCTTATCCTCCTTCTCTCCAAAGAGTAAAGCCCTAGCTCCCTTAGTCTCTCCTCATAATGCATACTCTCTAAACCAGGCAGCATCCTGGTAAATCTCCTCTGCATCCTTTCCAACGCTTCCACATCCTTCCTATAATGAGGCGACCAGAACTGGACACAGTACTCCAAGTGTGGTCTAACCAGAGCTTTATAGAGCTGCATCATTACCTCGCAGCTCTTAAACTCGATCCCTCGACTTATGAAAGCTAACACCCCATAAGCTTTCTTAACTACCCTATCCACCTGTGAGGCAACTTTCAGGGATCTGTGGATATGGACCCTTAGATCTCTCTGCTCCTCTACACTACCCAGAATCCTGCCATTAACTTTGCACTCTGCCTTCCAAAGAGTACCACCTCACACTTCTCTGGATTGAACTCCATCTGCCACTTCTCAGCCCAGCTCTGCATCCTATCAATGTCCCTCTGCAATTTTTGATAATCCTCTACGCTATCCACAACACCACCAACCTTTGAATCATCTGCAAACTTGCCAACCCGCCCTTCTACCCCCTCATCCGTCATTAATAAAAATCACAAAAAGCAGAGGTCCCAGAACCAACGCCTGTGGGACACCACTAGTCACAGCCCTCCAATCTGAATGCACTCCCTCTACCACAACCCTCTGCTTTCTACAGGAAAGCCAATTCTGAATCCACTTGGCCAACCTTCCCTGGATCCCATGCCCTCTGACCTTCTGAAGAAGCCTACCATGTGGAACCTTGTCAAATGCCTTACTAAAATCCATGTAGACCACATCTACTGCACTACCCTCATCAATCTTCCTGGTCACCTCTTCAAAGAGCACTATCAGGCTTGTGAGACACTATCTGCCCTTCACAAAGCCATGCTGGCTGTCCCTGATCAGATCATGATTCTCCAAATGCCCATAGATCCTATCTCTAAGAATCCTTTCCAACAGCTTGCCCACCACAGACATAAGGCTCACTGGTCTATAATTCCCTGGACTATCCCTACTACCTTTTTTGAATAAGGGGACAACATTTGCCACCCTCCAATCCTCCAGTACCATTCCCATGGACAACAAGGACTCAAAGATCCTAACCAAAGGCTCAGCAATCTCCTCCCTCACCTTGCGGAGCAGCCTGGGGAATATTCCGTCAGGACCTGGGGACTTATCTGTCCTAATCTTTCCTAACAGCTCCAACACATCCTCTCTCTTGATATCAACATGCTCTAGAACATTACCCTTACCAACACTATCCTCAGCGTCATCAAGTCCCCTCTCCTTGGTGAATACTGAAGAGAAGTATTCATTGAGGACCTCACCCACTTCCACAGCTTCCAGGCACACCTTTGTCTCTAATCGGTCCTACCTTCACTCTTGTCATCCTTCTGCTCTTCACATAAGTGAAAAATGCCTTGGGATTTTCCTTAACCCTACTCGCAAGGCCTTTTCATGTCCCCTTCTTGCTCTCCTCAGACCCTTCAAGGAAGGAACTTGCTACCCTATATTCCTCAAGAGACCTATCTGATTCTTGCTGCCTACACCTTTTGTATGCTGCCTTCTTCCTCCTAACAAGATGTTTCACCTCTCTTGTCAACCATGGTTCCTTCACCCTGCTATTCTTTCTCTGCCTCACTGGGACAAATTTATCCCTAACATCCTGCAAGAATCACCCTTATTCCTGATTCTTCTTGCATTTAAGTAAATGCACTTTAGCCCATCCACCTTACTACTTTTATACCCTGTACTCTGCTTCTCCTTCCTCAAAGCCTCTCTGTGTGTTAGATCTGACTTTACTCCATGCACTTCTTCCACTGTCCTATCCCTCCGGTTCCCATCCCCCTTGCAAACTAGTTTAAACCCTCCCGAACCACACTGGCAAACCTGCCTGCAAGGATATTGGTCCCCCTCAAGTTCAGGTGTAACTCATCCACTCTGTACAGGGCCCACCTTCCCCAGAAGAGATCCCAATGCTCAAAAAATCTAAAACCGTGCCCCCTGCACCAACTCCTCAGCCACACATTCATCTGCCACCTCCTCCTATTCTTACCTTCACTATCACGTGACACTGGCAGCAATCCTGAGATTGTTACCCTTGTTCTGTTCTTCAGCCTTCTGCCTAGTTCCCTAAACTCCCTTTTCAGGACCTCATCCCTCTTTCTACCTACGTCGTTGGTACCAACTTGTATCATGACTTCTGGCTGCTTTCCCTCCCGCACAAGAATGCCGTGGACCTGATCAAAGACATCCTGGACCCTGGCACCTGGGAGGCAACATACCATGCAGGATTCTCGCTCATGTCCACAGAACCTGCTGTCTGTTCCCCTGACTATCGAGCCCCCTCTCACTATTGCCCTCCTCCTCTCTTCCCTTCCGAGCAGCAGGACCAGTTCCAGTGCCAGAGACCTGGCTACTGCCGCTTGATCCCCGTAGGTCATCCCCCTCAACAGCATCCAAAGCGGAATACCTGTTTTTGAGGGGAACAGCCTCCGGGGTCCTCTGCACTGTGTGTGCACTGTCTGCCTGTTCCCTTTCTCTTTCTCTCCCCTGACAGTCACCCCTCTATCTGCCTCCTGGACCCTAGAAGTACCTGCTCTAAGTGGAGTGACTGCCTCCCAAAGCAAAGCATCTACAGAACTCTCTCCCTCCCTGATGCTTCGCAGTGTTTGAAGCTGCAACTTCAGCTCATCAATTCTGAGCCGAAGTTCCTCCAGCCTCAAGCATTTACTGCAGATGTGGTCACCGTGCACCACAGTAGGGTCCACTAGCTCCCACATCATGCAGCTGCAGCACATCTCCTTGCCCTCCATCTGAACTATTTTTTTTCCTTACCTAGCTGTAGGTGATTTAAGTTATCACAATAACAGTAAACCTTACCTTTACTTACCAGCTACTCACCAGTGTTGTTGCAGATGGCCTCTGCCTCTTGATGCCGAAGCCTGTTGTGCCAAAGCCACTCACTCTGACTCTGTCCACTCCAACAAATGGCTGCTCCGCCTGACACGACCCCCTTTTTATTAGCCCTTCTTAATTCTGCAAGATAAAAAGCCTGCGAAAACACACAAAACAAATGAGCTTTTTAAATAGTTTGCCTGTACCTGTGAGGGACCCACTGCTCCAACATCTCTCCGGGCCGATTCTGTAAGAGGGGGCATAAAATATTACTGGCAGATAAGATTAAGGAAAATACCAAAGTATCTTGTAAGTATATTCAGGGAAAAAGTGGGTTTCCTGAGGGACCAAAGTGGCAATTTATATATGGAACTACAGTCACAGGTGAGTCTCAAATGAATAAGAGGAGATATTGGATGTTTTAGTGGACTTAAAGGTGGATAAATCCCCAGGGCTTGATGAGATGTATCCCAGGCTGCTATGGGAGGAAAGGGAAGATATTACTGGGGCCCCAACAGATTAGTAAATCTTTGCTGACCACAGGTGAGGTGCCAGATGACTGGCGGGGGGGGGGGGGGGGCAGCAAATATGATACCTTTATTCAAGAAGGACAGCACAGATAAGCCAGTAATTACAGGCCTGTGAACCTAATGTCGGTGGTAATGAAGTTATCAGAAAAAAATTTGAGGGACAGGATTAATCTGCACTTGAAAAGGCAGAGGTTAATCTCAGATTGCCTGCATGGTTTTGTTAGGGGAAGATCTAGTTTTAAAATGCCCTACCATGGGGAAAAAGTCTGTGACCATCCACCTTATCTACGCCCCTCGTGATTTTATAAATCTCTATAAGGTCACCCCTCAGCCTCCTTCACTCCAGGGAAACAGTCCCAGCCTGTCCAGTCTCTCCTCATACTTCAAGCCCTCCAATCACGGAAATGTCTTTGTGAACCTGTTCTGCATCCTCTCTAGCTTAGTCACATCCTTCCTATAATATGGTGACCAGAACTGCACACAATACTCCAGGTGCAATCTCACCAATGTTCTATACTGCTGCAACTTGATGTCCTAACTCTTGTACTCAGTGCCCCATCTGATGAAAGCAAGAGTACCATACGGCTTCTTCACACTGTCTATCTGTGTTGCCATTTTCAGGGAACTATGTACCTGTATTCTAAGGTCTTTCTGTTTTTCAACACTCTCTAGGCCCTGCCATTCACTGTGAAAGTCCTGCCCTGATTTAACTTCCCAAAATGCACGGCTGAGTTAAATTCCACCTACCACTTACTGTCTACTTCCCTCTTGCATTTCCTCACTTGCACAGAGTAAACTCCATCTGCCATTTCTCTGCCACTGATCTATATCCTGCTGAACCCTTTGACAACCTTCCTCAATATCACAACTCTGCCATTTTCTGTGTTGTCTGCAAACTTACTATTCAGCCAACCTACATTTTCATCCAAATCATTTATTTATGTATATATGACAAACAACAGAGGTCTCAGCACTGATCCTTGACACCACTGATGACAGTGGCTCTGGGAGTACTTGTCTTGACAGAATCCTTGGGGGAGAGGGTGACACCTTTGTTGATAGGATCTATGTGAGTGATACATCTGACAGAGCCTGAGTGTGATTCATTCATTGGCAGGAGCTCTGGGGTAGATATCCCTGATGTACTCCCTGAGAATGACACTTCTGTTGACAGGATCCTTGAGGATGTTACCTCTCATGGGATCTTAACGAGTGATAACACTGACAGTAGGATCCCTGATGGTAGATCCCAGAGATTGATAGGGTAACTGGTGGTTGATACCTTTCACAGGGCTCCTGAGGGTGCTATGTAACAAAAACATAAGAAATAAAAGCAGGAGTAGGCCTTTCAGCCCCTTGTGTGCTCTACTATTCACCATCACAGCTTAATCTTTTATCTCGATGTCACTTTCCTGCACTAGCCCCATATTCTATGATTTCCTTGAAATCTAAAAATCAATATATATTGGTCTGGAATACACAGTGACTGATCCTCCACAGCCCTCTTGGACAGAGAATTCTAAAGGTTCACTATTTCTGGGACGCCTTCTGTTGACAGGATCTCTAGAGGTTATTCCTCTAATTACACGTGACTCTTAGAAAGGGCCTAACTTAAGGGATCTTAAATGAGACTCCACTTAAAGGTGGCATTTCCATTTAGGTGGTTGACTCTTGCTAGCTGGGAAGTTAATTGGTTGTTGTCCATTTTGCAGGTGCAATGGACCCATTCTTGGTCCTACACCAGCTACGTTGTAATGGTGTGCTCGAAGGAATCCGCATTTGCCGTAAAGGTTTTCCAAACAGAGTATTATATGCCGACTTCAAGCAGCGGTAAGAACTGGCGCCAACTAACGTTAGGTTATGTTCATGCTAACTGATCTCTACTTCATTGTTCCTGCTGACACATGTATTACCCAGAGCAAATTCTTCAATCCTGGGTGACAACAATTTATCAGTCCTGGGAAAGAGGCAATGTTACATCAGCACCTTCTCACCTTTGACTCTTTGATTATAGTGGCTCAGGTAGATTCCTGAAAGTCAGCTATTTTCTCTTATCCTATAAACATTATTAAGTCACCTTACAGACATTCAGTGGGTTACTTTGCTGTGGTGAGTGCACTGTTGATGAACTACCATCACTTATCTGAACTGCCAATTCCTAATAAGACCTGATATTGTCATTGAGAAAATGTCTATAGCAAAACATAGGAGATCATGGCCCAAATTGTATCGATACAGTCTCACTACCTGTACCCATTCACTCATCATTCTCCTGAACTTACTTCAGCTAACTCCAGGTAGTCCATCTTTAAGATGGACAATGTGGAATGAGCTGCCAGAGGAAGTGGTTGAGGCAGGTACAGTAACAGCCTTTAGAAGACAGTTGGACAGGTACATGGATTGGAAAGGCTTTGAAGGTTATGGGTCATCTTGGTTGGCATGGATCAGTTGGGCTGAAGGGCCTATTTCCAATCTCTATTTGACTCTAAGACAGTTGCTTAACGTTGCCCCACGTGGTGCTGATCTGTTATAGTGCTCTTGGTCCAAGAGTCTGAACACTCACTGGTATTTTTCTCCCCCCACCACCCATCCACCCCACCCCTTACTCCAAAAAGAGACATCTGCTTGGCCTGCATGTCCCAGAAGTGAATTGCTCACAGCTTGAAGTGGAGGGGCTGCCTGTGAGGGCTGGTGTTGGGTGGGCTGGGGTGAGAGGTTCAGCTGTGGGGCTGGACCCTGGGGAGTGTGGCCACTGCTGGTGACTGACAGCACCAACTGCATGTGTAGATAGATCACCTGGAACACACTGATGTGGTGGAAGCTGCTCTCTCCCACTGTCTTTGGTTGGTTGCAAGTTCTCCCCAGTCTGGAGGTTCTTCTATTGTAACAGACAGCAGCTTCCATCACATCCAAAGGGTGGTAATGAGACAGACTGTGGTCCTTCAACATATGGAGCAGGTACAGTCAGTCCCCCACAATGACCTGCACTCAGGAAGGTGCAGCCCCAAGCCCCACACCTCAGCACTGGTCACCTGGCCTGCCCGATAGCAGATTGCACAGGCAACCTCTCTTCACGGAGCTGTGGGGCAATTCATGGTTGGAGGAGTGAATGTAGCATCAGGAAGGGCATGGGTTCGCACCAACTTCACGGCACAACAGCACTGTCAAGAAGGCATAACTCAATATATACTGTAATGCTTTAGTGGAGATTCCATTAGCCCTCTCATTCCTGGGAACATTTCGTCAATGCTAAATGAGATACTAGTCTACTCGCCAAAGTTCCTCTTAAAGTATGTCCCAAATTCACGACTAATACAGTCAAGAAAGACACGGGCAGCAAGTGCTTGGAAACACCAGCACCCACAAGTTCTTCTCCAAGTCTCACACCATCCTTGATTTTTCATTGTCATTAAGTCTATAGCTTGGAATTGCTTACCCAACAGCAATGAGGAGGGACATCACTGGAATGACTGCAGTGGTTCAAGGCAGCAGCTCATCACCACCACCTTGAGGACAATCGAGGAAGGGCAATAAAGCCCACATTTTATAAATGGATTGAAAAAAAAGACCTGTCAGGTCCAAAATAGGCATCCATGAGGTTCTGTGGGCCATCAGCAAAAGGGTTATATTTCATAACATCTTGTAACCTATGGTCCTGATTATATATGTTACCATTAAACAATTACTGTGTTTAAAAGCATTTGCACAGGTACCTGGATAGGAAAGGTGTAGAGGTGTACAGGCCTAATGCAGGCAAATGGGATTAGCGTAAATAGGCATCATGGTCGCCATGAACAAATTGGGCTGAAGGATCAGTTTCTGTGCTGTGCAACTCTGTGATTCTGTGAAACTAGCACAGATTCATTGATGGGTATTAAAGAACATGCCAAGAGCAGCATAAAGCTTACTGAAAAATGAGGTGAATTGTCATAAGACAACAACATTGGATTGCCTGCAAAACAGCTGAAGCTGTATCCATTGACAGAGCTAAGAAATCCAAGAAGCAATTGATCGGATCAATGTTCCACAGTCCTACCGCATCAAGTTGTGAGTGGTGGTGGATAGTGAAACAATGTAGTGGGAGAAGAAGGTTCCAGGAACACCTTCATCCTCAGTGATGGGAGAGCTAATCATGTGAATACAAAAGACAAGGCTCATGCATTTGCAACCATTATCAATTATGATGGATGATTCGTGTTTGATCTTTCTCAACGTCCCCTTCAGTTCCTAAAGATCACAAAGCAGTTTCGTAGGAACATATGGTCCTTTGATCCAGCTTCATCACTAAATAACATCATGGTGTACCCTGCACCTCATCCCCTATCCAACTCATATCCATATTCTTTGATTCCCTTTGTATTTTAAAACTTTAATGAACTCAATATCTTTCTAAGCATTCATATCCCTTTTGAGATCTCGTATTTCTCCACATTTCAATCCTAAATGTTCGACCCCACCCCCCACCCCCCCCCAGAGTCCTGAGTCCAAACCCCATCATTCTTTACACTTCAGTCTCCTCAGCCATTTCAATTCACTCTAAGTGATAGCAAGAAACACCTGAGAGCTCCAGCTATAGTAAAGGTTGTGGGTTTAGACAATATCCCAGCTGTCAAGCCTTCCAGAAAACAGCTGGCCCTGTAGTTCAACTGTTCTAGTATGGATTAAAAAACTGGTATACTAGTCCTGTCCTCAAAAGCAGGACAAGTCTGTTCCAGCCTGTTACTGAATCTACTTTCAATCATCAGCAAAGTGATGGAAGGAATTATACTGAAGCCTTTCAACGTCATTGTGCGTCAGAATACCGCAGGCAGTGCTCCTCATTGATTTGACCCTATCAGTATTGTTCCTGTTGGTGTGACAATTGCCGGTGTGATCCCCTACCAGTCTTCAACCCTGCCTCACTCCATTTGATTCCTCAGCACTGGCCTCAGTTCAAGTTCATTCACCTTTGACCTGGCTTGTTCCTTGCCAGTCAATAGTCCTCTTCTTTGGCATGAGACTGACTGGGTTCTTGGGATCAGGAATTGTGTGAGGGACATCCCATCCCCTGATAGCAGTTCTGCCTTTCAAGCTGTACAGAACAAGAATTCAGTAGAACCATCCAGGAAACCTGACAGATATTTGCAAAATGACTGTTTCATTTTAGCAGTTAATGAGTAAGAGTCATGGAGTTATACAGCATGGAAACAGGCCCATCAGCCCAACTTGTCCATGCCATGATGTCTACCCGAGCTACTCCCATTTGCCTGCATTTTGTCCTTATCCCTCTAGTCCTTATCTATCCATGTACTTGTCCAAATGTCTTTTAAACATTGTAATTTTACGTGCCTCTGGCAGCTCGTTCCATATACCCTCTGTGTGAAAAAGTTGCCCCACAGATCCCTTTAAAATTTTTCTCCTCTCACCTAAAATCTATGCCCTTTAAGTTTAGACTCCCCTGCCCTGGGAAAGATTGGCACCATCCACCTTATCTACTCCTGTTATGACTTGATAAACCTTTATAAAGTCACCCCTCAGCCTCCTACGCTCCAGGGGAATAAGTCCCATTCAGCTCAGTCTCTCCTTATAACTCAAGCCTTCCAGTTTCAGGAACATCCTTGTGAATCTTTTCTTCACTTTTTCCAGCTTAATGACATCCTATAGCTGGGTGACCAGAACTGCACACAATACTCCAAGTGTGGTCTCAGCAACAACTTGTACAGTTGTAACATGACTTCCTAACTCCTGTACTCAAAGCCCTGACTAATGAAGACAAGTGTGTCAAAAGCCGCCTTCACCACCCTGTCTACTATGTCGCCACTTTCAGGGAACTATGCACCTGTACCCCTCTCTGTTCTACAACACTCTCCAGGGCCCTACCATTTACTGTGCAAGTCATGCCCTGGTTTAACTGACCAAAATTCAATGCCTCACACTTGTCCGAGCTAAATTCCATCTGCTATTTTTTGACCCAATTGGTTTTAATCTTAGATAACCTTCTTCACTCTCTACTATATCACCAATTTTGATGTCATCCACTAACTAACTATGTTAACAACATTCTTATCCAAATTATTAATATAGATGACAAACAACAATGTACCCCTGCACCGATCCCTGTAGCACACCACTGGTCACAGGCCTCCATTTTGAGTAGCAACCCTCCATTCCTATCTCTGTCTCCTTCCACTGAGTCAATTTTATAACCAATTATCTTAGCTCACCCTGGATCCCATTTGATCTGACCTTCCAGAATAGACTATAAAGTTAGGCCAATCTACAGCACGTTCTTTAAACTGGTTTAAAAGTAGCTAGAGATCAACAGCAGTGGAACATTGGGAAGAACAAGGAGACACAAGATGCTACAGATGCTGGAATCTAGAGCAACACACAATCTGCTGGAGGAACTCAGTGGGTCAGGCCACCAGTCCAGATGAAGGGTCTCGATCCGAAACATCAACTATCCATTTCTCTCTATAGGTGCTGCCTGACCTGCTGAGTTCCTCCAGCTTGTAGTGCGTTGCATTGAGAGGAACAATCCTGGTATTCATCGACAGAGCTGTAAAACTGGTCATAGGTCGTAGAGTAATACAACATAGAAATAGGCCTTTTGGCCTAACTGGTCCATGCCACCCACAGCATCCTCCCTGCTAGTCCTAGTTGCCTGCATTCGGCCCATAACCCTCCAAGCCCCTCCTCTCCATGTACCTATCCAAATGCCTCTTAAATGTTGCAACTGTACCCGCCTTGACCACTTCCTCTGGCAGCTCATTCCAGGTACTCACTACCCTCTGTGTAAAGAAGTTATCTCTGAAATCTCTCCCCTCTTGTCTTGAATCTGTGCCCTCTAGTTATGGACTCCCCAACCCAGGGGAAAAGACTGACCGTCCACCTTATCCATACCCCTCATGATTTTATAAACTTCTGTGAGGTCATTCCTCATTTACCTACGCTCCAACGAATAAAGATCCAGCGTGGCCAACCTCTCCCTATAACTCAGGCCCTCTCGTCCAGGTAGCATCCTTGTAAATCTCTTCTTCACCATCTCCAGCTTGACAACGTCTTTCCTATAACAGGGTGACCAAAACTGTACACAATAAAGTGCGGACTCACCAACAACTTATATAACTACAACATAATGTCCCTACTTCTAAACTCGATGCCCTAACTGTTGAAGGCCAGCATGCTAAAAACCTTTTTTACCACCCTGTCTACTTGCGTGGCCACTCTTAACAAACTGTGTACTTGTACTCCCAGGTCCCTCTGTTCCACAACAATCATCAGTGCCCTGTCATTCACTGTATAAGTCATACCCTGATTTGAATGTCCGAAGTGCATCACCTCACACTTATGTAAGTTGAAATCCATTTGCCATTCCTCAGCCCATCTCTCTAACTGATCAAGATCTCTTTGCAATTCATTGTAACCTGCTTCACTACCAGCAAGACCCCTAGTTTAATTTCGTCAGCAAACTTGCTAATTGTGCCATGTGCATTCATACCCAAATCATTTACAACTGCTCTTCCAAATAAAAAAGATGTATGGAAAGTTGGCTTTAAATCTTTATTTGGACCTTTTAACGTGGCAATAATTGTCAGATGTGCAGGAATTACCCCTCTGCTGTCTTAACAGTTCAATCTTTGGACACGTGGAACAAAGACTTTGGAGGTAATATTCATTTTACTTAAAATCACATGTGATATTGACAATATTTGTCCTCTCAATCTCATCACCTTGAACTTGCCAGTTATAAGAAATTACCTTATGTTACTGTCTGTTCCTGGGGAGGGTGAAGATCACACTCTTCATTACCTGCCATCGCTGACCACTGTTGAGTATCTTACATCAAGAGTTAACACGATGAATAAGTGCTTTAAGGGGTTAGCATTTACCCGGAAGTGAGCTGCTGTGAACCAACCTAATCTTGCAGCCAAATACCATTGCTAACAATCTCACCTCTTCTTTGTCAAATTGCAGCTACCGTATTCTCAACCCAAGTGCTGTTCCTGAAGACAAGTTTGTCGACAGCAGAAAAGCAACAGAGAAATTGTTGGGCTCCCTTGATATTGATCACAGTCAGTACAGGTTTGGCCATACAAAGGTAAGGACAAAGGCTTTAAAAACTGCTGCCGGCTGATCTAGCACTGGCTTAGAGCATTCCCATTTCCCTACATTCAGACTTTTGGCTCCAAAATTAGAAATAACTTTATTACTGGGATATTAATTCTTAACTGTATTTAAGTTAATCATTTATTTGTGATCATTCTTGCTTCTCCCTCCTTTTGGGTTCTCTTAAGTTTTTCTAATTTTAATTTTGTTCTAATTCATTATTCCAAATGAAATAATTCCCTTGGATTTCCTCTTCTGCCTTCCACCCTTTGCTGCTTGTGTCCCCTGCTCAGGGAGTTCTTAAACCCCACTTCCCCACTCCATCTCAGTGCAGTTCTTCTCTCTCTCCTACTTATCCCAAACCTCCCTCTTCCTCTTTATCCACTATCATACCCCTCCTGCCTCCCACCACTAATCCTTTCACCCTCATCCACCATTCTAACACCCTTTCACCCCCTCTCTCCCACCTCTCCCTCTCACCCTGCCGTATTCTCTCCCCCCTTCCCCTGCTAATTCCCCCTATCCATGCCTCTGCTCCTCTCCCATTTGTAATAAACCAATATAAATTAAACAGAGACAGAGCTGCTCCTGAGAGGTGTTCTTTGATTTCTGTTTGAGAAAACTACATGTTCTACTAGAGGAATGAATTATTGCTTTTGATTATAACCCTGAATGAAAAGTGGGCATCAGTGGTTTAGTGGTCTGGTCAATATGTTCCTGACAGTGATCCTTCATTTATTGGCCAGGTGTTCTTCAAAGCTGGGCTGTTAGGACATCTAGAGGAAATGCGAGATGAACGATTGGCAAAGATCCTGACCATGATCCAGGCTCGGAGCCGAGGCAGGTTGATGAGGATTGAATATCAGAAGATCATTGAAAGACGGTAAATATCATCTTGCGTTGAGAAGGAGTTTGAGATGACCATACTTTTAATTCATCATGCATTCTAATAGGTCTCAAGCTTCAAGCAATTAGTTGAAACTATGCTGATAGACCCTACCACGAGAAGGCAGTGAATAGATGGATCTTCATCTCACCCTGTTGCCAAAGCTGAAAACTGTTTCTTTTTGGCAACCTTCATGTTTCACCATCGTTAACTCATCATTGAAACCTTAATCAATTGCTGTTTATCAACCCCTTTAGTTGTCAGGGCTCTGGTCGTGTTGTGACTGTGTAAATGAATTAGTAGTCCTGAGGCTAGGATTGCACATTCATTTCCCACCATGTAGCATTTGAGAATAAAGTTTATTTTAACAGTGATCAGAAAGCTGTTGGGTTTCATAAAAACCAATTAGGTTTTTTAACATCTTTTATAGAATGAGATCTCTGTCCTTATCCTGTCTGGATTTTATGAGACTTTGGTCTCACATCAATGTTGTTTACTCTGAAATGGCTGCTCATGTACTCAGTTGTATCAAACCCAGCCAAACAATGTCAGCTTTACGAGGAGCATTTGTATTAAAATATCTTAAAGATGGATTATGTCATAGATTAAAGGGCAATGGGTTAAATTCAAACCAACGAAAAAATTAATTTGTACCTAAACATTTTTTTTGCACTAGAGATGCACTGCTCGTCATCCAGTGGAACATTCGTGCTTTCAATGCAGTAAAGAATTGGTCTTGGATGAAACTCTTCTTCAAGATTAAACCTCTGCTGAAGAGTGCTGAGACTGAGAAGGAGATGGCAACACTGAAAGAGGAATTCCTGAAACTGAAGGAGGCTCTGGTAAAGTCAGAGGCGAAACGCAAGGAGCTGGAGGAAAAACAAGTTACCCTGATACAGGAGAAGAATGACCTGTCACTTCAGTTACAAGCGGTAAGACACGAAGTTTGCCCATTCCGTGGCCTCACTACAGTGGACACAGCAGCTTCCAGGTCCTAGTCATAGAAATGGGCTCTTCGGCCCAACTCATCTATAACTATGATGCCTATCTATGCTAATCCCATTTGCCTGCATTAGGCCTGTATCCCCCTACTTCTTTCCTATTCAAGTACCTGCTAAATGCCTTTTAAGTGTTTTAATTGTTTCTGCCCCGGCATCGTGAAAAGTTTGCCTCTCAGATTTCCTTTAAATATTTCCTTCTCACTTTAACCCATACCCTCTAGTTTTAGACTCCCTGCCCTGGGAGAAAGACTCTGTCTACCTTATCTATGCTCCTCATGATCTTATAAACATCTATAACGTCACCCGTCAGCCTCCTTTTCTCCAGTGAGAACAAACCCAACCGACCCAATCTCTCCTTGTACCTAATGCCCTCCATTCCAGGCTACATCTTGGTGAATCTCTTCTGCACTCTTTCTAATGCTACCACATCCTTCTTGTAGTCTGGGGACAGAACTGTTCATAATACTTCAAATGCAGCTTGACCAACGTTTTGTACAGTTGCAACGCGATGAAATAATTCTTAAACTCAATGTTTCAGTCTATGAAGGCAAGCATGCTGAACATCACCTTCACTATCCTATCCAATTGTGTGGCCATTTTCAGGGAAATATGAACTTGCACCTCAAGATCTCTCTGTATATCAATAGTCATAAGGTCCCTGCCATTTCCTATACATGTCCTGCCAGCTTGTGATGTACCAGAATGCATTATCTCACACTTGTCTGGATTAAATTCCATCTGCCACTGTTTGGCCCTCTTATGTTTCCCCACCTGTCTCAATCTGCTCTGCCCCCTGTACTTGTAATTTCTGTTTATGATTCCGTCTCCCCACCTCCTGTACTGATATTCTGGGTCTCAACTCCTGTCTCACTGGTTTAAACTTGACCAGGTAGAGCAAGTAAACCTCCCTGCAAGGATATTGGTTCCCTCCAGTGCAATCCAACCCTGTTGTGCAGGTCACTCCTGTCCGGGGAGAGATCCCAATGATCCAAATACCTGAAGTCCTCCCTCCTGCACCAGATATTTTCCTAGTCCTCTACTCATTAGTATGTGGCACAGGGAGATTACAGTCCTAGAGGACCTGCCTTTCACTTTTCTACCTAACTCCCTAAATTCCCTTTGCAGGATCTCTCTTCATTGTTAGTACATTTGAAAGACGTACGGGTTAAGAAGTTGCGGGCGTGCTATGTTGGCACCGGAAAGCATGGCAACACTTGCGGGCTGCCCCCAGAACACTCTACGCAAAAGATGCATTTCACTGTGTATTTCAATGTACATGTGACTAATAAAGATATCTGATCTTATCTTATCTTACAATATGGTTGATGACCTCCAGCTCTTCACACTCCCCTTTCAGAATGTTCTACACTCACTCCGAGACATTGTTCACCCTGGAACTAGGAGGCAACACACCATCCTGGAGTTTCGTTTGCATACACCATCTGTCCCGTTATTGAGTCCCTGATCACTATTATTCCCATAGACTTTGTCCCTCCATTCTGTATAGCAGAGCCTCCGGTTCTCATTTCCAGTAGATATGATTCCACTCTGGTTCCATCATCAGTGGACTTGACCATTGATGTTCCCATGATGACAGGGTAAATTTTAATCTGATTTATAATCATAAAGTGAAACTTTTTTAACTTTAGTTGCTATGAGCTGATTGATGGTGAATCAGACCCACAGTCTTCATTGAAAAAATGCGATCAGCTGATTTATCATCACCTAAAGTTACCAATATCCAAGGTAATGAGATTGACACCAGCCTGGTCCTTCTGCAAGACTGGGATATTTCCAATAAGTATTGATGGCAGGGAAGTTTTTCTATGACCGATGTGCACAGGATTAACCAGACTGTTTGGGCCAGTTGCTGCTGGTTTCTCAATCTGACAGACCTTGGTTGGATTACCCTAAGTGTCTTCTTTGAACGACCTCTGCAGCAAGTCCAGTAAACAACCCATTTAACATAGAAAGCTCTGAATGCTCCATATTCAGTCTTATTCACACATATTTTAGGAACCTGGAGAGCAGAAGTGTCAACAAGCTTGTGATTTGTCTTTCCAGGAGCAAGATATGCTTGCAGATGCAGCAGAAAGATGTGATCTACTGATCAAAGCAAAAATCCAGCTGGAAGCTAAAGTAAAGGAGCTGACAGAAAGACTGGATGATGAAGAGGAAATGAATGCTGAGATTACTGCAAAGAAACGAAAGTTAGAGGATGAATGTGCAGAATTGAAGAAAGATATTGATGATCTTGAAATCACCCTGGCCAAGGTTGAAAAGGAGAAACATGCAACAGAAAATAAGGTATGACTTTAGCAAAGATTACAAGTTACCAGGTAGCACTCTCTCCCCTAATTTAGTTTTTATAGTTTCAGAATGAATCCAGAAACTGGTCAGTGACCTTCTTTTCATTTGCCACCTATTTAGGGGGAAAGTATCCTACATCTTATCACACCATCTCCCCAACACCTCCACATCCCTCTCTTCAAGTCCACTACACCTACCTGGCTTCCCTTCTGTCCTCACTATCTCACTCTGCACCATCCCTCCACTTCTCGCCACTGGTGCTCACCTCCTCATCTGCCCTCTTCTCCCATTTTTCTGTTCCTTTTGCCCTTATCCTCCCATTCCCTTCACTCTAATCTCTCCAACTCACCTTTCCTTCTCCCACTCACTGCTTCCGTATTTTCCCTTCTGATGTTTCATTCTCTCCCCCCCACCTTGCCTTGCTGTTATATGATGACAGAGCTGTACTCAAAAATACAACACCCAGTATAATGTAGCATCAGACCCGACCCATCAGTACTGAATCTCAAGCTTTTTACAAAGACCTGAACGCATGTGTTATACATTTCACAACCATCATTACCAGTACTGTAAATGTATTTATACAGTGACAGACTAATCATGTATCAACATTGTACCCCAGTGTTATACAGTGATGATTCAGTATATACCCCATTGTGACGCAGGGACAGACTTGTACTTGCATTATTATGTTCCAGTGCTATACAATGATAGACCTGTACTCACCAGTACTGTTGTACCCTGCTGTTACACAGTTACAAACCTGCACCCACAATTACTGTACTCATGTTATACAGGGAGAGACATCCCTACTAGTATTGTACTTCAGTGTCATACAGCAACAGACCTTTCCCCACCAGTACTGCATTACATTGTTATACGAGGATAGACTTATACCCCAATTGTACAGGGACAGATCAGTCCAAACTAATACTATACCCAAATGTTATACAATGCCAAAACTGTATCCACTAGTAATGTTTCCCAGCATCATACAATGAGAGACTTGTCCTAGCTACTACTGTATACCACTCTAATACAGGGACAGATTTGTCCTCACCAATACTGTACTCCAGTGCAATCCAAGGATAGACCTGTCCCCATCAGTACTTAAGTTTTCAATGTAACTTGAATGTATTTTTGAAGAAGTCTGACTGATATGAAAGGTTAACATCTTCCATTGGTTGAGTGGAATAGCAACCAGTTATTGGATAATTTATATTTCCCATCATCATGGTGAAATTTACAGGTTAAGAATCTTACAGAAGAAATGGCCACTCTAGATGAAACTATTGCTAAACTCACGAAGGAGAAGAAGGCTCTCCAGGAGGCTCATCAGCAAACCCTAGAGGACCTCCAGGCCGAGGAGGATAAGGTCAATACACTGACTAAAGCCAAGTCGAAACTTGAGCAACAAGTCGATGACGTAAGTGAAATTGGTTAAGGTGATCATTCTTACAAATTTAGTTGAATGTTGACTCAATTTACAAAACTGGTTGATAAAACTGGTGCTACCTATCAATTAGAGTGAATCTGAATTGTTACTGTAGATACCTTGCTGCTTTCCCAAGAGGTTTCATAGGACCATAGTCAAACAAAGTTTGATAAACATAAGATCAAAATAGTGAGGGTGCACAGATAGTTCCCAAATTTCCACTCTAATGAGGTCTCTTCTGCTAGCCTCTTTTCAATTTGTGTTCCCAGTTTTTATGCAAAATTTTCAATACTTGATGTAGACTAGAAGTTTTGGACAGAACTTTCTTAAGATGGATAATTGATGGTTGTTGTGGAGTCAGTAGGCTGAAGAGCCTATTTCCGTGCTGCATCTCTGCAGGACGATGAAATTGGGGATAATGTGTAACAGAGTTTTTCCATTCCAGTGGAAAAGGATGAGGGAAATGGTTTGTCTGAATCCTCTTTGACTTGGTTTGCGATAAGTGGACCTTTGAAAATCCATCATATTTCACATAGATTCATGGTGGCATTGGATGGTCAGGGATGGGTGTTGTGACCAGATACAGTTGCAAGATCCCAAATCTTTTAATCAGAAGAAGAGCTTCTTGGATGTAGGGCAAATCTCTTGTTTTCAATCATCTCCCTCGCCCCTTTGTTGATGCTCAAAACCCAGATTCTTCCAATTTTCCCCCATTCCCTTGTGCTGACTGAGAGCCAGAAACAGGAAGGCTTAAAGGCCTAGTATGCACCCTTGCTCTGTGGCAACTCCAATCACTCCCCAACCCCACCCAACTCTTCCTCTGAATGTACAAGATGACTCTAAGTAGATACATACTTCTAATTTAACTTAGATTTTACTGATTACAGTTATGATATGTTTAACACTGACTACTAGTCATGCATCCTGAGGTTAAAATCAAATCTGGGTGCAAACAATAACACTGGTGATAAGCTTCTGAGCAAAGATGTGACCCTATTTGCCTGTGGCAAGATCATTTTGTACATCGAGAAACAGTGTAGTTAAAATGGCAGCTCACCACTCATTTGCTCAACTCTTACCCAATTATAGTTAGATGTACTGTCTCGCAAAGTTTCCCAAAGTTTCTCCTCCTGAATGATCAACGAGCAGTGCTAAAAATTCAGAAATCAGAATAAAACTAGATAAAAAATTGATTTGATTTAGGATCAGTCTGGTGATGTCATGTTGAAATTATATTTTTCAAGATTCTAGTACTGGGTACAATAAAGATCTGTTAATCTGGCACACTCGGGACTTTGACAGTGCTGGTCTGGTAGGTTTTCTAGGCTATTGGATTTTATTCCAATGAATAGTTGAACACACTTTTTTTAGGGGTTACATGGTATAATAAATTTTCCAGTGAACCTGGTAAATTTAAAGGGAGTGGAGAAATAGGATGCTGGTGAATTTAAAAGAAGCAGGGGAAACAGAACCCAGTACATTTAAGGGCAGCCCAGGAACCTGGGCCCTGGTGAGTGTAGAGGAACTGGAGACCTTTTATGTTAAAGAAAATATGTGAACAGGGCCCTGGTGTGTTAAAGGGAGTGTGGGAATCAGCACCCACTGAGCCAAATGCTACTGGATTTCTGAACAATTTAATAATGGATTATCAGAATTTTACTGTAGTTCCCTTGAATTATGAAAATATTCTCTATTGATATTTTCAATATACTCAAAGGTGCAGTCTATTTGAAGCCAATACATTAATGCCAAATTAATGGGGTGGAACAGTGGTGCAGCTGCCTCACAGCTCCAGCGATCCAGGTTCGATCCTGAACCACTGGTGCTGCCTCTGTGGAGTTCGTATTTTCTTCCTGTGACTGAATGGGTTTCTTTCAGGTGCTCCAGTTTCCTCCCATATCCAAAAAATGCATGGGTTGATAGGTTAATTGAGCACCATAAGTTGCCCTTAATACTTTGAGTGTAGACTCTTGGGTGTGGATGGAATTGAGGGGAATATCAGTAGAATAAAAACAGAGCAAAAACAAACTGCTGGAGGAACTTAGCAGGTCAGGTAGGATCTGTGGAGGCAGAAGGATAGGTGTCATTTAATGTAGCATTAGTGTATGTGGTGCTTGATATTTGACACGGACTTGGTGCGCTGTAGGGCCTGTTTCCGAGCTGAATCTCCCTCGCTCTCTGGCCCAGTTGTTGTCTGTTTATAAGCCTCTAACAATCTTTCACTTTCATGCCAGCTTGAAGGATCATTGGAACAAGAGAAAAAAGTCAGGATGGACCTTGAGCGAGCAAAACGGAAACTAGAGGGGGACCTGAAACTAACACATGAGTGTGTCATGGATCTAGAGAATGACAAACAGCAGCTTGAGGAACGGCTGAAGAAGTGAGTGTGCTACTCCCAATGAAAGACCACTGTCACTTCCAATAGGTTCCTCCCTCTCATTTGATTTTAAGCACAAGATATCCTTTTAACAAGGACAACATTACCCACTATTAGGGGCTTCTTGTTTCCTAATCTGTAACAATCAGCCAGACCTCTCACACAAATTGGGAGCACAACTGTTCACATGACATTGGACATAGATTTATTATAATTGAAACATATTTGCTTTGTCCTTCACAGGAAGGATTTTGAAATAAATCAGTTAAACTCAAAGATTGAAGATGAGGGAGCCCTTGTTGCACAACTCCAAAAGAAAATCAAAGAACTGCAGGTAAGTGGGAAGCTGCTGTTAAGAATCTAAAAGGAAAGGGGTCAAATTGGTTCACCATGGTGATGTCCAAGAAACAGTGAATGTACATGGAATAGTGATGTATAGTCAGTGACACTGACAACAGTCCATTTCCAATAAAAAGTAGTTGAATGAGGCTGTCTTTGTATCACTACAACAAGGCCCACTGTATGCCCATCACTGTTCCTGCCCATTGTCCAGTGATTACTCCATCTTACTGTAGTGCAAGGCTCCTGTGGAATGAATTTTGAATTCTTTCCATCCAGCTTTGTGAACATTGTCCCATAGATTTGATTAACTATGGGAGCAGAGTGAAGGGAGATTTTCTTCATAACTCACTTGTACAAACAGTGTTGAGAATGACACTGACTCGTAAAATGGAACCGTTAACAACATATCCTTTGTACGAGCTCTAAAATCAGATCCAATGTATGGAGTAATTCTCAATATGTCATCCCAATTCTCATCCTCTTACTTCTTGCTCTTTGAACTAGGCTCGAATTGAAGAACTCGAGGAGGAGTTGGAGGCAGAACGAGCTGCAAGGGCCAAGGTAGAGAAGCAAAGGTCTGACGTATCCCGAGAGCTGGAAGAATTGAGTGAAAGGTTAGAGGAAGCAGGAGGAGCGACTGCAGTACAGGTGGAGGTGAACAAGAAACGTGAAGCCGCATTTATGAAACTGCGGCGGGATCTGGAGGAGGCGACTTTGCAACATGAGGCAACTAGCTCTGCCCTGCGAAAGAAACACTCTGACACAGTGGCAGAACTGAGTGAGCAGATTGATAATCTACAAAGAGTTAAACAGAAGTTAGAGAAAGAGAAGAGCGAACTTAAAATGGAGACAGATGATTTAGGTTCCAACATTGAACATATCACTAAAGCCAAGGTAAGCAATTTGGAGGAACCTGGTCTATAATTGGCTAGTTTCACTTAATAAATGATTACTTGCACTCGAAATGGGAGTGGAATAACAATAGATTTAATTTGGCTAAAGATAATCTTAGATTTTTAAGTATTTATTTAAAAATCTGTCAAGACTTCTGGATTCTGGTTCTTTCACTGTTGCACATGAAGCATTTCCTGACTCAGCTGTGACCTTTCTAACCTTTCCAGTCATTCCTTTGATCCTAAACTTCATTGTCCACCTTGGACTTCAACAGCCATGGCATTAATTTTCACCAGTTCATCTTATTGAAGGCCATGCCAATGCTGCAGGTCACCTCCTAGCCTTCTCACCTCATTCCTGAAACTGTGATGCCTGGGATTGTTTTACTGAGCTTCCTGGACCTTTTCCATAATTCAAGGAGCTGGACATAAAATTCTAACCGTGACTTGACCAATGAATACAAAAATCCTGCACTACCCACCCCACTGCACTACACTTATCAAGTTGCATTTGATTTTTGGAATATCCTCCAAATAAGATAGCTTTTATTATTTTTTAATGCCCCATCATCCTATTCACTGGTTTATTTTCTGGGATTTACAAAATCGCTCATTTTGGAATCTGCTTCCCACAAAGTAATCTACGAGTCATTGTCTCTGTCAATCCAGCCAGCTCTGATATTGCATCATTATGCAGTACTAGTGACATTGCTCTTGATGGCAAACACCTCAATGGCATTCTGGCACTCCTGAGCAATGAGCAATCGCATGGAGAAACAGGTCAGAGGTCATGGAGGTGTTTGAGTCACGCCAAAGGCTGAGCCCCAGATTTAAAATCATAGAGTCACGCAGGACGAAAACAGGCTCTTTGGCCCAACTGGGCCAAATCTAAGCTAATCCCATTTGCTCACATTTAGCCCATATTAATCTAAACCTTTCCTAGCCATGTACCTGTCCAAGTACCTTTTAAATGTCGTTAACGTACCTGCCTCAACCACTTCCTCTGGCAGTTTGTTCCATATCACACCACCTTCTGGGTGAAAAAGTTACCCCTCAGGTTCTTAATAAATCTTTCCCCTCTCATACTGAAACCTATGCCCTTTAGATCTTGCTTTCCCAACCCTGGGATAAAGACTGTGTACATTGACCCTATCTGTGCCCCTTATGATTTTGTACACCTCTGTAAGATCACATCTCATTCTCCTACGCTCCAATGAAAAACGTCCCAACCTGTTCAACCTCTCTCCATAACTCAGTCCTTCAAGTCTTGGCAACATCCTCGTAAATCTCCTCTGCACTCTTTCTAGCTTAATGGCATCTTTCTTACAGCAGGGTGACCAAAACTGAACACAAAATTCCAAATGCAGCCTCACCAATGTCCTGTACAACTACCACATAACATTCCAACTTCTATACTCCATGCCCTGACTAATGAAGGCCAGCGTGCCAAAAGCCTTCTTCACCACCCTGTCTAACTGTGATACCACTTTCAGGGAACCATGTACTTGTACTCCTAGGTCACACTGTTCTACACCACTCCCCAGCACTTGACCATTCCCTATGAAAGTCCTACCCTGATTTGTTTTCCCAAAATGCAACACCTCGCACTTTTCTGAACTAAACTCCATTTGCCATTCCTTAGCCCACGTACCCAGCTGATCAAAATCCTTCTGTAAATCCTGATAACCGTCTTCATTGTCAATGACACCACCTATTTTAACGTCATCTGCAAACTTACTAATCATGCCTTGTACATTCTCATCCAAATCGTTGACGTAGATGACAAATAGCAATGGGCCCAGCATCGACCCCTGGGGAACACCACTTGTCACGGGCCTCCAGTCCGAAAAACAACCTTCCACCATCGCCCTTTGCTTCCTACCATCAAGCCAATTGTGTTCCATTCAGCTCACTTTCCCTAGATCCCATTCGATGAAACTTTCTATAGCAGCCTACCATGCGGAACCTTATCAAAGCCCTTACTGACTCACTTGACTCACTGACTTAACCAATGCAGGGGATACAAGAGTGTTCAGTCAAGTTCACCCTCAGTGGTTTGATATATGTATAACAAATAGATTAATTCAATCTTTGGGTATTTTAGGCCAATGCAGAGAAGATGTGCAGAACATATGAGGATCAATTGAATGAAGCAAATTCCAAAGTTGGAGAACTTCAACGCCAAGTGGCTGATCTTGCTTCACACAGGGCTAAGTTGGAGAGTCAGAATGGTAAGGAACTGGATTAGGAGGCAAGGACAGGAAGGAGGTGGCAGGACTGGGGCAGGGTAGGAGGAAGAGTTCATGACCTCTCCTTGGATATATCTGTCAAAATACTTCCTCTCAATGAGGATGGTGTGGAAATCACAGGAAAAGAGTATGTGGGAAGAGATGGAGGGCTAGAGGAAGTCTAAAAGAAAAAAGAACATAGAACAGTACAGCACAGTACAGGTCCTTCGGCCCACAATGTTGTGCTGACCCATGATGTTGTGCCGACCTATATAAACATAGTCCATGGTCAAGGTAACCCTGCCCTCCTACACAGCCCATAACACTCCATTTTTCTTACATCCATGTGCCTACCTAAGAGTTCTTTAAATGTCCCTATTGTATCAGCCTCCACCACCCTCGGCAGTGTGTTCCAGGCACCCACCACTCTGGTAAAAAAAAACTACCTCTGACATCTCCCCTAAACTTTCCTCTACTCACCTTAAACAGTATCCTCTGGTATTTGCTATTACCCTGGGGAAAAGGTGCTGGCTATCCACTCTATCTATGTCTCTCATAATCCTATAAACCTCTGTCAAGTCTGTCCCTAAGAATCCTCTCCAGTAATTCGCCCACTCACTGGTCTATAATTCCAAGAATTATCCCTATTACCTTCCTTGAACAATGGAACAACATTTGCAATCCTCCAATCCTCTATTACCACTCCTGTGGCCAGGGAGGACACAAAGATCATCGACAACGCCCCAGCAATTTCTTCCCTCGCTTCCTGTAGCAAACTGGGGTGTATCCCGTCTGGCCCAAGGGACGTGTATCCTCCCCCTCCCCTCACCTTCTTATTCTAGTTTCTGCCCTCTTCCTTTCCAGACCTGATGAAGGGTCTCAGCCCGAAACGTCGACCCTTTATTTCCCTCCATAGATGCTGCCTGACCCGCTGAGTTCCTCCAGCATTTTTTGTGTGCTACTCCAGATTCCAGCATCTGTAGAATTTTTTGTGTCTGTGTATCCTAATGTTTTTTTAGAAGCTCCAACGCTACCTCTTTATTTTAACCTCGACATGCTCCAGCACATTAGCCTGTTCTATGCTGACCTCACATTCGCCCAGGTACCTCTCCCTGGTGAACACTGAAGCAAAATATTCATTAAGGACCTCCCCTACCTCCTCTGCCTCCAGGCAAATGGTTCTCCCTTTATCCCTGAGCAGTCCTACCCTCACTCCAGTCATCCTCCTGTTCTTCACATACGTGTAGAATGCCTTGGGGTTTTCCTTAATCCTACTTGCCAAGGCCTTCTCATGTCCCCTTCTAGCTTTCCTAAGTCCCTTCTTAAGCTCCTTCCTGGCTACCTTATAATTCTCAAGTAGCAGTTAGAATAACGCTTTACAGCGCCAGTGACCTGGGTTCAATTTCGGCCGCTGTCTGTAAGGAGTTTGTACGTTCTCCCCATGTCTGCGTGGGTTTCCTCTGGGTGCTCCGGTTTCCTCCCACATTCCAAAGGCGTACGGGTTAGGAAGTTGTGGGCATGCTATGTTGGTGCCAGAAGTGTGGCGACACTTGCGGGCTGCCCCCAGAACACACTACGCAAAAGATGTATTTCACTGTGTGTTTCGATGTATGTGTGACTAATAAAGATATCTTATCTGTTGCTTCCTAAACCATACGTATGCTTCCTTCTTCCTCTTTTGAGTAAATGTTCCACCTCTCTTGTCAACCATGGTTCCTTCACCCTACTATCCGTTTCCTGTGTCAGTGGGACAAACCTATCCAGAATCCCATGCAAGTGTTCCCTAAATAACCTCCACATTTCTGCTGTGCATTTCCCTGAGAACATCAGTTCCCAATTTATGCTGCCAAGTTCCTGTCTAGTACCATTGTAATTATTCCTCCCCCAATTAAAAACTTTCCCATATCGTCTGCTTCTATCCTTGTCCGTGGCTATGCTAAAGGTCAGGTAGTTGTGGTCACTATCTCCGAGAGGTCTGCCGCTTAACCAGGTTCATTGTCTAGTACTAGATCCGGTATGGCCTCACCTGTAGTTGGCCTGTCCACATATTGTGTCAGGAATCCTTCCTGGACACACCTAACAAATTCTGCCCCATCTAAACCTTTTGCACTGAGGAGGTGCCAATCAATATTAGAGAAGTTGAAGTCTCCCATGACAACAATCCTTTTATTTTTGCACATTTCCAAAATCTGCCTACTTATCTGCTCCTCAGTTTCCTGGTGGCTATTGGGGGGCCTATAGAATACTCCCAATAGGGTGATCACTCCCTTCCAGTTTCTGACTTCCACTCACACTGACTCAGTAGATGATCCCATCACGACGTCCTCCCTTTCTGCAGCTGTGATACTTTCCCTGATTAGCAATGCACTGATTAGAAGAACAAGGTTATGAGTGAACTTTAAAGATAACTGTATGATAACTGCAGATGCTGGAAATCTGAAACCACTGGCGTACTGCAGGAATCGGTGCTGGGACCATCGTTATTTGTCATACTTATGAATGACTTGGATGGTCTGTGGTCTCATAAGAAGATTTGGTGATGACATGAAGATTGCTGGAGTTGTAGATAGAGAGGATGGTTGCCTTAGAGGGACGCAGATCAGCTGGAGTTGGGCCAAGTGGTGAAAAATGGACTTTAATCCAGATGTGTGTGAGGTAGGCACGGGTACGTTCCCCCAGTGACTGCGTGGGTTTCCTCTGGGTGCTCCGGTTTCCTCCCACGTTCCAAAGACATACAGGTTAGGAAGTTGTGGGCATGCTATGTTGACACCGGAAGCGTGGCAACACTTGCATGCTGCCCCTAGAACACTCCATGCAAAAGATGCATTTCACTGTGTGTTTCAATGTACATGTGACTAATAAAGAGATCTTATCTAGGTAATGCATTAAGTGGCAGAGGTCTTAGAAGCATTCTTGGGGTGCAAGTTCATAGCTCCCAAAAAATGGAGACATAGGTGGATAGAGTAGTGAAGAGGGTGTTTGGCTTGCTTGCCTTCATAGGCAGGGATATTGAGTATGAGAGTTGCAACTGTACAAGACATTGGTTAGGCCACACTTGGAATATTGAGGGCAGTTCTGGCCACCACACTATAGAAAGAATATGCTACAGGTCTCCCATGACAACAACCCTTTTATTTTTGCACATTTCCAAAATCTGCCTACTTTTCTGCAGAAGAGATTCACCAGGATGTTGTCTGGAATGGATGCCTGTAATTACAAGCAGAGATTGGAAGGGCCAGGATTGTTCACACTAGATCTGAGGACGGAGAGGTGACCTTATAAAAGTTTATAAAATTATGAGCGGCATAGATAGGCATTTTCCAAGGGTAGAGGAATCTAAAACTAGAGAGCACAGGCTTAAGATGAGAGAGGAAATATTTAAAGGAGATCTGAGGGGTAAGTTTTTCACACAGAGGGTGGTGGGTATATGGAACAAGCTGTCAGAGGAGGTGGTAGAGGCAGGTCACAGGATTTTAAGAAAAACAATTGGACAGGTACGTGGCTATGAAAGGAGTAGGCCAAATACAGGAAAATGGGTTAGTGTAGATAGGCATCTGGGTCGACACCCAGGGCCTTTTGCTGTGTTGTACCACTCTCCAAAGCGGTGAGGCCACATTAATGGGGGCTGTTAAATGGTGATTGCACATTTATCTATGTTATGTGTTGCCAATACCAGGGCTGTGGGACAATGCCCATCAGCTCAGGATATACTAATGGAGCTAATATTGCAGATGAATGAAGTAAAAACAGAAAATGCTAGAAATACAACGATTTAGAAACAGCTTCTTCCCTTCTGCCATCAGATTCCTGAATGGTCCATGAACGCTAGCTTATTATTCCTTGTTTTTGCACTATTTATTTATTTCTGTAATTTATAATATTTTTTATGTCTTTGTATTGTACTGGGGCTGCGAAACAACAAATTTCACATCATATGTCAGTGATAATAAATCTGATTGTGATTCTACACAGCAGGTCAGGCTGCATCTGCAAGAAGAGAAACAGAGTTCATGTTTCAGGTCGAATTCCCTTCACCAGAACTGGGAAAGAGAGAAAAGAATCTTGTAAAGCTGCAGGAATGTTGTCTCTGTTGGGTAAAACCAGGGTGACCATGGTGATAAGCTGTAAACAATGTTATCTGGTCAATGAGTGAATGAGAGCAGTTAGAGAGTGAGAACATTGACAAAAGAACGTAGTCAAACGAATGTAAGAGTTGTGAAATGCAGAGCAGGAGGACGTGCCCGGCAGGTCAGGTTGGGTACGCCATCCATTCCCAGAGGGTAAAAAGAAAGGAGAAAAACAACAAACGAGCTGAACCAGTGTCACAGATGGACGACTGATACAGACAGAAATCATCACCTGAAGTTGTAGAATACAATATTAAGTACAGTAGGCTCAAAGTGCCCAGATGGAAGATGAGGTGCTGTTCCTCAAGCTTGTGTTGGGCCTCATTGTAACTGTGCAGGAGGGAACAGACCAATAGGTCAGAATGGGAGTGGGATGAAGAATTAAAGGGGTAGCAATGGGAAGCTCGGGATCACCCCTGTGGACTGAACACAGGAGCTCCACAAGACAGTCACCCAATCTGTCTTTGGTTTCTCCAGTGTAGAGGAGGCCACGTTGTGAACACCAAATGTAGTACACTAGATCAGAAGAAGAAGAAGTGAATTACTGCTTCACCTGGAAAGACTGTTTGGGTCCCTGGAATGTGAGAAGAGAAGGACAAGTGTTGCATTGCCTGTGGTTGCAAGGGCAAGTGCAGTAAGAAGGGGATTGTTGATGTTTCTCTGGAAGTGAGGATACACCCTGCCAGACATGTTTGGCATGTTTTCCTGTTCTGCATTTTGCAACTCCTAATACTTTTGTCTATGTTCTCGCTCTCTAACTGCTCCCTCTCACTTGTTGACAGCATCTCCCATTGGTCACCCTGGCTTTACCCTGTCAGAGATATCACCCCTCCCCTACCCTCCCTGCAGCTTTCTTTGTCTCCTTTCCAGATCTGGCGAAGGGTCTTCGACCTGAAACATCAACTCTGTTTCTCTTCCCACAGGTGTGGCCTGACCTTCTGAATGTTTCCAGTGTGTCCTGTTTTTATTTTATTTTAGTTTTCCAGCATCTTATCTGCAGTTATTTTGATTTTCACAGATGGGTGACTACAGCAATTGATCTGAAATGTTCACTCTTTCTGCAGATGCTCCTTGACTTGCTAAATGTTTACAGCATTTTCTGTTTCCGTCCTGATTTTAATTCAGGCAGAGTCAGCTGCTAGGCACAATGTTGTCTTGGACCCTGGGAACAATAATTGGAATGATGTGCCCTTTGTGGCTCCTCATCCCATTTAGTTCCATTGGCCAAAATCTACTTTTGCACTCAGGCCAGGGAGAAAGTCCTGTCAGCAATTTTAACCACCCGTCCACCTGATACTGACACAGCAGGTGTCAATACATGTGGGTGGGATTGGTTGGGCAGGGTTTCTCCCACACCAGTGCTCTTGTATTTTCATGTAAATGATGACTGTAATTCAACCCCAGTGAACACAAAGGATATCTACTTGAGAGATGCTGGAAACCTGTCTAGCAAGGTGTCAAAGCAAGCAAGAGGCATTCAGGGAAGTCCTGAAAGCAGAAGAGGGGAAATCTAATTTCCCCTCTAATAAGAGAGGAAATAATAAGAGGGAAATAATAAGAGAATCTAATAAGAGAGGCAGGCACGGTAGTGTAGCAGTTAGCGTAATGCTTTACTGTGCCAGCGACCCTGGTTCAATTCCCACCGCTGTCTGTAAGGAGTTTGTACGTTCTCCCTGTGTCTGCGTGGGTTTCCTCCAGATGCTCCGGTTTCCTCCCACATTCCAAAGGCGTACAGGTTAAGAAGTTGTGGGCGTGCTATGTTGGCGTCGGAAGCGTGGCGACACTTGCGGGCTGCCCCCAGAACACTCTACGCAAAAAATGCAGTTCACTGTGTGTTTCAATGTACATGTGACTAATAAAGATCTTACCTAATTATGTTCATTGATGAACTTATGAAATTGTTCTTTGATTATCATCAGGAGAGTTCAGCAGACAAATGGAAGAAAAGGAAGCTTTGATTAACCAGCTAAGCCGGGGGAAATTGTCTTTCACACAAAGTATTGAAGAGTTGAAAAGGCAGCTGGAAGAGGAGAACAAAGTAAGTTACAGGTTCAACAACTTGAATAAATATATTGCACATTAATGCCCTTGCACAGGACTGTTATCAAACCATTGGACACTATGCCATACATTAGGGCAGATGTCCAAATGTTTGAACAAACACCTGGATTTAAAGGGGCCTCAAGGAAGGAAAGAAAGGTGGAGAGGTTTAAAAAAGGAATTGTCAAGCTTAAGGCCTAGTAACTAGCGGTGTGGCCATTGATGGGCAAAGGGATGGGGGTGCACAACAGTCAGATCTGTAATTGTTATTAAAATAGAAAAGGTAAAAGCCATGGAGGGGGTAGAACCCAAGAATAAGAATTTTAAACCTGAAGTATTACCGACCAGAAGTAAGTGTCGATCAGAAGTACAGGTCTGGAGGGTGAACAGAAGTCAAAGAGTTGGGAGTGGGAGTTTTACAGCTGCAGCACTAGAGAGGCCAGTCATGATGTGTTGGAAGTGGTTAACTCACAAAGTAACAAAGCCAGGGATTAGGATTTCAGCAGTTGATAAGATGAGGCAGAATAGAATCAGATGATCTCTTAGAGGCTCAAACAGGTCCTCTCCATGATGGGGCAGATATGAGTTTTGAAGCTCATCTTGAGGTCAAAAATAAAACAAAGGTGACTGCGCTGATCTAACATCAGACAGTTGCTATGGAGAAGGACGGAACTGATGGCAAGGGAATGGGTTTTGTGGCAAGAAATGTGGATACCCGTACTGGTATTCCCTTTGTTTAATTGGAGGAATTTATTGCTTGTCGGATTGGGTGTTAGGAAAAGGGAAGGGATTCGAAGAGTTGGTGGTGAAATAGAAGTGTGGTATCAATTCCCATATCAGTATTTTTAGCTGGAGCTGGGGAGTGGCAGGACATAGATAAGATGAGGATGCCAAGAATAAATTCTGGGGATCACCCAAGATAAAAGGTAGGAGTGGGAAGGGAAAGATTCGAATACTACAAAAGCTACAGATCTGAAATAAAAACAATAAATGCTGGAAACAGTAGCTGGGGTACAGACCATAAGAGCTTATGGTACCACTTTACTCCAGCTGTGATCTAACATTGTTTTATAATGTGTGCAGTTCTGGTTGCTACACTATAGGAAGGATGTGATTGCACTGCAGAGGGTGCAGAGGAGATTCACTGGGATGTTGCCTAGGATGGAGCAGTTCAGTCAATGAGCAGATATAGGCTGGATGGATGTGGGGGGAGGGGGGTGGTGTGGGACCTGATAGATGTACAGAAAATTATGAGGGCATATTTCAGGTGAATGAGGAAACTTACCCCTTAGCAGAGGTATCTAAACTGAGACTGCATAGGTTTAGGGTAAGGGGTAAGAGGTTTAGAGGGGAAACAAGGAAGAACTTTTCAGGTGGTTGTAATTTGGCACCCACTGGACTGGTGGCACAATGACACTGCTCATAGAGTTGCTGTCTCACAGCTCCAGTGACCCAGGATGAATCCTGATCTCTAGTGCTGTCTATGTGGAGTTTGCATGTTCTTCCTATAGCTGTTTGGATTTCCTCCAGATGCTTCAACACAATATAATCTTATATGGCCTTCTTTAATTAACATCTTAAATAAATTTATAAACCATAGAACCATACAGAACAAAACAGGCTCTTCGGCCCACCATGTTGTGCCATCCATCAAACCACCCTCACACTATCTAACCCCTTCCTCCTGCATATCCCTCTATCGCAAATTCATCCATATGCCTATCCAACAAACTCTTGAACCTGTCCAATGTATCTGCCTCCACCACAACCCCAGGCAGTGCATTCCATGCACCAACCACTCTCTGGGTGAAAAACCTCCCCCTGACATCTCCCCTGAACCTCCCACCCATAACCTTAAAGCCATGCCCTCTCGTCTTGAGCCTTAGTGCCCTGGGAAGGAGGCACTGACTGTCTACTCTACCTATTCCTCTCAATATTTTATATACCTCTGTCATGTCTCCTCTCATCCTCCTCCTTTCCAGTGAATAAAGCCCTAGCACCTTAAGCCTCTCCTCATATTCCATACGCTCTAATCCAGGCAGCATCCTGGTAAATCTCCTCTGCACCCTCTCCAACACCTCCACCTCCTTCCTATAATGAGGCGACCAGAACTGAACACAGTACTCTAAGTGTGGTCTAACTAGAGTTTTGTAAAGCTGCATCATCACTTCGCGGCTCTTAAACTCAATCCCACGATTTATGAAAGCTAACATCCCATAGGCCTTCTTAACTGCTCTATCCACCTATGAGGCAACTTTCAGTGAACTGTGAATATGAACCCCCAGATCCCTCTGCTCCTCTACACTGCCAAGTACCTTGCCATTTACCTTGTACTCTGCTCTGGAGTTTGTCCTTCCAAAGTGTACCACCTCACACTTCTCTGGATTGAACTCCATCTGCCACTTCTCAGCCCAGCTCTGCATCCTATCAATATCCCTCTGTAAGGTCTGACAGCCCTCCACACTATCCACAACTCCGTCGATCTTAGTGTCGTCTGCAAACTTACTAACCCAGCCTTCCACCCCCTCATCTAAGTCATCTATAAATATCACAAAAAGTAGAGGTCCCAGAACCGATCCCTGCGGTTAGATTTTTATAAGTTTTTTCTAAGTAGTCGAGTGGGGGCTGGACTGCGCAGGCGCGATGCAGGCAGCTTAAAAAGGAGAGAAAAAAAACTTCGGAGGACTCGGGCTTCGGTTTGGAGGACTTTGGAGCAGCTAAGTGTTTTCTCTGTTTATCACTTTTATTAGGGTTTTTAGGTGTAAGGGTTAGTTTTTTATAAGTTTTTTCTAAGTAGTCGAGTGGGGGCTGGACTGCGCAGGCGCGGCACGGGCAGCTTAAAAAGCAAGCAGCCTATAGAGCGGGCAGCATCGGAGTGGGCAGCGGCGTGAGTGGCAGCAGAGTGTTCTGGGCTTTGGCTCAAGGGGCTTCGGCGTGAAGGGGCAAGGAGGGTAAGTAGCTGGTAAGTAGGTAAAGGCAAGGTTTACCTGTTGTTCATTATAGATTTGTAGGTAGGACTAACTAGGGAAAAAAGAAAGGTAGTCAGATGGAGGACATGGTGGTGTGCTGCAGCTGTTTGATGTGGGAACTCGTGGACCTTGCTGTGGTCCAAGATGGCCACATCTGCAGTAAGTGCTTGAGGCTGGACGAACTTCTGCTCAGAGTTGATGAGCTGGAGTCACAGCTACAAACACTGCGCAGCATAAGGGAGGGAGAGAGTTTTGTAGACACGGTGCATCAGGTGACAGTCACCCCCCTTAGAGCAGGTACATCTGAGGTTCAGGAGGCAGATAGAATGGTGACTGTCAGGGGAGGGAAGAGGAAGAAGAAGTCAGGCAGGCAGACAGAGCAGGGAACCCCGGAGGCTGTTCGCCTCAGTAACAAGTTTTCTGCCTTGGAGGCTGTTGATGGGGATGACCTGCAGGGGCCTAGCTGCAGTTACCAGGTCTCTGGCACTGGGACTGGTACTGCTGCTCAGAAGGGAAGGGTGGGAAAGAGACATGTGGTAGTGATAGGGGACTCAATAGTCAGGGAAACAGATAGGAGGTTCTGTGGCAGTGAGCATGAATCCCAGATGGTATGTTGCCTCCCAGGTGCTAGGGTTCGGGATGTCACTGATTGGGTCCACAGAATTCTTGAGTGGGAGGGTGAGCAGCCAGAAGTTGTGGTCCATATTGGCACCAACGACATAGGTAGGAAGGGGGATGAGGTCCTGAAGAGTGAGTTCAGGGAGCTAGGCAGAAAATTGAGGAACAGGACCTCAAGGGTAGCAATCTTGGGGATTGCTGCCAGTGCCACGTGATAGTGAAGGCAGGAATAGGAGGAGGCGGCAGATAAATGCGTGGCTGAGAAGCTGGTGCAGGAGGGAGGGTTTTAGATTTCTGGATCATTGGGATCTCTTCTCGGGAAGGTGGGACCTGTACAGAGAGGACAGGTTACACCTGAACCAGAAGGGGGCCAATATCCTTGCGGCAAGATTTGCTAGGGTGGTTCGGGAGAGTTTAAACTAGTTTGTGAGGGGGAAGGGAACCGGAGGAGTAGGTCAGAGGAAGAAGGGAATGGGGAAAAGTTAGATCAAACAGGTAGAGAGGCTTTGGGGAAGGAGAAGCAGAATACAGGCTATAAAAGTAGTAAGGTAGATGGACTGAAGTGTGTTTACTTAAATGCAAGAAGTGTCAGGAATAAGGGGGATGAACTGAGGGCTTGGATAAGTATGGGGGACTATGATATCGTGGCTATTACTGAGACGTGGCTGACGTCAGGAGAGGAGTGGATATTGAATATTCCTGGTTTTCGGTGTTCTAAGAGGGATAGGGAGGGCGGGGAGAAGAGGACGAGGGGTGGCGATACTGGTCAGGGACACTGTTATGGCTGTGGAAAAGATGGATGTTGTAGAAGGATCATCTCTAGAGTCCGTATGGGTGGAATTAAGGAACAAGAAAGGAGCAGTTACTCTACTAGGAGTATTCTATAGGCCCCCCGGTAGCAGTAGAGATATAGAGGAGCAGATTGGCAGGCAGTGTTTGGAGAGAAGCAAAAATAACAGGGTTGTTATAATGGGAGACTTCAACTTCCCAAATATAGATTGGAACCTGCTTAGTGCCAAAGGTTTAGATGGGACGGAATTTGTTAAATGTGTCCAGGAGGGATTCCTGACGCAGTATGTTGACATGCCGACTAGAGGGAATGCCATGTTAGATCCAGTTTTAGGAAATGAACCGGGACAGGTGAAGGATCTATTGGTGGGTGAGCATTTGGGGGACAGTGACCATTGGTCCATAACCTTTAAAATTGTCATGGACAGGGACAGGTGCAGAGAGGACAAGAGGTTTTTCAATTGGGGAAGGGCGAACTACGAGGCTATAAGGAGAGAACTTGGGAGTGTAAATTGGGATGTCCTTTTTGAAGGAAAATGTACCATGGAGATGTGGTCGATGTTCAGGGATCTTATGCAGGATGTTAGGGATAAATATGTCCCGGTGAGGCAGAGAAAGAATGTCAGGGTGAAGGAACCGTGGATGACGAGAGAGGTGGAACGACTTGTTAGGGAGAAGAAGGTAGCATACGTGAGGTATAAGCAGCAAGGTTCAGACAGGGCCCGTGAGGAATATAGGGTAGCGAGGAAGGAACTTAAGAAAGGGCTGAGGAGGGCTAGAAGGGGACATGAAAAGGCTTTGGCTAGTAGGGTTAAGGAAAATCCCAAGGCCTTTTTCAAGTACGTGAAGGGTAGGAGGATGGCTAGGGTAAAGGTAGGTCCGATTAAGGACAAAGGTGGGAGAATGTGCCTGGAGGCGGCGGAAGTGGGAGAAGTTCTCAATGAATACTTCTCTTCGGTATTCACCAGGGAGAGGGGTCTTGATGATACGGAAGGGAGAGCTGGTAGGGGTAATGTTCTTGAGGTTGTAGATATCAAGAGAGAGGATGTGTTGAAGTTGTTAAATAATATTAAGACAGATAAATCTCCGGGGCCTGACGGGATTTTCCCCAGGCTGCTTCGAGAGGCTAGGGAGGAGATTGTTGAACCGCTGGTAAGGATCTTTGAGTCCTCGTTGTCCACGGGGATGGTGCCAGAGGATTGGAGGGTTGCGAATGTTGTCCCCTTGTTCAAAAAAGGTAATAGAGATAGTCCAGGGAATTACAGACCGGCGAGCCTTACGTCTGTGGTGGGTAAGCGGTTAGAAAGGATTCTGAGGGATAGGATTTATGAACACCTAGAGAATCATGGACTGATTAGGGACAGCCAGCATGGCTTTATGAAGGGAAGATCTTGCCTCACAAGCCTGATAGAGTTCTTTGAGGAGGTGACCAGGAAGATTGATGAGGGCAGTGCGGTGGATGTGGTTTACATGGATTTTAGTAAGGCGTTTGATAAGGTTCCTCATGGTAGTCTTCTTCAGAAGGTCAGAGGCCAAGGGATCCAAGGAAGCTTGGCTGTGTGGATTAGGAATTGGCTTGCCTGTAGAAAGCAGAGGGTTGTGGTGGAAGGAGTGCCCTCGGATTGGAAGGCAGTGACTAGTGGTGTCCTGCAGGGATCGGTTCTGGGACCTCTACTTTTTGTGATATTTATAGATGACAGATGAGGGGGTGGAGGGCTGGGTTAGTAAGTTTGCAGATGACACTAAGATAGGCGGTGTTGTGGATAGTGTGGAGGGCTGTCGAAGCTTACAGAGGGATATTGATAGGATGCAGAGCTGGGCTGACAAGTGGCAGATGGAGTTCAATCCGGAGAAGTGTGAGGTGGTACACTTTGGAAGGACAAACTCCAGGGCAGAGTACTGGGTGAATGGCAAGGTACTTGGCAGTGTGGAGGAGCAGAGGGATCTGGGGGTTCATATTCACAGTTCATTGAAAGTTGCTTCACAGGTGGAAAGAGCAGTTAAAAAGGCCAATGGGATGTTAGCTTTCATAAATCGCGGGATTGAGTTTAAGAGCCGCGAGGTGATGATGCAGCTTTACAAAACTCTAATTAGACCACACTTAGAGTACTGTGTTCAGTTCTGGTCGCCTCATTATAGGAAGGAGGTGGAGGCGTTGGAGAGGGTGCAGAGGAGATTTACCAGGATGCTGCCCGGATTAGAGAGTATTGAATATGAGGAGAGGCTTAAGGTGCTAGGGCTTTATTCACTGGAAAGGAGGAGGATGAGAGGAGACGTGATAGAGGTATATAAAATACTGAGAGGAATAGATAGAGTTGACAGTCAGCGCCTCCTTCCCAGGGCACTAATGCTCAAGACGAGAGGGCATGGCTTTAAGGTTATGGGTGGGAGGTTCAGGGGAGATGTCAGGGGGAGGTTTTCCACCCAATGAGTGGTTGGTGCATGGAATGCACTGCCTGGGGTTGTGGTGGAGGCAGATATATTGAACAGGTTCAAGAGCTTGTTGGATAGGCATATGGAGGAGTGTGGGATGGGGGGATATGCGGGAGGAAGGGGTTAGATAGTGTGAGGGTGGTTTGATGGATGGCACAACATGGTGGGCCGAAGGGCCTGTTTTGTGCTGTATGGTTCTATGGTTCTATGGACACCACTAGTCACTGCCCTCCAATCCGAGGGCCCTCCCTCCACCACAACCTCTGCTTTCTACAGCCAAGCTTCCCTGGATCCCTTGGCCTCTGACCTTCTGAAGAAGCCTACCATAAGGACCTTATCAAACACCTTACTAAAATCCATATAGACCACATCCACCGCACTACCCTCATCAATCTTCCTCGTCACCTCCTCAAAGAACTCTATCAGGCTTGTGAGGCAAGATCTTCCCTTCACAAAGCCATGCTGACTGTCCCTAATCAGTCCATGATTCTCTAGGTGTTCATAGATCCTATCCCTTAGAATCCTTTCTAACAGCTTACCCACCACAGACATGAGACCCACCGGTCTCACCTGTATTCATAAGGAGAAGGATATTTTAGCTGGAGAACTCAGGTAGGGGAATGGTGAAATTCTAGAACATGTTGGCATTAAAAATGAGGAGATTTTCGGGTTTTTAGTGGGTTTAAAGTTGGATAAAGCCCCAGGGCCTAATGAGATATATCCTGACTGGTATGGGAGACAGGGGAGGAGATTGCTGGTGCTCTGACAATGATTTTTAAATCTTTTCTCGCCACAGTTGAAGTACCAGATGACTGGATGACAACAAATGTTGCTCCTTTATTCAAGAAGTCAGCAGGGATAAGCCTGGGTGTCTAATGGTGCTAGTGTGCTTGAGAAGTTATTGGAAAAAAATTCTGAGGGACAGGATTAAACTACACTTGGAAAGGCAAGGGAAATATAGTCTGCATGGTCTTGTTTGGGGAAAATTCTGCCTGCCCAATTTGACTTGGTTTTTCAAAGAAGTAATAACAGGTATTGAGGAAGGCAGTGCAGTTGATGTAGTCTACACATGGACTTAGACACGGTTCCATGTGAGAGATTGTCCAAAAGGTTAGAGCCCACGGGATCTAAGGCAGTTGGCAAATTTAATCCAAAAGTGGCTTGATGATAGGAGGCAGAGGGTTTTGGTGGAGAGTTGTATTTCTCATTGGAAGCATCTGATCAGAGTCTTACCACAGGAATTAGTGTTGGAACTTTTACTGTTTATCTTGTACATTAATGATTTTGGATATGAATGTAGAAGGTATGATTAGCATGTTTCCAGATGACACGAAAACTAGTGGTGTTGTTGACAGAAGGATTGTCTTCAGTTACTGGAAGATATTGATCAATTGGGAAAATGGGCCAGACAATGGCAGATGGAATTTAATCCTGATGAGTGCAAGATGATACACTTTAGGAGGAGTAATAAGGTACGACAAACACAATGAAAGGTAGGGCCCCAGGGAGTACTGAAGAAAGAGGGACCTTGGTGTATGTCCAAGGATTCCTGAAGGTGACAGCACAGATAGATTAAGTGGTGAGGAAGGGGTACAGGATACAACCTTCATTAGCTAGGGCATAGAATCTAAGAGCAGGGAAGTTATGGTACAGCTTTGTAAATCTTTGGTTAGATCACAACTGAAGCCAGTGTGCAGTTCTGATTACCACACAATGGGAAGGACATGAAGGCACTGGAGAGGGTGCAGAGGGATTCATGTGATGTTCTCTGGGGTGGTAATCACTTTTGAGGAGAGACTGGATCGATGGAGTTTGTTTACTTTGGAACAGAGGAGACTGAGAGGGAATCTGACTGAGGTATACTAAATTTTGAGGGATATATTTAATGTAGATAGCAAGAGACTTCTCTCCATAACAAAGGTATCGAAAGCTGGAAGACATGGGTTTAAGGTAAGAGGAGTGAGGTTTGGAGCGGATCTAAGGAAGAATTTTTTTCATGCAGAGAGTGATTTGAACCTGGAATACACAGCCTGAATAGGTGGTGGAGGCAGGTACTCTCAACATTTAAGAAGTATATGAATCACCAGGACATGGAGGGCAATGGACCAAATGCTAGTAAATGGGATTAGTGCAGCTAGTTACTTGATGGGTGACCTGGGCATGGTGGGCAGAAGGAATATTTCTGTGCTGTGTGATTCTGAGCTTGTTGGGGTCCAGTCATCTTTAGTTTTTTGAGGCGGTGACTAAGAATTTTGGGGGCAGGGTAGTTGATGTTGGCTACATGGACTTAAGTAAGGCTTTTGACAAGGTTTTGCATAGTAGCCTGGTCCAGAAGGTGAGATCATATGGGATCCAAGGTGAGCTGGACAATTAGATGCAAAATGGGCTTAGTGGAATGAGTCAGAGGGTGGTAGTGGAGGTTTTTTTTTCAAATTAGGAGGCCTGTGACCAGTGATGTGCCACAGGGATTGCTGCTGGGTCCCCTGTTGATTGCATCCTTCAGGTAATTATTTGGATGAGAATGTGGTCGGCATGAATAGTAAGTTTGCGGATGACCCCAAGATTGGAGCTGTGATAGACAGTGAAGAAGGTTGTCTAAGGTTACAACAGGAACTGGACCAACTGGGAATGTGGGCAAAGGAATGGCAGGATGGAATTTAACTTGAACAAGGGCAAAGTCATGCATTTTAGGAAGTTAAACCAGGAGCAGACAGAACAATGTAATATCTCAACCAAACTCTGTGTGGTGGTAAATGGAAAAGCTTTCCACACAAAGGGTGGTGGCTATATGGAAAAAGCTGCCAGAGGTAGAAGTGAATGATAGTGCACTGGGGAGTGTTGATGAACAGAGAGACCTAGGGGTACAAGTACATTGGTCCCTGAAAGTGGCGACGCAGGTAGACAAAGTGGTGAAGAAGTCGTTTTGTGCGCTTACCTTCATCAGATGGGGAATTGTGTACAAGAGTTCGGATGTCCTGTTACTGCTGTACAAAACATTGGTGAGACCACACCTGGAATATTGTATGTAGCTCTGGTCACCACACTATAGGAAAGATGTGATTAAGCTGGAGAGGGTGCAGAAAAGATTCACAAGGATGTTGTCAGGACTGAATGGCTTGAGTTACAAGGAGAGACTGGATAGGCCGGGACTGTTTTCCTGGAGTGAAGGAGGCTCTTTAGAAGGCTGACCTTATAGGGGTTTATAAAATCATGAGGGACTTACAGAAGTTCATAAGATACGGTGGATGGTGGCAGGGTAGGGGAGTCTAAAACTAGAGGGTACAGGTTTAAGGTGAGAGGGGAAAGATTTAAAGGGGTCCGGAGGGGCAGGCTTTTCACACAGAGGGTGGTAGGTCATAGAGTAATATAGCACGGAAACAGGCCCTCTGGCCCAACTGGTCCATGCTGACCACAGCAACCTCCCTGTTAGTCCCAGTTGCCCACATTCAGCCCATAACCCTCCAAGCCCCTCCCCTCCATGTACCTATCCAAATTCCATCTTAAATGTTGCAATTGTACCAGCCTTGACCACTTCCTCTGGCAACTCATTCCAGGTACTCACTACCCTCTGTGTAAAAAGGTTACCTCTCAGGTCTCTTTGAAATCTCTCCCCTCTTGTATCTGTGCCCTCTAGTTTTGGACTCCCCAACCCTGGGGAAAAGACTGTGATTGTCCACCTGATCCATACCCTTCATTGAACCATATGGACGAACCGTACGGAAAACCTGGCAAATATGGCGAATGCACATACGCACACCTGTGTGCATGCGCATGCTGGTCGATTGTCCAGCGGATTGATGGCGTGAATGTGGCAGTATGCATGCGCATGCCTATACCCTGGTGCACTGGCCGGCGGATCGCTCGGTGAAGCGATAACGCCCTCTGACGCGTGCAACTTCACCGGGGATTCGCGTGCTTCTAGGTCTCCCCAGACCTTCTTGTGGATCTACAATTGTAAATTGCTCAGCTTTTGTATTTTGATTAATATGAATCAGTAAAGATGTTAATTCTTCTGCACCATTGTCCTTCTTGCTCCGTTCATATGTAACACTCACCATTTTATAAACTCCTATGAGGTCACCCCTCATTCTCCTACGCTCCAAAGAATAAAGATCCAGCAAGGCCAACCTCTCCCTATAACTCAGGCCTTCTAGTCCATGCAGCATCCTCATGAATCTCTTCTGCACCATCTGGTATATGGAAGAAGCTTCCAGAGGAAGTGGTAGAGGCAGGTACAATTACAAGATTTAAAAGACACTTGGACAGGTTCATAAATAGGAGAGGTTTAGAGAATATGGGCCAAATGCAATCAAATGGGACCAGATCAGGTAGACACCTTGGTTGGCATGGACAAGTTGGCCAAAGGGCCTTTTTCCCTGCTGTATAACTCTCCTACTCTAGTTTTAAATTGCTAAACCTATTCTGCAGCAGATATGTTTAAGCCTTGATTTGAGGAACAAAGGATGGGAAATGTAGGGGAATGGCCAGAATAGATGGGCTTTATAGGGAGGAAATGTGAAATTAGGCAGCAGTTGAGCTGAATATCCTCATAAGCAGGTGAACAATTGGCAATTTCGAACTGCATGTTTAAGTGAAAGAAAGTCCAAGACCATCTGGTTATCCAGTCATCACTGATCTCAGCAAACTGGCAATACTTAATGAGGAATCAGAGGCGATCAGTTTCATGTATCTGACCCCCATTCTGTCACAACCCAAACTTGCACAATTGACTAGGTTTCCTGATCCTAATCACATCATCTGGGAATTACTAGGATGTGATCAGGATCAGGAAATCTAGTCAAATATTCCTCTCCAATCTGTAGCATGATGGGTTGTAGTGCTTCACTGCTGAAATACTGCTCAACATGGATAGCATTGTATCTGGGACCTCATTGATATTTACAATGCAGTATAATATGGAATGATGGCTTTAGACCTAAGCTATCAAGAGGGCTGATTGCTATATACTTCCTTCCCTCACTGGGCCACAACATAGGATAGTCATGATGCAATGGACAAAATGTAATTGCCAGGAGGACTTACAAGATTTCAATGGTTTTTGATTTCTTTTTGTGCTTTCATTAAAGAGCAAGAATGCCCTGGCTCATGCTTTGCATGCTTCCCGACATGATTGTGACCTTCTGAGAGAACAGTATGAAGAGGAACAGGAAGCAAAGGCTGAACTACAGCGAGCATTGTCGAAGGCCAATACTGAGGTGGCACAATGGAGAAATAAATATGAAACTGATGCGATCCAGAGGACAGAGGAACTGGAGGAAGCAAAGTATGTGCAGACGGGCATCTAGAATTCCATCTGGAATTCATGATGTTTCATATTGTTTTCACTGAAGCTGAATGTTTTAGTAACTTCTCTGATCTTCATGTCCTTGAAACCAATTAGTGCTGCTACCACATAGCTCTAGTGAACCATGGAGTCATAGGAATGGAGGGCTTTAGTTACAAGGGGAGATTGGATAGGCTGGGATTGTTCTCATTGGAGTGCAGGAGTTTGAAGGGTGACCTTATGGAGGTTTATAAAATCATGAGGGCCATAGATAAGGTAGATGATCACAGTCTTTTCCCAACTGGGGGATTCTAAAACTAGATGGCATAGATTTCAGGTGGGACAGGAAAGAGTTAAAGAAGGACTGAAGGGCAAGTTTTTCACATAGAGGGTGGTGGGTGTATGGAACAATCTGCCAGAGGAAGTGGTAGAGATGGGTACAATGATAATGTTTAAAAAGAATTTGGGCAGGTACATGGATAGGAAGGGAATAGAGGGATATGGGTCAAATGCAGACAAATGAGATTGACTCAGATGGGCATCACGCTCGGTGTGGATAAGTCAGGCCAAAGGTCCTATTTCTGTTCTGTATGACTCTCTGTGACAGGACTTAATCTACTGGTTGATTGCAGGAAGAAGTTGGCCATCCGTCTACAAGAAGCCGAGGAGGCAGTGGAAGCAGTAAATTCAAAGTGCTCCTCACTGGAGAAGACCAAACATCGTTTGCAGACAGAAATGGAGGACTTAACAGTTGATTTGGAGAGGGCAAATTCAGCTGCCATTGCTTTTGACAAGAAGCAACGCAACTTTGACAAAACAATTGCTGACTGGAAGCAGAAGTTTGAGGAGACCCAAGCGGAGCTGGAGATGTCACAAAAGGAGTCTCGTAGTTTGAGTACAGAGCTCTTTAAACTCAAGAATGCTTACGAAGAATCTCTGGACCATTTGGAGACCCTCAAAAGAGAGAACAAGAACCTTCAAGGTATATTAAAGCTACAGGTCCTCATCTGTGATACAGCTTCTGTAACTTGGGTGAACAATATTATTATATTACCAAATCTGTGGCATTGTGGATGAGGAGGGGGAGAAGCTGGTTGGAGCTAATGGAATGAGGTTGTAAGTGTTTATTAAGGTTTCCCGTTTTAATGCAGAGAATGTTATAATGGAAGAATTATATGCAGAAATTTATAGTGGGATAATTACATGAAATGTGACTAAACATGAAAGCAAGAAGTAATGTTCCATTACTCCTTGCTTTTCATGACATGAGATAAAGGGGAAATGGATATAAATTTTATGTCATGAATTGAATATAAATTTACTACTGTTAAATGACTTATTGACAGGATGCAATAGTTTAAATATTTTGTTTAAGAAGAATGATTTAAAGCTAGTTCCTATAATTTGTTTGAATGAACACTGTCTCATAGATCATAGAATTGTACAGTACAGAAATGGGCCCTTTTGGCCCATCTTGTCCCTGTCGAACGTGATCCTGTCTATGCTAATCCCAATTTTGCACGCACCAACATCCCATAGAGAGCAATGAAAGAACAACTAATCAATGTTTAATGGAGTTGCTGAGAGAGGAATGTAGGTGAGAATTTGGAATAATTCCTCACTCTCTAAAATATTGCCACAAGATCTTTATTATCCACTGGAGTATCATGTTTCTGTTTTTTGCAAGCATATGAAGCTAGGTTTACACTTCACTGCAGACCAAGCAGGCTGCTGCAGTGTCAGAGGAGCTGTCACTGGCATGAGACGTTAAATCAAGGCCCAATTTTTCCTCAGATGGATGCAAGAGGTACTGTTTAGAAGAAGAATAGGGGAGTTATCACTGGTATCCAGGCAAATTTATCCCTCAAATGACAGTATTAAAGCTTCTTCCCCCACCTTGATGAGCTGCCCATCTTCTCTCCTCCATTCCTTCATCCTTTACTCCATGGTCCACTGCCCTCTGCTACAAGATTCCTCCTCCTTCAGCCCTTTGCCTCTTCTACTTATCACCTCTCAGTTTATTACTTCTCCCCCTCCCACCTTACCATCCCCCTCTCACCTGGACTCGCCTGTCACCTAAACTCACCTATCCCCTGCCTGCGTGTGCTCCTCCCCCTCCCCCCACATTCTTATTCCAGTGTCTGCCCTCTTCCTTTCCAGTCCTGATGAAGGGTTTCAACTCGAAACGTCAACTGCTTTTTTTTCCCTCCACGGATGCTGCCTGACCTGCTGAGTTCCTCCAGCACTTTTTGTGTATTGCTATTAAAGCAAATTATCTAGTCAAATCACACTCCTGATTGTGGGCACTTGCTGTGTACAAATGGGCTGCTATGTTTCCCGCATTACAACAGTGTCTATATTTTAAAAATGTTTTGTTAGCACTTTGAGAAGTCTCAAGATTGTGAAAGGTGCTATAAAAGTGCAAATCTCTTAGTATTCCATCTAACAGTTGACACTTCCTCTGATGGTGCTGTGCTCCCTCATTGATCTGCTGTAGTCAGCCTTGATTACATTGTTGAGGGAGGCTCAAACCTACAAAATGTGCAAACCTACTATTGCTCGATGGGAGCTCAAACAGTTGTTTACTGGAAAAACAGATTCTATTTCTTGTGACAACAGATGAGATCTCAGACTTGACTGACCAGATCAGTGAAAGCAGCAAGACTATACATGAGCTGGAGAAGGTGAAGAAGACCCTAGACCAGGAGAAGAGTGAAGTCCAGGGAGCGCTGGCTGAAGCTGAGGTACATGTGCAAAGCTCAAAGCAAGGTCAGGAAGATGGCAAAGAGTGGAAACCAGCTTGTCTCACTCTTGCTCCCTGCTATGTCAATATTGGGAACAATGTATAGAAGATAACTGCATGGTCAATTGTGAGAAACTAGAGCATAAACTACATAATATTGCCAAAAGTCGATTTGAAAAATCTACCCCTTAGCAGTGCTGTTCTGGTTACTGAGGATGATGGTCATCAGGCCTGCGTCCCAGATTTTTCAGTTTTTGGGATATGAGCAACATTGGGCAAGGCCACCATTTATTACTCATTCTTGGTTGCCTTTGAGAAGGTGGTCAGCTACCTTGGAGAACTGCTGCAGTAACTCTGGTGAAGATACCCCACGGTACAGTTGGGTTGGAAGTTACAGGATTTAGACCGGGCAATCAGGAAGGAATGGTGACATATTTCTGACTGAGGGACTGGGGAAGGAAACACTGGTACTGTGATATGAATTTATCGCAGCGAAATGAGTGGGCCTCTGCCAGAATCTGTTCAGGTCTGAGGGAGTTCTGTTCCCACACTCCAAAACTGCAGAAACTAAAATTGGCAGAAAATTCCTTAATGATCAAAATTTAATTTAAATTCAGTCAACTGCTAAAAACTCAATAAAACACATTATAAAAACAGTTTTACAAAAGTAGCACCACACAGTGACTTTATGGGGGATCTGGCTTGGTACCACAGTAAAAAAGTGCCAGAGCTATGAGAACAGATGGGGCTCTCAGTAAATACAAAACCATGACCACCCGATTTCATTTGTTCCAAGGGTGCCCTTGAACATGAGGAAAGTAAAACTCTGAGGATCCAACTCGAACTGTCACAGACCAAAGCTGAAATTGAGCGAAAACTGTCAGAAAAGGATGAAGAAATTGAAAATCTACGGTGAACAGAATGTTTTTGTATATTATTCATTTTGCTTGCTGTGTTAAAGCAAATTGGTTAAGCTGCCAAAATCGTAAATTTAACTTAGCATGAGTTCCTTCACTCCACTCTGTATCACTGGTTGCCCTTCCTGCTTTACACAATCTCTCCCTAGGCTGAGTTCCCAACTCCCATCCTTAAGTTCAAGTCCTTGACTAACTTCTGGTCTCTGCCATAATTAACAAGTTACTTGAAGATCATAAAAATATTTAAATGCCAGTTCAGGATTATTTCACACAAGTATGGTTGATGGAAATTCATGAAAACAATAGGATGGCACTCACAAATATTTCATCCTCACCACAATGGATCCTCCTTGAACAGTAATATTTACAAACGTCAAGCGGGTTTCTTCCTGGTTGTTCCTTGGGTGACTACCACTCAGTTTTGTCAGTCCTGAGGTGGCAAAGAAGGTCAATGTGGGATCTGCAGACTCTTCCACAAATGGGGCAGGAAGTGTAGGTTGTGAGGTGGTCTGTCAGTTCTGCATGACCTCGAGGTTCTCAAAACGCGTCCACCACCAACCATTCCAAATGCTCCTTACTAACTTAGAGAGATCATGGGTAAGAGATTTCCAGGAGTCAGTAGAGTTGTTGCATTTCTTCAGAAAGGCTTTGAACCCATTCTTAAATCCTTTCCGCTGTGCACTTGGTAATTTCTTCCCATACCAGAGCTTGGGATAGTCTGGTGTTGAGCATGCAAAAAATATGGCCCATCTGATGTATTAGTATTGGTATTGGTATATTATTGTCACTTGTACTGAGGTACAGTGAAAATCTTCTCTTACAAACCGATTGTACAGATCAATTCATTACACAGTGCAGTTACATTGAGTTAGTACAAAGTGCATTGAGGTAGTACAGGTAAAAACAGTAACAGTACAGAGTAAAGTGTCACTTTAGAGTAAAGAGTAAAGTGATGTTGCCAACTGAGTGGAACTAGGGTGAAAATTCTAGGGACGTGGCCTGGGAGAAGACACTGACATTGGTTTGCTTGCCCTTCCAGTGAATTCAGAAAATTTTATGGAGACTGCATTAGTAGTATTTTACAGTACCTTGGGATGCTTGCTGTAGGTAGTCCAGTTCTCAGAGCTGCATAGGAAGACAGGGATCACTGAACTTTGTGCCAGGTCTAAGGTCCTGATCTCCAAATACCCTTTTCCTGTTGAATGGTTAATTGCAGGGACATAAAAGACTGCAGATGCTCAAATTGGAGCAAAAAAGCAAACCGCTGGAGGAACTCAGCAGGACAGGCAGCATCCGTGGAGGCAACAGATAGTTGATGTTTCAGGTCGAGACTCTGCATCAGGACTGAGAGTGTAGAAGGGAGAAAGCCAGTATAAACAGATGAGGGGAAGGAGTGAGGCAGGCGTTGGCAGGTGATGGGTGGAACCAGATGAGGAGGGAGATGATGGGCAGATGAAGCCAGGTGGGGGAGGAGAGAGGTGAAGACAGTGGCTGGTGGGTGATAGGTAGAGACAGGTAAGGAAAGCGAAAGAAGGGGCAGATGGAGATAGGTGGGGGAAGGGAGGAGGGTGGAGGCAGAGACAGATTGGAAGGTGATAAATAGAGACTGTAATACTGGAATCTGAAAAGTAAGGGTGGTGGTGTGGAACCAGATGAAGGAGCATTGATTGGCAGATGGAACCAGTTGGGGAAGGGATAGAACGCCCAGTAGGTACAGTGGTGGGGGTGATAGGGAGATGGACCAGGTGGGGAGGGCTGAGAGAACATGTGTGAATCTGAAGGAGAGAAAGAATCACAGAGTGCAGGTTACCTGATATTGGAAAATCCATTGTTCGTACCATTGGTTGTAGACTATCCCGGTGGAATATGAGGTGTTGTTCTTCTAGTTTGTGTTTGGCCTCACCCTGGCAGTGGAGAAGGCTGAGGTCAGAGGGATTTGTATGGGAAGGGGAGTTGAAATGGCATGCAATCAAAGAGTCAGGATGGCTGTTGCAGACAGAACAATGGGTAATCTCTTTGTGTCTCCACCCAAGTTCCCAACATAGACCCCGTTGCTCAGGAATTTCAGTATGTGCATACCCGCAGGTTTTGTCTTCCTCTTTTAAAAGAAGTGCAGGGTGATATAATTGAAGGTTTATTTTAAATCCATGATGTTCATTTCAGACGTAACCACCAGCGAGCCCTGGAATCGATGCAGGCAGCTTTGGATTCTGAGGCCAAGGCCAGAAATGAAGCGATTAGGTTAAAGAAGAAGATGGAAGGAGATCTGAATGAGATGGAAATTCAGCTGAGTCATGCCAACAGGCAAGCAGCCGAATCCCTGAAACTGCTGCGAAGTGTTCAAGCTCAGATCAAGGTAAGTTAAAGACAAAGGAGAAAGTGTTAGGTGGGAAAGTTCAGGAAACAGACATGTGTAAACTTTAGAAGGAAGTTTTGTATAGTTTCAGTCAGCTTCTGTTATTTAAGATGCTTGATCCAGAACTGTCATCAGTGGAAGTTAAATAAAATATGTGATTCATGTAGGACATCCAATTGGAACTGGATGAAACAATTCGACAGAATGATGATTACAAAGAACAAATTGCATCCGCTGAACGTCACAGTAACCTGTTGGTGGCAGAGGTTGGGGAGTTACGTGCTACTCTCGAACAGTCTGAGAGAAGTAGGAAACTAGCAGAGCAGGAATTACTGGAGGCAACAGAGCGTGTGAACCTACTGCATTCACAGGTACAGTGTGTTCTTTGTATCTGCCTGTGCACCCGTGCATTTAAAACATGAGGGTGGTAAAAAGGCTGCAAGAGGATGAAAAAGTAACAATCTTTTCCTTTGCATGTGTTCAGAACACTGGTCTGATAAACCAGAAGAAGAAGCTGGAAAATGACATTAACTACCTGAGCACCGAGGTAGAAGAAGCAGTCCAAGAATGTCGGAATGCAGAAGAGAAAGCTAAGAAGGCAATAACTGACGTAAGTAGTGAGGACTTGATGGCACAAGTTGTTTGTATAGTGGTCAGATCAGTGATAGTACAATAATCATAGAATCATAGAACAGTACAGCACAATTCAGGCCCTTTGGCCCACAATGTTGTGCTGACCTTTAAACATTGAATTGTTAAACATTGTTAGAACATTGAATACTGATATCACTAATACCCTCTATTCCTCTGCCCATTACTCACTGGAGTTTAGCATATTGGGAGGTGAGTTCACAGAGACATTAAAAAGTGTCAGTAGGATTGACAAGTTGGACTGAAAGATTGTTTCTTTAAAGTGAAGAGTCTAGAGAAGGAATATAGTCTCAGGACAAAGGGGTTGGCCAATCCGCACTGACAGGAAGAAGAATTTTTTCTTGGTATTGGTTTATTATTGTCACCTGTACCGAGGTACAGTGAAAAACTTGTCTTACAAACCGATCATACAGGTCAATTCATTACACAGTGCAGTAAACATTGAGTTAGTACAGAGTGCATTGAATGTAGTATAGTGTAAAAACAGTAACAGTATATGAGTAAATTGTCACAGCTACAGAGAAAAATGCAGTGCAATAAGGTGCAAGGTCACAACAGGTGATCGTGAGGTCATAGTCCATCTCATTGTATCAGGGAACCGTTCAATAGCCTTATCACAGTGGGGTAGAAGCTGTCCTTAAGTCTGGTTGTACATGACCTCAGACTCCTGTATCTTCTACCCGATAGAAGGGAGAGAAGAGAGAATGTCCGGGTGGGTGGGGTCTTTGATTATGCTGGCTGCTACACACCAAAACAACAAGAGGTAAAGACAAGAGTCCAAGGAGGGGAGGCTGGTGTCCGTGATGCGCTGGGGCTGTGTCCCACAACTCTCTGCAGTTTCTTGCGGTCCTGGGCAGAGCAGTTGCCATACCAAGCCGTGATACATCCAGATAGGATGCTTACTATGGTGCATCAGTAAAAGTTGTGAGAGACAAAGGGGACAAACCAAATTTTCTTCAGCCTCCTGAGGAAGTAGAGGCACTGGTGAGCTTTCTTGGCTGTGGCATCTATGTGGATTTGACCAGACAGGCTGTTGGTGATGTTCACAAACCCAGGAACTTGAAGCTCTCAACCTTCTTGACCTCAGCACCATTGATGTAGACAGGTGCATGTACTCTGCCCTCTTTCCTGAAGTCAATGACCAGCTCTTTGTTTTGTTGACATTGAGGGCAAGGTGTTGTCATGACACTATTCCACTAAGCTCATCTATCTCCTTCCTGTACTCCGACTCATCGCCGTTTGAGATACGGCCTACAACAGTGGTATCATCTGCAAACTTGTAGATGGAGTTAGAGCAGAATCTGGCCACACAGTCGTGAGTGTATAGGGAGTAGAGTGAGGGGCTGATGACGCAGCCTTGTGGGGCACCAGTGTTGAGAATAAGCGTGCTGGAGATATTGCTGCCCTATCCTCACTGATTGCGGTCTGTTTGTTAGAAAGTCAAGGATCCAGTTACAGAGGGAGGTGTTGAGTCCTAGGTCTCAGAGTTTGTGACAAGCTTGCTTGATTATTGTATTGAAGGCAGAGCTGTAGTCAATAAACATAGTCTAACATATGTGCCTTTACTGTCCAGATGCTCCAGAGCTGAGTGTAGGGCCAAGGAGATGGCATCCGCTGTAGACCTGTTTCACAGATAGGCGAATTGCAGTGGGTGAAGGTTGTCTGGTAGGCTGGAGTTGATGCGTGCCATGACCAACCTCTCAAAGCATGGGTTGTAAATCTTTGAAACTCTCTGCCCCAGAGGGCTCTTAATGCTCAGTCATTGGGTATATTCAAAGCTGAGTTGGCAAAGAATTGGAACCAAGTGAAGTACAAGATATGGAAATCTTTATGGAAAGTGAATGGGACAAGGTAAGCACATAATATGAGTGGTGGAGGCAAACGTGTTCTTATACATTCTTAAGTCATGGATTGTTTACTAAAAAAACCAGAGGTCCTTGGATGACAGGAGTTGGAAAACATAAGAGAATAGGGTGCATTTTGCATGCCAGTAAATAACTCCAGTGAGAAACAAGATGAATATAATAAACTGACAGGGGAAATTAAAAGGGGGTTCCGGATAGGTTTGTCCCATTTGAGGGAGGAAAAAGATGGTAGGGTGAGGGAACCATGGTTGACAAGAGATGTGGAATATCTAGTGAAGAAGAAGAAAGAAGCTTGCTTAAGGTTCAGGAAGCAAGGATCAGACAGGGCTCTAGAGAGTTGCAAGGTAGCCAGGAAGGAGCTTAAGAATGGACTTAGGAGAACTAGAAGGGGGCATGAGAAGACCTTGGTGGGTAGGATTAATGAAAACCCCAAGGCTTTTTACTCGTATGTGAAGAACAGGAGGATAACTAGAGTGAAGGTAGGACTGATTAGGGATAGAGGAGGGAACATGTGCCTGGAGTTGGAGGGGAGGTCCTTAATGAATACTTTGCTTCAGTATTCACCTTGACGTTTGTAAGGACAGCGTAAAATAGACTGAAAAGCTAGAACATGTCGAGTTAAGAAGGAGAATGTGCTAGAACTTTTGAAAAACATTAGGATAGATAAGTCCCTGGGCCGGACAGGAATATATCCCAGGATACTATGGGTAGCGAGGGAAGAGATTCATGAGCCCTTGGCAATGATCTTTGCATTCTCACTGGCCACCAGGAGTAGTGCCTGATGATTAGAGGGTGGCAAGTGTTATTCCTTTGTTCAAGAAAGAGAGTAGGGATAACCCTGGGAATTACAGACCAGAGAGTCTTACTTCAGTTGTGGGCAAATTTTTGGAAAAGATTCTTAGGGGACAAGATTTATGAGCATTTGGAGAGCATAGTCTGATTAGGGATAGTCAGCATTGCTTAATGAGGGGCAGGTCGTGCCTCACGAGCCTGATTGAATTCTTTGATGATGTGACAAAACACATTGAGGGTAGAGCGGTGGATGTGGTGTATATGGACTTTAGGAAGGCATTTGATAAGGTTTCCCGTGATAGGCTTATTCAGAAGGTCAGGAGGCACGGGATCCAGTGAAACTTGGCTCTGTGCATTCAGAATTGGCTTGTCCATAGAAGGCGGAGGGTGGTTGTAGATGGAGCGTATCCTGCCTGGAGGTTGGTGACCAGTGGTATTCCGCAGGGATCTGTCCTAGGACCCTGCTCAATGTGATTTTTATAAATGACTTGGATGAGGAAGTGGAAGGGTGGGTTAGTAAGTTTGCAGATGACACAAAGGTTGGTGGTGTTGTGGATAGGGTAGAAGGTTGTCGAGGGTTACAACAGGTCATTGATAGATCACAAAGCTGAGCTGAGAAGTGGCAGATGGAGTTCAACCCGAAAAGTGTGAAGTGATTTACTTGGAAGGTTGAATTGAAGGCAGAATACAGGGTTAATGTCAGGACTCGTAGCAGTGTGGAGGAAACGGAGCAATCACAATCTTTTGACTGTGTGTGACATCAAGGAGCCTGGGTAAAACTGAGGTCAATGGCATCAAGGGGAGACACTCCAAGGGTTGGAATCATACTATGCACAAAGGAAGATAGTTGTAGTTGTTGAAAATCATTTATCCCAGTCCCAGGACATCACTACAAGAGCTCTCTAGGGTGGTTCCTACACCTAACTGTCTTCAACTACTTCATTAATGACCTTCCTTCTATCAACATGTTAGAAATGGGGATGATCACAGATGAGGACATACACAGGATCTGGATAATATTCTGGCTTGGGCTGATTGGTGGCAAATAACACCGATGCCACAAAAGTGCCAGGCAATAAACAACCCAAACCTATGCTTGATAATCAATGGCATTACCATCACATACCCCACCATCAAATTCTAGGGTCTACCATCGACCACAAACTCAGTTGGACCAGCTACAGAGGATGTGAAAAGCCTTTCTGTAACATCCAACTCCCTATGTGATCTAGGATGCATCCCATCTGGATGAGATGATCCGATTAAGCATAGCTAGTATTTCTAGTATGCTGCCTTATTAATTTTCATCCCATCCCTTATCTGTTCTACCTCTCTTTCTACTGAGATTTTGACAGCATCTTCTTTCTTGGTAAAGATCAATACAAAGCATTAATTTAGTACTCAAACTATGCCTTCTCCCTCTGTGCATAGATTGCTAACTTTATACTGAACTGGTCTCATCCCTCCAATAGACAACCTGCATACTAATACATGCTTATAAAATTTGGAATCCCTTTAGTGAACCACCATCTGCTTCTCATACTCTCTCTGCTCATCTTATTTTCATAGAACATAGAATGTTACAGCACAGTATAGGCCATTTGGCCCACGATGTTGTGCCGACCTTTTAACCTAAGATCAATATAACCCTTTCCTCCCACATGCCCTTCCATTTTTCTATCATCCATGTGCCTAGCTAAGAGTATCTTAAATGTCCCTAATGTATCTGCCGCTACCAGAACCCCTGGTAGCACGTTCCACGCACCCACCACTCTCTGTGTAAAAAAAAAACAGCTCCGATATCCCCCTGTGCTTTCCTCCAATCACCTTAAAATTATGCCCCCTCATTTCTGCCCTGGGGATAAAGTCTCTGGCTGTCCACTTGATCTATGCCTCTTATCATCTTGTACACCTCTATCAGGTCACCTCTCATTCTCCTTTGCTCTAAAGGAGAAAAGCCCTAGCTCACTCAACCTATCCTCATAAGACGTGTTCTCCAATCCAGGTAGCATCCTGGTAGATCTCCTCTGCAACCTTTCTAAAGCTTCCACATCATTCCTATAATGAGATGACCAGAACTGAACACAATCTCTAAGTGCAGTCTAACAAGGGTTTTATAGACCTGCAACATTACCTTGCGGCTTTTGAACTCAATCCCCCGACTAATGAAGGCCAACACTCCACACACCTTCTTAACAACCCTATCAATTTGCACAGCAACTTTGAGGGATCTATGGACGTGGACACTGTGTTGAAGATTTTCAACAACCACAACCATCTTCCTTTGTGCATAGTATGATTCCAACCCTTGTAGTGTTTCCCCTTGATGCCATTGACCTCAGTTTTACCCGGGCTCCTTGATGTCACACACAGTCAACTGCTGCCTGCAAAGGCCTCATTTTCCCCATACCCCCTCCCACTCCTGATTCCATCTACCCACTACCCCCACATTTTACCCACTGGCTCCCCCTTCCTCCCCCATCTAGTCACAACTGCCATTCACCTCTCTAATGGTTCCCTTACTTATTAGATTCTAGCTTATCACCCTCCCTTCACCCCAACTGACTCCATCAGTCCTCCTACTTGTCTGCCTCCATCTATCACCCACCTGCCACGTCTTCCAACACCTCTCCCCCTCCCTACCTGGCTCGATCTGCCCCTCATCCTTCACCCCTCCTTGGTCCACCAGTCACCCACTGGCCCCTGTCTTACCACTCACCCTCTCCTTTGTACTGGTTTCCTCCCCTCAGTCCTGACGCAAGATTTCAACCCAAAATGTCAACAATTCCTTTTCCCCACAGATGCTGCTCAACATGCTGAGTTCCTCCAGCAGTGTTTTGGACAATGGATACAAGTGGGTTGCAAGGGATAATTTTTGTTTTAGTCAGTAGTTAATACCCTGAAAAGGGAATTGAAAAGAGACCAGGGCTACAGGCAAAACCCAGAGGAATGGAACCAATGGGATTGACGGCGCCATTCCGTGCCCTAATAGTTCTAAGAAACCACAATTCAAAGGATGATGAGTGCAACTCGAGTTTTGAGAACTGAATCCACAGAGCAGAGACGAGCTGCAAAGCCAGCTGTGAATTTATGGACCAGTAGTCTGCAGCCCATACATTACCAGATTATTTGGATTCCATGACTGATTTACAGTATCTGCATCTCAAAGGTTATATTTACTAATGTATACACATGGTATTAACAGCCATGTAAGTGTATGTACACATGATGCAGATATAACCTCCAAGTTATATTATATTATATTATATTACCTACCTGTTCTTTTGGCATCTTCACCCACATGACTGTTGTAACTGAGTGATGTGCAAGTTACTGGATGTGAGATGTCTCCCTTTACTGTGAGGTTAAATAGACCTTTACAATCTACAGATTCATGATGTCTGGTCAATATTTTGTACAAACTATGAACTTCAACCAACCAGAGTGGCAGAACTTCAACAATTTGATATTTCATTTGTGATCAGTTTTGAAGATTACAATTAACGAGCTTTCATGGTTTGCAGGCTGCAATGATGGCAGAGGAACTGAAGAAGGAACAGGACACTAGTGCACACCTGGAAAGGATGAAAAAGAACATGGAGCAGACAACCAAAGATTTGCAGCTACGTTTGAATGAAGCTGAACAGATTGCACTGAAAGGAGGCAAGAAACAAATACAAAAGCTTGAGACCAGAGTAAGTAACACCAAAAAGAGCATTGGAGCCATCTGGGTGATTGTATGCTCTCCTTTGGCTTCTGGTTTGTCAGGGTGTAGGGAACAGCATGCAACTCACCTGGTCTTTGAAATGATACCTTGAGGCCAATCAGAATCAGACTCCCAAGTGAGTAACAGCAGGAAACAGTACTTGGGCAGGAACCTACAGGAAACAGCCAACTACCCAGGAGTAAGGAGAGTGGATGTATCTCTAGTACAAGAATACACTATGGGAGTGGAAGGCTGTTTGGGATTTCCACCTCGCCCTTTCCAGTAAAACTGTAGGAAGTTCAATGATCTGCAGTGTTACATATTTGATTTGGGGCAAGAATCATACTGTCACCCAGCAAAACATGGTGAGCTTTATCTCTGTTGAAAGCCACATTAATGCGGAACCACTGCTGGAGATTATTAGGTATCTGGAATCAGCGAACTGCTTGGCATCCACTCTCCTACCAGTAACCTGCCATTGAATCTAATATGCATCTTTTTAGAGGGAATTTTAAACATTTGCCTTAAAGACCTCAGCACAAGGAGGAATTCATCAGGGAACTTTTTATTAGCCAGTGAAAATTCTTTGTTGGTGTCTTTCTTGGATTCACTCAATCCTACAAAGCTGATCCACGTGGGCTTTATCTAAGTGTATGGATGTAACATCCCTCCCATTGTGGTCCAAATCAGATATGCTCTTCTTATGGGCAACTCTTCAATCTTTCAGTCAGGTCAAGGAAACACTTGGAGAGAGGAAGTCTCATACAATTATTAAGATGTGCTGAATCACAATAAGGTGACCCCATTAGATCGCAATCAGACTCAGTTTAATCCATACGATTCCTTTTTTACATAATACAGAATAAAGAACACACTGCCATAGTCCACATCAGTGGGTCAATTTCTTTGAACAAAAGGTGGTCCTAAATAAACTTCAGGAATTCCAAGCCATTTATCCCAGGAAGTGCCTCCATAGCATTCCTATTTCCAAAAGCCTTTACCCTGTCAGTCCTATTCCCTCTTTTTATTTATCTCCTTTAAAAAGAACGTAAGAATTAAAGGCCAGACTAGACCATCTGGCTCTTTTCAACCTGCTCTGTCATTCATCAAGACCATGGGAGATTTTTTGCCTCAAGTACTATTTGCCTGCACTATCCCCATATTTCTTGATTTCCTTAATATCCAGAAATATATTAATTTTTGTTTTGAATGAACTCAATGCCCAAAGCTTTACAGCTCTCCATTTGGAGAATTCCAAAGATTCATCACCTCTGCTTGAAGAAATTTCTCCTGCTTTCCTAAATAGCTACTTATTCTGTGACTTCTGATCCTGGACTGTTGAACCAGAGGAAGTGTTTCTCTTGCTTCCACCCTGTTGAGCCATGTAAAAGAATTTAAGTTTTAATGAGATCACCTCTCATTCTTACAAACTCTAGATAATAAAGGCCGAGTCTATTCAATCTCCTCCAAATTTCCCAACATCATGCAATTGTTTTCCAATTATTTATACATTGCTTGTTCCATTTGTTCATTTGAAGAAAACTATTTAGTATTTTAAACCACTCATCCTTCATCTCAGTGCCTTTCATATTAAAACAAGCGAATACAGGCTTATTTAGACAAACGTTAAAAGTACAATTTAAAATCCATTCTCTAGAAAGATGACTGTGCTCAAATCAGGAGTTTTAGGTCATTTAGTGACAGGTTACTTGTTTCCTTTATTTACCAGGTGAGGGAGCTGGAGTCTGAGCTGGAGTCTGAACAGAGGAAAACTGCAGAATCATTGAAAGGACTGAGAAAGTACGAGCGGAGGATCAAAGAACTGACCTACCAGGTACAGTACCTAAGGAGCTTGTGACATGGTGTTGATAATGCAGAACCATTCACCTCACCTATCCCAGCTTTTGCTGTATCTCTGAGCAGGAACTTGAATTGCTCCACATGGAAGCAGACCTGCCTGAATTAGCACAAGCTTATTATGCCACTCAGTGAGAGGTTGAGTCTGGTCCAAGTACTTACTGTCTTTTCCCCACATATCCTTTGATATAAGTCTGTAATCTCAATTTTAAAATTAACAACTGATCTCACGTCATCTGCTGTTTGCAGAAGTGTTTCAAACTTTGACATACAAGGGGTCATTAGAATGTTTCCTAACTGCATTCTAACATCAATTTTTAGTTTGTATCCTCCCCCCGGCCTTGGACTCCCAAACCAATGGAATTTTTCATCTAATCCACTGTTGAATCTTGTACAAAATCTTTTGGGATAAGGAACCACAAGTAGTCCTGGGCTGTTAAAAAGTAGCCAACAGTTTGCAAAGTCTGCCCCGGCATCCTTCTAGGGAAATGTGTTCCACTTAAAATTTTGAAAACTTCCATAACAACCTAAATTCTAGTTAATATAATTAGTCCTAGTAATTTAAGATAGGAGTCATAGTAGGTGTTCGGTAAACCAAAATAATAATACTTACTGTTTTGAAAATCAGAAATCTCACCCCTGCTCTAGCATTCAGTAGTATGACCAAACTTGTACATTTTTCAAGTTAATGACCTCTGAATGTTAGAGGTCTGGATGAAAGGTTGTCAACCCTGAACTTACTCTCCACAGCTGTTGCTGACTTGCTGAAGGTTTCCAACATTTTCCATTTTATTTTAGAATTCTAGCATCTGCATGACTTTGTGTGTACTGTCACCTTCATCTCCCTCATCAAAACCCCAACTTGAAAACAGTTCTATTTGGAAAAACAGAATGTCTCCACATTCTGTTGTGCATAGTTTTATATGCACAGGTTGTGCATAGTTTTATAGCAGGCCCTGCAGAAAGCTACTTGAGTGACCTTATGGTCCTTACTATTACCACCACTGGATGAAAAGTTTCAAACATTCATCCATGACCTGAAGATTTGGTTTTAACCTGCCAATTTTTGCCCAGGGCGAGGAGGACAGGAAGAACATTGTTTGTATGCAAGACCTCATTGATAAACTGCAGTTGAAAGTCAAGAGCTACAAGCGTCAGGCTGAAGAGGCTGTGAGTTTGCCTGCACATTGCAAGTTTGTCACATTCATGCACTTTTCAGTCATCCAGATAACAGGACTGTGGTTTTATTACAGGAGGGAAATGCCAGCACAAACATCGCCAAGTTCAGGACATTGCAGCGTGAATTGGATGATGCCGAGGAACGTGCTGAGATAGCAGAGTCTCAGGTCAACAAGCTGAGAGCTAAAACCAGGGACATCAAGGTATGAAGAGAAACAGGCAGCTTCATCCTGGAAGGGTGGCATAATCAACTCACCTAGTATGCTAAAGGTCCAGTGTATCTGGATCACTCTGTGCATCTGCAGTTCACCACAAATATAGAGCAGTTGCAGAGTCGTACAATCAATTGTACAGCATGAAAACAGGCCATTCAGCCCAACTCATTCATGCTGGCTAGTGGGCACCCTTCAATATTAATCCTGTCTCCCAGCGCTTGGTCCATAGCCCTTCATACCTAAACGATTCAAGTACTTATCGAAACACTTCTTAAGTGCTGTCAGTGACCAGGCTTCAACCACTCTCTCAGGCCATGAATTCCAGGTACTCACCACTATCTGGATGAAGGTCCCCCTCAGATCCCCTCTAAATCTCTTCCCCCTTACCCTAAATCTACATTCACTAGTTTATCTACCTCTGATATAGGGAAAAATTTCCTGCAGTCTACCCTATCTGTACCCCTCAATCTTATATACCTCAATCATGTCCCGTCTTTGGTTAGCCAACAGTTGAAATACTGTGTGCAGTTCTGGTCACCGTGGTATAGGAAGGATTTGATAGCAGTGGACGCAGAGGAGATTTACAATAATGTTGCCGGGTCTTCAGGAGTTGAGTTATAAGGAAAGATTGAGCATGTTAGGACTTTATTCCTTGGAGCGGAGAAGAATGAGGGGAGATATGATAGAGGTTTATAAAATGATGAGGGGCATAGACAGGGTTAATGCAAGTAGGATCTTACCACCTAGATTAGGAGAGATAAGTACGAGAGGACGTGGCTTTAGGGTGAAGGGGGAAAGGTTTAGGGGGAAAGGTTTAGGGGGAACATTAGAGGGTACTTCTTCAGTCAACGAGTGGTGGGAGTGTGGAATAGGCTGCCATCTGATGTGGTAAATGTGGGCTCGCTCTTAACTTTTAAGAGTAAATTGGATAGATACATGGACGAGAGAGGTCTGGAGGGGTATGGGCTGGGGGCAGGTAAATGGGACTAGTGGAATAATGTTTCGGCACAGACTAGAAGGGCCGAATGGCCTGTTTTCTGTGCTGTAGTTTTCTATGGTTCTATTCACCAGAATTTTGGCTAGGATCTAGTGTTACCTGGGAGGACCGACTATTTAGGTTTGATATCTTTAGGCAGACCAGGCTGAAGGGGAAAATTGAAGAGTATAAAGTCATGAGAGGCATGTCCAGGCTAGTAAGTGAAATCTTTTCCCTGCAGCAGGAGGTGTTTAAAGCTAGAAGCCAGCTAAGTTTAGAAAAGGGGGTTGGAGGTGATTGGATGAATTTTTTAATTTCACCTGTAAAGCAGTTAAAACCCTGAACACTCAGTCCACGTGGTGGTGAAGGCATATACTCTCACAACATTTAAGAAACATCTGGACAAGCACTTGAATTGTCAAGGTATAGAAGGCGACAAATCATGCTGGTAAATGGGGTTAGTGTAGCTGGGTCCTTGGTTGACATAGTGGGCCAAAGGGCCAGTTTGTGCGCTGTATGACACTATGACTGGTTCCAAATTTATAGTCAGCAGCATCTATTGCCTTTATGATAGATTCCACCAAATTCCCAATGGGACCTTTGCAGGATCTAGGAAAGTTGGGCAGGCCATAATCAATGGATCCATCATCTCTGCAGATACTTGCAAGATCCCAGTGTGCAGATCATCAAGTCCATAGATCTTATCAGCCTTCACTTTCATTGGTTTGGTTATCTGCAAGTGTTTCGTAACAGTAAGGTTTTATGGATTGGCCCTTTTTTTTGTTCTGAGCCTTGGGATTTCAAGATGAAAATCTTATGGGGAAATTACTCAGACATGCATGTTTCAAGATGGTATAAACCCATAGGTATAGGTGTTTTTCTGTGTGACTCTACACAATGTGATACAGGAAGCATATCCATAGGCTGACATGAGCAATTGTCCAAGGTGGGGAAAGAAAGCAGTGCGTAATGAGGGCCAGTGGCAGCGTGGGGCCTGCAGAAGCACTGGGATGGAAGACCAATAAACTGCCAGTCCTCCTGCTCCATCCACCTCCCACCCACTACTCTCCCCACATAAATGGAAGGTTTAGTCAATTTTGGCCTATGCAGTGCTTTTTTTAAACCTCATCCCTTCCCACCAGCCAGGCAGTGAAACACATGAAGCAGAAATTCACCAGTAATTCTTCTAATGAAGCCTACAGCATTCTGCACTGTCAATGCAGAAATCACACACCAATGGGATGATTGCTTTACAGAATAGCTCCCTTCAGGTTGCAGTGGTGACCCTGACCTTGTAGTCACCTCTCACTTTAATTCTCCATCCCACCTCTCCATCTTTATCCTCTTACAGTTCCAAGAAAGCCTAATGTTAGGTTGAAGAACAGCACCTCATCTTGTCTAAGCATTTCACAACCCTCACAACTCAATATCAAATTCAACAATTTTAGATAGCCAATTCTGACATAAGGTCAAACCCTGTAATATTAAACTCAACTTTTCATTCCTCTCCAGATGCTGTCTGACCATTTCCAGCATTCTATTTTGTTTCAGATTTTCTGCAATTGCAGTGCACTGCATTAGTTTTAAAAGGCTATTTCAAATATTTTTACTATTTCTGCTTGGGCCAGCCATGAATCTATTGCTACTTTTTCCTTCAAAGTATAGGATGACACAGGTTATGAATTGTTCAAAGCCCCTTAGACAATAATCAACAATTGTACAGCAATTCTAGTTACAAAGTTTTATTTTTCAGCTACTGTCACCTCAAAGCCCAGCTTTTTTAAACAAGAGGCCAAGAAAGTAGGGGACAATTAGAGTGTTATGATTCCATCGTTCTGAAGTCTGCCAACATGGCATTACAGGAACTGCCACAATTTGCTCCCAGAACACTTGATCTCCAAGACTCAGCCACCCTCACTCTGAAGGGAGACTACTGATCCTGTTCGTATTTAAGGTTTTCTAATGTGTTTTTTTTCCTCTTTTCATCCACCCCTCCCCCCATTCAGCACGAAGAGTGAAGGTCAGATGTCAAGGAATATTTGACGCAGCACATTTCTGCTTTTTGTTCCTATGTAGTTTTAGTGCACCAAATCCTGTGTGAATAAAGCAAATTGTTATGCAATTCTCAATCTTGGGACTGATCCTTTTGAATGATAGGCCTTTAAAAATGAATTCTGGTAGACTCCTTGTTTGGTTATATTTAAGTAATAATCTAGACTAAATAATAGCTCACATACGAAGATAGTGATGGGGTAGTAGGTGGAGAATTCAGAGAAGTAGGTCAAAAGACTAGAGGAGATCTCCATTAATGAAGAAGAGGTAATCGATGCCTTGGTGTTTTTAAAGGTGGATAAATCCCCATGACTAGATGGGATTTATCCCAGGCTGCCAAGGGAGGCATAGGAAGAGAGATTGCTGGGGCTCTTGCTGAGATTCTTAAATCTTTACTGAAAACAAATGAGGTACCAGATGATGGAAGGATGACAAACACACTGCCCCTTTTAAAGGAAAAACCTGATAACTATAGACCTGTGAGCCTAACATCAGTGACAATGGAAGATGTTGAAAAAAAATCCTGAGGAAGAGGATTAATGAAAAGGCAGAGACTAATCAATCTGCTGGAGGAACTTATACACTGGAAACTGAAATGTCAACAATTCCTTTCCTCCCACAGATGCTGCTTGACTCACCAAGTTCCTCCAATAGATTGCTTGTTGCCCAAGATTCCAGTATCTACAGATTCTTGCATCTCCAGAGATTAACCGGCATGGCTTTGTCAAGGGCAAATCATGTTTGACCAATTCAAATGAATTCTTTGAAGAGGTACAAAGTGTATCAACGAGGGCAGGGCAGTGGATGTGATTTACATGGACTTTACTAAAGCCTTTGGCAAGGTCCCACATGGGACACTGGTTCAAAAGGTTAGGGTCAATGGTATCCAGGGCAAATTGGCAAAGTAGATCCAAAATTGGCTTGGCAATAGGAGAGAGAGAGGGTGATGTTAGAAGGTTGTTTTTAGGATTGGATGTCTGTGACTAGTGGTGCTCCATGAGGATCAGTGCAGGGACCCTTGTTGTTTGTTATATGTGAATGACTTAGATGTGGATATAAGAAACATGATCTGTAAGTTTGCTGATGACACAAAGATTGGCAAAGCTGTTGACAGTGTGAAAGGTAGTCTTAGGCTGCAGAGGGATATCGATGTGTTGTTGAAATGGGCCGGAAAACAGCAGATGGAGTTTAATCCAGACAAATATGAGGTGATACATTTTGGGAGCACTAGAGGCTGGGAGATGTACCATAAATGGTAGGGTCTTGGGGAGTATGGAGGAACAGAGGGACCTTGGAGTACAAGTCCATAGATCCTTGAAGGTGGCTAATACATGCAGATAAAGGTGCAGTGGAAATTCAGCAGAATCAGTTATGAGGAGAAGCTAGGTCTCTTCATGCAGCAGAGGGGGCATGATAGAAGGTTATGAGGGGTATTTTTCTCCATATCAGAGGTAGATAAAACAAGAGGACATAGATTAAGGTAAGGGGAGGAACTTTAGAGGGGATACAAGGGAGACTTTCGCCCAGAGAGTGGCAACTACCTGGAATGCACTGCCAAACAGCATGGTTGAAGTTGAGTCACTGACAACATTTAAGTGTCTAGATGAGCACTTGAATCTCTTGGGCAGAGAAGACTAAGTACTGGGTGATGAGATTAATACAAAAGGGTGCCTACTGGTTTGGATGGACAAGTTGGTCCAAATGGCCTATTTCCATGCTATAACAATTCTATGAACTGTATACAGCATGAATACGTTAGACTTCAGGCTGTGAATTCTCATCCTGAACAATCCTTGTCCAACCTTGCTTAAGAGCTCCCAGATTAGAGCAACACTGCTTTGGGCTGAAGGGAATGAGAACCAGAATCATTCCCCCTGACTGCGACAGGGAGGAAGCCTTTTCAGTGCTGTAGGACCTGGGACTGGGAAAAAGGAACGTACATATAAAAATCAATCCCCAAAACTCCTAACCTTTAGTGTTAGAGCACACTAACTGAGACAATACTATACATAAAATCCACAGGCCTTTTCTGACAATTTTTTTTTAATTCAAAAGGACACTGGGTGCAATCCAGCTTTCTGTCAATGACCTTGCTTACAAGAGAGGTCATCTCATACCTTCCACTGTCCTCAAAACAAATAGACCTGGACTTGCCAAATGTCTGAAACCATTATTCAGACTGATCCTCTGAACAGACTGTATGGATGGATAACTGGGATTGTTCACAGCAGCCTTCACAGAAACTGGTACTTAGCAAGTTTCACATCCACCAATATAATGCACCTTTTAAGAGGAACATAAGCAGCTATATCAAACTCTGGAAGATTTATCATTTGCTCACATATCTACTCAAGATCCAGGCACTGGGACCGAGGGCTCAGACAAATTTTGTGGCACCATAGGTGGCTTTGCTGCAGAGCAGGGGAGGGGAGTCTAGGCGAGCAGCAGTGGTGGGCGATTCATTAGTGAGGTAAACAGACAAGCACTTCTGTGGCTTAAAGTGAGACTCCAGAAGGGTCTGTTGCCTTGTCTGGTGCCAGGGTTTTGGGATGTCTCAGATCAGGCACAGAATATTTTGAAGGAGTGGGGTAAGTGCTAAAGTAGTGCACATTGGTACTAACAACATAAGTAGAAAGAGGGGCAAGGTCCTGCAGAGTGACTTTAGGGAGTTAGGCAGAAGGTTAAATAGCAGGACCTTCAGGATTACTCCCTGTGCCATGTGCTAGTGAAGGTAGAAACAGGAGGACAGAACAGGTGAATGCCTGGTTAAAGAGCTGATGTAGGAGGGAGGGCTTTAGGTACTTGTACAGATCCCAACTACCTCAAGAAGCAATCCCAGTAGCCCAAGAAGTTCAGGTTGGACCTAAACTGGAGGGTGGGGCGCACCAATATCCTTGCAGTCTACTTGCACTACTGGAGAGGGGTTTAACTAATTTGTCAGGAGGGTTGGACAAACTTGGGTTGTTTTCTCTACAGCATTGGAGGTTGAGGGGAGACCGGAAAGAAGTTTAAAGTGATGAGGCATAAGTAGGGTAGATAATCAAAATCTTTTTCCCCAGGGTAGAAATGTTAAGTAGTACAGGACATGCATACAAGGTGACGGAGATGTGCGGGGCAAGTACCCCCCCCCCCACACACACAAAGTAGTAGGTGCTTGGAATGGGCTACCAGGGATAGTGTTGGAAGCAGATATGATAGTGGCATTTAAGAGGCTGTTAGATACACAAATATGCAGGGAATGGAGGGATGTGGATCATGTATAGGCAGCAGAGATTTAGTTTAATTTGGCATCGGGTTCAGTGCAGACATTATGGGCTGAGGGGCCTGTTCTTGTGCTGTGCTCTAGTCAGAGTCTTATAGCATGGAAACAGGCCCCTCAGACCAACTCATCCATGCTGATGAAGGTGTCCATTTAAGCTAGTCACATTTGCCAGTATTTGGCCTATATCCCTCTAAACCTTTCCTATCCATGTACCTGTCCAAATGTCTTGTATATCAGGCGCAAGAGGGTAGTCAGGAAAAGCGAGTCCTTTTCAGCTGACACCATTGGAGAAGGGAAGGGTTAGGTATCCTGCTCAATTTCTTCCTCTTCTTCCCAATGGTTGGCTCATTGAATACAGACTGAAGCAAGGTCCTCCTGGTCCTTGAAGGGAGTCAGAAAGATAGACCCCCAAGAGATAGGTAAACCTATCAATGTAATTCCTCAAGAGTCCAATTTTTAAAAATATTCACGATGATTCAGCATGTTTCTAATGCATCATCATATTAATTTCAGGGCCATTAGGTCTTACCCGTAGTTGGGAATATATCCAAATACAACACTGGTGTGGGGCAATCAGTAGCATTTTTATTGCCATGTACAGATTAGGTTAAATGAAAAGTGTTAAAAACAAAACGTTTTAACTGGGGAGAGAAGTACTTTATGGGAGAAGGCAGCAATTAAACAGTTAATACATTCTGGGTCCAGAATCAGGTTACAGGTTCTCTGAAGAGGGCATGACTCATCATAGAAGGTAAACTTCATGAGGAACTTTAAGAAAAAAGTGGATTTACTTTAAGTGTTCCCAGTTTAGTTTGGAGGAGATTTTCCAGGATCTGGGTGGAATTCAAGACAATTTTTCCTCATAGTTGAGTGAACGAGTTAGTTTCATTTAACACAATTTGCAAGACTGTTTACTGCTGATCTTGTTTTGAAATTAAGTTCCATACAAATGCTCTTTTCTAAACCACTGAAATAGAACATAGCAAAAGTGTGTCATTACAAATATATTAATGCACAATAAAACCTAGCTTCATGGCAAGAAATCAAAAAATAATTGGTTTCTGACCATCCAACTTCAAATTCAGGGAATATGAGAGTTTCAAGGCAATCAATCTTTTTGCTGTATTTTTATAGAACCATATTTAGTTTAAAGAATCTAAAGGTATAACCAAAACTAAGCCCAAAGAGTTGCACTGTGATCTCTTGCAATAAAGGGATCTGCTGAAGGCAAATGAATCATCACAAATCGGTTTGTATTTCTCCAGTTTCAGTTAAGGTTAACTGAAGGTCATCTAAAAGATGGTCAAAAGGCAATTTGAATGAATTTTCTCAGATTTTGTAAGAAACTGAAAGGGCAGAGTGAAATTTTTCCCCAGTAATGGAAGAGCCTTAAATAAAAATCTTAAAACATTCGAGATGAAGTTAAGAATCACTCATTCATTCATGGAAACGGATCCAGCAGGACAGCCCTAATCATTGGGCACCCATTTACATAAATCCTATACCAATCCCATTTTTATTCCATCCACATTTCCACCAGTTTCTCCCAGATTCCACCACTTACCTAGATAGCCAGGGGCAATTTATAGTTCCCAATTAACTTACCAACCCACACATTTTGGGGGTGTGGGAGGAAACTGGAGCATCCAGGGAAAACCCATGCAGTCACAGGGAGAACATGCAAACTCCACATAGACAGCACTGGAGGTTAGGATTGAAACAGTCATTGGAACTGTGAAGCAACAACTTCCACAGCCACCACTCAACCGATTCACCTTATCCACATTACCATCTAAACTACTGCCCCTGAAAGGCAGAGAGAATTATTCAGTGAATTTCACCAGCTTCTAAACTTTACAGTTTGAAACATTTAATAAGGCTGTAATGTGGACGCAAAGGATTCAAAGATTATACAAACTCTATTCAAATAATAAATAAAAGCCAAGATCCAGTCCCTTTATGCAATCAGTTTGAAATAAAATAGGAAACTGATGTTCTTTCAAATGTGACATTACTTCACCAAAAATTCTTGTTCATTCTCTAAACCTTACATTGCTCCAGTTATAGGGACTCATTGTGATGAGAGAATAATCCTTCATTAATGAATTCCAGTTGAAAGGTATTTTGACCTCCTTATGATCTATGAAGACATGAATTCAACTGAACCTTCAAATTATGAAATTGAGGTAAAGGTTGGTGCTTAAAAGGCAGCAGAGACTTATTTGACAAGTATTGCATAATATGTGGCTGAAGCTTAGGCTGGCAAGACAGACATCTGGAGGAACACAAACATCTTTCTCCTTTAAAATCCAAGCAAAGAGACAGCAATTAATAAAAGCTACCATTCATTGTTTTGCTTTGATAACAAGCGCCACAATCATTTCAAAGTTTTGAAAAAGGAAATTTTACTTAAATGAGGGAGTTAAGATTTCAGTAAGAATGCTCTAGGGACCACTTTAAATTGAAGGAGAGAATGACAGGCACATAATGACGAAGTATTAACCAATTTAAAAATTTCATTCCAAGTTTCCTCAGAAATGACATCCACAAATCTTGTTGCCAAGCGTTTTTAATTTTACCTAGTGGCACCTTACTCATTCCTAGTAACCTGTCATAACTATTAGACATTGAGCCATCGTGAAAAGGTTTCAAATTAAAGATTACATCTAATAATTTTTATCAGGACTTATAGGAAAAGAATGTAATTGAGATCGAAGAAAATCTCTAATTTGTAAATATCGGAAAAAATGAGTTTTTGGTAAATTATACTTGGTAGACAATTGTTCAAATGAAGAAAGGTTTCCTCAACAAACAGATCCTGAAAAACAAGTAATACCTAATTTATCCCACTCTTTAAAAACTACATCAGTCATAGAAGGTTTAAAAAAATTAGAGAAAATGGGACTAGACAGAAAAACCTCAATAAACCAAATATTTTCTAACTGCAACCAAATCCTCCAAGGATTTTATTCCGATATATCTCCTTACTGTGACAAATGCAATAACGGAGAGGCTTCTTTAATTCACATGTTCTGGATGTGTCAGAGTCTTAAAAAAATATTGGACAGAGGAGTTTCAAACTTTCTGTACATTTTAAAATAAATTTTAAACTTAATCCTTTGACTGCATTATTTAGGATCGTTGGAGAAAAAGATACAACTTTGAAGGCTTCTGATCTACAAATTCTGGCTTTTATTTCTCTTATAGCCAGGAGAGCTGTGTTGCTTAAATGGAAGGAAGTTACTCCGCCTACTCATGCTCAATGGTTACAGGATGTTTTGTCATACCTGAATCTAGAGAAGATCCATTGTTCAATTCTTGAATCTAACTTAGACTTTCAAACCCTGTGGAAACCTTCTTTGAAGTATTTCAAAACCTTTGATTTGGTGACTAAAATACAGACATTGGCTGACATTGTTACGTTTCAAGGGGTTTTTCCTTGTTTTTTTTTATTAAACAGCTTCGGTTTTCGGTAGTGGAGTTAGATTTTTTTAAATAATAAATTATTCAAATTTTTGCTTTATTAACTATTACATGTTGATTATTAATTTAGAGTATTGTAATCCTAAGTATGATTTAACAATGTATTCAGTAGTATTTTTACTTTTTTGATGTACTCAGTATTTTTTTCATGGATTTTAATAAAATATTGTAAAAGAAAGATTTCAGTAAGAATGCAAACCAACTGAGGTTAAAACAATATCTACAAAATACCTTTCAGATTAAGGAAGAGATTTCAGTGAGGTGTAGACCAAATTTGTCATTGCTCGAGTTGACCTGCAGCATCCACACATCAAATGCCCAAAGATATTGTAAAATCCATGCAAGTAGCTTTGCTCACGATCTGAAGGTGTTACATAACAATCCAGACCAAAGATTATAGGCTCAAGTTGTGAGAGCTGGTGCTTGGAAGGTTCATTCCCACACATAAGTATTATTTGTTTTTCAATTAATTAAAACAGTCACTGGCAATAAGCTGCTTGTGAATACTGAGACCATTTTTCTAGTTATAGAATTGTAATCTCAGCGAGGCTGAGGAGTTGGACTGACTTGGTCATCACCACCTTCTGCACACAGCTCAATCTTTCATTATCAGGTGGTGTAAACCTGGTGCTAACCTATCTCCACTATGTACAGGCTATCCGGTAAAAGTAATTAACAGCCTGGTCCTGGATTTTGTACAAAAGCCCTTCTACTGTACTTCAAAGAATCTTAAACCATCTGGGAAATCTTAAAGGTTCCAGCTACCTTTTTAACTAGACTGTGTGACTATCAACGTAGAAAGATAGAACACAAAGTGCCTTTATTCTTTCACAATACTATTAAGAACCACCCCAGGTTAACCTGACAATCAAACCCTGTCAAGCAATTGGATAGAGTCCCTCTGAACTTAAGATCTCAAGTTAAACAAATCCTTGGACAAATATCTCTTCCACCTTCTCTGAAAATTAAAACTTGTTTCCCTTCACATTTCCCATGAAGGGTCTTTGATCTGAAATGGTAAATGTTTCAATTTCACAGATGCTGCCTGACCTGCTGAGTGTTTCCAGCATTTTTCTTTTTATTTCAGATTGTGTACAGACAGCTCAGCAAGAGATCAGAATACAAGGTTTTAGTTTGGGATTCTAAAAATATGCAAGTAGAAAACAAAAAGCAGATCAACTATACAATGAAGCATGAGGCTCACCAGTATGGACAACATGTAGGCTTATTAATTGGCAAAATATTTCAAATAGGATTTGGCAGTTTTGGCCCAGGAAAGAGATGAGACTACCTAGAGCAACTTTCAGTCTTTGATCAGATTTACTGGGTGCACTGATATCAATGCAAAAGGGATAATCAGACAAGCCAGTACACAACATTGTGCATCCTCATATTGTGGATGGTCTTTATTTATCAACTCGTACAGCTCTATCAGCATTGACAGATCTGTAGCCACCCGAACTTTTTCCTTTGTAAAATCTTAATACTCTCCAGACCCAAGGCATTTGGAAAAAATCTGCTCTTCCAAAGTGCATGAATAGAGAATAAACAATTTGCACCTTTATACACTTCACTGAAATCATCGTGACATTGAATTTTTTGTTTAATGTCACAGGTCAACTTTTCAACCCAGTAATTTCTCCACAGTTTATAAACTGCACTAACTCAGGCCCATTAATCATTATGTTAAACATACACATAGCTCACTGATCTAGTGGTTTACACAGCATGTTTGCACAAATCAGCATTCCATTAACAGATGACCCTCCTGTTGTTCAGGAAGTTTACCCTGTGATTAGCTGAACCACACAGACCAGGAATAGCCTGGCAATAAGCTCAGTCAGCTGATTATGGCCAGAGTTGGACTAGCACTGTGGGTAGGAAGAGGAGAAATGGCTACGGTAATGAGTCCTGATCAGTATCTAATGCTTCTAGCTGCAAGTTCAAGAACAGAACTTAATTCAACTTCAATGTCCACTCCTATATAATTCAATTGACTGCTGAAACTCATTCTGAAATTTCAAGCACGGGCAACGTACTCAAGGGTGACCAGCACCCATGGAACTGAACCCAGTAAGGGATCACCACCTTTGGGAAGGAAGTTGGCAAGAGAAAAAAAATAGATGATATATGAAAATTATAAAGGTTTTGTGTATGTTACCATTAGAAAATTAAACTACCCCAGACGTGCTTTTCAAAAAGCTACAAGGGCATTCAATGGACTGTACGCCAAAATCTGGGTATAATTAGTACACTGTATATATTATAAACTATGAGGATTTAATAAGCTGCACGTGTAAGATTCAAGCAGATTCAAATACTCGAGGAGAAACAGATCATTCAAATTCTAACAGCAACTCAGTTTTAACAAACTAGTTAAAATGTTACTGTGAATGTAATATAACTATAAACTCGCACACGAGTTTCACACTGAAAGTTGTTCTGCTGGCCACTTGCATCTTAACATAACCAGGAAGATACCAAGTGACACACACACTAATGTTTAAAATACCAAATCAGCATGGGATATTAAAAAAAATTTGATCATAAAAGTGCTCCCTCCTTTATACCTTTAGGCCCAGGCAGTGCTGGTTTGCAGGCAGCTTTGACTCTTGTATCCAGTGACAGAAGATTTCTAACCTTCCCACAACCTCCTCCCCCCTCACCCCCCCACCCCCCCAGCCAATAATATATGGGTTCAGAAGCCCAGAGGATAGTAATCAAAGACAAAAGGCATCAGTCCATGGTTAAAATAAAAGTATTTGCACTAATCAACCACCAGCTCTTCCACAACTCCCAGTGTGGCTGTGAATAAACATCAGTCACCACAGCCTGAATTCCATGGTTTTGGGCTGAATCTGCAGCTGTACAAAGCATCAGTCCAGTTGGTCTAAAAGGTGAACATTAGTCTTCACTGAAGTCTTTATCAACGCTCATGTACGCTTTATCAATGTAGCTAATGATTGCACAAGGGGCTGTCTGGTCTGGACAAAGCAGCAGTGAGACTGTCTCTTTCCAGTAACTGAAATTAATGCAGGAGCTCTGTGGGAGAAACAGGATGAAGTTCAAAATTTTATCTAAAATAATAAGTCATTAAGACACTTAAACAGAAGCTCAACATAGAAAGGACCTTTTATTCGAGTCCCTCAGTCAAAAAAGCAGCAATTGATGTTGGATAGTACCCAGGCTTCTAGAGCTCATACAGCATCAACCAACTGACCAATCTTTCGTGAGCCAGATGCAGAGGAATGACAATTGCTTTGGCACAGGCGGTGGCCAACTGGCCCATGGAGAGCATGCTAGCTCTTTGTAGAGCAATCCAGCCAGTCCCTTCCCCAACTCTATCCTCTTGGATCTCTCTCAACTCCCTGTCTGATTCCTTTTCAGGGTATGTAGGGGAGAATGAGATGCGGGGATACAAGGAAATATGGACCCAATAAGCTGAATGGCCTCCTGTGCAAGAGCAGACTGCAAGGATCGGCAAATTATTCAAGCACACAGGCCATGAAAGCCATGCACAGACCAATCCTGTCAACATTAACACACAGGGCATGAGCCATCAACCCAAACAAAGAGTAAGATGGATAACTAACTCCTATCAGCTAAATAAGTGTTCAGTGCAAAGTTGAACTTTGAATCTTTTTACAGAGAATCAGAGATACAGCATGGAAAACAGGCCCTTGGCCTATCAAGTCTGTGCCAATGTCAAGCTCTTTTTTTTAAAAAAGGTATTAATCCTACTCTGACCCATTTTATTCTCTTATTCCATCAACTCCTCATACCACTCAAATTCTACCATTTATCTACATATTAGGGCAATTTATGTGAACAATTAACCCACCAATCTGCACATTTTTGGGATGTGAAGCAGTCAGAGGAAACATGCAAACTCCACAGAGATAGCACTGGAGTCAGGATTCAACCCAGGTTTGCTGGAGCTGAGGCAGCAGTTCTACTAGCTGTATCACTGTGCTGTCCTTCGTATAACAATCCAAGAACAACAACTCACCAAGCCTTGCTATCATTCCCTCCCAAACTACTGATCTCAGGGCAAAGCATCCACCAAGTCCAGGGATACAGAGGTTTGGATAAAGAGGAAAAAAGGAAGCTTACTGCAGGCATGGAGACCAGTGGAGGCCCATCAAGAGTATAAAAAAACTTGTAGGGAGATACTTAAAGGAAATTAGGAAGGCAAAGAGAGATGAGTTGTCAAGGGAAGTGGTCGAGGTGGGTATAATTGCAATATTCCAGACTACTGTGGAAGACAAGGGAAAAGATTGCTGCCACTCTGGCTGAGATTTTTAATTCTTCTCCAGCCACAGTAAGCTACCAGATGACTGGAGGACAGCAAATGTGGTAAGTCTTTTCAAAAAGGGCAGCAGGGGAGAGCCTGGTAATTACAGACCTGTGAGCCCAACATCAGCAGTAGGAAGTTATTAGAAAAAATTCTGAAGAGGATTTATGATCACTTGTAAAGACAGGGACCAATTAGAGACAGCCAGGATGGCTTTGTCAAGGGCAGAGCTTGTCTGACCAATCTGACTGAATTTTATGAAGAGGGTAACAAGTGTATTGATAACGGCAGTGCAGTAGATGTGATTTACATTAACTTCATTAAGGTCTTTGACAAGGAGACCGTCAAAGGTTAGGGCCACATAAGAGACTGGTCCAAAAGGTTAGGGCCCATGGGATCCGGGGTAAGTTTGCAAAGCACTAGCTTTGTGATAGTGATGGTACAGGGTTGGTTTTGTGATGGATGCCTGTGACTACTGGTGCTCCACAGGGATCAGTGCTGGGACCCTTGCTGTTTGTAATATATGTGATATGGATATAGAGGGATGATCAGCAAGTTCGCTGAGGGACAAGGAATATTGGAGGAGGTTTTGAAGGGTAGTCTGAGGCAACAAGGTTATATTGATGTGTTTGTGAAATGGGTTGAAAAATGGCAGATGGAATTTAATCCTGAAAGATGTGAGGTGATGCATTTTGGGAGTACTTATGAGGCTAGGAATACATATGGGATACAGGTGGGCTGAATGGCCTGTTTCCATGGTGATTGCCATGACCAAGGTTGCAGAAGCCCCACCTGTTCAATCACATGGCTGGAGAGGAGCATGGCTGCAAATGAGGTAAAATTAGACTACATATAAAGAAATATTTCAGCAGCTTTACTTAAGTCGACTGATAAGGAGTTCCTCAGCTGTGGCCAGACTCACATTTTCCAGACAGGTGCTGTCCTTATCTTTGTTGAGGTAATGTTCTTGCCAAAGCGGAGCAGGCTGTGGAAATTGTTGAGAAGGAATCCTGGATATTCTCAGAAAGCTCTTTCTCCCGCAGGGCATTCAGGTAAAATGGCAGTTTGCCCTTGCGCCTTGCTAGCATCAGGATCACTAGGCTGGGTGTTCAGACAGCTGACATTTTCCTGAGTAGAGAAACAACATCAGTAACACACTTCCCTGGCTCACATCTTTGGAGTAACAAGAGGCAAATAATGGTGAAGCTTAATAGACATATTTATTAATATCGAGCAAAGAATCTTTGAATATGAATATAGAAGGTGTGATTAATTGGATGTGAATGTAGGAGGTATGATTAGTAAATGTGTGAATTACATGAAATTGGTGTGTTGTGGATAGTGAGGAAAGCCGTCTCAGGTTACAGCAAGATAGAGTAAGTTGGAAAGTTGTGCGTAGCGTTGGCAGAAGGAATTTAATTACGTGTGAGGTGATGCATTTTAGTAAGTCAAATAGTGGTAGGACATATGGTAGGTTCTTAAGGTTGGTGAGCAGAGAGACCCTTGGGGTCCAAGTCCATAGTTTTCTGAAAGTGGCAACACAGGTCGATAAGGTGGTGAAGGGCATATGGTGTGCTTGCCTTAGTACATTGAGGCAGAGCATACAAGAGTTGGGATGTTAGGTTGCTATTTTACAAAGGATTGGTTAGGCTGCACTAGAGCAGTTCTGGTCGCCACACTACAGAGAGGATGTGATGGCACTGCAGAGCGTGTTGCCTGGATTGGAGGACTTTAGTGATGGGTTGGGATTGGATAGGTTGGGTTTGTTTTCCCTGGAGGGAAGGAGGCTGAGGAGTGACCTGATAGAAGTATACAAGATTATGAGGGGCAGAGATATGGTAGACAGAATCTTTTTCCCACCATAGTGTTATCAAAATCAAAAGAACAGATTTGTGAGAGGTAGGTGTTTTAAAAGGGATCTGACAGCTAAGATTTTTACTTCCACATAGGAAGTGCTTCATATCTGGAACACGCTGTAAGGGGTGGTGGTGGAGAAGTCGGATACGATTACCATGTTTAAGAGACATTTACACAGACACTTAAGTAGATAATGTATAGATAGATACAGACCTAATGTGGGCAAATGGGATTCAGGTTGATGGGCAAAATGTCGGCATGGATGAGAGAGACTGTAGGGCCTATTTCTGTGCCGTATGACTGTGACTGTCTGAAACGTAACGGCAGAGAAAAAAGCCATTCAACCCATCTTGTGCACGCTGACTTTCTCGAAGACCTCTTTAGGTCATTTTTACTAACTGGCTCTTTGCTTGTTGCCCTACAATTTCTCTCTTTTGTGTTTATGTCCAATTCTGGAAGCTTGACGGAAAACTGCTTCTATCAACTCCCCAAGTAATAAATTACAAACATCTACTTGCTGGAAAATAACATTTTTCTTCATGTCACCCCTGCTCCTCTGCCAATCACATTAAATTCTTGCTTTGGTTCTTGACCCAGCAGCGTTGGAAATAGCTTCTCCATATTCATGTTCAGGGGAAAACAGGGCCCCAGCGAACCTTGAGGGAGTGTGGAAAATCAGCGAGCCAGATGAATTCTGGATTTCCGAAGACTGGGATAACGAATTACCGGAGTACTTCCGTACAAAGGGAATCCACAGAAGGACAGTGCCACAAAAATGGTCCCCCAAGTAGAAGATCAACCATTACCTTGGGCAGCTGGCTTATTCCTGCTCCTGTCACCTTTTTGTAGTTAGAAGTTGGTCATTTGTACTTTGTACCATTCAGTAACATCACGGCTACCTCAGGACCCCTTACCTGCAATAACCCCATATTCCTCAATTCACTTAATATCCAGATATCTACAACAAAAATATTAAATCGGCACATTTGGTATTTAGAGCCTGCTCAGCCATTTAATACCATGCCTGATTATACAAATTCAGTTAGCTGTTCCTGTTTTCTCCCCGTATTTCTTGATCCCTTAGCCAAGAACTATATTCAACTCTTTCTTGAACATATTCAATGATTCATTCAGCTTCAGTGGAGAGAATTCCACAGGTTGATCACGCGCTGGTCCAGGAGAGATCTTGAATTGCATATCCACAGATCCCTGAAGCTGATAGGTGAACAAGGTGGTGGCATTCACAATACTTGCCTTTATTGGCCAAGGCACAAAAGTCAACAGCATGGAGGCCATGATATGACTACAGCAAATACTAGTTAGATCACAGCTACAAAACAATTCTGATAACCACACTACAGGAAGGATGCGATACCACTAGAGAAAGCGCTGAGGAGAACTTCAAGAATGTTGTCAGAGCTGCAGAATTATAGTTAAGAGGGAGAGATGGGAATCGGCTGGGTTACTTTCTGTGGAACAAAAAAGTATTAATTGAGGTATATAACTTACAGCCTAGATAAAGTTAACAGGAATGAGTTAATTTCCATTTGCAGCAGGGACAATAACTAGGGAGCAGATTGGTTGAAGGATTAGAGAGGGTTGATGAAAAGCTTTTTCCAATCAATGGATTGCAGGGTCTGAAAATTATTGGCTCAAAGTGTGGTGGAGGCAGAGACACTAACCACATTGGCTGAACACTTGAAGGGTTGTAACTCCGATGGATCAGGAATTGAGAAGCGAGATTTAATGTGAAGTCTACTTTTGGGTGGCATATACATGATGGAAAAAAACAGCCTCCTTTGGTGATGCAAATTCCTTTCACTCTAATGATACAAATAAACTAAAACAATTTCAGATGGTCTTTCGTGTGTTTCCTTAATAGATTTCATTTTATTGAAGAGATTGCTCTTCAACTGATATCCAGGAAAATGTCCACTTGATTTACTGCTCAATGCCATCAGCTCTAAAATCTTAACCTACAATGGAAATGCATACTGACACCAGGATATCAAAGAACATGCTAAAACAAAACACTTAAATTTGACAAAAATGTAAATACACCATTAAAAAATTCAGTTTACCTGCGTGAGGGTCTGCACTTGAATAATGTTAATTAGACGGAAAAGGAACGAGAGCCGGTTTCCACATGGGACATGTAGGACAACAGGCAGCATTGGGAAATCACTTCTGCAACTGAATATAGGCACAGGTGGTCAGTAACAGAACAGCACATTCCAGTCCTTTATCACATGGGATGGTGGGAAAATTACAAACCACGTTTACACAAACCTCAACCAACTTGTCATAACAGGAGAGTGGAATTTTAACAACTTGATGTAAACAGTTCAAATGGTTATCACTGTGGGCTTTTGATATACCGGGAACTGTGCGAGTCTCAGCTCTCCACAACCAATTTTGGCAGCATGATTTTCACCATATGAAATAAAAGAAATACTAGAAAATTTCTGCAGTAAGGGAACATCTATGGAAGGAAAAACAGAGTTAACATTTCAGGCTGAAGACTATCAAACCTGGGGTAGAGAAAAACAAATTAGATTTAAGCTAACTTGTTTTCCCTCTTTTCCAGTTCTGATGAGAGGCTCTCAACATGAAAATGTTTTTCTTTTCACAGAGGCTGCTTGTGCCTACTGAGCTTTTTTGATTTTTAGTGATCATTATGCAACTTGGACTGGTCAGTTGATGGTAGCCAAGCCGAGAAGCAGCATGGCTCTCTTTCTACTGCAAGAGCTGGAAAGCCCACCATCTGTGAAGTTGGTGTGGTTGTGGAAGAGGAGAAAAATAGGGCTTGAGTTGCAATTATGGTGTAAATGGCCTCCGAGATGGTCACTACTAATTGTACTGAGGCTGTTACTTGAATGTTGTCTGCCTGTTTCATTCTAAAACCTGATCTTCACATCAACCTGCAGGAGGGGGGTACAGCTGCTTCATTGCTGGATGAACTGCAAACAAATCTGAGCAGAGCAAGATTGTCACTCTTAGCCTTTCGATGTCAGGAATATCAGTAATGAAGTAGCTGAAGATACTGCCCTGAGATACGCCTTCAGTAATGCCCCGCCTATTTCCCAGAACATTCACTGGACAGACATACAACAAGCAATGGCACTAAAGTACAAGTCAGGAGTGAGTGGCCCCACCAGAACTGAACACCTGACATCAGAGCCCATGAAATCTGATGGCATCAGATAAAACACAAGGAAATCACTTCTTGTTACTTATTGTCTGCCCTCAGGGCCCCCAGTTTGAAGAAACGTTGACCATGAGAAACAAGGACACAGATTTATTCTGGGTTGGTGCCTTCAATGTCCAGCAACATGATTGGCACCACAGTCGACTAAGTCAAAGAGATGTGCATCACCTCGCACTTATCTGGCCTATTTCTCTGCCCAAATTTCCAACTGAATTATACCCTGCTTTGACCACCTTCCTCATTATGCACAACTCCACCAATTGTGTGTTACCTGCAAACTTTATAATCAGATCACCTACATCTTCATTCAAATCGTTCATCTATGTTACAAGCAACAAAATAACTGATCCTTGAGGAAGACTACTGGTCACAGAAAAACACCCTTCACTACTACCTGCTGTCACCTTTGACCAAGCCAATTTCGTATCCAACCTACCAACATACTGTGGATTCAATATGAATTAATCTTCTGGATCAGCCAACCATCTCCTACCTTGCTTCCCTCAATATCCTGGAAGAGACTGCCTCAGGCCCTAGGGACTTATTTACCTTAAATGTTTTTTCCAAGACACCCAACACTGCCTCATTCTTAACATCAACATACCCTCCCTTTTGTCACCATCATCCATGTCCTACTCCTTGGAGAATACAGATACAAAATAATTGTTTAGGACTTCACCCAATTCCTCTAGCTCCAGGCATAAATCCCCTTTGTTTTTCAGTGGACGTACCCTGTATTTCAATTTCAGGGCTACTTGATAGCCCTGTCAATGACATCTTCCATTACTTCATTGATAAATTGGTTGGTTATCAGCCTAAGTGGATTTATGCTGCTTTTCGCAGACAGAGCACATCCTGGAATTGGATGGAAAAACGGGAGGTGGTCACCATTGGCCAGAAATATAAATGGAGAATCCATACAAATACTATGAAGATGAAGGCCCTGCAGCAAGTGGTGCACCTCCTGATTGCCTAAACCCTCACTATTATCCATAAGCTAGGAATATGATTAGACATTCTCTACTTCCCTGCATGAGTGCAGCTGTAACATCATTTGATGCTCAATACCATTCACTACATTAAATGACCACTCTCTCCATGACCAGCACATAATTGTGTCATGGTATTCCATCTGCAACATGCACTGTAACAACTCCAAGATTTTTTTGATAACCCCTCTGAAACACTCAACCTTCAGCATCTAGAAGGACAGACCGGTGCGCGGGAACACCAAAATTTCCAAGTCTCTCACCATCCTGACTTGGAAATATATTGCCATTGTAAAGTTACCACCACATAGGAATAGCTTTATCATAGACTACTGTGGCTTAAGGTGGTGGCTTATTACCAACTTCTTAATAGGTAAAGATGGGCAAGAAATTCTAGATTTGCCAACAAAGCCCAGGATTTGCAAATTAATAAAAACAATGCTTTTAATAATTATTTACCCCTCCTCCCACCAGAGTACCACACTGGACTGCTATGAAAGCTTGACATAGAACACTATAGCACAGTACAGGCCCTCGACCCACAACATTGTGTCGATATTTTATCCTTCTCTAATATCTATCTAACCCTTCCCACCCATTTCTCTATCATTCATGTGTCTAGGAGTCCCTTAAATGTCCCTAATGTATCTGTCCCCACAACCTCTGCCAGCAGTGCATTTCAAGCACCCACCACTCTGTGTAAAAAAATAAATAAATTTACCCCTGACATCCCCCTTACATCTTCCTTCAATCACCTTAAAATTATGCCCCTTGTGTTAGCCATTGTCGCCCTGGGAAAAAGGCTCTGACTGTCCACTCGATCTATGCCTCTCATCATCTTGTACACCTCTATCAAGTCACCTCTCATTCTCCTTCTCTCCAAAGAGAGAAGCCCGAGCTCACTCAACCTATCCTCATAAAACATGCTCACCAATCCAGGCAGCATCTTGGTAAATCTCCTCTGCACCCTCACTAAAGCTTTCACATCCTTCCTATAATGAGACGACCAGAAATGAACACAATACTCCACTTGTGGTCTAACCAGAGTTCTATAGAGCTGCAACATTGCCTCGCGGCTCTTGAACTCAATACACCGACTAGTGAAGGCCAACACACCATATGCCTTCTTAACAACCTTATTGACCTGCACAGAACCTTGAGGGATCTATGAACGTGGACCCCAAAATCCCTCTGTTCCTTCACACTGCTAAGAGTCCTGCCATTAACCTTGTATTCTGCCTTCGAATTCGATCTTCCAAAGTGTATCACTTCACTTTTCCGGGTTGAACTCCATCTGCCTCTTCCCATCCCAGGTCTGCATCCTATCAATGTCCTATACAGCAACCTTCTACACTATCCACAACACCACCAACCTTCATGTCATCCGTAAACTTACTAACCCACCCTTCCGCATCCTCATCCAAGTAATTTATAAAAATCACAAAGAGCAGGGGTCCAAGAACTGATCCCTGCAGAATACCACTGGTCACTGACCTCCAGGCAGAATACGCTCCACCTTCTGTCTTCTATGGGCGAGCCAATTCGGAATCCACACAGCCAAGCTTCCCTGGATCCCATAACCTCCTGACTTTCTGAATAAGCCTTCCATGAGGAACCTTATCAAACACCTACTAAAATCCATGAAACCACATCCACTGCTCTACCTTCATCAATGCACTTTGTCCATCCTCAAAGAATTCAATCACGCTTGTGAGGCACGACCTGCCCCTCACAAAGCCATGCTGACTGTCCCCAGACTATGCTTCTCTAAATGCCCCATAAATTCCATCTCTAAGAATCTTCTCCAGTAATTTACCCACCATTGAAGTAAGACTCACTGGTCTGTAATTCCCAAGGTTTATCCCTACTCCCTTTCTTGAGCAAAGGAACAACATTTGCCACCCTCCAATCATCTGGCACTACTCCTGTGGCCAGTGAGGATGCAAAGATCATCGCCAAAAGGCGCAGCAATCTCTTCCTTGCTTCCCTTAATAACCTTGGATATATCCCGTCTGGGCCCTGCTGACTTATGTATCCTAATATTTTCCAAAAGTTCCAGCACATCCTTTCCTTACATCGACATGCTTTAGCATATCAGCGTGTTGTATGCCATCCTCACAAACATCAAGGTCTCCTCTCTGGTGAATACTGAAGCAAAATATTCATTAAGGACCTCCCCTACCTCTTTCAACTCCAGGCACGTTTCCTGTTATCTCTGATCGATCCTACCCTCACTCTAGTCATCCTATTTTTCACATACAAGTAGGACGCTTTAGGTTTTCCTCGATCCTACTCACCAGGGCGTTCTCATGCCCCCTTCTAGCTCTAAGTCCATTGTTAAGCTCCCTCCTGGCTACCTTGTAACCCTCCAAATCTCTGTCTGATCCATGCTTTCTAAAATCTAAATAATAGGCAAGCTTCTTTCTTCTTCTGACAAGTTATTTCTATGTCTCTTGTTGACCATGGTTCCTTCACTCTACCATCCTTACTCCGCTTCAATGGGACAAACCTATCCAGAATGCCATGCAAGTACTCCCTAAAGAACCTCCACATTTCCACCGTGCACTTCAAGAACATCTGTTCTCAATTTCTCTCCCAAGGTTCCTGTCCAATAGCATCACAATTCCTCCTCCCCCAATTAAATACTTTCACGTCATCTGCTCCTATCCCTCTCCAAGGCTAGGGTAAAGGTCAAGGAGTTAGGGTCACCGTCTCCAAAATGCTCTCCCACCGAGAAATCTGAAACCTGATCAGGCTCATTGCCTAGTACCAGGTGCAAAATGGCCTCTCCTCTAGTCAGCCTGCCCACATACTGTGTCAGGAATCCTTCCTACACACACCTAACAAACTCAGCCCCATCTATCCCCTTTACACTAAGGAGGTGTCAATCAATATTAGGGAAGTTGAAATCACCCATGACAACAATCCTGTTACTTTTGCATGTCTCCAAGATCTGCCTCCCGAGCTGCTCCTCAGTGTCTCTGCTGCTATTGGTGGGGGGTCTGTAGATACTCCCAATAGAGTGACCGCTCCCTTCCTGTTTGATTTCCGCCCACACTGACTCCCTCCAGGACGTCCTCCTTTTCTACAGCTGTGACACTGTCCCTGATCAGCAAAGCCACTCCCCCACCTTTTTACCTCTGCCCCCATCCCTTTTTGCAACATCTAAACCATGGAATATCCAGCAGCCTACTCCTGCCCTTGTGATAGCCAAGTCCTTTGTAATGGCCACCACATCATAGTTCCACGTACTTATCATGCTCTAAGTTCATCACCCTTGTTCCTGACACTTCTCACAATAGACACTCTTTAGCCCATCCAACTGACTGCAATTTCTGCCCTTTCAACTGCCTATCCTTCAGTCTTTCTACACGCTGCATCTACTTGTACACTAAGTGCACCAACTTCTGACCTATCACTCTGGGTTCCCATTCCCCTACCAAACTAGTTTAAACACTCCTCAACAGTTCGAGCAAACCTGGCCACAAGAATATTGGTCCCCCCTCCAGTTCAGGTGTAACCCGTCCCTTTTCTACAGGTCACACCTTCCCCAGAAGAAATCCCATGATCAACAAATCTGAAACCCTGCCCCCTACACCAACTCCTCAGCCAATGCAGTCATCTGCCAAATCAAACCTATTCTTGTCCTCACTGGCACATGGCACAGGCAGCAATCCAGAGATTACTACCTTGAGGTCCTGCTTTTCAACTTCATACCTAGATCCCTATATTCCCTCTTCAGGACCTCGTCTCTTTTCCTACCCATGTCATTGGTACCAATGTATACCACCGACTTCTGGGCTGTTCACCCTCCCCCTTCAGAATGCTGTGGACCCAATTCGAGACGTCCCTGACCCTGGCACCCAAGAGGCAACATAGGAGTCTCTTTCACGTCCACAGAATTGTTTTAAACTTTCTTCCCATTTTCAAGTATACTTAGATTACTTCATATATCTTAATGTTAACAGCAACTGCTCTCACTGGAGTTTAATCTGCATCCTATCACATAGTTCATACACGGGAACATAGGCATAATGAGCTGAATGGCTGCCACCAGTACCATAAACTCTATGCTGATCCAAATAAACAATATCCAGCATAATTCCACCTTCCTTCGCCAGGTTCATAGCCCTAGAAGCCATGGCTCTTCAAATACACATCCAAGTACTATTTTAAACATGATGAGAGTTTCTACCCCGAACATCCTCTCATGCAGAAATTTCAAGAACCCAACTGGCCTCTGGGTGAAAACATATTCCCTTATCTCTAAAACTTCAACTAATTACTCTTAACCCACGTCCCCTGTTACTTGACTTCTCTGCTAAAGGTAAATGCGTTCTTGCTGTTATCCTCTAATGCCCCCTCATTATTTTACACACTTCATTAAGTCTCCCCTGGACCTTCCACCATTCCAAGGAAAATATCCCCAGCGGTCCCACCTTTTCTCCTAGCCTAAAATTTTCCAGTCATTGCAACATCATCTAGACATCCCACTGTAGTCTTTTTGCAATAAATTTCCTTTTACTGTAAGCTCCAGGCCTTGTTGCACCTACCCAATTGCAATCCCTGCATTTGCTGGATGAAGTTCCATTTGCCCAAGTGACCAGATAATCCATACCTTGCATTCTAGTGGATGCTTATTTCTCAAAAAAAAAGTTAATATTTATGTTGAGTGTTGCACACAGTTTGAGAAAGAGGGGAGAAAAGATTACAGTGCCAGAATTCCTCAAGTTTCCCAGTTGTTTGAAGATTTCATTTTTTGTCATACCTCTTACAGCATCTGTTTGGCTTTCCAAATCGTCCAAGGACAATACTATGCAGCGAACCAACATATTGGAATCCACTAGAGAACTGTTGATCTGATTCAAAAAAATCTGAAACTGAACAAGACAGACAACATGTTACATAACACTTAGTAACATTAACATAGAAAACATACTAGCTGAAGAAAAACACACTAACTGGAGGTAACAGTGTTATTAATGAGGGCAATGTAGAAGATGAGATTTATCTGGACTTTGACAAGGTCCCACATGGGAGACGGTCCAAAAGGTTAATGCCCATGGGATCCAGGGAGTGTTGGCAAATTGGATCCAAAATTGCTGTAACAATAGGAGAGGGTGATGGTAGAGGATTGCTTTTGTGATTGGATGCCTGTTTGCTACTGGTTTTCAACAGGGATCAATACCGAGACCATATTTGTACTTCATGTGTACAATTTGGACATGATGTAGATGGCATGATCAGTAAGTTCACATATATCACAAAGATTGGTGGAGTTATTGACAGTCTGGAGGGTAGTCTTATGATGATATCAATGCATTGGTGGGCTGAGAAATAGGTCATTCAATCCATAGAGCGAGAATTGTACAGCATAGAAACAGGCCCTTTGGCTCATCCCGACTGGAGGGGGACCAATAGACTGGCAGGGAGATTTGCTAAAGCTACTCCAGAGGGTTTAAACTAATCTGGAGAAAGAAGAGATTGCATGTGCTGAAATCTGGAACAACCCAAACAATTTGCTGGAGGAATTCAACAGGTCGAGCAATATCTGTGGGTGGGGAAAGGAACTGTCAACATTTTGAGTCTAAACCCTGCATCAGGACTGAGAGTGGAGAGGGAAGATGGCCAGTATAAAGAAGAGGGCGAGTGATGAGACAGGGTCCAAGGTGATATATTCCTGTAAGGAACAAACACCAGGATGGTAGAATTTGGGAACCTTGGATGATGAAAGATGTAGCAAATTCATTCACAAAGAAAAAAAGGAAGCCCATGTAAGGTTTGGGAAACTGAAATCAGACAGGGCCTTTAAGGTCAGACAAAGGAAGGAGAGAATTTGAATAGGGAATCAGGAGGGCTAAAAGCAGCCATGAAATGTCCTTGGCGAGTAGCATTAGAGAATCCCAAGACATTTTATATAGAAAATTGAACATTACAGCACAGTACAGGCCCTTCGGATCATGATGTTGTGCCGACCTTTTAACCTACCCTAAGGTCAATCTAACCATTCCCTCCCACATACCCCTCCATTTTTCTATCATCCATGTGCTTATTGAAGACTTTCTTAAATGTCCCCAATGTATCTGCCTCTACCAGCACCCCTGACAGCATGTTCCACGCGCCCACCTCTAATATTCCACCTCCTCCCCCCAACCTCCCCCCACCGCCACCCCCCCCAAACTTTTCTCCAATCACCTTAAAATTATGCCCCCTCATGTTAACCATTTCCACCCTGGGAAAAAGTCTCTGGCTGTCCACTTGATCTATGCCTCTTATCATCTTGTATATCTCTATCAGGTCACCTCTCATCCTCCTTTGCTCCAAAAAGAAAAGCATTAGCTCACTGAACCCATTATAAAACATACTCTCCAATACAGGTAGCATCCTGGTAGATCTCCTCTGCACCCTTTATAAAGCTTCCACATCATTGCTATTGTGAATCGACCAGAAATGAATACAATACAGGAAGTCCCCAGGTTACGAATGAGTTCCGTTTTTGAGACTGTTCGTAACCCAATTTTGTCTGTAACTCAGAACAGTGTCTGCACATGCGCACTTGGCCCGGGGATCGCAGCCGCGCATGGCCTGGGGTTGGGCCAAAGAAGGTGTACCGCCACCATGGTAGGATTGGGGGCCGGGCCCACTTACGAACCGAAGGTCATTAAGACCACGAAGGTTGGTTCGTATGTACGGGCGTTCATAAGTCGGGGACTTCCTGTATTCTAAGTGTGGTCTAACCAGAGTTTTATAGAGCTGCAACATTACCTCATGGCTCTTGAACTCAATACCTCGATTAATGAAGGGCAACACACCATACGCCTTCTTAACAACCCTATCAAATTGCGCGGCAACCTTGAGAGATCTATGGACTTGGACCCCAAGATCCCTCGGGTCCTCCACACTGCTAGGAATCCTGCCATTAACCCTGTATTCTGCCTTCAAATTCAACCTTCCATAGTAAATCACTTCACACTTTTCTGATTTGAACTCCATCTGCTACTTCTCAGCTTTGCATCTTATCAATGTCCCACTGTAACCCTCAACAACCTTCTACACTATCCACAACACCACCAACCTTTGTGTCATCTGCAAACTTACTAACCCACCCTCCCACTTCCTCATCCAAGTCACTTTTAAGAATCATAAAGAGCAGGGTCCTAGAACAGATCCCTGAGGAACACCACTCGTCACCGACCTCCCCAAGAATACACTCCATCTATAACCACTCTCTGCCTTCTATGGGCAAGCCAATTCCGAATCCACAGCCAAGTTTCGCTGGATCCCATGCCTCCCTCAAATAGGACACACCCCATCTCTAAACAGTCTTTATCTCCTTCCTGTATGCCGACTCATCATTATTTGAGATACACATATTGTCAAGAGGCAGTACACTCTAAAGGGCAAGATCCTTAACAGTGTTGAAGAGCAGAGAGACCTTAGGATGCAAATTGATGGCTCACTAAAAGTGGCTACATAGGTAGATAGGGTGGTAAAGGCAGCTTATGGAACACTTGCTTTCATTAATCGAGGTATTGAGTACAGGAGTCAAAACGTTATGATGCATCTCTATAGAACTCTGGTTAGGCTGCATTTAGAGTACTGCATACAATTCTGGTCACCTCACTATAGGAAGGATGTTGAGGCTTTAGAGAGGGTGCAGAGGAGGTTTACTAGGATGCTGCCTGGATTAGAGGGCATGTGCTATCAGGAGAGGCTAGACAAACTTGGGCTCTTTTCTCTGCAGCAGCAGAGGCTAAGGGGTGATCTGTTGGAAGTGTATAAAATTATGAGGGGCATAGATAGGGTGGATAAACAATATCTTTTTCCCATTATTGAGCAATTCAATACCAGAGGGCATGCATTTAAGGTGAGAGGGGGTAGGATCAGAACAGAGGTCAGGGGTATGTTTTTTTTTACTAAGAGAGTGGTGGACGCCTGGAATGTGTTGCCTGATAGGGTGGTGGAGGCAAATTCACTGGGGACTGTCAAGAGGGGCTTGGATGGGCACATGAATGAGAACAAAATGGAGGGATATGGGCATTCTGTAGGTAGAAGGGATTAGCTATGTCAGCATAACATTGTGGGCCAAAGGGCCTGTTCTGTGCTGTACTGTTCTATGTAACACTATTAAATTGCTGTAAAAACAAAATACTTGTGAATCCACTGCTAAAAGGAAGCAGCTCCAAGAACATTCCATCCTCAAGGGCAAGAGGTCAACATGCAAGTTTAAGACAATGATAAAGCATCCTGACATCCCGGTTGTCACAGAAGCCAGTCTTCAGTCAATTCAATCCACATCATTTCATTTGGCTAAGCACTGGACATCACCAAGTTCCCCACCATCAACCTCCTAGTTTGGGGATGTGCATGTTTTGCCAATGATCAGAAACTTAATTGGTACAGCCACATAAATACTGCAACTGAGAGCATCTTAGAGGCTAACGATCCTGTGATGAGTGACTCATCTCCTAACATACCAAAGCTTTCCCCCATCTACAATGTACAAATTAGACATGTGATGGGATACCTTTCACATGCCAGGATGAGTGTAGTTCCAACATATACTCAAGCAGTGCACTTTGTACTACTTCCGTACACTTTGTACTACTCAATGTAACTGCACTGTGTAATGAATTGACCTGTACAATCAGTTGTAAGACAAGCTTTTCACTGTACCTTGGTACAAGTGACAATAATAAACCCAATACCAGTGCAAAAACATTCAGGACAATGCAGCCTTTTGATGGCACCCCATCCAACCAATTCCATCATCTCCAAGCACACTGTGACACAGGGAATGAGGGGCAGCTGGAACCAGGTGGTGGGAAGGTGGGGCTAGATGAGAGGCTAGAGAGGTGGTAAATGGAAACACAAGAGGCTGCAGATGCTGGAATCTAGTAAGCAAGAAGATTATAAGTGGAATTAAATAAGGGAGGGATGATGGACAGATGGAACCAGTGGGGGAGAGGGAGCAAATCCAGTGGGTTGAGTGTGTGGGTGATGGGCAGGTGGAATTAGGTGAGGAAAGAGAAACTGGGTGATGGACTGGGGGGTGGGGGGGGGGGGGGGAAGGAGGAGTGTGGTGTTTGATGAGCAGTTTTGAGAAAACCTGGGTGGATCAGAAAGAGAAAAGACTACATACACATGCAGATTACCCAAAATTGGAAAACTCAATATTCATGTCATTGGGTTGTAGACTACCTGGGTGGAATACAAAGTAGTGCCCTCATTTGGAGCCATCTGCCCATCACCCCCCTCCTCAGCTCATCTGGTTCCACCTAATGCCTGCCAGCTCGTCTCACCCCTTCCCCTCGCCTCTTTATACCAGCAACTTCACTCAACACTCAGTCCTGATGCAGTGCCTCAAATATCAACAATCCCTTTGATTCTACGGAGCTGCCCTGACAGAGGTCCTTCAGCAGGTTATCTTTTGCTCCAGATTACAGCATCTGCAGTCTTTGTACCTCCCCACATAAAACTCCATTTGCCTAGTTTTTGCCCACTTATTCAACCTATCCCCAGATCCATGAAGGTGACAAGCACTGGGTGGTGAAGGTAGCACAAGAATTCGTGCCTTCATTAGCTGAGCACAGTACAACTTTATAAAAGATTAGTTAGGTCACAGATGGTATATCCAGTTTCCAGATCTACAGTCTCTTTTGTCTCCATTGTGAGAGTGGCATAGCATCAACTACAGACTGCACTGCAGTTACTCACCTAGGCTACTCAACAGCTCTCAAACCTGCAACCATTACCACCACGGAGGACATGCAGGAGGAACATGAATATTACAGGGTCCCCCCCCACCCCACCTACCCAATCCACACTTCACCCTGGCATGCAAACAGATTTAATTGTTCCCTCAGTCATGGATCAAAAACCTCCAGAACTCCATTTCAACAGGATTGTGGGAAACCTTAACCTGAGGAACTACGATGGTTCAGGGTGATTCAAGGGCAATTAGGAGTGACAAATGCTGGTCTTGCCAATGATGCCCATGTCCTGAAAAATAAAACCAAATTCAACCCAAAAAAATGGTACCAAGACCCTTTGAACTAGGTGGCCTACTAGGCAGTTCAGAGAGCACAAGTGAAATACAGTTGTCTAGGATTTTAGTCACCCAGGCCAGGTTTCATTCCCTACAAAGGAAATCAATGAACTAATTGGGTTTTTAGAAAATCAAAACACCATTTTCCCGATAGCTGCCAATACAATGAACTTACAAAATCCTTAAAATGTTACTTTCTCAACTAGTAAATATCAATCAAGCAGTTGTAGAATAAGCTGCACAACTCACTCACCTTCTCCTCTGTGTTTACATACTTATTAAACCTCCTGAAGGCATCAATGTTGAATTTCATCAGCTCGCCCAAAAGATCAAAGTAACTCTGCAAACACGTCCCTTGACTTGCAATCACTGTCGATAATGCAGAATAAAATGTGCTACAAAAGAAAAATACAGGAATTTAACTTAACTTCTTTTTGATGGCATCTCCATCAACAACTCTGATATACTTGCTGTACCAATTCTCTTTACCTCTTGCAGATATATCCAAAACTTTGTTCTGCCACTTTTTACCTTTGTAGAATAGAATCAAAGAATCATTATAGTACAGGAGATGGTCACTCAGAGTACAGCTCTGTACAGGAACCTAGTCAGCAACCTCATTTGTTCGAACCATGCCAGTAAATTTTTTCTGACCCTATCTAGAGCCTGCATTATCTTTAAGTGTTGTGAACAGAATTGGATACAGTCCTATAAACTGTGGCCTCAATATTTTATGAAGGTTTGATGATGCGCACACTTCCCCTCATTTCTCTCTTGTACTACTTTATTTGTGAAACACAGCAAAGCATGTGGGAACCCAAGTGCTCTCTCAGTATGTCTTGCCATTTTTATGTACAAAAACACATCTTTTAGAACTCTAGTCTTAGTTATGTCTCACTCTTTCTGCAATGATATATCACTTCCCAACTCTATGCAAATTCACATAATTGCCTGCCCAGCCCATCAGTCTACCTCCCATCACAGTTCAATATCAGTTCCCTCAGTTTACCCAATCTCCAAGCTTAGTGCCATTTGTAAATTTGGAGATTTTACACTGCACACCCAAATCAATGTCATTAATACAAAACAGAGACAAGAGATTCTATAGATGCTGTAATCTGGAATAATACACACACATACAAAATGCTGGAGGAACTCAGCAGGTCAGGCAGCATCTATGGAAGGAAATAAACAGTCAACATTTCTGGTCGAGACCCTTCATCAGGACTGTTCACGTAATCAGCATCTTATGTGTGTTATACCTTTAATATAAAAGCTATGATCTTAAGATATAACAGGAAACCCCACTGCTTACCATCAGCCAGTCTAAAACTGGAAAATCTTAAACCACTTATTTACCACACTGTCACTTATCCCTTTAATTGCTGAGCCTCCAATGTCCTAACCAGCTTCAAGTTCAATTTCTGCAAAACTTCCTGAAAACCCATATACACAACATCCACTACATTTCCCACACCAACCTTCATTGTTATCTCAACAATAAATCTATCAATATCACTCTTGAATTATACTCAGGAACTGAGCCTCCTTCGCCAGAGCTGCTATTCTCTGGGTAAAGAAATTTCTTCTCAATCATCCTGAATAGCCCATTCTCTGAGACTGTGACACCGGCTCTAACGTAGAGGGAAAACATCAAATCTGCATGCATCCTGTAAAGCCTGAGAATTTTGTACATCTCCAATGAGATCAATTCTTACATAAGCTTGAATATAGACCTAATCTCTTCTCATGGAATAGCACCACCATCCCAAGAAAAATATTCTGACAAATCTTCACTGTACTCTCTCCATTGCAAGTATATCCTTAGGATGGGAGACCAGAACTGTATTCCAGATGTAGTCCCCACCAGGGCTCTATTATTGGAACAAAATCCTCCTGAAATAAAGGTCTAGTTGCAGTTGTACAAATGTTGGCGAGGCTGCATTTGGAATATCGTGTTCAGTTTTAGTGGTCCTGCTATAGGAAAGAAGTCCCGAAGATGGAAAGAAGTCACGAAGATGGAAAGAATGCAGATGAGATTTACGAGGATGTGCTGGGACTTGAGGGACTGAGTTTATAGGGAGAAGTGGAGCAGGCTGCGACTTTTTTCATTGGAGTGCAGGAGAATGAGGGGTGATCTTATAGAGGTGCATAGATAGGGTCAATGTGCTCAATCTTTTCTCCCCCCAGGGCTGGGGAAATCAAGAACTAGAGGGCATAGGTTTAAGGTGAGAGGGGAGATTTAATAGGAACCTGAGGGGCAACTGTTTCACCCAGAAAGCGGTCAGTAGATGGAATGAGCTGCCAGAGGAAGTGGTTGAGGCAGATACATGAACAGCATTTGAAAGGTACTTGGACAGGTACATAGATATGAAAGGTTTACAGGAGTGAGAGTGGGAAGCAGTTTGGAGAGCAAGTCTTGTTACCTAGCTAATTGGGCAGCAGCAGTCAATAAAAGGCAAGCTCAAGCAAAGTGGCCATCGTAGGAGTAGCTCAGTGTAAAAGTGGACCTTGAGGCATTTGGCTCAAGAGGCTTTGGCTCAAGAGGCTTTCGGTGTGAAGAGGCAGAGGAAGTGAGGTTCAGGTAAGGCCCCTTCTTTTTCTTATCGTGCAGTTTAGAGCACTGGGAATGGCAGGCAGGGCAGTAGTTTGCTCCTCTTGCAGGATGTTGGAAATCAGGGAGACTGGAAGTCTCCCTGATGACTACACCTTGCAAGAAGTGCATCCGGCTACAGCTCCTTACAGACATTGTTAGGGAACTGGAGCTGGAATTGAATGAACTTTGGATCATTCAGGAAACTGAGGAGATGATAGACAGGAGTTACTGGTAGGCAGTTACACCTTAGGATGCAGGTAGCTGGGTGACTGTCAGGGGAGGGAAAGAGAATAGGTAGTCAGTCAGGGTACCCCTGTGGCCATTCTTCTCAATAACAAATATATCGTTTTGGATACTGTTTGGGGGGGGGGAGGGTGGAAACGACCTACCAGTGGAAAGCCACAGTGGCCAGGTCTTTGGCACAGAGTCCGACTCTGGCATAGAAGTGAAGGGGAGAGAAGAGGACTGTGGTAGTGACAGGGGATTCATTGGCTAGGGGAACAGATAGGAGATTGTGATGAGAACGAGATTCCCAGATGGTACATTGTCTCCCAGGTGCCAGGGAGAGAGACGTCTCAGATTGAGTCCAAGCATTCTTAAGGGGGAGGGAGAGCAGCTAGAAGTCATGGTACACATTGGTACCAATGACATAGATAGGAAGAGGGAGGAAGGAGGAATATAGGGAGTTAGGAAGGAAGCTAAAAAGCAGGACCTCAAGGTGGTAATCTTTGGATTGCTGCCTGTGTCACGTGCCAGTGAGGGTAGAGTAGGAAGATCATGGCAGACAAATGTGTGGCTGAAGAGTTGGCGCAGTTTCAGATTTGTGGATCACTGGTATCTCTTCTGGGGAAGGTATGACATGTACAAAAGGGATGGGTTACACCTGAACTCGAGAGGGACCAATGTCCTTGTGGGCAGGTTTGCTAGAGCTGTTGGGGAGAATTTAAACTAGGTTGGCAGGGGGGATGGGAACCAGAATGTTAGGTCAGATGATGGAGTAGTTGATAAAAAGATGCATTATGAGGAGAGACTGTGAGGGAGGACAGACAGTGGATAGGTCATAAACACAGTCAGTTGGATGGGTTGAAATGTCTTTACTTTAATGCAAGAAGAATTAGGAAAGATGGGTGATGAACTCAGAGCATGGATATGTACATGGAAATATGATATGGCCAATAGAGCGACTTGGCTGTTGCAAGGTTAGGATTGGATGCTGGGGTTTAGATGTTTCAAAAGGGATAGGGAAGGATGTTTAAAAAAAAGGGGCAGTGGAATTTCTAATTAGGGATAGTATCACAGCTACAGAAAGGGAGGACGTTGTGGAGGGATTGGCTACTGAGTCAGTGTGAGTGGAAGTCAGAAACTGGAAGGGAGCGATCACTCTATTGGGAGTATTCTATCGGCCCCCCAATAGCACCAGGACACTGAGGAGCAGATAAGTAGGCAGATTTTGGAAAGGTTGCAAAAATAATAGGATTGTAGTCATGGGAGACTTCGACATCCCCAATATGATTGGCACCTCCTCAGTGCTAAAAGTTTAGATGGGGCAGAATTTGTTAGGTATGTCCAGGAAGGATTCCTGACACAGTATGTGGACAGGCTGACTAGAGGAGAGGCCATACTGGATCTAGTGCTAGGCAATGAACCTGGTCTGGTGACAGATTGCTCAGTGCATGAGTATTTTGGAGATAGTGACCACAACTCCCTGATCTTTCACACAGACATAAACAGGGATAGGAGCAGATGATATGGGAAAGTTTTTAATTGGGGGAGGGCTAATTATGACAGTATTAGGCAGAATCTTGGCAGCATAAATTGGGACCAGAAGTTCTCAGGGAAATGCACAGAAGAAGTGTGGAGGCTGTTTAGGGAATACTTGCATGGGGTTCTGGATAGGTTTATCCCACTGAGACAGGGAAAAGATGGCAGGGTAAAGGAACCATGGTTGACAAGAGAGGTGGAACATTTAGTCAAGAGGAAAAGGAAACATACTTAAGCTTTAGGAAGCAATAATCAGTCAGGCTCTTGAGAATTATAAAGGTAGCCAGGAAGGATCTAAGAAGGGACCAAGGAGAGCTAGAAGGGGACATGAGAAGGCCCTGGCGAGTAGAATTAAGGAAAACCCCAAGACGTTCTACACATACATGAGGAACAGGACGATGACTAGAGTGAGGGTAGGACCATCCAGGATAAAGGGGGAAACGTGAGCCTGGAGGCAGAGGAGGTAGGGGAAATTCTTAATGAATACTTTGCCTCAGTTTTCACTAGGGAGGAGGACTTTGACAATTGAGGTTAGTGTAGAACAGGCTAATGTGCTGGACCATGTTGAGGTTAAGAAAGAGTTAGTGTTGGAGCTTCTGAAAACATTAGTGATAGATAACTTCTTGGGACCAGATGGGATATACCCCAGGTTACTACAGGATTGCGAGGGAAGAGATTGCTGAGGTGTTGACTCAGCATCCTCCCTGGCCACAGGAGTGGTACCAGAGGACTGGAGGATGGTAAATGTTGTTTCACTTGTTTCAAGAAAGGTTATAGGGATAATCCTGGGAATTATAGACCAGTGAGTCTTACATCAGTGGTGGGAAAGCTATGGAGAGGATTCTTAGGACTGGATTATACAAACATTTGGAGAAGCATAGTCTTTTTAGGGATAGTCAGCGTGGCTTTGTGAGGGGCAGGTCGTGCCTCATGAGTCTAATTGAGTTTTTTGAGGAGGTGACAAGTAGATGAAGGTAGAGCGGTGGACGTGGTGTATATGGACTTTATTAAAGCATTTGACAAGGTTTCCCCATGGTAGGCAGGATTCTGAGCAGTGTGGAGGAACAGAGGGGTCTTGGGGTCCAAGTCCATAGATCCCTTAAAGTTGCCGTGCAAGTTTATAGGGTGGTTAAGACGACATATGGTGTGCTGGCCTTCATTAGTCGGGGGATGAGTTCGAGAGCGGCGAGGTAAGGTTGCAGCTCTATAAAACTCTAGTTAGACAACACTTAGAATACCGTGTTCAGTTCTGGTAATCTCATTATAGGAAGAACGTGGAAACTTTAAGAAGGAGAAAGTGCAGAGGAGATTTACCAGGATGTTGACTGGATTAGAGAACATGTCTTATGAGGAAATGTTGAGCGAGCTTGGCTTTTCTCTTTGGAGCGACGCAAGATGAGGCAACTTGGTAGAGGTGTATAAGATTAAGAGGGGCAAGGATAGAGGGCAGCAATAGCCAATACCAGAGGACATCCATTTAAGGTCAGAGGAGGAATGTTCAAGGGAGATGTCAGAGAGGTAGGTTCTTTACGCAGAGTGGTTGGTGCCTAGAATGCACTGCCAGGGATGGTTGTAGAGGCTGATACAATAGGAACATTTAAAAGGCTCTTAGATAGGCACATGGAAGTAAGAAAAATGGAGGGTTATGGGCTGTGCAGGAGGGCAGGGTTAGATTGATCATAGAGGAGGTGTTCATATAGTTCGGCACAACATCGTGGGTTGAAGGGCCCATACTGTTCTATGTTTAGAGGGATATGGGCCAAACTCAGGCAAATGGGGCTGGCTTAGATGGGAATCTTGGTTGGTATGGACATTGGGCTGAAGGGCCCGTTTCTGGGCTGTACAACTCTACAACATACTGTTTGTCTCCCTACTTGCTTCCTGAACTTGCATATTGTTTCATTTGTGTACATACGCACCCAGGTTCCTCTGAATAATCTCAAAATCAAAAATTGATTTTATTTTCTTTCCCTTACCAAAGTGGAATAATCTCACATTTTTCCAAATTATATTTAGTCAGCCATGTCCATGCCAATCCACTTCACTTATCTATATCCTCCTGAAGCCTTCAGCATCCTCCTTACAGACCACCCTGCCACCTTTCTAAATGATGTTCACCACTGAGGTTGAACAGACCATCTTTCTTTGCTTGGCATAGGCTTTCACCCTTTCTTGATCAAACCTTATTTCCTGTACTTTGGTTCATCCTTTGTAGGAAGGAGCAAAATTGGAAGATTACAGTAAACTCCACCTCAATTATTTCTGTTGCCTCCTTTCAATAGAGATACTGGCAACTCACTTTCTACTGAGTTGAAAGCTTGGCAACTGACTGATACAAAATACTCATTCAGCATTGGCAACCTTGCCTTCCGCCTCAATGCGCAATGTTCTTGGATTCCAATTGGTCCCACCCCTCCTTCCACCAGCTTGCTACACAGATGCATATAAAGGACTTTTGGTTTCCCTTTTATGTACGATCAGTATGCAAGACAAGTTTTTCACTGTACAAGTGACAATAATAAACCAATACCATTCTATTTGAATACCATCTCTATCAGTCTTGTTTTCTTTTCACTTTTTTTGTTCACAGTCTTGTCTTTTTTTTCCATTTGGATCACTCACCCCAACCTGTATACCACCCCGTTTCCTCTCTCCAAACCTTCTATACTTGTTTCATCTTATTCTCACGTCATCCACGGAGTCGTAAGAGTCATACAGCACAGAAACAAGCCTTGCAGCCCAACTTGCCCATGCCAACCAAAATGCCCAAGTTAGTCCTATTTTCTTGTGTTTGGACCATATCCATCTAAATCTTTCCTACGTACGTAACTGACCAGACCCTCAATATCCCCCGTCAACCAGGATTTCCAAATCTTGCCAGCCTTGCCATTTACTCTAACAAGAACATGCTGTTCCTGAACTCTCCCCATCTCACTTTTAAAAGCCACTTGCCAGACACACCTTTATCTACAACAGCCTCTTCCAATCAACTTTTGCAAGTTCCTAAGTTCTTGTCTTATGCCATCAAAATTAGCCTTGCCCATTGGGACCAGTCTTATCTTTCTCCATAACTAATTTAAAACTAATAAAATTATGGTCATTGGTCCCAAAGTACTCCCCCACTGACACATCAGCCACTTGCTCTGCCTCCATTCTTAAGAGGAGGCCAAGTATAGTCCCTTATCTGGTAATACAGAGATAACAGAAAGGCCCAAGGAATCTGAGGTGTATTTGCAAACTGGACACAAAATTGGCCTGGTGATAGGAGGCAGAGGGTAGTGGTGTTTTTCTGACTAGAAATCTGTTACAAGTGGTGCACTGCAGAGATCAGTGCTGGGACCCAATGACTTGGATGAGAACATAGGTAGTCTGATTAGTAAATTTGCAGACAATACAAAAATTGGTGAACTTGTAGATAGTGAAGAAGACTGCCTAAAGGATACAGATCAGTTGAAAAGTTGGGTGGAGGAGTGGGAGATGGAGTTTAATCCAGACAAGTATGAGGTAATGCAATTTGGGAGTCAAATTCTGGTAGGACAAGTAAATGGTAAGGACCTTAGGAGCAATGATGTACAGAGAGGGTGCAAGTCCATAGCTTTCTGAAAGTGGTGACACAGTTGGATAGACTAGTGAAAAAGGCATTTGGATTTCTTGCCTTCATATTCTGAGGCATTGAGTATAAGAGTTGGGATGTCAATGTTGCAGTTGTACAAAACATTGTTTAAACCACACTTGGGAGTATTGTATATAGCTCTGGTTGCCATACAACTGGAAGGATGTGGTAGCAATGGGGAGTGATCAGAAGAGATTCACCAGGATGTTATCCTTAGATATGGATAGGCTCGGTTTGATCTCACAGAAGGGAGACATTATAGAGTTTTAAAAGTGAGAGGCATAGATGCAAAAAAAAATGTCAGAGTCATTCTCCCAAGACTGAGGAAGTCTAGAGGGCACAGGTTAATGGTGAGGGCGGAGAAATTTAAAGGAGATCTGAGGGGCAAATTTTTCCACATAGAAGGTGGTGAATATCTGGAATGAGCTGACAGGTGGTGGTGGAGGCAGATACAATTATCATGTTAAAAGGCATTTGGTACTTGAGAGGAAAGATGCAGAGTGAAACTGGCCTAATGTGGGCAAAAGTGATTAGCGTTGATAGGACTCATGGTTAGCAACAGTAAGGTGGGCCAAAAGGGCCTGTTTCTGGTGCTTTAAGATTCCAGCATTCTATGAGCATCCTTCTCCATAGCCATTCAATTAGATCATGGCTGATCCTGTGCTAAGGCCCTCCTCTCACTAATTCCAGTCACAGAGAGTGGAATAGTGCATCCGGAATGCTTGCCTTCAGTGAATTGAGTATAGAAGTCCAGAAATCATGTTGCTGTATAAAACTTTAGTTAGGCTACATTTGGAGCACTGTATGCAGTTCTGGTCATCACACTATAGGAAGGGTGCGAAGTAATTCACTGGAATGTTGCCTGGAGAGAATTAGCTACAAGGAGAGGTTTGACAAACTTGGAGCAACAAACAATCTGCTGGAGGAACTCAAGTGGTTCAAGCAGGATCTGTGCAGGGCAGGGGGAAGAATTGTCAAACTTCGATTGTTTTCTCTGGAGTGCTGAAGGCTGAGGGGCAACCTGATATAAGTGTATAAAATTAAGGCATAGATAGGGTAGATTGAATCTTTTTCCCAGGGTGGAAATGTCAAATACTAGAGGGCATTGGTTTAAGGTGAGAGGGGAAAGCTTAAAAGAGATTTATGAGGCAAGTTTCTTTTTTGAGCAGAGAGTGGTCATGTTTGGAACGTACTGCCAGGGAAGCTGGTGGAAGCAAACATGATAGCAATGTTTAAGAGGTACTTAGGCAGACACATGAACAGGCAGGTGATGCAGGGATATGGACCACGTGCATGCAGATAGGAATAGTTTTGACTGGCATCATGGTCTGCATAAACATCATGGGCCAAAGGCCCTGTTTCTGTGTTGTACTGGTCTATGTTCTATATGCAAAGCTTTTAAAAAAAAAGGCCACATTTATCAATAAGAATGAAGTGCATGGGAGATCTCTCCCCAGAGGGCTAGCTAGTTTGATCATTTACAACATGGGTTTGAGATTACCTCCAGCAGGCCACGTTTCAAAAGGAACATCTGATCAGCATAAGAAGTCACTCCTCGCAGAAAGCTCTCAACTGCTCTTGCCTGCCAGAATCTACCAGAAAGGAGAGCAAGAAAGTATCAATAGAGGTTTGCATGTTAATTGGCTGTCCACCCACTTCCTAATTACTCACTAGGTATGGTTGTGTGGCTACTGGCACTACCAGCCATGTAACAATTTTTGTTTAATGAATGTGTATTAACATTTAGTTAATTGTACAGCACCAGACCTGCTTCTAATCCATGTCCTTTAAACACAGCACTGTTGTATCAGCTACAATACACCAACTCTCAAGATGGCAATTAAGCCAATGATTTCATGGCCTGCACTAATAAGAATGAAATAAGTAGGTTCTTTGAAAATAAAGACATATTCTACAACAAAAAGAGAATGCACCTGCATCCCACTTAGACAAATCTGTTCTTAATCACATGCCTAGCAGATTTAGCAATCATTTCACCTTGTGTGTTAGCATTTCAAACCTCATGAAAGAGTCAGTTTAATTTAATTTTTTAGCCTCATCTTTGCTTCAGTCTGAGGCTATTGCTTATGTTCCTTATGAGGGTGCTTATTGCTGAGTAAAATCAAGATAATAACCTTAAAGTGCTCCAAATAATAACCTTAATAAGGTTGAAAAGCTTAAAATTGACTGGGTTCCAAGGGATAGGCATCCATAGGTAATTAAAGTGATAACAAAAATTGAGGGCCCTTTTTCTCCCCCTCCCCGCCCCTCCCATAGTTCAAAAGGAGTCAGGGATAGCTCTCTTGAACTGAAAGCCAGCTTGCATAGTCCTTCCTGTCAAAAATAGGACTAAGTAGCGACAAGGAACAACAAACCCAACATCCATGACTAGCAAGATATGAGTAGGGATTGCAAGAGATCACCTTATATTCACTAGAAAGGGAAGCAGGATTGATATTCACAATAGGGCTTCCAGCTGGTCTTTCCTGCCTATGAGTTTTGTATATTTGTTAGTAACGGAGACAGCGCTGCATATTGTGGCCAATTCTGCTGGAACATGAAGGAAACCTACCTGAAGGAGGATTCAACAGGTTCTTTTTTCATAACCTGTAATAACCTTGTTAGAAGTCCTTTCTTCCCATCACAGATCAGACTTCTAGAAAAACAATGAAAAGGGTTAATTTTAGACAAAATACCTGCTTCAGCATCTGAATGTTCACCGATTCATATTCAGTTTTCAAGTACAATTTTTATGCTTTTGTTGCTATAGTTTACATCAAGTAAAATGTCACATACGTGTTACAAAAAAATAATCAAAAAGGCTTAAGGATTGTTTTCCTTTATATCTAATGGACAGCAAACTAAGGAACAGAAGTTAAACTATACAGATTGTTTGGACAAAAATGTAGGTGGTCTGATAAGTTTGCAAACAACACAAAAATTGGCAGAGTTGTGCAAGTCAAATCAAGAGGAAAGTAAATGGCAGGATCCTTAGAGACAATGATGTAGAGGAATCTTGGGGTGCAAGTCCATAGCTCCCTGAAATTGGCAACACAAGTGGATAGGGTAGTAAAGAAGCCATATGGAATGCTTGCCTTCATCAGTCCAAGTCATGTTGCAGTTGTATAAACCTCTGTTGAGCACTAATTAGTGCTATTGTGTGCAGTTCTTGGTCACTGCATTACAGGAAGGATGTGGAGGCTTTGGAGAGTGTTCAGAAGAAGTTCACCAGGACCTTGACTGGATCAGTGTGTATTAGCTAAAAGGAGAGGTTGGACAAACTTGGATTGTTTTTGCTAGAGTGTAGAAAGTTGAGGGGTGACTTGATAGAAGTTGATAAAATTATGAGACATAAATAGGACAGATGGTCAGTAATTTTCCCCAAGGTTTGGGGGTGGTGGGAAAAGAGTGTCAAATACTTGTGGGCATAGGTTTAATGTGAGAGGGGGGAAGTTTAAAGGAGATTTACGATGCAAGTTTTTTTTTAAGCAGAGAGTAGTAGATTGCTGAAATGCACTGTCAGAGGATGTGGTAGATACATAGCAATGGTGAAGCATTTAAACAAACATGTGGACAGGCAGTGAATAGGGAGATATGGACTTCATGCAGGCCAATGGGATTAGTTTAGATTAGTGTCATGTTCAGTGCAGATATCATGGGTCAAAGGGCCTGATCCTGTACTGCTCTTTGTTCTATTGCTATGCAAAGTCCCATTTAGTGACAGGTAACATTCATAGAGTCAGAGTTATACAGAAGGGAAAGAGGCCCTTTGGCTCAACTCATCCATGCTGAACAAAGAGCCTACCTGAGCCAGTCCCATTGATTACATTTAGCCCACGTCCGTCTAAAACTTTCCTATCTATGTAGCTTCCTCTCGTAGTTTGTTTCACATACCCACCAGACTGTGTGAAAAACTTGACCCTCGGTTCCCCTTTAAAATTGGTTCCCTCTCACCTTAAACCTATGCCCTCTATTTTTAGACTCCCGTACCCTGGGAAAGACTGTGACCATCCACCTTATTCACTCCCCTCATGATTTTATATATATTAGGTCACGTGTCATCCTCTACACTCCAGGGAAAACAGACCCATCCTGTCCAGCCTCTCCTTATAACTCAAGCCCTCTAGTCCCGGCAACATCCTTGTGAATCTTTTCTCACCCTTTCTAGCTTAATGACACCCTTCCTACTGCTAAGCAACTCGAATTGCACTAAATACAAAGGCAGTCTCACAAACATCTTGTACAGCTGTAACATGACGTCCCAAGTCTTGTACTCAAATGTTCTGACCGATGAAGGCAAGCATGCCAAAAGCCTTCTTCACCACCGTCTACCCATGTCAACACTTTCAGGAAACTATGTACTTCTACTCTTTGGTCTCTCTGTTCTACAATGCTCTCCAGGGCCCTGCCATTTACTGTGCAAGTCTTGCCCTGTGTTAACTTCCTAAAATTGGTAATTTGTTTATTATTGTCACATATACCGACGTACAATGAAAAACTTCGTGCATCCATACAGATCATTACATCAGTATATTGAAGTAATACAAGGGAAAAGCAACAACAGAATGCAGAATATAGTGTTACAGAGAAAGTGCAGTGCAGGCAGACAATAAGGTACAAGACCACGACAAGGTAGATTGAGAGGTCAGAAGTCCATCTTATTGTAGAAGAGGTCCATTCAATAACCTTATAACAGTGGGATAGAAGCCATCCTTGAGCATAGTGATACGTTTTCAGGCTTTTGCATCTTCTGCCCAATTTGGGGTGGGGGGGGGGGGGGGGAGGGGGAGAAAGAAGAGAATGTCTGGGGTGGGTGGGGTCTTTGATTACGAAATGCAACGTCCTAGTTAAATTCCATCTATCATTCCTTGGCCCACTTTCCCAGTTGCTCTAGATCCCATTGTAATCTAAGATAACCTTCTTTATCCACTATACCACCAATTTTTTGGTTATTCATGCCATGTCACTGAGAAGTAATGACCACCTTAAACAAGAGAAAACCAATCTCCCCATGACTTTAAAAGGCATCATTATCAATCCCTTAAAAATCAACTTGAGGTCATGGGATAACAAAAGCAGTTTACTTACCTTCTATTGTTTGGTTGGAATCTAGGAATTGCTGGCACAGACTCAATAAGATGAACAGCAAGCTGTGCTGTAACAAATCTTTTATTTACTTACAACACACAAAATGCTGGAGGAACACAGCAGGTCAGGCAGCATTTATGGAGGGAAATAAACAGTCTATGTTTTGGGTCGAGGCCCTTCATCGGGGCGCTGAAACTTCGACTGTTGCTACAGTCACTGTGTGCCAATGGAGTAGAGAATGAATGTTTAGGCAGGCTGCTTTGTCCTAAATAGTTCTAAGAGTTGCTGGCACAAAACTCATCCAGGCAACTGGGAAAAAAAATCATTATACTCCTGACTTGTAAATGGCGGAAAGTTCTCAGGATTTCAGGAGGTAAGTCACTCACCAGAAGATAAACAACCTCTGATTTTCTTTTGTAGACATGGTATACATGTGACAGGTCCCAGATGAGTTTCTGATTATTGGTGATCCATCCCAGGATGTGAATGGCAGGGACTTACATTGGTAATGCCACTGAATGACAAGGGTGAGATGAGGTCTGGAGCACAGTACATCCAAACTGGGCATCGGAAAGCAGGTTTTTGGTAAGTAAATGCCACTTGATAGCACCATCATTTTGCTGATGACGAGAATAGACGAATTGGGTAGTCATTAGCTGGATTATTTTCCATGAACTGGACAAATGTGGACTATTTTCCACATTGCTGGGTGGATGCCATTAGGTTAACTGTATTGGAACAGCATGGCGAGAGGCACAAATTGGCTTAAATCTGGCTTTTGTGAAGGTGGGGATTTCAGGAGGATGCCGAAACAGATCATCTGTTTGATACTTCTAGAACACCAAATACATATTATTGTGAATGCTTCAGTTTTGTCTTTGACACATGCATGCTTTGCCACATTATCATTGAGAACGAGAATATTCTTGAATTCTTAATTTTATAATAAATTGGCCTTCAGTTTAAAAGGAGGACACTACTCCCAGATTCAAACTCATGGTTTCATATTAAAAGATGGGAGATAATCTACAGAGATGTGACTTGATATTTTAAGCACTGTAATAGTCAACATTCATGATCCCATTCATAACAAATCAATATCTGTTTACCTGTCAGTGTTGACAACTGCTTCTACCTCCGGTATATTGGCTCTGAGTGAGATTACACCAAGTTCATTCAGTTCCTGGCTGTTCAATAATAGGTACTTGTTCCTGAAAATCCAAGAACAACATTGCTCATCAACTATAAACCTCAGCATTCAAACCTTGCCTAATCCATTGCATGATGTGACAAGTGGCAGTGGATGATTTGATGCAAAACACCAGAAATGATTGCGCGAGAGGAACTGGGTGTTTTACTATCCTGCACTATTTTCACCTCAAAAATCTGTTTTAATTTGCAGACAGGACATAGAATAGGAAACTGGTGAAATTATTAGTATGAGTGACCTCTAGACTAGAGCAGGACAGAGAGAGCTAATGAAATGTCTAAAATTTGAGGTCACTCCTGGAGTACTGTACAGAATTTTGGTCCTCTCATTTGAGAAGGGATACAGTAGCATTGGAGGCAGTTCAAAAGAGATTCATTGGGATACTTTGTGAGAGAGGATTGTACTATCACGAGCAGCTAAAGTAATTAGACCTGTATTAGTTAGAGTTTAGAAGACTGAGGGGTGACCTTATAGAAGCATACAAGATCTTAAGGGGATGTGACAGGGTAGCTGTCATGAGGTTTTCACTATTGAAAGAATCCTGAACATGGGGATACAGTTACAAGATAAAGAGGTGGTCAATTAAAATTGAGGTATGTAGGAACAACCTCTTGCAGAGGGTAATAAATCACTGGAATTCTCTAACCCAGAGTGTTGATCATTGGAGGTAATTAAATGTTGGCTAGATTATTGGGAGGTACTTAAAAGAGGAAGCAGATCATTTTCAGAAGTTCTGAGAATTGCAGAACCAGAATTGGGAAAGAGGACTAGAGGTCTGGAACATATTAGCCATGATCACATTGATTGACACAGAGCAGACTCGAGGGGCCAAGTACCCTACCCAATTCCCACTTTCTTAGGTTCTTATATGGTGGCAGTTGGAAAATAAACCTTTTTTTCAGGTAAGGTAACCAGTTACTAAAACCAAATTACACCGCACTAGGAAGCACTATTAGGGCTAAAACAATAAACAACCACATAAGAAATTGTATTTACAGAGCACCTTTAGTGTATTAAGTGTTAAAGCCACTTCACAAGAGCAACCAAACAATAGGTCTACATAGAAGGAACTGAAGGGAATCTTTATCAGTACAGAAATAGTGTTAGGGAAACTAGAGGGGTTAAAAGGCCGTCAAATTCCCTGGACCTGATAATTTACATCTCAGAGTAGTAAAGTGACTGGAAATAGTAGATGTTTAGATTCTGGAGCAGTTTGTACAAATTGGAGGGTGGCAAAGGTCACCCCAGAAGGAAGGAAAAAACATGGAATTACAGACCTGTAATTTTAATGGCAATGGTGGGGAAAATGCATGAATAGGATTGGACAAAGTCAGAATGGGTTTATGAAAGGGAAACCATGCTTAAATTAACTAAAGCTTCTTGACAATATAGCTGGTAGAATCAGTAAGGGAAATCCAGCTGATGTGGTGTATTTCAACTTTCCAAAGACTCTTGATTTACACCCCACACAAAAGGTTAGGATGCAAGATTAAAAATACATGGAATTGGTGGTAACGTACTGGCATGGATTAAAAATTGGTTGACAAACAGGAAACAGAAGTAATTTCCAGGTAGCAGGCATTAACTAAGAGTGCTGCAGGGAGACAAGACACTGTGGATGCTGGAGTTAAAAATTAAACTGCTGGAAGAACTCGCAGGTCAAACAGCATCTGAAGAGGTAAAGGGATGGTTGATGTTTTGGGCTGAGATGCTGTATTGGGACTGCAAGGATTGGTGTTTGGGCCTTAGCTATTCACAATATTTATCAATGGTTTGGATGACTGAACTAAATGCATCACCTCTTAGTTTACAGATGACAAAGTTGGGAGGGTGGTGAGGAAAAAGTGAAAACTGAAGAGGATGCAAAGACACTTCAACTTGTCTAAATTGGGTAATGGACAAATGCATGGCAGATACACTTTGGGGAGGCTGAAACTAGAGGGTGTAGGTTTGCGAGAGGAGAAAGATTTGAAAGGGACCCAAGGGGGAGTTGTTTCCCCCCCACAGAGGGTGGTTGGTATATGGAATAAACTGCCAGAGGAAGTGGTTGAGGCAGAAACGGTTACAACATTTAAAAGACATTTGGCCATGTACATCAATAGGAAAAGTTGAGGGGGATATGGGCCAACCACAAGCAAATGGGACTAGCTTAGGTAGGCACCTTGGTTAGGCCAAAAGGCCTGTTTCCATGCTGTATCACTCTAAATCAATATCTTCAAAAATCATAGAGAGAGCGTGAGAGAGATACATATATATATACATATATATATATGTATATATATATATATATACATACATATACACACACACACACATACATACATACACACACATATATACATATAAAAGGAGACTTGTGAGGCAATTTTTTTTCCTTTACACAGAGTGGTAGGTGCCTGAAACTCATGGCCAAGGGAGGTGGTGGAAGAACATACAAAGACAACATTTACAAGGCATTTAGACAGGCATATGAACAGGCAGGGGGTGGAGGAATATGGACCACGTGCAGGCAGGTGAGATTAGTTTAAATTGGTATCATGGTTGGCAGAAACAATATGGGCTGAAGGGCCTGTCCCTGTGCTGTACTGATCTGTACAGGTCAGGCAACATCCATGGAGAGAAATAAACAGTCAATGTTTTGGGTTGAGACCCTTCATCAGGACTGGAAAGAGGGCAGAAGCCAGAATAAGAAGGTCAAGGGAGGAGCTCACGCAGGCAGGTGATAAGCAAGTCCAGGTGAGAGCAGGAAGGTAGGTGGGGAGGGAGGAGATGCAAGCTGAGAGGTGATAGGTAGCAGATGCAAAGGGCTGAAGGAGGAGGAATCCGGTAGGAAAGGGTAGTGGACCATGGAATAGATGGGCAGGTCATGAGGGCAGGGGAAGGGGAAAAGAGACGGGGGGCGGGGGAGAAGGAGGGAGAAAAAAAGGGGAGAGGGTAGAAGACGGGAGGGGTTACCAGAAGTCAGAGATATCAATGTTGAGGCTGTCAGGTTGGAGACTACCAAGGAGGAATATGAGGTGTTGTTCCTCCAACCTGTGCCTGGCCTCAACACAGCAGTAGAGGCAGCCATAAATAGACATGACAGTATGGGAGTGAGATGTGGAATTGAAGTGGCTGACCACTGGGAGATAAGATATTTATTTATTAGTCACATGTACAATCGAAACACAGTGAAATGCTTCTTTGTGTTACTAAGAATGTGCTGGGGGCAGCCTGCAAGTGTCACCACTCTTCCAGCGCCAACATAGCATGCCCACAGCTCCTAACCCGGAATGAGGGAGGAAACCAGAGCACCCAGAGGAAACCCACACAGACACGGGGGGAACGCACAAACTCCTTACAGATAGTGGGCGGAATTGAATCCAGGTCGCTGGCACTGTAATAGCATTATGCTAACCACTACACTACCGTGCTGCCCTTGCTTTTGCGACAGACGCAGTGAAGGTTCTTGACGAAGCGATCGCCCAATCTGCGTTGGGTCTCACTGATGTAGAGGGGTCTTCATTATGAAAACATTATGAAAATCCCACATCCTCTCAACAATAGAAATTTGAAATAGTGTTATATTACTGGAGTTTTGCAAAACAATCTTATTACTAATGCAAGCACAACCAATTATAAAAGGTCAACTTCTTTGGTGCACTTCACAACTGTCTCCTAATCCTAATGTGTGACCTGCAACCATCTATGATTTTCAAAACAATTTTAAAAGTTTGGGCACTGTGGTGACTACTTCCAGATAATCACAAGTGCCACCATACAGAACAATGTTGTAATTATTTTCAAATACTCACTCATGATGATCACTGAAGCTCTGAAGCAACCTTAGGAATTGGATTTTCAGGGAAATTTCCTGTGAAGGAAAGCAAACGTAAGAACACAAGAAATAGCAACAAGGAGGCCACCTGGACCTTCATAAAGATCATGGGCAATTGTCTACAGTACAATTACCATATTCCTTAATTATCTCAATATCCAGAAATCAATCAAACTCAGCTTTGAATGAACTCAAAGACTGAGCCTCCAGGGTAGAGAATTCTCAAAGTTCACCAATAAGTGGGGAATTTTCCTCACCTCAATCCGAAATGGCTCATCTCTTATTCATACAAGGTGTCTCCTGGTGCTAGACTCCTTGATCATGGGACACATGCTCCTGCAATTAGCCTGTCAAGCCCTTTAACAAATTAAGTTTTGGGACATGGCCTCTTCTCAGTACTACCATCGGTGAGGGGTACAGGATCCTGAAGACCATCACTCAATGATTCAGAAACAGCTTCTTCCCCGCCACTATCAGATTTCCGAATGGTCCATAAACCCTACCTCGTTATTCCTTCTTTCTGCACTATTTATATTTGTAATTTATAGTAATTTTATGTCTTTGCATTGTACTGCCGCTGCAAAACAACAAGTTTCATGCAAGTCAGTGATAATAATAAATCTAATTCTGATGAGATCTGCTTGCCTTCTTCTAAGCACTCGCAGGTATGGGTACACTTTCAGATTAGTACCCATTGTAAACTTCGAAGATACCACAAGAATAAGTGCTGGAATCATTGCTTTAGATTACAGATCATTAATGCAAAGACAAGAACACAATTTCTAAACTTGTGGATGAGATGAAATGGCCAGGGAGGCAATAGATATTGCCAAGGTTTGAAACAAATTACAGGAGAATACAACTAAACTTATAGAAAAGGCAAATAAACTTACAGAATAGGTAAATAATTAACAAATGAACTTCAACACAATTAAATATGAGGTGCTAAACCATAGTGGGGAGATTTACTTGGCAGGTGCAATTCCAGAGGAACTTGTCCTTGTCTGTCTTCTAAGGTGTCCCTCAGGATTAAGGAAGTTCTGTTTCCTCTCCAATTTGGAGGAGTGGAAGGTACCTGTGCATGAATTGTCTTAATGTGGGACAGTCTTTGCACACTAGCTACGACACACCCAGAATGAAGAAATTATGGAGTATTAATACTTATAGATACAGATCAGCAGGCCATAAGAAAAAATGCAAACCAAGCACTGAGATACATTACAAGAGTAATGGAAATGGAGTAGTGCAATTATGGCAAACCTCTATCAAACCTTGCTTAGGCCACACTTGGAGAGTCCTGCAAACATTCTGGTCACCATATTATAAAAGGGCAAGACACTGGAGAGAGTGAACAGGAAATATACAGCAAAGGTATCAGAAACACAGAGACTGCACAGTGGGGCAGTGTTTGATTCTAGCCTCCAACCTGTCTGTATGAAATTTGCATCTTTGCCCACGACAGTGTTGGTTTCCCCCTTTGCTGGTAGTTGTTAGGTTAATTGGCTACTCTAAATCAGCCTTTGTGTAGGTGGCTGGTGTGAAAAATCAGGTGGCTGCTAATAGTCATGTGAGAGAACAGGGTCAGGGAATAAGTGGGGGAATGGGATTGAAAAGATTGCCTATCCTGGCTCTCCAGAGCAATGGGCTGAATGGTCTATGTTGCAATGAAATATTAAAAATATGATGTGTGCTTCAAGGATGTATAGCCTGGCTGCCTTTTCTCTAGAGAAAAGGAGGCAGAGGAATAGGTTTTTGAAAATATGGAAGGTTTAGAGAGTTAATGGAGAAGAGCATAACTGGAGGCCATTGTTATAATAATGTCACAAAAAGTCCAATAAGGATTCAGCAAAGTGGCAAGAATGTGAAGCTTCAGGGGAGTGGTTGAAATTAGTAGTAAAGACACATTTAAGGAAAAGTTGGACAGGCAACTGTAGAAAAGGAAACAGAGGATCACACGGATAAATTTAGGTGAGGAAAGATGCAAGTAGATTCAAGGAGAACACAAATGCTAGAACAGAATGGTTGAGCAAAGTGGTCCACTTCTGTGGCGGATAACCTCTAATAAAATATATTTGTAAACTAGAGCACCTAGAAAGTTGCATATTAAAACAATGAAAATGGCAGTTTCCAAGTTATGACAAGTCAGTTCCTACAAGTAGTCCATACTCACTGGACTGCAGTCACAGATTTGGTTTTGCCCATGCAGGACATGATTAGTAGAATGTTTCCTCCATATCAGCTTATCAAACAGATTATTAAGTCCGGGAATAAGTCGGAATTCTGCCAACATCTTGTGAACCTGAAAGAACCAGAGAAATTATTGCTCAGATATTCTCTGGATCAGTGAGCAGTTCTATGTTGTCCAAAACTTTCAGTTTCCAGTTTTTTTAATTAAAAAAAACTTGTCACCTAAATACTAAAGCAATCCACCTCAGCTGGATTTTTACCAAGTGAACCCAAGGGTAACAGGAGGTAAAACAAAATGTCCAAGCATCATGAACTAATAAAGAAACCAACAAGGGTTCCCATACCACTTGCATTCAGTTATGGGTGCTAAAAACGCTTGAATAGATATATCACTGTGAAAACCATATTCGATTGTGGTGATTTTACTGAAGATCAGGCAGACACTCATTGTCTGACCTCACTGTCTACTTAGGGGGATGTCAGGAGTTGGTGGTTCCTCCAGATCTGGAATTGTGTGAATAAGTTATCATCAGGAGAAAGGAATTTTGGAAAATTAAAGAAACCAGGAGTGCTTACTTCTTATCACAGAAGTATATTCAGCCCTTCAGATTTCTGCAAGAACAATGCTGGTGGTCTTATTTCCTTACCCTAACCTCATACCAGTCCAATTGTTTTCCTTTACAATTCTGATCCAATTTTCTTTCGAACTCACAATTGTAATTATTACTTCTGGTTTTCTCACTCACCTGGTTTCGCTGCCTTCCCATCAGCAGTACACATAACACATACAACACTTCCACTTTGTACATGATCTCGTGCATGATCTTCATCGACTGAGGAAGCCGGCTCCTGAGCTGATTGGCAGCCAACACACTCTCATCAGCAGACTCTGAATGTAAAAATGGAAGTTTAAATAAGGCCTCAGTGTACAACCAGCAAATTGTTTTGGGATCTGTTGAAGTTTCAAGTTGTGTGTACTCTAGATTTACATTTAAAAAGAGAGGACAAGGATGTTCCATAAACATCCCTAAACACTTCCAAACACTTTCTATCCCAAATTCTGATACAATGCTCAAAACTAGGATACGTCTATTCTCAAATCTAAAAAATGTTTCTTTAAAAACAAGATTGGCCTAACTATTGAAGTCAAATAACTTGATTCATTCTTCTGTTCCTTTCAATCTTACTGGTGTGTGACTTTGATCCTTCACCAAGAATCCACAAATACTGTAGAAATGCACATCAACTGTCTCAGTTGATCAATGAAACAGGACACACCAGGATAACTTGCCCATTTCCCATTTTCCCTCTCCCTTCCACTTTAGACCAGATTATATTTGCTGCCATCCATCCTGTGGGAATAGTTCCAGAATCTACGGAATTTCGTAAGATAACAAACCAGAGTCATCTCTCATAGAACAGTACAGGCTCTTCAGCCCACAATGTTGTGCCAACCCATAAAAACCAACCCCACCTATATCAGTCTAACTTTTCCCTCCTACACAGCCCATAACCCTGCATTTTTCTTGCATCCATGTGCCTATCCAAAAGTCTTAAATGTTCCTATTGTATCAGCCTCCACCACCAACCCCAACAGTGCATTCCAGGCACCCACCTCTCTGTGTAAAAAAAACCTAGCTCTGACATCTCCTCTAAACTTTCCTCCACTCACCTTATAGAGACAAGAGTACTACAGCACAGAAATGGGCCTTCGACCCATGTAGTCCATGCTGGCCTGGTTTTCTGCCTAGTCCTGTCTACCTGCACCTAGACCATAGCCGTCCATACCTGTCAGCCATGTACCTATCCAAACTTCTCTTAAATGTTACAATTGAACCCACATCTAACACTACCACTGGCAGCTCATTGCACACCACCCTTTGAGTGGAGTAGGTTCCCCTCAGATTCCCCTTAAATATTTCGCCTTTCACCCTAAACCTATGTCCTCTAGTCCCCAAGGGGGAAAAGCCTACATGCATTCACCCTATCTATACCCTTCATACATTTTGTAAACTTCTACAAGATCTCCCTTCATTCTCCTGAGCTCCAGGGAATAAAATCCTAACCTATTCAACCTATCCCTGTAATTCAGGTCCTCAAGGCCCAGCAACATCCCTGTAAATTTTCTCTGCACTCTTTCAAGCTTATTGATGTCTGTCCTGTAGGTAGGTGACCAGAACTGCCCACAATGCTCCAGATTCGGCCTCATCCACATCTTGTACAGCATCAACGTAGCATCCCAACTCCTGTACTCATTGTTCTGATTTATGAAGGCCAATGTGCCAAAAGCTCTCTTTACGACCCTATCTACCTGTGATGCCACTTTCAAGGAATTATGGATCTGTATTCCCAGGTCCCTCTGCTCTACCATTCACTGCAAGTCTTACCCTGGTTTGTCCTCCCAAAGTGCAACACCTCACACTTGTCTGCATTAAATTCCATCTGCCATTTTTCAGCCCATTTTCCCAGCTGGTCCAGATCACTTTGCAAGCTTTGGTAGCCTTCCTCACTGTCCACTACACCCCCAATCTTGGTGTCATCCGCAAATCTCTGATCCAGTTTACCACATTATCATCCAAATCATTAAAATAGATGATAAACAATGGGCCCAGCACTGATCCCTGCTGCACACCACTAGTCACAGGCCTCCAGAGAGACAGCCATCTATATACATTATAGATATAGGAAAGATTCCAGCCACTGTCTGTAAGGAGTTTGTACGTTCTCCCCGTGTCTGCACGGGTTTCCTCCCACGTTCCAAAGACGTACAGGTTAGGAAGTTGTGCGCATGCTATGTTGACGCTGGAAGAGTGTCGACACTTGTGGGCTGCCCCCAGAACACACTATGCAAAAAGAAGTATTTCACTGTGTGTTTCGATGTACGTGACTAATAAAGATATCTTATCTTACCACTCTCTGGCTTCTCCCACTAAGCTAATGTTGAATCCAATTGGCTACCTCATCCTGAATGCCAAGCGATTTAACCTTCTGGAGCAGCCTCCCATGCTGGACTTTGTCAAAGGCCTTCCTAAAGTCCACGTAGACAACGTCCGCTACCTTCCCTTGACCAACCTTCCTGGTAACCTCCTTGTCTCCCTTACACTCACTTCTGTCACTTGCCCTTTAAAAGGAGATCAGCATCAAGCCCTCTCTAGTTGGAACCTCTACATACTGAAGAGGGAAACTTTCCTGAACACATTTTACAAACTCTATCCCATCTAGTCCTTTTACAGTATGAGAGTCCTAGTCAATATGTGGAAAGTTAAAATCACTTACTATCACAACTTTATATTTCCTACAACTGTTTGCTATCTTTCTACAAATTTGCTCCTCTAAATCCCACTGACTATTAGGAGGTCTATAATATAGTCCCATTAACATGATCATCCCTTTTTTATTCCTCAGTTAAATTGATGTCCTCTGGTATTGGCCATTGCCACCTCGAGAAAAAGGTGATGGCTGCCAACTTTACCTACCCCTCTCATAATCTTATACAACTCTATCAAGTTGCCTCTCATCCTCTGTCACACTAAAGAGAAAAGCCCTAACTCGCTCAACATTTCCTCAAAGGACAGGTTTTCTAATCTAGGCAGTATCCTGATAAATCTCCTCTCTAAAGCTTCCACATCCTTCCTATACTGAACTGACAACAATACTCCAAATGTGGTCTAACCAGAGTTTTATAGAGCTGCAACATTACTTGGTAGCTCTTGAACTCAATCCCCTGACTAATAAAGGCCAGCACACCATATGCCTTCTTAACCACCCTATCAACTTGTGCGGTAACTTTGAGGGATCTAAGAACTTGGACCCCAAGATCCCTCTGTTCCTCCACAATCCTGCACCTTCAAGTTCTATCTTCCAAAGTGTATCACTTCACATTTTTCCCCAAATGAACTCCATCTGCCACTTCTCCACTCAACTCTGCATCCTGTTTATAACAATAACTTACCTGGTGGCTCCACTTCAAGACCGAAGAGTCGCCGCTGCATATCTCGGAAATGTGGCAAGAGGACTGGGCTGCAGGCGAGGCTGAAACAACATGGATACAAGACACCCCCTCCCCAGCATACAACTAGCTAATGTCCAGTCCATTGAGAACAAAGTTGATGAACTAAGGGCAAGACTGACCTACCAAAGAGAACTGAAGGACTGTTGTGTACTATGTCTCACTGAAGCATGGCTTACACCTGCCTCACTTGACTGTGCTATTCAACCCGAGGGCTTCTCAATTCATCGAATGGACTGTACAGTGTCCTCAGGCAAAGTTAAAGGTGGAGGGGTCTGCTTCTTAATCAATAACTTGTGGTGCTCGGACGTGAGGGTCTTGGCAAACTCCTGCTCACCCAGTCTGGAATATCTAAGAGTGAAGTGTCGACCATTCTATCTGCCAAGGGAGTTCACTTCACCTATCCTGATGGTAGTCTACATCCCACCACAGACAGACATGAAGCCTGCACTCAGTGAGCTACACTCTGTGGTCAACAACCTTGAGACAGGATACCCTGAGGCCCTCTTCATTATTGCAGGTGACTTCAATCAGGCCAACCTCAAGAGTGTGTTACCAAAATACTACCAGCACATCATCTGCTTCACCGGGGCACCAATACCCTTGACCACTACTATACAACCATCAAAGATGCCTTCCGAGCCACCCCTCGTCTTCACTTTGGGAAATCAGACCACCAGGCTGTGCTCCTTCTCTCTGCATACAAACAGAAACTGAAACGGGAGGATCCGGTACAGAGAGTCATGCAGTGCTGGTCTGAGGTAGCAGATGAGCTCCTACATGACTGCTTTGAGATAGTGGACTGGTCCATGTTCAAAGACTCAGCTGCCAGCCTTGATGAGTATGCCACCACCATCACAGACTTTATCAGCAAGTGTGTTGACAACTGTGTACCAATGAGCACAATCCAGGTGTTCCCAAACATGAAACCATGGATGAACAGGGGAGATCCACTCCATACTGAAGTCGAGGACTGCTGCACACAAATCTGGTGATCCTAATCTGTACAAGAAATCCAGATATGACCTTCGGAAAGCTATCAGGGATGCCAAGAGGCAATACTGACTCAAAATAGAGTCCCAGACCAGCTGTCAGCTATGGCAGGGCTTACATGCCATAACAGGCTACAAGACGAAGTCGGGCTGCATAGTTAACAACAGCGCATCCCTTCCTGATGAACTTAACGCATTCTATGCGTGTTTTGAACAGAAGGGAAGTGGGTTGTCACCACCCACCCTGGCAGCCTCAAATGTAACTGAACCTGTGATCACCGTTGAGGACGTAAGATCAGTCTTCCAGAGAGTGAACACGAGGAAAGCATCTGGCCCAGATGGTGTCCCTGGCTGTGTGCTCAGATCTTGTGCTGATCAGCTGGCAGAAGTATTTGTAGACATATTTAAACTCTCTCTGCTTCAATCTCAGGTTTCCACCTGTTTTAAGGAGACCACCATCATCCCAGTACTGACGAAAAGCAAGGTAACATGCCTCAATGACTACCAACCAGTGGCTCTGACATCCACCAGAATGAAGTGCTTTGAGAGGTTGGTCATGGCACACCAACTCCAGCCTACCAGACAATCTTAACCCACTGCAATTTGCTTATCACCGAAACAGGTCCACAGCGGACGCCATCTCCCTGGCCCTACAGTCAGTTCTGGAGCATCTAGACAGTAAAGACATTTACGTTAGACTATTGTTTATTGACTACAGCTCTGCCTTCAATACAATAATCCCAAGCAAACTTGTCACCAAACTCCAAGACCCAGGACTCAACACTTCCCTCTGTAACTGGATCCTTGACTTTCTGACCAACAGACCACAATCAGTGAGGATAGGCAGCAATACCTCCGGCATGATTATTCTCAACACTGGTGCCCCATAAGGTTGTGTCCTCAGCCCTCTACTCTACTCCCTATACACTCATGACTGTGTGGCCAGATTCTGCTCTAACTCCATCTACAAGTTTGCAGATGATACTACCGTTGTAGGCCACATCTCAAACAGCGATGAGTCAGAGTACAGGAAGGAGATAGAGAGCTTAGTGGAATGGTGTCATGACAACAACCTTTCCCTCAATGTCAACAAAAGAGCTGGTCATTGACTTCAGGAAAGGGGGCAGTGTACATGCACCTGTCTGCATCAATGGTGCTGAGGTCGAGATGGTTGAGCGCTTCAAGTTCCTAGGAGTGAACACCACCAACAGCCTGCCCTGATCAAATCAAGTAGATGCCATGGCCAAGAAAGCACACCAGCGCCTCCACTTCCTCAGGAGGCTAAAGAAATTCAGGTTGTCCCATTTGACTCTCACCAACTTTTATTCATGAACCATAGAAAGCATCCTATCTGGATGTATCACGGCTTGGTACGGCAACTGCTCTGCCCAGGACCGCAAGAAGCTGCAGAGAGTTGTGGACACAGCCCAGCGCATCATGGACACCAGCCTCCTCTCCTGGGACTCTGTCTTTACCTCTGCTGTCTTGGTGAAGCAGCAAGCATAATCAAAGACCCCACCCACCTGCGTCATCCTCTCTTCTCTCCTCTTCCATCGGGTAGAAAATACAGGAGCCTGAGGGCACGTACCACCAGACTTAAGGACAGCTTCTACCCCACTGTGATAAGACTATTGAATGGTTCCCCTATACGGTGAGATAGACTCTGACCTCACAATCCACCTTGTTGTGACCTTGCACCTTATTGCACTGCACTCTCTGTGGCTGTGACATTTTACTCTGTACTGCAATTGTTTTTACTTGTACTACATCAATGCACTCTGTACTAACCCAATGTAACTGCACTGTGTAATGAATTGACCTGTATGATCGGTATGCAAGACAAGTTTTTCCACTGTACTTCAGTACAAGTGACAATAATAAACCAATACCCCATTGAAACCTATAACAACCTTTCACTCTATCCAAATCACCTCCAACCTTCATGTCATCTGCAAACTCACTAATCTACCCCTCCACTTCCTCATCCAAGTCATTCATAAAAAATCACAAAGAGCAGGGGTCCCAGAATAGATCCCTGCGGAACACCAGCTGTCATGGACCTCCAGGCAGAATGATCTCTATCTACTACCACCCTCTGCCTTCTGTCAGCAAGCCAATTCTGAATCCACGCAGCCAAGTCTTCAAGGAACCCATGCCTCATGACCTTCTGGATGAGTCTCCCATGGGGAACCTCATCAAATGCCTTACTAAAATCCATATACACCACATCCACCACTCTACCTTCATCAATTTGTTTTATCACCTCCTCAAAAAACTCATTTAGGCTTGAGAGGCACGACCTGGCCCTCACAAAGCCATGTTGACTATGCCTAATGGAAAAAAAGCTTCAAGTGCTTGTAAATCCTGTCCCCAAGAATCCTCTCCAATAGTTTACCCACCACTGACATAATACTCACTGATCTATAATTTCCAGGATCAACCCTATTACCTTTTTTTGAACAGCGGAGCAACATTTGCCATCATTCATTCCTCTGGTACAACTCCTGTGGCCAGGGAGGATGCAAAGGTCATCATTGGCACCCAGCAATCTCATCCCTCACCTCCCCTAGCAACCTGGGATATATCCCGTCTGGCCCCGGGAATTTATCTATCCTAATGTTTTTCAGGAACTCCAACACTAACTCTTTCTTAACCTCAATATGTTCCAGCACATTAGCCTGTTTTTACACTGACCTCACATTAGTCAAAGTCCTTCTCCCTGGTGAGCATTGAAGCAAAGTATTCATTAAGGACCTCCCCTACCTCCAGGCACATTTCTCCCTTTATCCCTGAGCAGTCCTACTCTCACTCTAGTCATCCTCCTGTTCTTCACTGTATGTTTAGCTGAGATCCTGGGGATTTATTAGCTTCCATCCCATTAGTTTCTCTCATACTTTTTTTAAATTAAATAAATTTTTCATCAAGGTCCCCATTCCCTACAGATCTGTTGTTTTCTAATTCCAAGAGGTTTTTTTGTATATTTCATGAATGCAGACAGAAAATGATTTCTATGACTTCCCCCAACATTTTCCCCTATCTCACTCTGCAAGGGATTTGTACTATGTCTTGCTAATCTATTTAAAAAAATAAATCTGTGGAAGCTTCTATAGTTGGAGTACATAGAACGTTACAGTACAGGAATAGGTCCTTCCACCCACACTGTATGTGCCGATCATGAAGCCAATCTAAATTAATCCTATCTGCCTGCACGTTGTCTGTATCAGGCACATTTTCTGCTTGTTCATGTGCCTGTGTAAATGCCTCTTAAACATTGCTACTGTATTTGCTTCTGCCATCTCTCCTGGCAGGCTGTTCCAGGGACCTACCACTCTTAGTATAAAAAATGTTGCTTTGCACATCTCTAAACTTTTCACTCTTTCACTTTAAAGCTATGCCCTCTAGCATTTGACATTTTCACTCTGGGAAAAAGACTCAGTACTGACTTATCTATCCCTTTCATAATTTTCCATAGAGTCATATAGTTAGACAGCATGGAAATATTACCTGAGGCCCAACTCGTCCATGCCGACCAAGCTGCCTACCTGAGCTAGTCCCATATCCCTCTAAACTTTTCCTATTTAAGTACCTGCTCAAATATCTTTTAGACATTGTAACTGTACCCCTCTTCCACCTTGTTCCATATACCCACCACCACATGGAAAACCTGCCTATCATATTTCCTTTAAATATTTCCCTTCTCATCTTAGGCCTGTGCTCTCTAGCTTTAGACATCCTTTTCCTAGGAATAAGACAATATCTACTTTATCTATGACCCTCATGATTTTATCAACCTCTATACAGTCACCCCTGATCCTCTATGCTTCAGGGAAAACAGTCCCAGACTATCCAGTCTCTCCTTATAACTCAAGTCCTCCAGTCCCATCAACACCCTTGTGAATCCTTTCTGCACACTCTCTAGCTTATTCATATCCTTCCGATAGCAAGGCAACCAGAACAGCACACAATTCTACAAGTGTGGTCTCACAAAAGCCTTGTACAGCTGTAACGTGATGTCCCAGCTCTTGTACTCAATGCCCTGATGAAGGAAAGCATGCCACATGCCTTCTTTACCACAGTCTAACTGTGTCACCACTTTCAGGGAACCATGTACTTGTAGCCCTGGGTCTCTGTTCTGCAACACTCCATAAACCCCAGACATTCATTGTACATGTCCTGCCCTTGTTTTACTTTCCAAAAAATGCAACACTTCACATCTGAGTTAAATTCCATCTGCCATTCTTTTGCCCACTTTCCCAGTTGATCTAGATTCTATTGTATCCTAAGATAACCTCCTTCACTGCCTACCATATCACCAATTCTGGTGTCAATCACAAATTAATCAATCGTCCAAATCATTAAAACATATGACAAACGCTTCCATCAGGTTGACCCAAAGCCTCTGACACTCCAGAGAAAACAATCCAAGTTTGTCCAACTTCTCCTTATATCTAATACTCTAATTCAGGCAACATCCTGGTGAATCTCTTTTGCACCTTCTCTAAAGTCCATCCTATAGTGTGGTGATCAAAACTGCACACAATCTTACAAGAACACAAAAACAAAGGGAGGAGGCAAAAAAAATGTAGGTGTTACATCTGCAGTTGCATCAGCAGGTGGCTTGTAAAAGGAAGTGGGTATAGGAGGCGATAGGGTTGAAGGATACACTGATATAAATGTGATGAAGGAAAGTGCAGGAGGCTAATGTGGAGGATAAGCATCACATATTTCAATGGCCTGTTAAAGTGCAGTACATTCTTGAGTTACTGTCAGAAACAGTGTATATATGCCAAGAATCAGACATACCTGTGCTACTGCTTTGGTCAGCTTCCTCAGTGGCCATATGCATTAAGGCATCAAGAACCAGTGCATTGTCCAGCCATGCATACCATTCTTCTAGCTCCTGCAAGAAGTTTGAAGTGCCTGCTGTCTCAGAGACCTTCCGTGTTGCCAGTTTACACAATCGTTCAATGAATCCAGGAATATTTAAAAGGGTGACTAAATTGGGATTAAAAAGGGTTATATTTCAATGCCAGAACTACATTCTCCTAGATTTCAGGTATAAGAATAGAGTAAGCAATGGAGAAAGACAAGCCAACCAACTCTAATGTGCCCAGAATACAGTCCTGATAAGAATCATGTTCTGATTCAGGGTTTCAACCTGAAATATTGACAATTTCTTTTCTGCCACAGATGCTGCATGAACTTCTGAGTTCCTCCATCACATTGTTTGTTGCATCTGCAGTCTCTTATGCCTCCTCTGATTAAAAAAAATCATGACTGTTTCAAGTCAACATTTAAAAACTTAACATCTAATACAAATTTAGCATTAACATAATGAAGTTCTGGCTTCTCGTTCAAAATTGAACACACTGATTTCTCTCATGGAAGAATAGGATTGGTGGATGAGTCATGGGGAAAAGGAAGAATGAAAAATAGAGGAAGTCAATTCAGCTCACACAAAATTGCATTACAATACCAAAATTGCAGTCAGTGTCTAGCTGGCAGGGGCAAAATAGAGAGGAGCAGCTGCAGAAATGCATCACACCCTACCTTGGTTGATTTCTGCTCGTGAAGGTCCTGCAGCTTTCTTCTGTTGTGCATTTTTGGCAAGCAGTGTGTGTTTGTCATCATTTCCTGTATCCAGCTCAGAGATAGTCACCGAAAGAATCCGACAGAAGTTAGCAAGTTGCTGCTGGTCAAAACTGGCGACCAGGTTTGTAAGGTTTGGAATGTCCTCCAACTGGATCATCTCCTTGAAATAAATAAGGTAAATGCAAGGTGAGACTAATTTTGACCTATTTTCAAATGTTTTTGATATAAAAAACCTAATAAATACAAAAAAATAAAAATACCAAGCTACTAGAAGTTAATTTAAGATATCAAGCAAGCTAAAAGTTATTACCTGCATTTAATTTTTTATCCAAATGAATGCGGCTATGCAACACAAGCCACCAACAACTTGTATGAGACTGATGCGGTCAGCCCTTCAGCTCTGCACATGAACCCTCAAAGTTAGACTCAGCGAGTCTGGGGTGGAGCAGGTCAGAGAAATTAAAGATATATTTTATGTCTGTTTTCAAAGACACAAGAAGTCTTTCTGAAATAGTGGAGGACTGTAGGTCAGAAGTAAATGAGGACTAAGAAATTAGCATTAGTACAAAATTATTGATGAAATTATTGGGACTGAAAGTTAAACCTTCTGAACCCGATGACCTGAATCCTTGGGTTTTGAAGGAGATAAAGTGGGGTTGCATTTTCCACAGTTTAAGAAAAGTGAAAGAGAGAAACTTTAGACCAGTTGACTGACATTAGAAAAGAAGCAAGGTAGTAATACCAACTCAGCACAAGCAGAATTCTGTAACCATGATGCTAAGTCAAGAAGTGACATTGGCATATAACGAGGGAGCTGACTGGTGAGTAGCTGCTAGATGTATATACTTGGTTTTCTTAAATTTGTTCCAGCTACGTTCGTTAAGAATTGTCTGTTAAGTAGAGGAATGGCAGCACAACTCACAACCATGCATTCCATATCCTGTGTTGTGGGGGAAATCCTGGACACGCACACAACAGTCTACTGGCTCTAACAGCTTGAGCACTGGGTCAGAACTGAAATGGTGGCTGCGGTCACCATTGTACACGCATGGAGGAGAGATGGGTGACCAGCAAGCAGAAAACATTGACCAAACATATTACAGGAGTACCCCAGTTTTGATGTTAAGTACTCATGAAGGTAATGGTTCCTATGGGGAATGCAGCCAGAGAAAAGGCTACGGCATCATGGAAGGGTCATCTTGGGTTGCGGAGGGAAAAAGGAGAACAATAGTGGCAGGCAATGAAACTAAAGGACATAGACTTACCCTTAAGGAGCAAGAGTCTATCTGAGAGGGGCCCTTTTCTCCCCCCACACAGACAGTGGCGAGTACCTGGAATGCACTGTTGAAGAACTTGGTGGAAATACAGTCACTGACAGCATTTAAGCAGTGTTTGGATAAGCACTTGAATTGCCAAGGCATAGAAAGCTACGGGTCAAGTGCTGGAAGATGGAATTAATATGGATAGGTGCCCACAGGTTGGCATGGACATGGTGGGCAGAATGGTCTGTTTCCACATTTAATAACTTTATGACTCTAAGATTCATGTAAGCAGACAAGCATTTCTGCAGCCAACGGCATGCCTCCAGTATGGAAAGTTGTCTCCTTAGCTTCAGAGTCAAGGATGCCTGAATAACTGTGGACATTCTGAAAAGGGAGAGTGAATGAACGGCCAGAGATCATGGTTCATACTGATACCGAAGCTTTACGTAGATAGAAAGACTAGGTATTTTGGAACAGCAGGGACTTATTAGGGATTATCAGCAAAACATTGAGTGGGAGAAATCCTATCTCACAAATTTGATCTATTTAAGATATCTTTATTAGTCATATGCACATCGAAACGTGAAATACATCTTTTGCATAGAGTGTTCTGGGGGCAGCCCACAAGCATCGCCACCCTTCTGGCACCAACATAGCATGCCCAAAACTCCCTAACCCTTACATTTTTGGAACTAATGAAGTGATAAAGATGATCGATGAGGGTAGTTCAGTGAATGTTGTCTATGTGGACTCTAGCAAAGCATTTGACAAAGTTCCTCATATTAAGCTGGTCCAGAAGGTTAGGTCACATGGGATCCAAGGCGAGTCAGTAAATTGGATCCAAAATTGGCTTGGTCATTGAAAACAAATGGTAATGGTCGAGAAGTGTTTTTCTGACTGGAAGTCTGTGACAAGTTGTGTTCTGCAAGGGTTAGTGCTGGGACCTCTGCTGTTTACACAGCCAAGTTTTCCTGGATCCCATGCCTCACAACATTCTGAATAAGCCTTCCATGACGAACCTTATCAAATACCTTACTAAAATCCATGTACACCACATCCACTGCTCTACCTTCATCAATGTGCTTTGTCCCATCCTCAAAGAATTCAATCAGGCTCGTGAGGCACAACCTGCCCCTCACAAAGCCATGCTGACTGTCCCTAATCAGCCTATGCTTCTCTAACTGCCCATAAATCCTGTCTCTAAGAATCTTCTCCAGTAATTTGCCCACGAATGAAATAAGAGTCACTGGTCTGTAATTCCCAGGGTTATCCCTACTTCCTTTCTTAAGGAAAGTAAGGACATTTGCCACCCTCCAATCATCTGGCACTACTCCTGTGGTCAGTGAGGACACAAAGATTGTCAAAGGCACAGTAATCTTTTCCCTAGCTTCCTGTAATAACCTTGGATCTATCCCGTCTTCTGGCTGCCATTCTATATACCCACCATTTTCTGTATGAAATTCTTGCCCCTCAGGTATCCTTTAAATCTTTTCCCTCTCACTTTAAACCCATATTCTCTGGTCTGAGATTCCGCTACCTGAGATTCCAAGGGAGAAGACTAAAGCCATCCACCTTAACTATGTCCCTCATGATTTTATGAACCTCTAAGGTCACTCCCAGGCTCCTTCACTCCAGGAAAAACAGTTCCAGCCTTTCCAGTCTCTCCTTATAACTCAAACCTCCGGTCCTGGGAACATCCTTGTGAACTTTTCTGCACTCTCTCTAGCTTAACCACATCCTTCCTATAGTATGGTGACCAGAACTGCACACAATATTCCAGGTTTGGTCTCACCAACTTGTACAGTTGCAACTTGACGTCCTAACTCTTGTACTCATGAATGCAGGTCTGACGAATGCAAGTGTTCTGACCATCAAACTCCCAACTATACTAATCCCAATTTTTCCCTTCTCGCATCCTCATCAACACCCACCACCCTTTCTAACATCAACGTACATGGGGAAATTTATATTAGCCAAATAACCAACCAGCCTGTCTTTGGAATGTGAGAGGAAACTAACTGTAGCTCCCAGAGAAAACCCATGCAATCATAGGAACAACATGCTAACTCTCTCAGACTCCCCCAAAGTCAGAATGTAATCAGGTCTCTGGAGTCATGAGGCAGTAGTGCCAACCACTTAGAAGAAGATGGTCCTTTTGAAGGTGACAAGCCAGGATTGAAAACTCAATTTGGGTGTTGAGAAGAAAGTTCCAGATGTTGCAAATTTTGAGATCATGGTGCTAAAGAATGAGGCAATGAGAACATGGTTCCAGACCCACCTCCAAAAGTGGCTGTTAAGAAGCATAAAGAAAAAATATCAGGCACTGTTCTCCTAAAACAAACACAATATTCTAGAGCAAAATACACAGACCTTTTTAACTCCAAGGATATCTTCTATTAGTGTAGCCGTTTGCAAAAAGGTCTTCTTATTTGTCATGAGCGTGAAGAGGAACAGTACAAAGTCATTCCGCTCCGAGAGACGCTTAGTCACTCCATCAGTCTAAAAATAAGAGAGGATGCTGCTTCATCTGCCTTGAACATCGTCTTGCAACCACACATTTGAGTCTAAATATCGACAATGGCTAAATCCCTCATGTCTAAATTATTTGGAGCTGCCCAATCGATCTTGGCCTCTTTTCAAAATCCTTAATTTCTCCACTTTTCCCCAAATTTGTTTCACAATACACCAACGGATATCCAGTATCCTAGTAACCCACTTTACCCTCAAATATTTGATAAGAAAATTTGGCACTAGCTTGACAGCTGTGGAACATGTGCTATAAGGGATGAATACCTCATTGGTTTACATTTCAATCATGTTTTCTTAGCACCTCAATCAAGTGCTACGCAAAAGCACATGCTTATCAGCACAAGTTAACCCTCCTTAAAAAGGCAGGTCAAGACTCTTTTCCCTGTTGTTTTTCCTGTTTTTTTTTTGCTCAACTCCCCAGCCAAAAGTACAATGGCTTCAACAACAATGCTTGTCAATTTGAGCTTAGTGATGGCAGTTCCATTCAGAATCAGAATGTGGGTTCAAGTTCCAACCTAGAGATCGAAGCACAAATTCTCAACTGGTGGTGCTGTGCTGAGGGGACACTGCACTGAGAGAGTTGTCATCTTTCAGATGAGAGATTAAACTGAGGGCTCACTACCCCTTCAGATATGCCTATTAGTTATCAACAGACCGACCGATCATTGCAGTTTATAGAATCCTGTAGTGCACAAATTGACAGCTGTGTTTTTTAGATTGCAACAGTGATTACACTTCAAAATTATTTCATTGACTGCAGAGGAATAAGGAGCACAGGGTACTTTGTAAATAACAAAAAGGCACAGATTTGACTGCCAACTGAACTGGAGGCAACATGGAAAAACCACCCTGCTTTTGCACAGGGTGGTTACGATGTGGAATTAATTGCCTAATATGGGTAGTGAAATTGAAAGCAGTTCAGAAATTTGATAACTAACTAGGGAAAAAAAAAAGTGACAACATATGGAACGAGTGAGGGAGTTTGAACGATGGTATTGTTCTTGAAAAAAGCTCCTGTAATCTCGATAGGTCCCCCACAGGCATTCGCTTGCTTTTTCGCAAATTCTAATGGCTCCATGCTTTCTACCTTCCACAAGATCGTAGGAGCAGAATTAGGCCATTCAGCCCATCGAGTCTGCTCCACCATTCAGTCATGGCTGATTTTTTTCATCCCCCCTGTCCTGCTTCTCCCTGTGACCTTTAACCCCCCCTTACCAATCAAGAACCTATCAGTCTCTGCCTTAAATACACTCAATGACTTAGCCTCAACAGCACTCCGTAGCAATGAATTCCACAGATTCACCACACTCTGCCTGAAAAAATTCCCCATCTCAGTTTTAAAGGGATATCCCTTTATTGTGAGGGTGTGCCATCAGATCCTAGACTCCCTTACCATTGGAAACATCCTTTCCATGTCCAGTCAGATCAGACAGGGCTCTGGAGAGTTACAAGGTAGCCAGGAGGGAGCTTAAGAATGGGCTTAGGAGAGCTAGAAGGGGGCATGAGAAGGCCTTGGCATGTAGGATTAAGGAAAACCTCAAGGCATTCTGCTCGTATGTGAAGAACAGGAGGATGATTAGAGTGAAGGTAGGACCGATTAGGGATACAGGAGGAAACGTGTTCTGGAGTTGGAGAAGGTAGGGGAGCGAGGGAAGAGATTGCTGTGTCTTTGGTGAGGATCTTTGCGTCCTCATTGGCCACCGGAGTAGCGCCAGATGATTGGAGGGTGGCAAATGTCCTTACTTTCCTTAAGAAAGGAAGTAGGGATAACCCTGGGAATTACAGGCTAGAGAGTCTTACTTAAATGGTGGGCAAATTACTGGAGAAGATTCTTGGAGACAGGATTTATGAGCATTTGGAGAAGCATAAGCTGATTAGGGACAGTCAGCATGGCTTTGACAGGGGAAGGTCATGACTTATGAGCCTGATTGAATTCTTTGAGGATGTGACAAAGCACATTGATGAAGGTAGAGCAGTGGATGTGGTTTACATGGATTTTAGTAAGGTGTTTGATAAGGTTCTTCGTGGAAGGCTCATTCATAAAGTCAGGAGGCATGGGATCCAGGGAAACTTGGCTGTGTAGATTCAGAATTGGCTTGCCCATAGAAGACAGAGGGTGGTTGGAATTGGAGCATATTCTGCTGGGAGGTCAGTGACCAGTGGTGTTCCACAGGGATCTGTTCTGGGACCCCTGCTCTTTGTGATTTTTATAAATGACTTGGATGAGGAAGTGGAAGGGTGCGTTAGTAAATATGCAGATGACACGAAGATTGGTGGTGTTGTGGATAGTGTAGAAGGTTGCTGTAGATTACAACAGGACATTGATAGGATGCAGACCTGGTTAGACCGCACTTGGGAGAATTGTGTTCAGTTCTGGTTGCCTCATTATAGGGTGGACATGGAAGCTTTAAAGAAGGTGTAGAGATTTACCAGGAAGCTGCCTGGATTGGAGAGCATGTCTTATGAGGATAGGTTGAGCGAGCTAGGGCTTTTCTCTTTGGAGTGAAGGAAGATGAGAGATGACCTGATAGAGGTGTACAAGATGATAAGAGGCACAGATCGAGTGGACAGTCAGAGACATTTTCCCCAGGGTGAAAATGGGTAACATGAGGCATAATTTTAAGTTGATTGGAGGAAGGTACCGGGGGGGATGTCAGAGACAAGTTTTTTTTTAAAAACACGGAGTGGTGGGTGCGTGGAACGCATTGCCAGCAGAGGTGTTGGAGGCAGATACACGTTAGGGATATTTAAGACACTCTTAGATAACCACATGAAAAATGGAGGTCTATGCGACAGGGAAGGGTTAGATAGATCTTAGAATAGGATAAAGTGTCAACATGACATCATGGGCCAAAGGGCCTGTACTGTGCTGTATTGTTTTATGTTCTATCCAGACCTTTCAGTATCTGGAAGGTATCAATGAGATCCCCCTTATCCTTCTGAACTCCACTGAATACAAGCCCAGAGACATCAAATGCTTCTCATATGTTAAGCCTTTCATTCCTGGGATCATTCTTGTGAACTCCTCTGGACCTTCTTCAGGGCCAGCATATCCTTCCTTAGAAACGGGACCCAAAACTGCTTGCAATATTCTAAACGTGCTCTGACCAACCCCTTATAAAGCCTCAGCAGTGTATCCTCCTTTTATATTCCAGTCTTCTTGAAATGAACGCTAATACTGCATTCACTTGCTTTACTACGGACTCAACCCGCAAGTTAACCTTGAGGGAATCCTGAACTAGGACTCCGAAGTCCCTTTGCACCTCTAATTTCTGAATTTTCTCCCCATTTAGAAAATATTGTTCTTTAGCAGAGGAGGTTTCTGTATACTGCCCTACATCTTAGATGGGAAATACTTATTTGCACCATGAACCCTACCGCTGCCTATCAATAAGTCAAACTGCAGTGTCTGTTTATTTATGCCACAAAATTCAAAGGGAAACCTTTAAAGAAAAAACTGCAATTTTAAATATATTTACACATTATCAACCTCAATTTGCAAGACCCTCTTTGTGAAGTGCGGAAATTTACTACGTGTGGCCACTCAAGGCACATTAAATCTCACTTACACAGATACAGGTGTTGTACAATATACTTAGGCAATCCTTTATCAAGTCTTCACTCACTGCAACACAAAACAAAAGTAAGGTTTGGCAAAGCTTCCATTTTAATTTGTAATAAGTGCTTCCTTAACATATTAGAAAAAAAACTCCTTTAAAATATTTCATTTGTACAAATTGCTAAAAGGTTTATTTTTCCTGAACAACCCTTCTTTTTCAAGGTGGATCTACAACTGTCAGGCAGTATTATTTTATAACTCGTAATTAATGCAGCAAAACAAATAAGGTCCTTAGTAACAATGGAGCAGAAACAGAAAACATTTAGAACCTAGAATGCAAAGAAAAGTGATGAATATTCAGCTCATTAGACCTGTTCAGCCATTCAATTAAATCTTGGCAGACTTATACCTCAACTCAATTCACCCACCCATGACAAATCTTTCCTGTTTATTCATTATTCAGGATCTGGACATCGCTGGCAAGTTCAACATTTACTGCCCATCCCTAATTGCCCATTAGGTGGTCGTGGGGAACCTCCTTGAACTGCTGCAGTGCTTTAGGCATAGGAACTCCAACAGTACCATTGAGTAGATTGTTCCAGGATTTTGACCCAGTGATATATTCCCAAATCAGGATGGTGTTTGACTTGGAGCAGAACTTTCAGATTACCCAACAATTTATTCATCTGTCTTCTCCCATTTTTGACAGCTTTGTTTTTTGGCTAGAGCCAAGGCAGGATTTCCACATTTCTCAAAATTATCCCAAATAGCCTTATTCCAGTTTAGTAGGGTGCCAAAATTAAAGACGACATAACACCAGAGAAAATAGTTTGCTTACTCTATCAAATCTCTTCACCATTTTAAACATCTTAATTAGATTACCTCTCAAATTTTCCAAATGCAAAGGGAGACCTTTATGTACCTTATCCACAATTTAACACTATGAATTCAGCATTCAGTCTGGTCAACCTGCACTGCACCCTCCCTGCTACTTGACCTCAGATTACAATGAAGACCATGTTTTTTTTCAGCCTGGCAATAATAATTTCCATGTGATAGTGGTCAAAGTGGCTTTAAGAAATACAAGTTAATAACAGAAATAAAAACAGTAAGTGCTGGATATACTCAGCAGATCAGATACCATCTGAGGCAAAGAAAGCTAGAATCCTAGTTCAATATCATGTCACGAAAGGGCCGAATGAAAGGCCATCACTCTTGAAACATTAACCATTTCACTCTCCTATAGATGCCCAACCTGAACATTTCCTGCATTTTGTTTTTATTCAAATTTCCAACATCTGTAGCATTTTGGTTTTATATTAATAAGTGTTGATGTAATACACACTTTTCCTCTGCATAGAGCAGGACTGCACAGGAACAGGCTCTTCAGCCCATAATGTTGTGCTGAACTAATTAAAACGCCTAACTAAAGTAATCCCTTCTGCCTTCACAATATCCATATCCCTCAATTCCTGGCAGCGCATTCCAGGCACCCATCACTCTCTGCAGGGGAACAAACTTGCCCCGCACATCTCCTTTGAACTTACCCCCATCACCTTAACTGCACACCTTCTAGTATTAGACAATTCAACCCTAGGAAAAAGGTACTAGCTATCTACTCTATCTATGCCTCTCATAATTTTATAACTTCAATCAGTTCTCCCCCTCAGCCACTCTAGTGAAAACAACCGTAGTTTGTCCATCCTCTACATATAGCACATGACCTCTAATCCAGGAAGCATCCTGGTAAACCACTTCTGCTCCCCCTCCAAAGGCTCTACATCTTTCCTTTAATGGTGCAACCAGAATTGAATGCAATACTCCAGATGCGGCCTAACCAGTGTTTTATAAAGCTGCAACACAGCTTCCTGACTATTGAACTCTATGCAGCCACTTTCAGAGAGCTATAGACTTGGACCCCAAGATTCCTCTGTAGATTAACACCATTAATGGCAAGACACTTAATTTGTCATCAACCATGTAATGTCCCTTTACATCTAATCTCCCAAAGTGCAACACCTCACACTTGCCTGGATTAAACTTTATCTGCCATTTCTCTGCACATATCTGCAACTGATCTATATCCCACTGTATGCTTTGGCAACTTTCTAGCTACCCACAACATTACCAATCTTTTATCATCTGCGAACTTACAAACCCACCCATTCATGTTTTCATCCAAGTCATTTATATACATCACAAATAGCAGAGGTCCCAGTATGGATCCCTGTGGAACACCACTAATCATAGACCTCCAGCCAGAATAAGTCCTATCGACCACTACCCTCTAATGGGAAAGCCAATTATGAATTCAAACTGCCAAGTCACCACGGATCCCATGCATCTTAATCTTCTGGATGAGCCTACCATGAGGGACCTTGTCAAAACGCCTTACTAAAATCCATGTAAACAACATCCACAGCTCTACCTTCATCAATCACCTTCGTCACCTCCTCAAATAAAATCTATCGAGTTAGTAAGATGTGACTTGTCCCGCACAAAGGCATTCTGATTGTCCCTAATTAGGCCATGGTCTTCCAAATGCTCATAGATCCTATCCCTAAGAATCCCCTCCAATAGCTTCCATGCCACAGACGTGAGACTCACCGGTCTATAGTTCCCAGGATTATCCCCATTTCCTTTCTTAAAGGATGGAGCAATATTAGGTATTCGCTAGTCCTCCAGGACCTCACCCATGGCTGGTGAGGACATGAAGATCTCGGACTTCCAAGATCTTCTTGATCTTACAATGTTATATTAAATGAAAAGCAATTAATAGAAAAGGTTTCCACCATTATGTACAAGCTCATTAGACTTGATTTTTCTGGTCTACCATTACAGCAAATACTTTCAACTATGTTAGTAGAATTTTCTCCGATTTAACTGGCTAACCAAAATAGCAGGGCAGCGGAAGCTGAAATACTCAACCACATGTCTTGGCCTTCATAAAATATTTACAACAGGCACATTTTTCATAAGATCTGGGGCCCAAAGCTGTATAGTGCTCCAGATAAACAGGACCTGCAAAGTAGAAGTGATGCATCCCCTTCATATTCAAGTTTCATTGACATTAATGGTAATATTCCATCAATTTTGCTTTTTTAAAGCTTTATGTACCAGTACAGGAACCTTGAGATTTATGCATCAGGACACAGAAATTCAACTTCTTCCACAATTCCCTCATCTCAGCATTAATAAAATATTCCCATTTCACTCTCTTGGGCCCAAACCTCATTTTCCCTGCAATGAATTCCATCTGCTACTCACTTAATCTGCTTATGGCCTTTTGCACTTTACTGTGCCTAATTTGTTTGCAGTACATATTTTTAGATACACTTTTTATCCAATTCCAGCAATTAAGATACCACCCATTTACCCTTCCTATTGTTTAACCAATGTTTAGTCAGTTCCCTGATGTTACACCTAATAGCATGCACTCACAATTTTGTTAAAAGGCAACCAGACCGAATCACATGCTTACTGACATCTGTCAGGTTAACCAACTGCTATGAAAACTTCATTTGCCAAGATCAAATTCATCTGCTACACCTTCCCATTATGCCAAATTTCCTGGGCTAGATCTCCATTGTGTGTAAAATGTGCCCCGATATTGCTCATGTCCACACTCAGAATACTTGCCAAATTGTCTTCCTTCTACTCGCCCCCCCCCCCCCCCCCCCCCCAACCCCACCCAAAAGGGGCATTATGCCTCTGCTCAATGCATACTTATAGCATCCAGCTGCCAATGAATGGGCATTAAATGATGGGCATACAAGCAAAAACAAATTTAAAAAAAATCCCATAAATTTATAAAACAAAAATACCCAGTAATGCATCGTTAGTGGTTGACACAGTGATTACAGCACAAGCAGCATTTAATACTACAGCACTTACTTTTCTGCTTCTTTTTCTGTGGTGCAAGTGTTGGCCGCATTAGGATTTCAACTAAAAGCTGTAAAGGAAGGAACCATGGAACATTACTGAAACAATAGATTTAAAAGCTCCTCACTATTAAGATGGAAAATATTTTTTTTAGTAACAACCATCTATGGGCTAAATGAGACAAGATAATGGATCTGAAGGATTAAAAATGATCAAAGGTCATCAATCTGTCTACACAGATGCAGCTTGACCAGCTGAGTATTTCCAGTATTTTCTGTTATCATTTCAGATTTGCAGCATTAGCAATATTTGACATCTAAATTATTATGTTTAATTTCTGCACAGCATTCTGCTAGGTTTAAGAGGCAACATAAAATCAAAATCAGTTGCAATAGCAAGTAAAATCAGAACCTCAGACAGCATCTGTGAAGAGAAATAGACCTAACATTTCAGGTCAATGATCCTTTGGCAGATAGTGAGGAAACAGAATGCACATGCGTAGAAGTGTGCAAATGCAAGAATTCAACTCTTATCTTCCTTAACCTGAAAAAGTTGCTTACAGTCTCTGCCCAGATCATATTTGAAAAATGTCCATGTTATGCAACAGAGCTGCCAGTGCTAAGTGATACATCATCAGCCAGGGCCAGGTGACTTCAAGGGTGGATGACTACTTCTCAGAAATCCTCTACAGAAGTAAGGTTCTCACATTCACATCTTTGATTTAATTCCACTGCAATTTAATCTACATTTCTATAGATTAAGCTAGAGGGTGCAGAAAAGACTCAAGGATTTTAGAACCATAGAACACTACAGTATAGAAAACAGGCCATTTGGCCCTTCTAGCCTGTGCTGAAACTTTATTCCGCTAGTCCCATTGACCTGCACCCAGTCCATAACCCTCCAGACCTCTCCCATTCACGTATCTATCCAATTTATTCTTAAAACTTAAGAGTGAGCCTGCATTTACCACGTCAGATGGCAGCTCGTTCCACACTCCCACCACTCCGAGTGAAGAAGTTCCCCCTTATGTTCCCCCTAAACCTTTCCCCTTTCACCCTAAAACCACGTCCTCTCATACTTCTCTCCCCTAATCTAGGTGGAAAGAGCCTACTCACATTTACTGTCTATACCCCTCAATTTTGTAAACCTCTATCAAATCTCCACTCATTCTTCTATGCTCCAAGGAATAAAGTCCTAACCTGTTCAGTCTTTCCCTGTAGCTCAACTCCTGAAGACCCGGCAACATTCTAGTAAATCTCCTCTGCACTCTTTCCATCCTACTGATATCCTTCCTATAGTTAGGTGACCAGAACTGCACACAATACTCCAAATTTGGCTTATACAACTTCACCATAACATCCCAACTCCTATACTCTGATTTATGAACGCCAGGATGCCAAAAGCTTTCTTTACAACTCTGCCTACCTGTGACATCACTTTCAGGGAATTATGTATCTGAACTCCCAGATCCCTTTGTTCCTCCACACTCCTCAGTGCCCTACCATTTACTGTGTATGTCCTACTTTGATTTGTCCTTCCAAAATGCAACACCTCACACTTGTCTGCATTATATTCCATCTGCCATTTTCTGGCCCATTTTTCCAGTTGGTCCAGATCCCTCTGCAAGCTTTGAAAGCCTTCCTTGCTGTCCACAACACCTCCAATCTTAGTGTCATCAGCAAACTTGCTGATCCAATTTACCACATTATCATCTAGAACACTGATATAAACAAAAACAATGGACCCAGCACAGATCCCTGAGGCACACCACTAGTCACAGGCCTCCAGTCTGAGGAACAATCATTCACTACCACTTTCTATCTTCTCCCACACAGCCAATTTTGAATCCAGTTTACAACCTTTCCATGGATACCTAGTGTCTGAACCCTCTGAACTAACCACCCATGTGGGACCTTGTCAAAGGCTTTACTAAAGTCCATGTAGACAACATCCACAGCCTTTCCTTCATCTACTTTCTTGGTAACCTCCTCGAAAAACTCTACAAGATTCATTAAAAACAATCTACTACGCACAAAGCCATGCTGATTATCCTTAATCAGTCCTTGGCTGTCTAAATACTTGTATATCAGATCTGTCAGAACACCTTCCAATAATTTACCCACTACTGATGTCAGGCTCACCGCCTGTAACTACCTGGCTTACTTTTAGAGCCTTTTTTAAACAATGGAACAACATGAGCTACCCCCCAGTCCTCCAGCACTGCACCCATGGCCAAGGACATTTTAAATATATCTGCCAGGGCCCCTGCAATTTCTACACTAATCTCTCTCAAGGTCCAAGGAAATATGTCAGGCCTGGGGGATTTACCAGCAAGCACCTCCTCCTCCTCTTTAACCTCTATATGATCCATGACACTACTGCTTGTTTCCCCTTCCTTCCATATCCACTATGCCAGTTTCCTGAGTAAATACTGATGCAAAAAAAACTGTTTAAGATCTCCCCCATCTCCTGAGGCTCCACACCAAGCCAACCACTCTGATCTTCTAGGGGACCAATTTTGTCCCTACTGTCCCTTTACTCTTAATATACTTGTAGAAACCCTTTGGTTTTACCTTCACATTATCTGCCAGAGCAACCTCAGTCTTCTTTTTGCCTTCCTGGTTTCCTCCTTTAGTATTTTCTTACATTTTCTATTTGTTCCTAGTTGCCTATACCTGCTATACAGCTCTCTTTTTCTTAACCAGATCGCCAATATCCCTTGAAAACCAAGGTTCCCTATGCCTGTTAACTTTGCCTTTAATCCTGGCAGGAACGTGCAAACTCTGCACTCTCAAAATTTCGCCTTTGAAGGCCTTCCACTTACTGAACACATCCTTGCCAGAAAACAACTTATCCCAATCCAATCTTCCTAGATCCTTTCCCATTTCCACAAAATTGGCCTTTCTCCAATTTAGAACCTCAACTCAAGGACCAGACCCATCTTTATGCATAATTAACTTGAAACTAATGAATTATGGTCACTAGACCCAAAATGTTCACCTTCACATACTTCTGTCACCTGATCTGTCTGGTTCCCTAATAGGAGATCAAGTATTGCAATCTCTCTCATTGGTACCTCTATATAGTGACTAACAGCTTGAGTTATGAGCAGAGACTTCACAGGTTGGGACTCTTTTCCCTGGAGAGAAAGAGGCCGAGGGGTGACCCAGAGGAATACAAGATCATGAGGGGGATAGATAAGGCGAATGGCCAATTTTTTCACCAGGGTAAGAGAGTCTAAAACCAGAGGGAATACATTAAGGTGAGAGGAGGATTTATAGGAGACCTTTAAATCCTTCTACATGGAGGGTGGTGGGCATGTGGAACGAGCTGTCAGAGGAAGCGGTAGAGGCAGGTGCAATTACACGTTAAAAAGATACTTGGCCAGGTTAAGAAATAGCGAAGGTTTTGAGGCACATGGGGCAAATGCAGGTAAATCAGACTAACTCAGGAAGGCACCTTCATCGGCATGGATGAGTTGGGCCAAAAGGGCCATGCTGTACTATGACTTAATGTCTTAGAACATAAAACGTAACAGTACAGCATAGGACCTTTGGCCCACGATGCTGTGCCGACATTTTATCCTGGTATCTAACCCTTCCCTCCCACATAGCCCTCCATTTCTCTATCATTCACATGGCTATCTAAGAGTCTCTTAAATATCCCTAATGTATCTGCCCCCACAACCTCTGCCGGAAGTGCATTCCACGCACCCACCATTATATGTGAAAAAAAACTTACCTTTGACATCCCTCTTATGCCTTACTCCAATAACCTTAAAATGATGTCCCCTCGTGTTAGCCATTTTCACCCTGGGAAAAAGTATCTGACTGTCCACTCGATCTATGCCTCTTATCATTTTGCACACCTCCATCAAGTCACCTCTCATCCTCCTCCTCTCCAAATCAAAAGCCCTAGCTCACGCAACCTATCCTTATAAAACATGCTCTCCAATCCAGGCAACATCCTGAAAATCTCCTCTGCACCCTCGCTAAAGCTTCCACATCCTTCCTATAATGAGGCAATCAGAACTGAACACAATACTTCAAGTGTGGTCTCACCAGAGTCTATAGAGCTGCAACATTACATTGCAGCTCTTAAACTCAATACCCCAACTAATGAAGACCATACACCTTCTTAACAACCCTATTGACATGTGCAGCAGCCTTGAGGGATCTATGGACATGGAACCCAAGATCCCTCTATTCCTCCACACTGCTAAGAGTCCTGCCATTAACCTTGTATTCTGCTTTCAAATCCAATCTTCCAAAGTGCATCACTTCACACTTTTCTGGATTGAACTCCATCTGTCACTTCTTAGCCCAGCTCTGCATCCTGTGAATGTCCTGTTGTAATCTACAGCAACCTTCTACACAATCCACAACACTACCAACCTTCGTGTCATCTGCAAACTTACTAACCCACCCTTCCACCTCCTCATCCAAGTCATTTACAAAAATCACAAAGAGCACAGGTCCCAGAACAGATTCCTGCAGAACACCACTTGTCACTGACCTCCAGGCAGAACATGCTCCATGTACAACCACACTATCTTCTACGGGCAAGCCAATTCTAAATCCACACAGCCAAGTTTCCCTGGATCCCATGCCTCCTGACTTTGAATCAGCCGTCCATGAGGAACCTTATCAGATGCCTTACTAAAATCCATGTAAACCACTCCACTGCTCTACCTTCAATGTGCTTTGACACATCCTCAAAGAATTCAATCAGGGTTGTGAGGCGTAACCTGCCCCTCACAAAGCCATGCTGACTGTCCCTAATCAGCCTATGCTTCTCCAAATGCCCATAAATCGTGTCTCTAAGAATAGGGAAACAAAGGACTGCAGATGCTGGAATCTAGATGAAAAACACGATGATGCTGGAGGGATCCAGCAGGCCAGGCAGCATCCGTGGAAAAAAGCAGGCAGTCAACATTTTGGTTTAGAACCCTTCTTCAGGACTGAAGCAAGGAAAAGGGGAAGCCCAATATATAGGAGGGAAAAACAGAGCAGTGATAGGTGGACAAAAGAGGGGAGGCAGGGTGGACACAGGGTGGTGATAGGTAGCTGCAGGTAAGAGATAGTGATAGGCAGGTGCAGAGGAGGAGGGGAGAGTAGATCCACTGGAGGATGGGTAAAAGTAGGGAAACAAAGGACTATTGAATATTGAAGTCCCCGACTTTAGGTAATTCCCCCACCCACCCAGACTTTTTTTTTCTTCTCTCTTCTTACCTTTGACCCATTCGCCGGTGGATCTGCTCTCCCCTCCTCTCCTGCACTTGCCTATTACGGTAGTGTAGCGGTTAGCGTAACACTATTACAGCGCCAGAGACCCGGGTTCAATTCCGGCCACTGTCTGTAAGGAGTTTGTACATTCTCCCCCTGTCTGCATGGATTTCCTCCTGGTACTCCAGTTTCTTCCCACATTCCAAAGACATACAGGTTAGGAAGTTGTGGGCATGCTATGTTGACGCTGGAAACGTGGTGACACTTGTGGGCTGCCCCCAGAACACGCTACGCAAAAGATGCATTTCACTGTGTGTTTCGATGGACATGTGACTAATAAAGATATCTTATACGCATCTACCCATCACCATCCTGTGTCCATCCCCGCCTCCCCTCTTTTGTCCACCTATCACTGTTCTGCTTTTACTTCCTATATATTGGGCTTCCCCTTTTCTTATCTTCAGTCCTGACCCCAAACATTGACCACCTGCTTTTCTCCATGGATGTTGCCTGGCCTGCTCAGTTCCTCCAGCATCGTGTTTTTCCATCTGTCTCTAATAATCTGCGCCAGTAATAACTTGAATGTTATTGATTCATTTGATGTTTCATGTTACAAAGCAATTACGCAACAGTAATTTAACATCAAGGGTGTTAAATGCCATAACAGGCTACAAGACGAAGTTGGGCTGCATAGTTAACAACAGCGCATCCCTTCCTGATGAACTTAACACATTCTATGCGCATTTTGAACAGAAGGGAAGTGGACTGTCACCATCCACCCTGACAGCCTCCAATGCAGCTGAACCTGTGATCACAGAAGAGAATGTAAGATCAGTCTTCCGGAGAGTGAACACGAAGAAAGCACCTGGCCCAGATGGCGTCCCTGGCAGTGTGCTCAGATCTTGTGCTGATCAGCTGGCAGAAGTATTTGTAGACATATTTAACCTCTCCCTGCTTCAATCTCAGATTCCCACCTGTTTTAAGAAGATCACGATCATCCCAGTACCGAAGAAAGTCAAGGTAACATGCCTTAATGACTACCGACCAGTGGCTCTGACATCCACCATCATGAAGTGCTTTGAGAGGTTGGTCATGGCACACACCAACTCCAGCCTCCCAGACAACCTCAACCCAGTGCAATTCGCCTATCACCGAAACAGGTCTACAGCGGATGCCATCTCCCTGGCCCTACACTCAGCTCCGGAGCATCTGGACAGTAAAGACACATACGTTAGACTTTTGTTTATTGACTACAGCTCTGCCTTCAATACAATAATCCCAAGCAAGCTTGTCACCAGAGTCCGAGACCTAGGACTCAACACTTCCCTCTGTAACTGGATCCCTGACTTTCTAACAAACAGATCGCAATCAGTGAGGATAGGCAGCAATACCTCCAGCACGATTATTCTCAACACCGGTGCCCCACAAGGCTGCATCCTCAGCCCTCTATTCTACTCCCTATACACTCACGACTGTGTGGCCAGATTCTGCTCTAACTCCATCTACAGGTTTACAGATGATACCACCGTTGCAGGCCGTATCTCAAACAGCGATGAGGCGGAGTACAGGAAGGAGATAGAGAGCTTAGTGGAATGGTGTCACGACAACAACCTTTCCCTCAATGTCAACAATACAAAAGAGATGGTCATTGACTTCAGGAAAGGGGGCAGTGTATACGCACCTGTCTACATTAATGGTGCTGAGGTCAAGAGGGTTGATTGCTTCAAGTTCCTGGGAGTGAACATCAACAGCCTGTCCTGGTCAAATCACGTAGATGCCACGGCCAAGAAATCTCACCAGCACCTCCACTTCCTCAGGAGGCCAAAGAAATTTGGCTTGACCCCTTTGACTCTCACCAACTTTTACCGATGCACCATAGAAAGCATCCTATCTGGATGTATCACGGCTTGGTATGGCAACTGCTCTGCCCAGGACCACAAGAAACTGCAGAGAGTTGTGGACACAGCCCAGCGCATCATGGACACCAGCCTCCTCTCCTTGGACTCTTGTCTTTACCTCTCGTTGTCTTGGTGAAGCAGCCAGCATAATCAAAGACCCCACCCACCCAGGACATTCTCTCTTCTCTCCTCTTCCATTGGGTAGAAGATACAGGAGCCTGAGGGCACGTACCACCAGACTTAAGGACAGCTTCTACCCCACTGTGATAAGACTATTGAATGGTTCCCTTATACAATGAGATGGACTGACTTCACAATCTACCTTGTTGTGACCTTGCACCTTATTGCACTGCACTCTCTCTGTAGCTGCGACACTTTACTCTGTACTGTTATTGTTTTTACCTGTAATACATCAATGCACTCTGTACTAACTCAATGTAACTGCATTCTGTAATGAATTGATCTGTACAATTGGTATACAAGTTTTTCACCGTACCTTGGTTCAAGTGACAATAATAAACCAATACCAAGGGCCCTGACTCTCCATATCTGCCCTAAGGCAGGAAATAATTTGAAGGAATTAATTCTCAATCTTTACAAACAATAAAATAGCAGGTTAGACTGTCCTGTTCCCATTACTTCACGACAGCCACCTTGTGTAAAACAAGCCCCAAGTAAACGACTTGATTACATCATGAGTGATTGTACTCTGGATTTGATTACATGCACATGATAACCTATTGACAATGAACTAACAAAGCTGAACAAACCAAGACTTAATGTTTGTAATTCTAGTTAAACTTCTAAACTCAATATAAAAATAATTTAGAAAGGAATTTTAGGAACCAGATGCATTCATTAGTTGGACATTGGAAAAATTCAACAGACAATAATAAAAAAAACAATGAGCTACAGGATACTGAGTCTTTGGAGAGGGTGCAGAAGAGACTCAGCAGGATGCTGCCTGGATTGTAGTGTATTAGCTACAAGGAGAGTTTGGACAAATGTATTAATTGCTCTGGAGTATGAGGCTGAGGCAGAGGCATAGATAGGGTAAATGGTCAGTCTTTTTCTCCAGGGTGGAACTGTCAAATTCTAGAGGGAATAAGTACAAGGTGAGAGGCATAAAGGAGATTTGTGAGGTGTTTTTTCCCCTTACACAAAGAGTAGTGGGTGCCTGGAACCTGCTGGTGGAAGCAGACACAATAATTGCGTTTAAGAGGAATTTAGACAGGCAGACGAACAGGCAAGGAATTGAGGGATGTGGATCACATGCAGGCAGATAGGTTTAGTTTAATTTGGCATCATGGTAGGCACAGACATTGTGGGCTGAAGGGCCTGTTCCTGTGCTATGTTCTAACAATATTGTGAAGAGAAAAGTACCCAATGTCAAATAATAACCCTCTTCCCTCACTACTCAAGATTGGCTTTCAATGAGAAATTCTTTTGCATGTTGAACTGTGCTTCAAAGCACAAGCCTCATTTCTTGAGGGCATGGAGCAATTGTTACTTTAGCATTTAACACAGCATCACCCATCAGGGTTCCTATTAAAAACAAAAGTCTTAACCTACATCCCTTTGCCTTGCCTCCAAAGTATTTTATTCATACCCTAAAATATCCCAATGTACCTTCAAAGTATTTAATTGCAGTACTTACATCTACTCCACCAAAGAGATCAAAAATGTGGGTGTTTGGAAATTTGGATTCTTGGGCACCTTTTCCATCCTCCGTCACAAATGCCATTGCTTCCATCGAGAGGAGTGGAGCAATCTCCTAACACACAAGAGTGAAGAATGAAAAATTAAATCCCAGCAATACAAACCTTATGCAGCCAAATCTCTTCTCTCCCCCACCCCACCCAATAGGCCCACACAACTTTTCCTCTTAATATACAAAATTCTAGATTAAAAATAGAGAATAGTGCCTCTTTCAGATTTTAACTTACTTATTGTATATTTCCATCAGCTTCAATTTGTTTCAAGCATTTCAGAATTTTTGTTTTCTGCATTATTGTGATAATCGGATCTTGCAAAATTGCCAAACAGTACTATGTTTTGGCAGAGCTTCTGGAGGAGATGGAGAGCTGGTATGTTTACTTCTTTTCTCAGCAAGTCAGGCAGCCTCTGTGGAAGGAGAACTGCTGAGGACTTACAGCATTTTCTGTTCTAAACACTTTCCCTTCCACTCAACTCTGGCAAAATAGTTAACCTTATCAAGAGAGAACAGGAAGCAATGTTGATAATCAAATGATACAAGAGAGCATTATAGAGCATGTCATCTTGGACAGCCAGAATTCTTAATCTGTAATGCTTCAAATTTATAATCTGTCACATAGTGATGGAATAATCCCTTCACAGTCTGTACCAGCTATCAAATAGTATCCCAATTCCCAGCACTAAACCTGTAGCCTTCTATACCATAGTATTTAAATAAGCAGTTGAAATGCCATGAAGTGTTGTGAGAGTACCCTATTAAGCAATGATTTCCAAATTTCAACCACCCTCTGGGTGAAAAAAATTCTTCCTTAAATCTTCTCTAAATTTACTTCCCCTTTCCTTAACCCCATGCCCACTGGTCACAGATGCCTCCACCAAGGGGAAAAAAAGTTTTGCACTAACTACCCAATACACATGCATGCACAATTTTGCATCTTTCAATCAGGTCCCTCTCCTTTTCCATTCCAAAGAGGAGGAACCCTCCTCACAGCTAAAAACCATCTGCAGCAGACAACATCCTTCCTATAGTGAGGCAACCAGAGTTGGACACAGCAACTTCACCTATGACCCAACTAATGTTATATATTATTATATGTTATAATGTTAACTAATGTTCTATGCCCAGCTATTGAAGACAAATATCCTATATACCATATTCACAACCTATCTCCCTGTGCTGAAAATCACAAAAAACCCTGCAGGTGCTGGAAATCTGAAATATAGGGTCTCAGACCTGAAATGTTAACCGTTTCTCTATCCACAGATGCTGCCTGACCTGCTGAGTGCTTCCAACATTTTGTTTTATTATCAACCTGTGCTTCTGCCTTCAGAGATCCCTGGATATATACATCAAGGTCTCTCAGTGTTGCCTGGGGTCCTTCCAGCCTCGTTAATCCTTCAACATAAAACACCTACATTTTTCAGGATTGAATCCCATCTCATTTCCCTGCCCGTCTTGCCAATTGACCTACATAATAAAATTTGATGCTTGAGGCAGGTGGACACCTGCACCTTAGGTTCTTAACAAGCATGATGTCCAGAAACATCAAGGGGCCAGAGTATTGTTGCCTTATTGTTAGATAACTCTGGGCAAGTAAAGTCTCCAGTACAGGTAGTCCACACAGGTGTACACTGGGTTCATTTCTTTTTGCCAATAATGCAATGAGCTGAAGCTCCATCTTCATCCATTTAATTGCTGCCCTGGTGGCTGGATTTCAATTATTACAAGAAATGTCAGAAAATAAACAATGCCAAATTTAAAACAAACATTTTTGTAAAAAGAAAACAAATGTATAAAATGTCTTATCCCAAAGTATTTGTCAATGCCTGGAGTGAACAAGTTACCAGCTCGAATGCAAAGAATAAGAGGCTTTTGTATATTGTTCCATCTGCTACACAAGTATAAAAATCACTGAAGACAGCAGCACAGGTAGATAGGTTTTGAAAGAAAGCATACAGAATGCTAACTTTATTAGCTGGGGTATAAAACACAAGAGCAGGGAAGCCCCATCTGGAATAGTATGTGTAATTCTGGTCATTAACAAGAGAAAGGACACGATTGCTCTGGGGATGTTACAGAAGAGATTCTCCAGGATGTTGCCTGGGATAGAATGTCTCAGTTATTATAAAAGGAGCTGCATAGAACATACGACACTACAGGACAGTACAGGCCCTTTGGCCCACCATGTTGTGCCGACATTTTATCCTGCTCCAAGATTTATCTAACCCTTCCCTCCCGTATAGCCCCCTCCATTTTTCTATGATTCATGTGGCCATCTAAGAATCTTTTAAATGTCCCTAATGCATCTGCCTCCACTACCTCTGCCAGGAGTGCGCGCCACATATCCACCACTCTCTGTATAAAAAATACTTACCTCTGACATCCCCCTTATACCTTCCTCCAATCACCTTGAAATAATGCCCCCTTGTGTTCGCCATTTTTACCTTGGGAAAAAGTCTCTGACTGTCCATTTGACCTATGCCTCTTATCTTGTACACCCAAATCAAGCCACCTCCCATCCTCCTTCGCTGAAAACAGAAAAGCCCTAGCTCGCTCAATCTATCCTTATAAGACATGCTCTCCAATCCAGGCATCACCCTGGTAAATCTCCGCTGCACCCTCACGAAAGCTTCCAAATCCTTCCTATAATGAGGCGACCAAAACTGAACACAATACTCCAAGTGTGGTCTAACCCGAGTTTCATACAGCTGCAACATTACCTTACGGCTCTTGAACTCAAATATCCTGACTAATGAAGGCCAACACTCCATACGCCTTCTTAACAACCCTTTTGACCTGTGCGACAACCTTGAGGGATCTATGGACATGGACCCCAAAATTCCTCTATTCCTCCACACTGCCAAGAGTCCTGGCACTAACCTTGTATTCTGCATTCAAATTTCTTCTTCCAAAGTGTATCACTTAATACTTCCCCAAGTTGAACACCATCTGCCACTTCTCAGCCCAGCTCTGCATCCTATCAATGTCTTGTTGTAACCTACAGCAACCTTCTACACTATCCACAACACCAACCTTCATGTCATCTGCAAACTTATTAACCCACCCTTTCACTTCCTTATCCAAGTCATATGTATATGGAATCCCAGAACAGATCCCCGCAGAATACCACTGGTCACTGACCTCTAGGCAGAATATGCTCCATCTCCAACCACCCTCTGTCTTCTATGGGCGAGCCTATTTTGAGTCCACACAGCCGAGTTTCCCTGGATCCCATACCTCCTGACTTTCTGAATGAGCCTTTCATGAGGAACCTTATCAAATGCCTTACTAAAATCCACGTAAACCACATCCACTGCTCTACCTTCATCAATGTGCTTTGTCATCTCTTCAAAGAATTCAATCAGGCTCGTGAGGCACAATCTGCCCTTCACAAAGACATGTTGACTGTCCCTAATCTGCTTATGCTTCTCCAAATGCCCACAAATCTCTAAGAATCTTCTCCAGTAATTTGCCCACCATTGAAGTAAGATTCCAGTGACTTATCTATCCTCACATTTTTCAAAAATTCCAGCACACCCTCTTTCCTCACGGCGACATGCTCTAGCGTATCAGCCTGTTGTATGCCATCCTCACAAACTTCAAATTCTCTCACCGGTGAATACTGAAGCAAAATATTCATTAAGGACTTCTCCTACGTCTTTGGTCTCCATGCACATGCTTCCTCTTTTATCCTTGATTGGTCCTATTCTCACTCTAATCATCCTCCTATTCTTCACGGATGTGCAGAACGCCTTGGGGTTTTTGTTAATCCTACTCGCCAAGGCCTTCTCATGCCCCCTTCTAGCTCTCCTAAGTCCCTTAAGCTCCTTCCTGGCTACCTTGTAACTCTCCAGAGCCCTATCTGATCCCTGTTTTCTAAACCTTGGATTAGCTTCTTTCTTCCTCTTGACAAGATATACTACGTCTCTTGTCAACCATTGTTCCTTGACCCTACCATCTTTACCCTGCTTCAATTGGACAAACCTATCCAGAACACCATGCAAGTACTCCCTAAGCAACCTCCACATATCTGTTCTGCACTTCTGTTCCCAATTTATGCTCCCAAATTCCTGCCTATTGGCATCATAATTCCCCCTCCCCCAATTACTTTCCTATATCATCTGCTCCTTTCCAAGGCTATGGTAAACGTCAAGGAGATATGGTCACTGTCTCCAAATATATTTCTATGAGCCACCTTAGAACCCATTAAAAGAGTGGAAGCAAGCAATCCTCAATGTCTAGGGACTGCCCAAGAAGAATACAGAAGGGTTTCTGCAGATAGTCATTAGCATTACACTTATCCAGGCAAGTGGATATTATGTCGGGCTCCTGACGTGCCTTGTAATAGTGAAAAGGCCTTCAGGTGTCAGGTGGTATCACCTGCTGCAGGATACTCACCCTCTGATCTGCTCTCGTAGCCATGGTAATAACGTGGCTGGTCCAAATGAGCTTCTGGATTATAGTGAACCCCCAGCATGTTGAGTGGAGGAATCAGCAACTGTAATGCTATCCACAAAAGTGCTAGGCATTGACCACCTCCAACAAGAGATAATGCTTCCATCTACCACTGGTATTCAATGGCATTACTATCACCCTGTTCCCCATCGATATTCTGGGCATCAACATTAATGAGCCACATAAATACAATCGTTACAAGGTCAGAGGCAGAGGAGCCTGCAGCGAGTGATTCACAGCCCTAGGCATTTCCACCATAAACAAGGCACAGATCAGGAGTATGATGGAGTATTCGCCAATGACCACAACCATCCTTTTTCGTATAATTTCTTTTATATAATCTTTGATTCCAGTCAAAGTATTTACCCCTTAATGCCCAATGACTTCACATATACAGGACTCCTTTATGGTACACTCCTTCACATTTTCCTTGATGTCAAGATTAATCACTCTTATGTTAACAATTTGGCATGAATCACAGAAGGTCAGAAGACTGGTGCAACAAGTAATTGAGAATGCAATAAAGGTCAGAATGCTGTTTGCAAAGGGGTTAAAGTTTATAAATACGAAGGTTTTGTTATACAGGCTGTTGGTGAGGCCACACCTGGAGTACTGCACACAATTGTGGTCCCCTCAAATAAGGATACAGTAGAGTTGGAGGCAGCCTGAAGTTGGCTAATTCCTGGAAATGAGAGGGTTTGGGTCCATACTCCTTGGAGTTTAGAAGAATGAGGCGTCCTTACATACAAGAGCCCTTGGGGTCTTGACAGTTTAGATGTTGAAATGAGAGGGTCCAGAACAGGACATAGTAACAAGATAAGGGTCTGGTCATTTCAAACTGAAATGTGTAGAAATTTCTTTTCTCAAAGGTTAGTGAACCTCTGGAATTCTCTCTCCCAGAGAGTGGTGGAGATTAGATCATTGGAAATATTTAAAGTGGAGATAGACCTCAATCTTCCAAATATTTATCTAAGGGAAACAGGCAGTGAAGAGTCATGCTAGTACTAATGGCATACATAGAAACAGGAAGGAGGTCCTGCAGAGTGAATTTCAGGACTTGGGTAGAAGGGGGAGTGGAGGAAAGAAAAAAGGGTGGGGTTACCGGAAGTTAAAGAAATCGATGTTGAGGCCATCATGTTGGAGACTCTCAAGGCGGAATGAGGTGTTGTTCCTCTAACCTGCACCTTGCTTCAACATGGCAGTAGAAGAGGCTATGGATAGACATGTCAGTATGGGAGTGGGATATGGAATTGAAGTGGGTGGCCACTGAGAGGTCTTGGCTGTTGCAGTGGACAGAATGAAGGTGCTTGACGAAGCAGTCACCTAATTTGCATTGGGTCTCGCTGATATACAGGAGGCTGCACCAGGATCCCCAGGTTGGGATGAGATCCATTCCAGAATACTATAGGAAACGAGGAGACTGCTGGGGCCTTGACAAAGATTTTTGTATCTTTGTTAGCCACAGGTGAGGTACCAAAAGACTGGAAGTCAGCTAATGCTATTCATTTATTTAAGAAGGGCAGCAGGGGTAAGTCAGGTAATGACAAGCCAGTTAGCCTTGCATAATTGGTGGGGAAATTATTGGAGAAAATCCAAAATGACAAGATTTATGTTCGTTTGGAAAAGCAGGTTCTGATTAGGAATAGTCAGCATGGCTTTGTGAGGGGGAATTCCTGTCTCACTAACTTGATTGAGTTTTTGACAAGGTAACCAAAGAGATTGGTGTTCATTTATATGGACTTTATTAAGGCATTTCACAAGGTCCTGTATGGTAGGCTGGTCCAGAAGGTTGAGGCACATGGAATCATAACAGTAAAGCACAGTAACAGACCCTTTGGCCTACGATATCTGTGCCAACCATAATGCCAATTTAAACTAATCTCATCTACCTGCACATGGTCCACATCCTTCCACCCCCTGCCTGTTCATGTGCCTGTTTAAATGCCTCTGAAACATTGCTTTTGTATCTGCCTCCACCACTTCCCTGGCAGCACGATCAGGCACTAGGAACAGAGAGGCCTAGGAGTCCAAGTCCATAGTTCATTGAAAGTGGCAACACAGCTGGATAGGGTGAGGAAGGCAGCATACAGCATGCTTGCCATGAGGTGTCGGCAAGGAATACAAGAGCTGGGACATCATGTTGCAATTTTACAAAACACTAGTTAGACCGCACTGTGCAGTTCTGGTCGCCACACTATGGGAAGGGTGTGATTGCACTGGAGTGCAAAATGGATTACGTGGATTGAACGGCTTTAGTTATGGGGAAAGATTGGATAGGCTGGGCTCGTTTTCCGTGGAACAAAGGACGCTGAGGGATGACTTGACAGAGCTATATTCAATTATCAGAGGCAACAAAAAACGGTATATAGTCAAAATCGTTTCCCCATATTAGCGGGTATCACAAGCAAGAGGACATAGTTTTAAGGTGAGAAGTAGGAGTTTTAAAGGTGATCTGAGGATTATGTTTTTGTTTTAAAAACAGAGTAGCTAATATCTGCAATGCACTGCCAGAGGTGGTGGTAGAATCTGGTACAATTACGAAATTTAAAAAGATATTTAGACAGATACTTCTATAGTCAAGGCACAGAAGGATATAGACCTAATGCGAGCAAATGAGATTAGTGTTGATGGTAAAATAAAAGTAGGTATGGATGTGATGAGCCTTTCTGTGCAGCACAACTCTATGACTCTATGGTGTGCAATAAAGGCCCGTGCAGCAAAAGTTGTGCTGTAATTAAACGAACTTTACAGCAATAACTTTCCAGAGGTTTTTATTGAAATGATCATGACATAATGGAAGCATGGCATGTAATTTTAAAAAAGGCATTAGCCTTAATGCAAGCCCTGAGATGCATGGCAATCCGGTTGTACGATAATGAGAGCAATAACGGCAGGACAAATGGCCTATATGGAAATTGTGCAAAGAAACAGTTCTCCTTCTCTGATAACGATGTTTGGAAAAGTTCTCAACACAAAATGTTTGTAGAGACTGAAATCTAGTGTTCTCTGAGTGAAGCTTTTTACAGTAACTGAAGTTAAATGAATTTGCCAGACATTAATTAAAAAGTGACATGCAATGCAAACTCAGCCAAAAAAAGGCAAACAATTTAACCCCTAATTAATACGAACTTGGCAACAAATCTGGAGAGAGGATCAAGGAGCCATGTTCTGACGAAAAGTCAATGACCTGAAATGTTAACCATTTCTCTCTCCACAGATGCTGTCGGGCCCCAGTATTTCCAGCATATTCTGGTTTTTATTCTTGAGATTTTGCAGCTGCTCTCTTTAAATGCACCACAAAGCACATTGCACCACAGCCTTTAAATCTTACCTTTAAAATCCCCTGACACAGCAAGAGACCATCATTGTTGGGTTGGCTGTTTTCATATAATTTCTGCACCAGATGTGGGATGCCATTCCATTTTGCAATTTTGTCTCTCTCTCTGAGCAAAGAATCTGGAATCTACAAACAGAAACATTAAGTGATAAACAGCAGTACATTACATGATCTCTTAATGGCTTTGTGTCAATCCTCACAGCGGAAGACACAAGAAACATGGCAGAAGAGAGTCAGGGGGCAGAGGTGAGTATCGTAGCCATTACGAAGGAGAAGGTGCTGGGGAAGCTGAAAGGCCTAAAGGTGGATAAATTACCTAGACAAGATGGACTACACCCAAGAGTTCTGAAAGAGGTAGTCGAAATCTTTCAAGAAATGCTGGAGTCAGGGAGGGTCCCAGAGGACTGGAAAAATCACAAATGTGACACCATTGTTTAAGAAGGGAGGGAGGAAAAAGATAGGAAATTATAGGCCAGTTAGCCTAACTGCAGTGTTGGTAAGATTTTAGAATGTTAGGGATAACATTTCAGAGTACTTGGAAGTACATGATAAAATAGGGCGAAGTCAGCATGGTTTCGTTAAAGGGAGATCTTGCCTGACAAATCTGTTAGAATTCTTTGAGGTAACAAGCAGGTTAGACAAAGGAGAGTTGGAGGATCTTATTTACTTGGATTTTCGGAAGGCCTTTGACAAGGTGCCACATATGAGACTGCTAAACAAGATAATAGCCCATGGTGTTCATACGAGGGCAACATACCAGCATGGATAGAAGATTAGCTAACTGGCAGAAGTCAGAGTGGGGATAAAGGGGTCCTTATCAGGATGGCTGCCAGTGACAAGTGGAGTTCCACAGGGGTCAGTGTTGGGACCGCAACTTTTCACTTTATACATTAATGATCTGGATGAAGGAACTGATGGCATTATGGCCATGTTTGCAGATGATACCAAGATAAGTGGAGGAACAGATAATGTTATGGAGCCAGGGAGTCTGCAGAAGGACTTGGACAGGTTGGGAGAGTGGGCAAAGAAGAGGCAGATGGAATACAGTGTAGGGAAGTGTGGGGTTATGCACTTTGGTAGGAAGTATAAAGGTGTAGACTATTTGCTAAATGGGGAGAAAATTCAGAAATTGGCAATTCAAGATGGCGCTGGAGCATGGCGACTTGTTGCAAGCTGCTCTCTGCAGATTCACTCATTACCGATTCCAAAGGGACTTGGAAGTCCTAGTTCAGGATTCCCTCAAGGTAAACTTGCAGGTTGAGTCAGTAATAAAGAAGGCAAATGCAACGTTAACATTCATTTTGAGATGACTAGAAAATAAAAGCAAGGATGTACTGTGAAGGCTTTTTAAGGCATTGGTCAGACCAGATTTGAAATACTGAGAGTAATTTTGGGCCCTGTATCCAAGGAAGGATGTGCTGACCCTGGAGGGTTGAAGAGGTTTGCAAGAACGATCCCAAGAATGGAAGGCTTAACGCACGAGGAGCAGTTGATGTCCATGGGCCTGTCTCAATAGAGTTCAGAAGGATGGGGGGGGGGGGGGGGGGGGGGGGGCGTGGCAGGATGTGTGTGTGGAAATCTCATTTAAACCTCCCAGATACTGAAAAGCCTGGATAAAGTGGATGTGGAGAGGATGGTTTCCATTAGTAGGAGAGTCTAGGATCTGGGGACAGCCTCCGAATAAAGGGACATCCCTTTAAAACTGAGACAAGGAGGAATTTCTTCAGCCAGAGGGTGGTGAATCTGTGCAATTCACTGCCACAGAGGGGTTTGGAGGCCAAGTCATTGAGTGTATTTAAGGCAGAGATAAATTCTTGATTTGTAAGGGGATTAAGGGTTATGGGGAGAAGGCAGGAGAATGGGATTGAAACAAAATCCATCTGTACATCAATGCTGCTAAGGGTCCTGCCGTTAACTGTATACTTTCCCCTTACATTTGACCTCCTAAAGTGCAACAGCTCACACTTTCCCAGATTAAGCTCATCTGCCAATTCTCTGCACATAACTGTAACTGATCTATATCCTGCTGTATCCTTTGACAACCTTCTTCACTGTCCGCAACTCCCCCCAATCTGTGTTGTCTGCATACTTACTAACCAGCCCATCTATCTTTTCCTCCAATTCATTTATATATAATCACAAACAACAGAAAACCCAGCACTGATCCCTGTGGAACACCACTGGACATAGACATCCAGCTAGAATAACACCCTTCCACTACTACCCTCTGTCTTCTACAGGATAGCCTATTCTGAATCCAAACTACCAATTCACCATGAATCCCATGCATCTGAATCTTCCTGATCAAACTACCATGAGGGATCTTGTCAAACGACTTAAAGTCCACGTAGCCAACATCCACTGCCCACCCTTATCTAGCACCTTGGTCACCTCCTCAAAAAACTCAAGTTAGTACGACATGACCTGCCTTGCACTGCACAAAGCCATGCTGACTGTCCCCAGCTAACCCATGTTCTTCTAAATGTATGCAAACCCTATCCCTCTCCAACAGCTTCCCTACCACTGATGTGAAGCTCACGGGCCTACAATTTTTTGGATTACCTCCATTTTCCTTCTTAAACAAAGTTAGGACGGCTTCTCTCCAGTCTTCTAGGACCTCGCCTGTGGCTAGAGAGGATACAAAGGTATTCAAACTCCTAGCATTCTCATCTCTCAATGACCTGGGATAGATCCCATCAGGCCTTCGGGACTTATCCACCTTAATGCTCTTCAAGAGACCCAATCCCATCTCCTTCTTGATCTCAAAATGACCAAGCATTAAAATACTCAAAGGTAAGGAGACAGTGAAAAAAAGGGGGAAGTAGAAAAAAAAGAGGCTAGAAAAGGGAATAATCACCCCCCCAACTATGCCTCTTTTCTTCCCTCTCCTAGCCTCCCATTTTTCTACCCCCTCACCTTTCCCCCCCCTCCTTACCTTTGACCCATCCACCGGTGGGTCTCCCCTCTCCCTGCACCTGCCTATCACCATCTCTTACCTGCATCTACCCATCACCACCTTGTGCCCACCCCACCTCCCACCTATTTCGTCCACCTATCACTGCTCTGCTTTTCCCTCCTATGTATTTGGCTTCCCCTTTTCCTATCTTCAGTCCTGAAAAAGGGTCCTGACCCCAAACATTGACCGCCTGCTTTTCTCCACAGATGCTGTCTTGCCTGCTGAGTTCCTCCAGCATCATAGTGCTTTTCAGTAACTCACCAAGAGTCTTTAGCCAGCACCTCCAAATCCATGGCTTCTACCAGCTACAAGGACAAAGGTATCAAAAGCTTGGAATACCACCAGGTGGAAATTGCCCTCAAAACCACACACCATCTTGACTTGGAAATACATTGCTGTTCCTTCACTGTCACTGCATCATGATTATGAAACTTCCTCCCTAACAGCAGGGGGACTGCAGCAGTTCAAGGCAGCTCACCACCACCTTCTCAAGGACAATTAGGTATGGGCAATTAAATGCTAGCACAGCCTGTAAAGCCCACATGCCTTGAATGAATAATAATAATAAAAAGAGCTCCCATCATGAGCTTCTGCAGTCCAATTTAGCACCTAGAATATTTTAGTCAATCTAAAGGATTAACACTGAAATAGGTGGTGTCGTTGACAGTGAACATGGTTATCAGGATTTATAGAGGGATCTTGATCAGCTGGGTAACTGGGTCAAGGAATGGCAAATGGAGTTTAATTTGGATAAGTGCAAAGTGTTGCATTTTGGGTAGACAAATCAAGGTAGGACTCTCAACGAATAGAAGGGACCTAGGAGTAGAAGTACATGGTTCCCTGAAAGTGGCGTCACAGGTAGACAGGGTGGTGAAAACAGCATTTGGCATGCTGGCCTTCAGTTAGGGGACTGAGTGTAGAAATTGGGATGTTACGTTGAAGCTGTACAAGACGTTGGTAAGGCTGCATTTGGAACGTTGTGGTCAGTTTTGGTCATCCTGCTATAGGAAAGATGCCAGTAAGCTGGAAAGAGTGCAGAGGGGATTTACAAGGATGTTGCCAGAACTTGAGGGACTGAGTTATGGAGAGAGGTTGGATAGGCTAGAACTGTATTCCTTGGAGCATAGGAGACTGAGAGGTAATCTTATAGAGGTGTATAAATTCATGAGGGGCATAGATAGGGTCAATACACTCAGTCTTTCCCCCCCCCCCCCCCCCCCCCACAAGGGTGGGGAATCAAGAACTAAAGGACATAGGGTTAAGGTGAGAGAGAAGAGATTTAATAGGAACCCAAGGGGCAACCTTTCCCACCTAGGTGGTCAGTATATGAAATGAGCTGCCAGAAGTGGTTGAGGCAGGTACAAAAAAGGTACTAGCACAGGGAAATGGATATGAAAGGTTTAGAGGGATATGGGCCAAACGCAGGTAAATAGGACTAGCATAGATGGGAATCTTGGTTGGCATGGACCAGTTGGGCCGAAGGACCCGTTTCCATGTTCCTTGACTCATTCACTGCCAATAAAGCACTTTTACAATAAAGCCAGTTTGTACACGTGTCTCACAAACAACAATGAGCCCAATAATCAATACAATTCAGTCAGAACATTGGAACTCATCTCCAAAAACTGCAAAGGATCTTATGTCTACCTTATATCCATGTATTTCTAATATTACCAGTATTTGCTACATTTTCAAAACTTCTATGAAGTTTGAAAATCAAAATAAAATAATTTTATTAACATTCATCAATAAAGAGCTGTGGCCCAATACTAATCTCTGGGAAACACCAATGGATACCTACTATCCTCCAATCTGGCAACCATTCAACTCTAGGCTCTAGTTTATCTTGTGAAAACGACAGTCACATAAGCAGATAATGTTGTGCAGTGAGAAGAAATGAAGAAAGATCAACAATGTGATTTGTGCATTAGGGGACAAATTCAAGAGAGACTGATGGTCGCTGATGACCTGGCTGAACTCTACTCAAGGTTTCCACCACATCAATTTTGGAGCAAATCTGCTACATCTTTCCACCACCATTCCACCCCACCTTTACCTTGGTCCACTCCCCACAAAATTCAAGGCCAAAACTCAAAAATAATAAGTTAAACAAATAAAATATCCAATTTGTCATGTTAATAGAAAGGGAGACAAGACAAGAATGCTCTTCTGAGCAGCGAGCATACATACAGCCTCAATTAACAGAAAGCAAATGAGTCTTGTAAGAACAAAAAAAATCTACCAACATGGGAAATCTGAAAAAAAATACACCCAATCCTGGAAACACTTGGCAAGAAAGACAGCATTTATTGAGAGAGGGAGAGGGGAAAAAAAGAGTTAACATTCAAATAAACTCCCTATCTTTTTAATTCAGCCAAATTTTGTGCGATTTGGGCATCACAGGCAAAATATATTACTCAACCTGAATTGCGCACGAACAGATTGACTTGCTAGATCATTCGAGAGTCAATCATGTTGCTATGGTACTGGTCACACAAAGGCCAGACCAAGGAAGAATGGCAGATTTCCTACCCTGCAGAACATTAGTGAAGCAGATAGGTTTTTAAGATTCCTACTCATCATACTGACAACTAGCAATTATTTTTTATTTCCAAGTTTAAACTTAAGTTGTACAGCTACCATGAATTGTTAGTCCAGTAACTTAACCACTACACCACCTCCACCAAATCCTGGTAAATGTTTCCAGTATTGGTTTTAAGATAATATCACTGGGGTACAGGTCCAAGGTGAGTGCAGTCTGTAGTGCCTTTCTGCACATTTCAGAGTCCTAGGCAGCTTCAGTGTCACACAAGTGGAGGTGAGAATTCAGTCCATGTCTCAATCAAGACAATCCAATAAGCGACGTGGAAACTTCTAATGGGGAGAAGGCAGAAATAGGGTACTGAAAAGGAATGATCAGCCACAATCACGTTACAGTGGGCCCAAAGAACCAAATTGCTAATACCTACTCCATTTTTTTATGCTTCTATCACTGAGGTAATAGATATATTTCTTAAAGCTTTTGGCCACTCCCCAATCCAAAACCCCAGGTTTTACAAATTATCAGGTACAATAAAATAAGATGGAATTGTTAGAGACAGAAACAAAAAAAACCTTCAAAATTAGCAACATTTACAGTGGATATGTCACTAGGTCACAACGATTGCAAGTAGACTTATTGTTCCAAGAGCAAAGTATCCATTTCCATGCTTAGATTTTCTCCTGGCTTCAATTTCTTCCTAAAATCATCGACTTTCTTTTCCCTTTTATCCCAAACATGTTTGATTATAATTCAAAATTAACCTTCCCCTGGCCAAGTTTTCCCCCACAGGATTATAAGCTTTTTTCGTCAACTATTCTGAACCTCGTATGACTGAAATCGTTTACCCCACACACACCCCAGCAAAAAACTTGGTGCCAGATTTCTTGGTGGTGGGGGCCCTTACCCTGCATCCCAGTGAGGCGGACCAAGAGCCTCGAAACAAAGCGCAGCCACCGCCCCCATTCGCCAAACCCCGGCCCGCAGCCGCTACCTTCGCCCCTCCGCACCTGGATCCCAGGCAGCGTTTCGGCCGCTGGTAAATCGAGTCCCCGGTTGTTCGGAGCCCTTCCAACAAGTCCCGTTATCTTATCCCTTGGCCTACCTGCGACACTCTGGTGGGCCCATGCCCCGTGTAGCGCCCGTGTTGCAGCCGAGGGACGATGTTATGGGGCCGCACGGACCGGGACACGGCGCTCGGAGGCTCCGCAGGCCCAGCCGCCGCCATTTCCCTCACAACAGAAAACTGCGGCCTCGGCCCATCCACTATCCCCATTGGCCAAAGCTCAGGCCGCCGTCACTCCATCCGCCGTCCCAATTGGTCGCGATATCTCCTCAGCCGCCGCCACTAGGGGTGAAGGGGCAAAAAGCCTGGAGTCGATTCAGTTGGAGGTGCCGCCGGTCTGTTTCCATCAGGTTTGTGTTAATGGAGATATGGTTTCAAACTGAGTGAATTGTGTCAACAACACACATTTAAGGGGAAGCTGGATAACATCTGAGGGAAAAAGGTGAGAAGGAGTCTTGGAGATGTGGGAGGTGATGCTGAGGGGCTGCTGCACTTCTCCTCAGGGATCCAGGATGATTTGTTTTTATTTCTGTTCAATGGCCTCATCTCAAAACTCATTGTGGAAACAACTGATTCTGCGCCCAGTGGGGCAAATAGGGGTTGCTTGAAGGGGTAGTAGGGTGGGTAGTTTTGGAAGTGGTGCGCTTGAGGAGTTGATGAGCTGCAGTTGAAGCTCTGGATACTGACTGATAGGAGCGGGAGAGGAATTACCTGGATATTTTGTTTCAGGAGGAAATTGTATCCCTTAGATAAAATACTGGAGAATTCGTCAATCAAGTGGGACAGGAGGACGTAACTGCAAGTGAGACAAGTGCAGGGATCCAGACCTTAAAATTGGAGGAGTCTCAGCCCTTGCACTTGTCCAATGGGTATGAGATCCTTTGAATCTCTGTGGATAAGAGCGAAGTCAGTAGAGAGGATGAGCAAACTAATTACAGAGGGAGAATGAAAAAGAATGTAGTGGTACTCAGGAACATCACTATCAAGGCAAAGGACACTTTCTCTATAGTTGTGAGCATCACTCCTGAAAGCTGTATTGCCTGCACAGTGCCAAGGTTAAGAATGTCTCCTCAAAGCTAGAGAAAACTTGGAGTGGGAAGGGAAAGGTCCAGTTGTTGTGTCTAAACTGAAAAAGCACAACTACAATTCAGGATAACTTCCCTGAGCCATTTGGTAATTGGCACAAGGTAGATAAGATCAGAGTGTTGAACTTGTACTTCAAAATTTGGTGTGAGAGAAATGGGTTTCAACCCTGGGGAACTGACTCCAGTACTGGGGAAGAACCATAGAACCACAGAACAATACAGGCCCTTCAGCCCACCATGTTGTGCCGCCCTTCAAACCACACTTAAGACTATCTAACCCCTTCCTCCCACGTATCCCTCTTTCTTAAACTCCTCCATATGCTTATCTAACAACCTCTTGAACTTGTCCAATGTATCAGCCTCCACTACCACCCCAGGCAGCACATTCCGTGCACCAACCACTCTCTGGGTGAAAAACCTCCCTCTGACATCTCCCTTGAACTTCCCACCCATTACCTCAAAGCCATGTCCTCTTGTTTTGAGCATTGGTGCCCTGGGAAAGAGGTGCTAGCTGTCCACTCTATCTATTCCTCTCAATATCTTGTATACCTCTATCATGTCTCCCCTCATCCTCCTCCTCTCTAATGAGAACAGCCCCAGCTCCTTTAGTCTCTCCTCATAATCCATACTCTCTAATCCAGGCAGCATCCTGGTAAATCTCCTCTGCACCCTTTCCAACGCCTCCACATCCTTCCTATAATGAGGCGACCAGACACAGTACTATAAGTGTGGTCTAACCAGAGTTTTGTAAAGCTGCATCATCACTTCACGGCTCTTAAACTCGATCCCCCGACTTATGAAAGCTAACATCCCATAAGCTTTCTTAACTACCCTATTGACCTGTGAAGTGACTTTCAGTGATCTGTGGATATGAAGCCCCAGAAAGTAAAAAGAAAAAAAACAATGCAGAGTATAGTGTTACAGTTAAGTGCAGTGCAGGCAGACAAATAAGATGCAAGGGTCACAACAAGGTGGAGTGGGAGTTTATGAGTTCATCTCTATCGTGCGGGAGGTCTGTTCAATGGTCTTATAACAATGGGGTGGGGGCTGTCCTTGAGCCTGGTGGTGCGTGTTTTCAGGCTTTTGTATCTTCTTCCCTATGGAGGGGGGGGGAGAGGAGAGGGTGGGGGGGGAGGTCCTTGATTATGTTGGCTGCTTTCCTGAGGCAGCGAGGTGTGGATAGAGTCGATGGAGGGGAGGCTGTTTTTTTTGTGATGGACTGGGCTATGTTTGCAGCTGCCTGCGATTTCTTGTGGTCCTGGGCAGAGCAGTCATCGTACCAAGCTTATTGCTGGGGGAATTGAATTTAGGAGCCGAGAGGTATTGTTGCAGCTATATAGGACCTTGGTCAGACCCCACTTGGAGCACTGTGCTCAGTTCTGGTCACCTCACTACAGGAAGGATGTGGAAGCCATAGAGAGGGTGCAGAGATTTACAAGGATGCTGCCTGGAATGCGGAGCATGCCTTATGAAAGCAGGTTGAGGGAACTCGGCCTTTTCTCCTTGGAGCGACAGAAGATGAGGGGGAGCATGATAGAGGTATATATGATGATGAGGGGCATTGATCAGGTGGATAGTCAGAGGCTTTTCCCAGGGCTGAAATGGTTGCCTCAGGAGGACACAGTTTTAAGGTGCTGGGGAGTAGGTACAGAGGAGATGTCAGGGGTAAGTTTTTTACTCAGAGAATGGTGAGTGCGTGGAATGGGCTGCCGGCAACGGTGGTGGAGGCGGATACAATAGGGTCTTTTAAGAGACTGTTGGATAGGTATGTGGAGCTGAGAAAAATAGAGGGCTATGGGTAAGCCTAGTAATTTCTAGGGTAGGGACGTGTTCGGCACTGCTTTGTGGGCCGAAGGGCCTGAATTGTGCTGTAGGTTTTCTATGTTTCTATCCCTTTGCTCCTACACGGCCCAGAATCCTGCCATTTACCTTGTACTCTGCCCTGGAGTTTGTCCTTCCAAAGTGTACTACCTCACACTTCTCTGGATTGAACTCTATCTGCCACTTGTCAGCCCAGCTCTGCATCCTATCAATATCCCTCTGCGGGCTTCGACAGCCCTCCACGCTATCCACAACACCACCAATCTTTGTGTCATCTGCAAACTTGCTAACCCAGCCTTCCACCTCCTCATCCAAGTCGTTAATAAATATCACAAAAAGTAGAGGTCCCAGAATCGATCCCTGTGGGACACCACTAGTCACGGGCCTCCAATCCAAATGCACTCCCTCCATCACAACCCTCTGCTTTCTACAGGCAAGCCAATTCTGAAACCACGTGGCCAAGCCTCCTTGGATCCGTTGGCCTCTGACCTTCTGAAGAAGCCTACCATGCGGAACCTTGTCAATCGCTTTACTAAAATCTATGTAGACCACATCCACTGCACTACCCTCATCAATCTTCCTGGTCACCTCCTCAAGAACCCTATCAGGCTTGTGAGGCAGGATCTTCCCTTCACAAAGCCATGCTGGCTGTCCCTAATCAGTCCATGATTCTCTAAATGCTCATAGATCCTATCTCTTAGAATCCTTTCTAACAGCTTACCCACCACAGACGTAAGGCTCACCGGTCTGTAATACCCTGGACTATCCCTACTACCTTTTTTGAATAAGGGGACAACATTCACCACCCTCCAATCCTCCGGTACCATCCCTGTGGACAACGAGGATTCAAAGATCCTAACCAATGGTTCAGCAATCTCCTCCCTCGCCTCACGAAGCAGCCTGGGGAATTCCGTCAGGCCCCTGGGACTTATCTGTCCTAATATTTTCTAACAACTCCAACACATCCTCTCTCTTAATATCTACATACTCTAGAACATTACCCTCACCAACACTGTCCTCAGCATCATCAAGACCCCTCTCCTTGGTGAATACTGAAGAGAAGTATTCATTGAGAACCTCACCCACTTCCACAGCTTCCAGGCACATCCTCCCACCTTTGTCTTTAATCGGACCTACCTTTACCCTAACCATCCTTCTGCTCTTCACATACGAGAAAAAAGCCTTGGGATTCTCCTTTACCCTACTCGCCAAAGCCTTTTCATGTCCCCTTCTCGCTCTCCTCACCCTTTCTTAAGTTCCTTCCTTGCTACTCTATATTCCTCACGAGCCCTGTCCGATCCTTGCTGCTTACACCTTATGTATGCTGCTGCCTTCTTCCTAACTAGTTGTTCCACCTCTCTCATCACCCACGGTTCCTTCACCCTACCATTCCTTCTCTGCCTCACCGGGACAAATTTATCCCTAACATCCTGCAAAAGATCCCTGAACATCGACCGCATCTCCATAGTACATTTCCCTTCAAAAATGTCATCCCAATTTACACTCCCAAGTTCTCGCCTTATCGCCTCATAATTCGCCTTTCCCCAATTAAATATCTTCCTGTCCTCTTTGCTCCTATCCCTGTCCATGACAATTCTAAAGGTTATGGAACAATGGTCACTGTCCCCCAAATGCTCACCCACCGATAGATCTGTCACCTGTCCCGATTCATTACCTAAAACTAGATCTAGTATGGCATTCCTTCTAGTCGGCCTGTCAACATACTGTGTCAGGAATCCATCCTGGACACACTTAACAAACTGCACCCCGTCTAAACCTTTGGCACTAAGTAGGTGCCAATCAATATTTGGAAAGTTGAAGTCTCCCATTATAATAATTATTTTCGCATCTTTCCAAAAACTGCCTCCCAATCTGCTCCTCAGTATCCCTACTGCTACTGGGGGGCCTATAGAATACTCCCAGGAGGGTAACTGCCCCTTTCTTGTTCCTAACTTCCACCCATATTGACTCTAGAGAGGATCCTTCTACATTATCTACCCTTTCTGCAGCAGTAACAGTGTCCCTGACCAGTATCACCACCCCTCCTCCTCTTCTCCCCCCCCCCCCATCCCTTTTAAAACACTGAAAACCGGGAATATTCAATATCCATTCCTGCCCCGATGTCAGCCATGTCTCTGTAATAGCCACAATATCATAGTCCCATGTACTTATCCAAGCTCTCAGTTCATCTCCCTTATTCCTGATGCTTCTTGCATTTAAGTAAGTGCACTTTAGCCCATCCACCTTTCTACTTTTATAGCCTGTACTCTGCTTCTCCTTCCTCAAAGCCTTTCTACCTGTTAGATCTGACTTTTCTCCATCCCCTTCTTCCTCTGACCTACTCCTCTGGTTCCCTTCCCCCTCATAATCTAGTTTAAACCCTCCTGAGCCACCCTAGCAAACCTGGCCGCAAGGATATTGGCTCCTCTCAGGTTCGGGTGTAACCCGTCCTCTCTGTACAGGTCCCACCTTCTCCAGAAGAGATCCCAATGATCCAAAAATCTAAAACCCTCCCTCCTGCTCCAATTTCTCAGCCACGCATTTATTTGCCATCTCCTCCTATTCCTACCTCCACTATCGCTTGGCACTGGCAGCAATCCAGAAATCGCTACTCTTGAGGTCCTGTTCTTCAGCCTTCTGCCTAGCTCGCTAAACTTACTTTTCAGGACCTCATCCCTCTTCCCACCCATGTCGTTGGTACCAACATGAACCACGACTTCTGGCTGTTCTCCCTCCCGCTCTAGAATCCTGTGGACCCGATCAGTGACATCCCGGACCCTGGCAACTGGAAGGCAACATACCATCCGGGACTCATGCTCACTGCCACAGAACCTCCTATCTGTTTCCCTGACTATCGAGTCCCCTATCACTACTGCCTTCCTCTTCTCCTCCCTTCCCTTCTGAGCAGCAGGATCGGTCCCAGTGCCATAGACCTGGCTACTGCTGCTAGGCCCCGGTAGGTCATCTCCCTCAACAGCCTCCAAAGTGGAAAACCTGTTATTGAGGGGAACAGCCTCCAGGGTCCTCTGCTCTATCTGTCTGTTCATTTTCTTTTCCCTTTTCCCTCCCCTGACAGTCACCATTCTATCTACTTCCTGGACTCCAGTAATACCTGCTCTAAGGGGGGGGGGGGGGGGGTGACCGTCTCCTTATGTACAGTATCTACATAACTCTCCCCTCCCTGATCCTGCACAGTGTTTGAAGCTGCAACTCCAACCCATCAATTGTGAGCTGAAGTTCCTCCAGCCTCAAGCACATACTGCAGATGTGGCCATCGTGGACCTTGCTGCTGTCCACGAGCTCCCACATCAAGCAGCTGCAGCACACCACCATGTCCTCCACCTGAACTAATTCTTTTTTCCCCCTAGTTTTTCCTACTTAAAAATTTATAACAGATAACAGGTAAACCTTACCTTTACCTACCAGCTACTCACCTGCCTTGCCCCTTTAGTGCCTGAACCCCTTGAGCCAAAGCCCAACCACTCTGCTCCCTCTCACTCACCTGCCCATTCTGACACTGCCCGCTGGATATGGCGGTTTGCTTTTTAAACTGCCCGCGCCTTAACTGCCGACGTCATGCGCCTGTGCAGTCCAGCCCTCACTATTCCGGATTAAAACTTATAAAACAAAAAAGAACCTTATAAAAACTAACCCTTATAATAAAAACTCTATTAAACAAAAAGAAAAAACTTATCTGCTCCAAAGTCCCGACGTCTTCCAAATCAAAACCTACGAAGTCTGAAGGATAAAGTTTGTCCATTGGCTGGTTTCCATGATGGACTGAGCTGTGTCCACAACTCTCTTAAATTTCTTGCAGTCTAGGGCAGGACATTTGCCATACCAAGCTGTGATGCATCCAGATAGGATGCTTTCAATGGTGCATCTACAAAAATTGGTGAGGGTCAACAGGGACCTCTTTTGTTTTGCTGATATTGAGGGAAAGGTTGTTGTCCTGACACTATGCCACTAGGCTCTCTATCTCTTTCGTCTTGTCATTATTTGAGATCTGGCCCACTGCAGTGGTCACATCTGCAAACTTGTAGATGGAATTAGAGCAGAATCTGGTCACACAGTTGTGAGTGCATTGGGAGTAAGGGGCTGAGGACACATCCTTCTGGGGCACCAGTGTTGAGAATGATCATGGCAGAGGTTTTGCTACCTATCTTTACTGATTGCGGTCTATTGGTCAGGAACTCAAGAATCCAGTTGCAAAGGGAGGTGCTGAGTCCTAGGTTTAGGAGTTTGGAGATGAGTTTGTTTAGAATTATGGTATTGAAGTTGGAGCTGTGGTCCATAAATAGAGGAGTCTGACATAAGTGCCTTTATTATCTAGATGCTCCAGAGATGACTGTAGGGCCAGAGTGATGGCATCCGCCATGGACCTATTTCAGTGGTAGGCAAATTGCAGTGGGTCGAGGTTGTCTGGGAGGCAGAAGTTGATATATGCCATGACCAGCCTCTTGAAGCACTTCATGATGGTGGATGTCAGAGCCACGGGGCTATAGTCATTAAGGCACATTACCTTATTTTTATTTGGCACTGTGTTGATAGTGGTCTTTTTTAAAGCAGGTTAGAGCCTCCGATTGAAGTACAGAGAAGTTAAAACTGTCTGCAAATACACCCACCAGCTGATCTGTGCAGGATCTAAGGACACAGCCGGGGACTCCATCCAGGCCAGAGGCTTTCTGTGCATGCACTCTCCAGAAGGCTGATCTGACATCTGCAAGGGTGAGTGAGGGTATAGGTGACTTGGAGGCTGTCGGATTGGGTGGTGTCAATTCATTGCCCTTCTGTTCAAAATGTGCATAGAATGCATTTTCATTGGGAAAGGATGCGTTGTTGTCAGTGATGCTTCCTGACTATATTTTGTAGCCCGTTATAGCATTGAATTGTGCTGGGGCATGTGTCCCAGTTAACTGAATGACAAAAGCTATAGATAAGGCTATAAACTCAGAATGTTTGGTGAGAGTTCTAGATAGGGGAAATTTAGAAAGTTTTATAAGGAGACAGGACCAGGTAACAAAATGTGTCATGATAATCAGAATCTGTAATTAATGGATAGAACAGACAAACATTTGAGCATACCTCCAGTTAGAGTTAGAGGAGAGAAGAATAGCAAGTGGTGGAAGTGTCAGTGGGTGAGTGTTTTGGAAAAATAATCTTAATTCTGTTAGTTTCAAGGTAGTTACGGAAAGGGATAAGGATGGTCTGCAAGTTAGGACCCTAAATTAGGGGAGAGCTGATTTCAAAATGATAGGGCAAGACCTGGCAAAAGTAGAATGGAAGGGAGAAAACTGCTGAGGCCACAATGGACATCTTGGCAACTTTGTTAGCACAGATGAAGTACTGGATGACTGGAGGATAGCAAATGTTATTCAAGAAGGGCAGCTTGGATAATCCAGGTAACTACAGGCCAGTGAGTCTTGCATCAGTCATAGGAGACTACAGGAGAAAAGCCTCAGGGGATAGGATTTCACTTGGAAAGGTGGGGATTGATTAGGGATAGCCAGCATGACTTTGTTCATGGGAAATCCTGTCTTGCAAATTTGGTTGAATTTTTTGAGAAGATAACGAAGCACATTAATGGAGGGAGTGTGGTAGATATTGTCCATATAGACTTTAGTAAGGCCTTTGTCAAGATCCTGCATGGTCCATTGACTCCATGACAATGTCAATAATATGGTTAGTAAGTTTGCAGATGACACCAGAATTGTTGGTATAGTGGACAGTGAAGAGGGTTATCTGAGATTACGTCTGGATCTAGATCAATTGGGGAAGTGGGTCAAAGAATGGCAAATGGAATTTAACTTGGGCAGGTGTGAGGTGTTGCACTTTGGTAAGTTAAATCGGGGCAGGACTTGCACAGTAAATGACAGGGCCTTGGAGAGTGTTGTAGAACAGGAAAACTTGGATGCACATGTATACAGGAGACACAAGAGACTGTAGATGCTGGAATCTGGAGCAATACACAAAGCACTTTGTGTGTACTGGTATATAGTTCCCTGAAAGTAGAGATAGAGGTAGACAGGTTTGATAAATAAGTTTGGAAATGACAGGTAAACTAGTGATGTAGATAGCAAGCGAGGTTGTCTAAGACTACAGCATGATATAGGTCACCTTGGAATTTGGTGGAGTAATGGCAAATCCAAGGTGATAGGTGATGCATTTTGGGAAGGCAAACAAGTGTAGGACTTGCACATTAAATAGTGGGGCTCTAGGGAGTGTTGATGAACAGAGGGACCTTGGGGTACAAGTCCACAGATAGGTATGGTGGTGAAGAAGGTATGTGGGATGCTTGTCTTCATTGGCTATGCCGTAGTGCATCAGGGCTAAGTTTTATAAAATGCTTGGTTAAGCCACGTCTGGAGAATTGTGTGGTGTTCTGGTTGCCATCGGCCTGCTGATGCTGCCGGAAGCAGTCTTTATTTTTCACTGTGATAACTGTGTGCTTTTGTTGTGGTGGGCAGCAGGTTATTGGGCTTATTCTATGCTATTTGTATGAACAGGGACTGCAGCTGTCATGTCACTTGTGGTGGTACAACTTGGCCAGTGCGGGAACCAGGTTGGGCAGCAACTGTTTGAAGTGGTGAGCACAGATGGCCACAGTGGCTGGAGCGAGAGCAAGTATTACTGGAGCATTTCACAGGAGCGATTCTTCAGCAGCGGCACTGACGGTGAGGCTTCTTGTTGCCCAGAACTGTCCTCTTCCTAAAAATCAGGGCCAATGTCTTTCCACTGAATCAAAACAACTAAGGGTACAAAGCGGATCATTCAGCTGATCACCTTAATCCTGGTCTAAAATGATTTTGAATTAATCCCATTTCCTAGCACTTGGTCCTCAGCCTTATAGGTAGTCATAGAATCTTGTAGCACAGAAAAAGACCCTTTGGCCCACCATGTCCATGACGCCCATTGCTTCCTATCTACACTAATCCCATTTATCCACATTAGGTTCTTAGCCTTTTATGCCATGGTGATTTAAGTGCTTATCTAAATGCTTCTTGAATGTCATGAAAGTATCTGCCCCTGCCACCTCTTCAGGCAGCACATTCCAGACTTCAACCACTCTCTGTGTAGAAAAACTCTCCCTCATCTCCCCTCTAAACTTCCTTCCTCTCATCTCCCCTCTAAACTTCCTTCCTCTCACCTTAAACCTATGGCTTCTTGCCTTAAGCACCCCCACAACTGAGAAAAGCTTTTTACTATCTACCCTATCTATCCCCTCATAATGTTATATATAGCTCTATCAGGTCACCCCTCAGCCTCCTTCACTCTAGGCGAAACAAACATAGCCTATCTATTTCCTTTGTCCTCTTTCCTGCTGTGAGCCAACATTCTTCATTTGGGTTACTAAAATAAAATAATTTTGATGCAAGCTCTAAGGTGAAATCTCCTCTGCTATGCTTCATTACCTGAAATGTCAGTTGTAAGGGACTAGCAGTTGTATGATTTGCAGGAGTACCAGTAGCTCGGGCTGTTCTTGTTGACATGGAGCCAAAGGTCATCAGCCACACTGTGTCCAAAGCTGCAAACTCAGGGTGCTGGAGATATGGAGCTCAATCAGCTTTCTGTCAGAAACAAGGATCCGGAAATAATTGGGCAAATGGGTAAGATTGAATCTAACAATTGTAAAAACATTTTCTGTTACTCCATTTTTCTTTTCTCATAGAAACCAAAGCGGGTTGCAATAATATTTAATGTTGTCCTCTGAAAATTAACATGATTGGGAAAGGGATGTGCACTGACTGATGTGTCTGCCACTCATTATTTGAGTGCGCTTTGCATTGTTGATCAGTGATGGTATTTCCTAAGAAGAAGTTTTTCCTTTCTTCCCAACTCCTGTCTCTCCAGTTCTACTTCTGGTTAGAGCTCTAAAGTAGTTCAAATCTATAATCCTCCAAGTCAATTGAGAATTAAATCAAACCAAGCTGGTAGTGTACTGTCTCAAAATTATTCCTTTAGCTATTTGAAATACTCCATGTATTTTTAACAGCACACTCATCATGACTCAGTAAGTAACACATTATACTTGAGTCATTGGCTCAGGTCCTTCACAAATTTTAGTCTTTATTGCATTGTTGTTTTGGGATCATACTATATTCAGATTGAAGCTTCATTTAATGCATTCTAACAATGACTACATTTCAGTGAAGTACCTTATTTGCTTTAAAAGGCTTTTGGATGTCCTGAGGTTGTGAAAGGTGATAGAGAAATGCAGGGCATTAGAACATAGAACACAGCACAGTACAGGCCCAACATTTTATCCTGCTGTAAGATCTATCTAATCCTTCCCTCCCACATAGCCCCCATTTCTCTATCGTTCATGTGTCTAAGAGTCTCTTAAATGTCCCTAATGTATCTGCTGGCAGTATGTTCCTTGCACCCACCACTCTCTGTGTTTATTAAAAAAAACTTACCCCTGACATCCCCCTTTTATCTTCCTCCAATCACCTTAAAATTATGTCCCCTCGTGTTAGGCATTGTCACCCTGGGGAAAAGTCTCTGACTGTCCACTTGATCTATGCCTCTTATCATCTTGTACACCTCTATCAAGTCACCTCTCACCCTCCTTTAATCCAAAGAGAAAAGTCCAAGCTCACTCAACCTATCCTCATAAGACATGCTCTCCAATCCAGGCAACATCCTGGTAAATCTCCTCTGCGCCCTCGCTAAAGCTTCCAAATCCTTCTTATAATGAGGCGACCAGAATTGAACACAATACTCCAAGCGTGGTCTAACCTGAGTTTTAGATTTCCAACATTACCTCATGGCTCTTGAACTCAATACCCTGACTAATGAAGGCCAACAAACCATATGCCTTCTTAACAACCCTATTAACCTATGTGGCAACCTTGAGGGATCTATGGACGTGGACCCCAAGATCCCTCTGTTCCTCCACACTGCTAAGAGTCCTGCCATTAACCTTGTATTTTGCCTTAAATTGATCTCCTGAAGTGTATCACTTCACACTTTTCTGGGTTGAACTCCATCTGCCACTTCTCAGTCCAGGCCTGCATTCTATCAAAATCCTGTTGTAATCTACAGCAACCTTCTACACTATCCATAACATCACCAACCTTTGTATCATCAGCAAACTTACTAACCCACCCTTCCACATCCTCATCCAAGTCATTTATAAAAATCACAAAGAGCAGGGGTCCCAGAACAGATCCCTGCGGAACACCACTGGTCACCGACCTCCAGGCACAATACGCTCCATCTGTCACCATCCTCTGTCTTCTATGGGCGAGCCAGTTCTGAATCCATAGCCAAGTTTTGCTGGATTCCATGCCTCTTGACTTTCTGAATAAGCCTTCCATGAGGAACCTTATCAAACGCCTTACTAAAATCCATGTACACTACATCCACTTTCTTTTCTTTTCTATTTTCCCCTCATCTAAGCCTCAGTAAAATTGTGTTTTCTATGTGTTCTGATGCTCAGGTTTTGCGTTCATGGTCCCCAACACGAAGAAGCTGTGATGGACCTGGTCCAACAGGAGGCTGAGAAATGTGAGCGGCTCAGTGGCTTCTTGACAATGATGAGTCTGGCTGGAGGGACTGGGTCCGGGTTGGGTACATTTGTCACTCAGTGCTTGCGGGATAGGTACCCACACTCGTTGATACTGAATCAACTCACATGGCCTTATGGAACTGGAGAGGTAGGCTAGATACCTGTCCTGTCATGAAGTTTGTACCGATGCAGTGTCCCACTTATGCTAATGTAAATGTAGAATGGTAAAAGTTAAACAAAATTGTTAGCAGGATATAAATTGTCAGCAAACTGGAATCTTTGTAAAATATATTTATCAGAACTTGTAGCTTTTTTCTCTACTTGGGCCATAAGTCAACTAAAATGACTAGAACAGATACTTGGTTTTGTTTTCATAGGTGGATTCCAGGGAGCAGTACCCACAATGGTGCAATGAGCTCTTTTATTTATGTGGGATCAATCATGCTTCAAAAAGGAGCAGATATGCAGTGTCAAAAATTCTGTAAATACTGTTAAAACTAATTGGGAATTTGAATGATAATGGGAACTAAAGAGCCTTCAAGAGGATGTAGACCAGTTGAGTGAGTGGGTGACAGCATGGCAGATGATGTACAATGTGCGAAAATGTGAGGTTAACCTCTCAGGTTGAGTATTTGTTGGGAGATGGGGAGGTGTCTTCAAAGGGAGCAGGGTGTCCTTGTACAAAGCTAACATGCAGATGCAGCTGCCGGTAGAAAGGCAAATGATGTGTTGACTTCTAATGTCAGAGAATTTTAGGATAAGAGTAAAATGTCTTTATGGTATCATATCTGAGTAATGTATACAATTTTGGTCTCCTTTTCTAAAAAAGGATATACTTGTTTTCATAGGTGGATCTTTTTCTAAACCTAGAGCTAAAGCCTAGACATCTATATAGAATCTGGAAGAATAAGATGTAGCCTAATTCAAATGTACAAATTTCTTGGAAGAATCAATATGGGATGTTTCCTCTAACTGAGGAGTTAGAGGCACAGAAGGATATGGTCCTAATGCAAGTAAATAGGCAAATGGGATTAGTTTATATGGACAAAATGTTCGGCATGGACGTGTTGGACCGAAGGGCCTGTTTCTATGTTGTACAACTCTATGAAGACTCTAGGTGAAAAAAAAATCTTTCAAAGTGTGGTGAATCTTTGGAATAATATAAACACTCAGTATACCCTGGAACACAGTGGAGGCTCAGATTTCATTTAAGTTGCATTTGAAACTGAGATGCACAGACTCTGAACGTTAAGGGATCTGGGGATAGTGCAGGAAGATAGTATTGTGGCGGATCAGCCATGAGCTTATTGAATGACAGAATTGGCTTGATGGGCCAAATGGCCCAACCCTTCTACTTCTTATGTAATCCAGACTTACACCCCAGTTCAGCATTGACATATGGTGCAGCTGGAGTATTGCTCCATTGGAGAGATGCTGTCTTTTGGATGAAGTGTGAAACTGATGTCACAAGAGGAAGTAGTGGATTTTATGACACTATTGGGAGAAGACTGTGACTGTTTAGAAGTATTTTGTTGCCTGTAAAACATTGATAAAGTGCTGAGATGCTGTAAGATGCAAGTTTTTTGTACAAGTTCTTTTTGGCCTTGGATGAAAACACTGACTGCCAAACTAGCTATGAATGAGGTCGAAGCATACATGAAAGGACATCTGTCAAGAGGCTTGGATTAGAGAAGATATCATTCAGGTTCCTTGAAAAGTGATAAATTCTGCAGATGCTGGAAGCCTTACTTGAAACATTAACTATGTTTCTCTCTCCTCAGATGCTTCCTGATCTGCTGAGTGTTTCCAGCATTCTACATTTTTATTAACTCTAGGTTTCTCCCTGGCCCCTGACAGCATCCATAAATCATAAATCATTTTGAGTTTTGCCTTGAAGGTTTCTTTATATTTTAATACTTATTGAAACCTGAACTTATCCTGATTGACTTCAGTTACCAACGTAAAGATTAAGCAGACTAGGTTTATGCATGTCACTGGAAACTGGAGTACCCAGAGGAAACCCACAAGATCACAGAGAATGTGCAAGCTCCACAGGGCCAGCTCCAGAAGTCAGGATCAAACCTATGTTGCTGGAGCTGTGAGGCAGCTGCACAATCTGCAGAGCTACAATGCTGCCCTGAAAAGATGGGTTTGTTTCTACGGATATTTTAATAAACCTTTTTTGTACTTTTTGAGAGCCTCTGCCTCATTTTAGTAATACACTTACTTGTTTAGAGAATGCAGACATCATTGGTAAGGCTGTGCTTATTGTGCATTTCAAATGTGGTCAGGCGTTGTCGAATAAGGATTTAGTAGGTTCATGTTCACCATTATAGATACTGGCTTTTCATTTCCACATTTATTTAATTACCTGAATTAAAATTCCCTGGCTCCTGTAGTGAATCAAATTTGTGTTTGGATCAATAATAATAACAGAAAATGCTGAAGATATTCAGCAGGTTAGGCATCATTTATGGAGAAAGAAACAATTAATGTTGTAAATAGTGACCAGTCATCAGAACACCTAATCAATAGCCTCCCTCTGAATAATAGTTCAGTAAATTAACTGCTATGCTGCTTTATTCATTAAGTAGTAGCTCCTTTAATAGGAGGACCAGATTTGCACACACAGCAAGTGTGGTTTAACCAAGGTTACAAATTGAATGTAACCTAAGCTTTTATTTCTACTTCTTAAGAAGTGAACCCCAGTGAGTGACCTTATTAATCTGCAATGCTATGTATAGTGATTTATGTATGTCTACCCACGGATATTTTTAGACCCTTATTTTCTAAGTACTTTAATTCTCCTAAAATGTTTCACCCACACTGTTCGATATTGAAGTTTGCCAATTACAAGTCCACAGTGCAAGTTTATGAACATCTTGTACTTTGTCAGAATCCTTCTCCAGACTTATACTCCCAGACTGCTGTTGTGTAAATTTTGAAATCGTATCCTGTGCAAACAATTTGCATAAACAGTCCAGTGAGGTTGTGCTTGCTGTGAGCTACCCATAGAGAATAAAAAAACCTGAGAGCTGACCAAGTCTTGTTAACTGGCTTAGCTGGAACTTTGAAAACTTAGAGTTTGAATGTCTCTTAGACATTAAAAATTATGAAATGAAATAATCACAAAATGCTCAAACATACTTGAGTCACTTAACCACTAAAAAAAACTGTGTTAAACATTTCTCATTTTCCTTTACAATATGTGTCGTACTGTTCTATGTTCTAAGTATAGGTCATTCAGCACATTAAGTCTATGCCAGTCCTCAAGGTAATATTATCAATACCAGTCCACTCTCTTATTTCCCAGTAATCTATTCTCTCACACATGCCCATTACCATCCCTTGAATCTCCCACCAACCCTTGACACTAGGGGTGATTCACAATAGCCAATTAACCTAACAGACAGAATGTCATTGGAATGTGGGATGAAACTGGAGCATCTGAAGGAAACCCACATGATAACAGAGCATGTACAAGTACCACATATGCAGCTCCAGAAGTCAGGATCAAACCTGTGTTGCTGGAGCTGTGAGGCAGCTGCACCATCTGCAGTTCTACTGTGCTGCTCTTAATTGATGGATTTGTTGTAAGAGGAGAATTTAAGCAATCTGGGTTTATATCTTTTGATTTAGAATAATGAGAGGTGAAGTCATAGAATTGTACAAAATTCCTCAAGGCTTAACAGGCTAGATGCAGGGTTGATGTAAAATTAAACAATAGAAATGTAATTGGGTGCTACAACTGGGCCTCTAATCTCAGGGGTGGGAGAGTGATGAAGGGGACAAGATGGCAGGACACTTCCATGGGGTAACACAGGAAGCAATGAGTTCATTGCAGCCAGCAGGGGAGCAACACAGGAACAATGGCTAGGCAGTGAAATATCTTAGAAGGTTGATTCAATGGTACTTGATAATGCAGCAGGAAGTGGGATGGTCCAACATTGTATTAGAATATTCTAGTGGGATATCAAAGAGATGTTTCACTGGGTAACATAAGGAGGAAGGATAACTCCAGGCAGTAGGAATCTTATAGGCATTTTGTGTTTCTAGATTTCATTTTCTCTTAAGGAGAATTTTGTTTTTCAGGTAATTGTCCAGAATTACAATACAGTGCTGACGCTGTCTCACTTGTATCAGTCGTCGGATGCACTACTCATTCATGAGAATGACATCATTCACAGGATTTGTTCACAGCTGGTGAATATAAAACAGATCTCCTTCACAGACATCAACAAAGTAATTGCTCACCAACTTGCAAGTGTCTTGCAACCAGCATGCACCGGATGGCATGCGACAGAATATGGCTCAAATCCTCTTGGTAAGAAGAAACCTACCATTTTTTAACTGTGCCCTTTTCCATTTATTCCTTTCTCCAGGTTTCATTATTTGTAGTACCTTCACAATCAGGCAGGGAGTATATGTCACTAGAGGGTGCAAGTTTCATGACGGGAAAATAAGTTTATATAAGGTTGACAAAGAAAAGCTGTTCCCATCAGATCACTTTACAAAGACTAGAGGACATTGGTTTAAAGCTTTAGTTAAAATGTCAGGTAGGACGTGAGGAAGAACGTTTTAGAGTCATAGAGTACTACAGCACAGAAACAGGCCATTCAGCCCATCTAGTCTATGACAACCTGATCTTTTGCCTAGTCCCATCTACCTGCACCCAGACCATATCCCTCCAAACCCCTCCCATCCATGTATCTATCCAAACCTCTCTTAAGTGTCACAATTGAACCCACATCTACCACTTCCACTGGCGGCTCGTTCCATACACCATCCTCTGAGTCAAGAAGTTCCCCCTCAGATTCCCCTTATATATTTCACCTTTCACCCTAAACCTATGTCCTCTAGTTTTAGTCTCACCCAACCCTAGGGAAAAAGCCTGTATGCATTCACCCTATCTATACCCCTCATAATTTTGTATACCTTAAAAGATCTCCCCTCATTCTCCTGCACTGCAGGGAATAAAGTCCTAACCTATTAAACCTTTCCCTATAACTCAGATCCTCAAGTCCCGGCAACATCCCTGTAAACTTTCTCTGCACTCTTTCAAGCTTATTGATATCTGTCCTGTAGGTAGGTGACCAGAACTGCACACAATACTCCAGATTTGGCCTCACCAACATCTTGTACAACCTTGACATAACATCCCAACTCCTGTACTCAATGCCCTGATTTATGAAGGCCAAAGTGCCAAAAGCTCTCTTTACGACCCTATCTACCTGTGACACCATTTTAAAGGAATTATGGATCTGTATTCCCAGGTCCCTTTGTTCTACCACACATCTCAGAGCCCTACCATTCATTGTGTACGTGTTACCCTGGTTTTTCCTTCCAAAGTGTAACACCTTGCACTTGTCTGCATTGTTCCATATCCATTTTTCAGCCCATTTTCCTAGCTGGTCAAGATCACGCTGCAAGCTTTGACAGCCTTCCTCACTGTCTACTACACCCCCAATTTTGGTGTCATCTGCAAATTTCCTGATCCAGTTTACCACATTATCATCTAAATCATTAGTATAGATGATAAACAACAACGATCCCAGCACCCTTTATTGGTGTGAATGGTAATGACCTGTGGTTATGAGGATATGCTGGTACTGGATAGGTAATTGAAGGAAATAAACAAAGGGTTATGGGGATAGAATAGGGATATGGGACTGATTAGAGTGATCTTCAGAGAGCCACCATAGATTTGGTGTCCACTGTGCTGTAATGGCTATTAATAAATCATTATCTTAAAGGTAGCAACTAATCTTTGATTTTTTTTCTGTCTGCAGGTGATCTTCTAGGAAGTTTGGTAACACATCCAGAGTATAAATTACTAGGCCTGATGAACATCCCACAGATGTCTGACACTTCTTTGCAGTTCAGTACCTTTAGTTGGCCAGGGCTTCTGAAGCATCTGCGGCAAATGCTGATGGCCAACTCAAAGATGGAAGCAGGTCAGTGATTGTCTATTCTACAGCAAACAGCAGCAACTTACTTTACAAACCATAAAATTGTATAGCTTGGAAATGGGCCATTTGGCCAAACTCGTCCTTGCTTACGTATTGGGCACCCATACGTATTAATTACATCTTCCAGCAATTGGTCCATAGCCTTCTATGCCTCAATGATTCAAGTGCTGATCTAGACACTTCATAAAATGCTATTAATGACTCAGCTTCAACCACTCTCTCAGCTAATATATTCCAGGTACTTACTGCTCTCTGGGTAAAGAAGGTGCCCCTCATTTCCCCTTTAAATCTCTTCCCCCTACCCTAAACCTATGTCCTCTAGTTTTGCTTAATTCTTATATAACTATGTAAATTGGTTTATTATTGTCAATTGTACCGAGGTACAGTGAAAAACTTTGTTTTGCATGCCATCCATACAGATCATTTCATTACAACAGTGCATTGAGGTAGTACAAGGGAAAACAATAGCAGAGTGCGGAATAAAGTGTTACAGTTACAGAGAAAGTGCAGTGCAGGTAGACAGTAAGGTGCAAGGGTAGATTGTGAGGTCAGGAGTCCATCTTATTTTACTAAGAGATCGTTCAGTAGTCTTATAACAACAGAGACAGAAGCTGTCCTTGAGCCTGGTGGTACATGCTTTCAGGCTTTTGTATCTTCTGCCTGATGGGAGATGAGAGAAGAGAGAATGTCCAGGGTGGGTGGGGTCTTTGATTATATTGGCTGCTTTACCAAGACAGCAAGAAGTGTAGACAGAGTCCATGGTGGGAAGGCTAGTTTCTGTGATGTGCTGAGCTGTATCCACAACTGTCTGCAGCTTTTTGCAGTCTTGGGCAGAGTAGATGCCATACCAAGCTGTGATGTATCCAAATAGGATGCTTTCTATGGTGCCTCAATAAAAATTGTCGAGGGTTAAAGGAAATGTGCCAAATTTCTTTAGCCTCCTGAGGAAGTAGAGGCACTGGTGAGCTTTCTTGGCTGTGGCATATATGTGGTTGGACCAGGACAGGCCATTGGTCATGTTCGATCCTAGGAACTTGAAGCTCTCAGCCCTCTCAACCTCAGCACCATTGATGTAAACAGGAGCGTGTGCACCACACCCCCTTCTTGAAGTCAATGACCAACTCTTTTGTTTTGCTTATATGGGGAAAAGTTTTCTCCAGACTACCCTACCTATACCCCTCATAATTGATGATATTGGTTTATTATTGTCATGTGTACCAAGATACTATGAAAACCTTTTTGAATTGCATGCCATCCAGACAGATCATGCCATACAGACAGATCATGCTATACATAATTACATTGAGGTAATAAAAAGGAAACAGAATGTAGAATATAGTGTTGCAGTTACAGAGAAAGTGCAGTGCCGGTAGACATAAAACATACAAGGGCCATGTGAGGTAGATTGGGAGATCAAGAGTTCAGCTTTTAGCATATGAGAAGTCCTTTCAAGAGTTTGACAATCTGGGTTAGAAACTGTTGTTGAGTCTGGTGGTACGCACTAATCCTTTGAACCAGTCTCCCATGTGAGACCTTGACAAAGACCTTATGAAAGTCCATGTAAGTCACATCTATTGCCCTGCCCTCATCAATACACTTTGTTACCGCTTCATAGAATTCAATCAAATTAGTCAGACAGTATCTGCTCCTGACAAACACAAGAAGAAAGTATACAGTAAAAAGCAGCACCCTCAGGAGCATTGATGTAGAAAGAAATTGTGGGGTACAAGTCCATAGCTCCCTGAAGTGGCAACACAATTAAGATCTTTATTTGTCACATGTACATGGAAACACACAGTGAAATGCATCTTTGCGTAGAGTGTTCTGGGGGTAGCCCACAAGTGTCGCCACACTTCCGGCACCAACATAGCAAATGGATAGTGTGGTAAAGAATGCTTGCCTTCATTGGTCAGGGCATTGAGTATAAAAGTTGGAATGTTGCAGCTGAATAAAACTTCCATTCAGCCACATTTGGAGAATTGTGTGCAGTTCTGGTCACCACACTATGGGAAGATGTGGAGGCTTTTGAGAGCATCCAGTAGAGCTTCACCAGAATGATGCCTGGATTGTAGAGTATTAGCTACCAGGAGAACTTGTATTGTTTTCTCTGGAACCTCAGAATCTGAGGCTTAGATAGGGTAGGTGGTTGGAGTCTTTTTCTCCAGTGTGGAAATGTCAAATACTAGAGGGAATGGGTGTAATGTGAGAAGAGTAAAGTTCAAAGGAGATTTGTGAGGCAACCAGTTTTTTTTAGAAATACACTGTAGTAGTTGCCTGGAATATGCTGCCAGGGGAGTTGGTAGAAGCAGATACATTATCAAAGTTTTAGAGGCATTTAGACAGACACGTGGACAGGCAGGGAATAGAGGGATATGAACCATGTGGAAGCAGATGGGATTAGTTTAGACTGGCAACATGGTCAACGTAGACAAGGTAGGCCAAGAGCCTTTTCCTGTGCCGTACTGTACCATGTTCTAAACGCCAACCGGTTCGCAATTAAGGCCAAAATGTCATTGTCTTCCTAACCAGTTGCTGCACCTGCCAGCTAACTTTTTGCAGTTTGTGCATGAGAACACATCATTACCTTTGCACTTCACTCATTTGCATATTTTTCTGATTAGATGACTGAAATACATGACCTCACCCTTTTCCACGTTAAATTCCATCTACCTATATCCTATTACAAAGTCACAATATTCTCATCAATATTGCCCTTCCACCTATTTTCAGATCATCAGTGCTCTATTAGATTAAGGAGCACTGAATTTCTTGAGGATATCTGTAATTGTGGGTACATGTAAAACATGAAGGACAGAATTTCAATTACCTCCATGCAGAGTAAATTAGACCCAGAGACTATCAATGAAATGATTATTGTGGCTGTGAAAGCAAGTATTGAGAGAGGTGATCAAAGATGACAACAGCTTGTTACTCTCCATATATTTCCAGTTCTGAAGGTCACAGTGGTAAATATCAACTGTTTCTTCATGAAACCTGTCAAATGTGCTGAAAATGCCCTGCATTTTTTTTAAATGTCAAATTTCCACCAACTGTAGTATTTTGCTTTTGACAGATACTTAAGTACAACAAACATCAAGAAGAACAGACCCCTTCTCTCTTCCTGCAATGTAACTGCTTAATTGCATTGAGTGTTTCTTAATTTCGAGAAGGTAACTACAACCACAGGTTTTATTTATGTAGCGCCTTTAACAGAGCAAAATGTGTGAAGGTACTTTGGAGGAACATATTGATTCTGAGCCACATAAGCTGATATTAGGGAAAATAAGTGAAAGTGTGTCCAAATAGATAGCTTTTAAATTAAAAACTGTTCAGTCCTCAAGCTTGTTCTGTATGTAAGTGCATGTAATTTTATCAACATTAAGGATCAGTTTCTGTTCTCAGGTATTGACTGGCAAGTGAAACTTCCCCTAACAGGACTCCTGTCAGCTGCAAAAGTTCCACAAAATAAGGAGATGCACTTCAATACATCTCTGGCCAACCTGCTGATATTGCGAGGGAAGGATGTTCAGGAAGCTGACGCCAGTGAGTACAGTAATATCACTGACTGTATGCAAAATGTAACTTGCTGTGTTATCTGGTTATTTAAATTTTCTTTATCTTCAGGATGAAAAGAGGTCTGATGAACCGACCATATCCCTGTAATTCCTTCAGTAGTGTGGAGAACTTCATAAAGCTAATAAGTTTCTGCTAATACTGATATCAATCCAAGTTATAAACCTTTAGAATCTATACATATCAAATCTGAATTTAATGCCAGAAACCTGTCACCAATTTCAAATATGGGAAATTTTGAATTGTTAAAACTGTAAATTTCTTTTACATTGTGACAGCTTGTTCATATCGGTAGCAATGAAACTGCAGTGCGTTTTGGCTTTTAAAACTTTATATAATTTGAGAAAGTAAAATGTGGCATAACAACTGACTTAAGTGTAAACTAAATCTAAACTTCCTTTTAGTTGATGTACACTTTTACAGGAATAGTTTTCAAAGACAAAGAAATAGCAATTATAAATCATTCTTTTAAATTTATTCTCAGTGGCACTGGTAGACTATCACAATTTTTTTCTTTGCATTTTGGAGTTTCTTGATTTTTGATTATATGCAACTCATCTGAAATAGCCCTCTGGCTCTTTATAAGACCCTAAAACATAGGAGCAGAATTAGGCCATTCGGCCCATCGAGTCTGCTCTGCCATTTGATCATGGTTGATTTTTCCCTCTCAATCCCATTCTCCTGCCTTCTCCCCATAACCTTTGATGCCCTTACTAATCAAGAACCTATCAACCTCCAGTTTAAATATACACAACGACTTGGCCTCTGCAGCTGTCTGTGGCAATGAATTCTATAGATTCACCCTCTGGCTAAAGAAATCCCTCCTCATCTGTTCTGAAGGAATGTCCTTCTATTCTGAGGCTGTGCCCTCTGGTTCTAGACTCTCCCACTACAGGAAACATCCTCTCCACATCCACTCTATCCAGGCCTTTCAATATTCAGCAGGTTTCAATGAGATCCTCCCTCATCCTTCTAAACTCCAACAAGTACAGACCCAGAGCCATCATATGCTCCAAATACATTAACCCTTTCATTCCCAGGACCATCCTTGTAAACCTCCTCTGGACCCTCTCTAAAACCAGCACACAATTCCTTAGATATGGGGCCCAATACTGCTCACAGTACTCCAAGTGTAGTCTGACCAACACCATAAAGCCTCAGTATTACATCCTTGCTTTTATATTCTAGTCCTCTCGATATGAATGCTAACACTACATTTGCCCTCCTTGCTACTGACTCAACCTGCAAGTTAACCTTTAGGGAATACTTGGACTCCCATGTCCCTTTGCACCTCTGATTTCTGAATTCTCTCCCCATTTAGAAAATAGTCTACACCTTTATTCCTTCTATCAAAGTGCATGACCATACACTTTGCTATGCTGTATTCCATCTGCCACTTTGCCCATTCTCCCAACCTGTCCAAGTCCTACTGCAGACTCTCTGCTTCCTCAACACTACCTGCCCCTCCACCATCACCTGCATCATCCACATACTAGGCCACAAAGCCAGATCATTAACATGAAAAGTAGCAGACCCAACACAGACCCCTGCAGAACACTACTAGTCACCAGCAGCCAACTGGATAAGGCCCCCTTTATTCCCACTCTGCCTTCTGCAGTCAGCCAATCTTCTATCCATGCTAGCACCTTTCCTGCAATACCATGGGCTTCTATCTTGTTTTGCATCCTCATGTGCAGCACCTTGTCAAAGATCTTCTGAAAATCCAAGTAAACAACATCCACTAACTTTGTCTATCCTGCCTGTTGGTTCCTCAGAATTCTAACAGATTTAGAACATAGAACAGTACAGCACAATACAGGCCCTTCAGCCCAATGTTGTGCCGACCTTCAAACATCACCTAAGACTATCAAACCCCTTCCTCCCGCATATCCGTCTTATTTTAAATTCCTCCATATTGCTTATCTAGTAATCTCTTGAATTTGACAAATGTACCTGCCTCCACCACCACCCCAGACAATGCATTCCATGCCCCAACCACTCTCTGGGTAAAAAACCTTCCTCTGTTATCTCCCTTGAACCTCCCACCCATTACTTTAAAGCCATGCCTTCTTGTATTGAGCATTGGTGCCCTGGGAAAAAGGCGCTGGCTATCCACTCTATCTATTCCCCTTAATATTCTGTACACCTCTATCATGTCTCCCCCTCATCCTCCTCCTTTCCAAAGAGTAAAGACCCAGTTCCCTTAGTCTCTCCTCATAATGCATACTCTCTAAACCAGGCAGCATCTTGGTAAATCTGCTCTGCACCCTTTCCAACACTTCCACATCCTTCCTACGAGGCAACCAGAACTGGACACTGTACTCTAAGTGGGGTCTAACCAGAGTTTTATAGAGCTGCATCATTACCTTGCAGCTCTTAAACTCAATCCCACGACTTATGAAAGCTAACATCCTATAAGCTTTCTTAACTACCCTATCCACCTGAGGCAAGTTTCAAGGATCTGTGGATATGGACCCCCAGATCCCTTTGCTCCTCCACGCTACTAAGAATCCTGCCATTAACTTTGTACTCTGCCTTGGAGTTTGTCCTTCTAAAGTGTACCACCTCACACTTCTCCGGATTGAACGCCATCTGCCACTTCTCAGCCCAGCTCTGCATCCTATCAATGTCCCTCTGCAATCTTAGACAATCCTCTACATTATCTACACCACCACCAACCTTTGTGTCGTCAACAAACTTGCTGACCCACCATTCAACCCCCTCAAAGTCATTAATAAAAATCATGAAAACCAGAGGTCCCAGAACCAATCCTTGTGGGACACCACTAGTCACAGCCCTCCTATCTGTATGCACTCCTTCCACCACAACCCTCTGCTTTCTACAGGCAAGCCAATTCTGAATCCACATGGCCAAGCTTCCCTGGATCCCATGCCCTCTGACCTCCTGAAGAAGCCTACCATGTGGAACCTTGTCAAATGCCTTACTAAAATCCATTTGGACCACATCTACTCCACTACCCTCAATCTGCCTAGTCACCACCTCAAAGAACCCTATCAGGCTTGAGACATGATCTGCCCTTCACAAAGCCATACTGTCTGTTCCTGATCAAACCATGATTCTCCAACTGCCCATAGATCCTATCTCTAAGAATCCTTTCCAACAGCTTACCCACCACAGACGTAAGGCTCACTGGTCTATCATTCCCTGGACTATCCCTACTACCTTTTTTGAATAAGGGGACAACATTTGCCACCTTCCAATCCTCCAGTACCATTCTCATGAACAACGAGGACTCAAAGATCCTAGCCAAAGGCTCAGCATTCTCCTCCCTCACCTCGCGGAGCAGCCTGGGGTATATTCTGTCAGGCCCCAGGGACTTATCTGTCCCAATGTTTTCTAACAGCTCCATCACATCCTCACTCTTGATATCAAGATGGTCTAGAACATTACCCTTACCAACACTGTCCTCAGTGTCATCAAGGTCCCTCTCCTTGGTGACTACTGAAGAGGAGTATTCAATGAGGACCTCACCCAATTTCACAGCTTCCAGGTACACCTTCCCATCTTTGTCTCTAATCGGACCTACCTTTAATCTAACCATCCTTCTGCTCTTCGCACAAGTGAAAAGTGCCTTGGGGTTTTCCTTAACCCTACTTGCCAAGGCCTTTTCATGTCCCCTTCTTGCTCTTCTCAGCCCCTTCTTAAGTTCCTTCCTTGCTACCCTATATTCTTCAAGAGACCTATCTGATCCTTGCTGCCTAAACCTTATGTATGCTGCCTTCTTCCTCCTAACTAGATGTTCCACCTCCCTTGTCAACCATGGTTCCTTCACCCTGCCATTCTTTCTCTGCCTCACCAGGACAAGTTTATCCCTAACATTCTGCAAGAGATCCCTGAACAATGACCACATCTCCATAGTACATTTCCCTTCAAAAATATTATCCCAGTTTACACTCCCCAGTTCTAGCCTTATGGCCTCATAACCTCAATTTGCCCTTCCCCAATTAAATATCTTCCTGTCCTCTTTGCTCCTATCCTTGTCCATGACAATGCTAAAGTTTAGGGAGCAATGGTCACTGTCCCCCAAATGCTCACCCACTGAGATATCTGTCACCTGACCTGGTTCATTACCTAATACTAGATCTAATATGGCATTCCCTCTAGTCGGCCTGTTAACATACTGTGACAGGAATCCGTCCTGGACACACTTAAACTCTGCCCCATCTAAACCTTTGGTACGAAGCAGGTGCCAATCAATATTTCAGAAGTTGAAGTGTCCCATGATAGCAACCCTGTTATTTTTGCACCTTTCCAAAATCTGCCTTCTGATCTGCTCCTCAGTATCCTTGCTGTATTTGATGTACATGTGACTAATAAAGAAATCATCTCTTGTTGTCAGGGGGCCAATAGAATACTCCCAGTACAGTAACTGCTCCTTTCTTTTTCCTAACTGCCACCCATACTGACTCTAGAGAGGATCCTTCTACATTATCCACCCTTTCAGCAGCTGTAATAGTATCCCTGACCAGTAATGCCACTCCTCCTCCTCCTCCTCCCCCTCCCTTCTAAAACGCTGAAATCCAGGAATATTCAGTACCACTCCTGCTCTGGTGACAGCCAAGTCTTTGCAAGAGCCACAATATCATATAGTTCCATGTATTTATCCAAGCTCTCAGTTCACCCTTATTCCTGATACTTCTTGCATTTAAGTAAATGCACTTCAGCCCATCCACCTATCCACTTTTATACCCTTTACTCTGCTTCTCCTTCCTCAAAGCCTCTCTATATAGAACAACACAGCACAATACAGGCCCTTCGGCCCACCATGTTGTGCTGCCCTTTAAACCACACCTAAGACTATCTAACCCCTTCCTCTCACATATCCGTCTATCTTAAATTCCTCCATATGCTTATCTAACAATCTCTTGAACTTGTCCAATGTATCAGCCTCCACCACCACCCCAGGCAACACATTCCATGCACCAACCACTCTCTGGGTGAAAAACCTCCCTCTGACATCTCCTTTGAACTTCCCACCCATTACCTTAAAACCATGTCCTCTTGTTTTGAGCATTGGTGCCCTGGGAAAGAGGCACTAGCTGTCCACTATATATTCCTCTCAATATCTTGTATACCTCTATCATGTCTCCCCTCATCCTCCTTCTCTCCAATGAGAACAGCCTAGCTCCTTTAGTCTCTCCTCATAATGCATACTCTAATCCAGGCAGCATCCTGGTAAATTTCCTCTGCACCCTTTCCAACACCTGTTAGATCTGACTTTACTCCATGCATTTCTTCCACTGACTTGTCCCTCCGGTTCCCATCCCCCTTGCAAACTAGTTTAAACCCATCTGAACCACACCAGCAAACCTGCCTGCAAGGATATTGGTCCCCCTTGAGTTCAGGTGTAAGCCATCCACTCTGTACAGGTCCCACCTTCCCCAGAAGAGATCCCAATGATCCAAAAATCAAAAACCTTGCCCCCTGCACCAACTTCTCAGCCATGCATTCATCTGCCATCTCCTCCGATTCTTACCTTCACTATCACGTGACACTAGCAACAATCCTGAGATTGCTACCCTTGAGGTCCTGTTCTTCAGCCTTCTGCCTAGCTCCCTAAACTGACTTTTCAGGATCTCATCTCTCTTCCTACCTATGTCATTGGTACCAACATGTACCACAACTTCTGGCTGCTTTCCCTCCTGCACAAGAATGCTGTGGACCTGTTCAGAGACATCCTGGACCCTGGCACCTGGGAGGCAACATACCATCTGGGATTCTTGCTCACGTCCACAGAACCTCCTGTCTGTTTCCCTGACTATCGTTTGTCAGGCAAGATTTCCCCTTAACGAAACCATGTTGTCTTCAGCTTATTTTATCATGTGTCTCCAAGTACACCAAAACCTCATCCTTAATAATGGACTAACACCTTACCAACCACTGAAGTCAGGCTAACCAGCCTATGATTTCCTGTCTTTTGCCTCCCTCCCTTCTTAAAGAGTGGAGTGACATTTGTGATTTTCCAGTTCTCTGAACCATTCCTGACTCTAGTGATACTTGAAAGGTCACTACCAATGCCACCACAATCTCTTCAGCTACCTCTTTCAGAATCCTGGGATCTAGTCCATTCAGTCCAGGTGACTTATCCACCTTCAGACCTTTCAATTTCCCAAGCACCTTCTCCATAGTAATAGTGACTACAGTCACTTCTGCCCCCTGACTCTTGAATTTCTGGCATGTTACTGGTGTCTTTCAGTGAATATTGACACAAAATATTTATTCAGTTTGTCCGCCATTTTTGTTCCCCATTACTACCTCTCCAGCATCATTTTCCAGTGGTCCGATGTCCACTCTTGCCTCTTTTACTCTAATTATCCCAAAAAAACTTTTGGTATTCTCTTTTATATTATTGGCTAGCTTACCTTCATATTTCATCTTTTCTCCCCATATTGCATGTTTAGTTGCCTTCTGTTGGTTTTTAAAAGTTCTCAATCCTCTAGTTTCTCACTAATTTTTGCAATATTGTACACCCTCTTGCCTTTATGCTGTCTTTGGCTTCCCTCATCAGCCATGGTTGCCTCATCCTCCCTTTAGAATGCTTCTTCTTTGGGATGAACTGATCCTGTGTCTTTCAAATTACTCCCAGAAACTCCTGCCATTACTGCTCTACTGTCATATCTGCTAGGGTCCCTTTCCGATCAGCTGTGGCCAGCTCCTCTCTCATACCTCTGTGGTTACCTTTACTCAACTGTAATACCAATCCATCTGATTTTAGCTTTTCCATCTCAAACTGCAAGGTGAATTCTATCATATATTGATTGCTGCCTCTTAAGGGTTCCTTTACCTTAAGCTCCCTAATCAAATCTGGTTCATTGCACAACACCCATCTAGAATTGCCTTTTCCCTAGTGGGCTTGACCACAAGCTGCTTTAAAAAGCCATCTTGTCAGCGTTCTACAAATTCCTCCTCTTGGGATCCAGTACCAACCCGATTTTCCCAATCCACCTGCATATTGAAATCCCCTATGACCATTGTAACATTGCCCTTTTTACATGCCTTTTCTATCTCCTGTTGTAATTTGTACCCCACATCCTGGCTACTATTCAGAGGCCTGTATATAACTCCCAACAGGGTATTTTTACCCTTGCTGTTTCTTAACTCTACCCACAAGGATTCTACATCTTCTGATCCTATGTCACTTTTTTTCCCTAAGGATTTGAAACCACTTTTTAACCAACAGAGCTACCCCACCCCCTCTGCCCACCTGCCTGTCTTTTCGATAGGATGTGTATCCTTGGATGTTTAGCTCCCAGCTGTGATCTTTCAACCATAACTCTGATGCCAATAATGTCATACCTGCCAATTCCCAACTGTGCTATAAGCTCAACTACCTTATTTCGTATACTGTGTGCATTCAAGTCCAACACGTTCAATCCTGTACTCACCACCCTTCTCAAATTTGTCTTCATGTTGCCTGAAGTTAAATTCTTATCCCTTTCTTCTGGAGATTTCAGTAACCGCTCCTGCACTCTCCTTCCCTTTCAGTTTATCCATACTTTTCCAATCTGTTGAACCCATCCCCTACTATTTAGTTTAAAGCCCTATCTATAGCCCTAGTTATGCAATACACCAGGACCCTGGTCCCAGCGTGGTTCAGGTGAAGCCTGTCCCATCAGAACAGCTCTCTCCTTCCCCAATACTGGTGCCAATGTCCCACGAATTCAAACCCACTTCTCCCACACCAATCTTTGAGCTATGCATATAACTCCCTGATCTTATTGACCCTGTGCCAATTTGCACGTGGCTCAGGTAGCAATCCAGAGATTACTACCTTTTTGGTTCTGCTTTCTAATTTAATCCCTGGCTGTTAAAATTCCCTCAGCAGAACCTCTTTCCTTGTTCTACCAATGTCACTAGTAGCCACATGGACCATGACAACTGGATCTTTCCCTTCCACTCCAAATTTCTCTGCAGGTCAGATGAGATGTCCTGAACCCTGGCATCAGGCAGGCAACACAGCTTTCGGGACTCTTGATCCTTGTGACAGAATTGTGTTTATTCCCCTGACTATATTCTCCCCATTTACAACTACATTTCTCTTCTCTCCCCCCCCCCCCCCCACCCCCTTGAACAGCTCCCTGAACCACAGTTCAGTTGCTCATTCTTCCTACAGCCCACACTCATCCACACAGAAAGCAAGAATCCCAGACCTGTTGGACAAGCTCAAGGGTTGAGGCTCTTCCAGTACAGGAAGGCCAGTAGCTGGGCTATCTAAATGAGGACAGACCTAAAACTTATGCTCCCTCAGTCTTCCTCAAGAACTCATATTAATAGACATCAATTCACTTAACAGCCAGGCATCCTTCCTCAGTAATTTTCTTTGCCACCACCTTGTCCAACATGGTTTCCAGCTCCATTTCCAGGTCTGAGTTCAGCCCCAGCCAGGATTTCAAATGCTGCTTGACCCATTGAATTCCTCCAGCAGATTGTGTAGTGGTTAGTGTAACACTATTACAGCACCAGCAACCTAGTTTCAATTCTGGCCACTGTCTTTAAGGAGTTTGTACATTCTCCCCTTGTCTGCATGGGTTTCCTCCGGTTGGTCAGGTTTCCTGCCACATTCCAAAGACATATAGGTTAGGAAGTTGTGGGCATGCTATGTTGGCACTGGAAGCATGGCAACACTTGTGGGCTGCCCACCAGAACACTCTACACAAAAGGTGTATTTTACTGTGTGTTTCAATGTACATGTAACTAATAAAGATATCTTGGATCCCCCTGCCTGCCTCACTCACAGTCACACCCTCTTGTCCCTGACCACAGACAGAATTTGAAGTAGTTAATCTAATGGGTGTGACTGCCTCCTGAAATACAGCATCCAGGTAACTCTCCCCCTCCCTGATGCATCACAGTGTTTGAAGCTCAGATTCCAGGTCATCAGCTTTGAGCCAGAGTTCCTCAAGCAACCAACACTTGCTGCAGATGTGGTCACTAGGAACCACAATGCAGTCCACCAGCTCCCACATCATGCAGATACAACACATCACCTGATCCTCCATCCCTACTTTATTTAATTAGTTGTAATTTGGTGTCCTTTTATTTAACTACTATATAAAAAAACCTTACCTGCTACTCACCTGTACCTCCTCACCAAAGCCTTAGATTCCCACTTCTACACTGGTCCTCTGTCAGAATGGCTGCTCCACTCTACCCTACCTTCCTATTATTGGCTGAGTTGCTACACACTTAGCCAATCACACAACTCAAAAAAAAGCTGCTAGCTCCTCCCCTCTGCTGCTCTGGCTGCTGCAACTAGAGAAAAACCTTATATTAATATTGGCTAATGATACGTTTTTTCAGGGTGTTTTAAGGAACAGGCACTGTACACCCCCTGGATGCCTGTGGATTCTGCCTTCAACATATGGAGAACCTCCACACCCTTCAACAAATATGAGAAATCAGCCACTATTGTCAGCAACAGCCAGTGCCTCCTGAAACCTCTGGACTGTGCTATGAGAAAAGCTTGGGATATGTTTGCCTCCAGGTTGGTGCCAATTTGACCAGTCAAATTACATGTTCCCTGAATAATATTCTGCCATTTGTTTGCTTTTTAATTCTCTTTTATATATTATTTATTCTATTGCCTCTTTGATGTCAGCCCTTTGTCCCTCTACAGTTCTGTAACAACAGAAGCAATTTCCACCATAGACTAGCTGTCAACAGCTAATGCCATGGAGTGCTGGAAACTTCCCACTTTCCAGTTTGAGAAGGTGGACTCTTGATTCTGCACACACACGTTCGAAGGAGTGCACAAGTCTGCATATCCCATGTTACTCACGTGATGCTGTGCTGTCTAATGCTAGTATTTAGATTTGAGATTATTTATTTTCTAATATGAAGAAAAGAAACAGAAGCAAGAATGGTGTTTATGGCTCCTTAAGACCTCTCTAGCATGCATAAAGTTCACATCAATACCAGGCCACATCACTGTACTACTCATCAGAATGTCATAGAATCACAGAAACGGGCCCTTTCAGCCCATCTCATCCATGCAGACTGTGATGCCTGTCTATGCTAATTCCATTTGCTTGCATTAGGCCCGTATCCCTATATGTCTTTCCTGTTCTAGTGTCTGACCAAATGTCTTTTAACTCCAATTGTTTTTGCCTCTAGTACCTCCTCTGATATTGGTATCTGAATTGGTATCCAGAAACTATCGACCATAACCTCAAAGATGGTCATTGATTAAACATGCACAGCCCCACAGAAAGAGAGCTCAAGGATTACAACCCTCTGTATTAGCAAGTTTCTTCTCATCTCAGTCCTAATTAGCATCTCCTAATTCTAGACTCCCCACTGAGACGAAATTATTTCTCGGCTTCTGTTCTGTTAAACCCACTCAGATTCTTATATGTCTCAGTGAGACTGCCTCACATTCTTCTGAATTCTGGTGAGCATAGGGCAAGTTTCCTTAATTGCTCTTCATTGGACAGCCCCTTCCTTACAGAAATTAATTTTTTACATCTATACTGCAATGACTCTAAGGCCAGCATACATTTTTCTTCTTTTGTATGCTTCTACTAAAGTGCACAACCACACATATTTCCCTGTTGTATTCAGTCTGTCACCTTTTTGCCCACTTGCTTAACCTGTGTTGTTGTTTTCAGACTCCATGTCTTCTTCACACTTCAATTTCCCATCTTTATATCAGTAAATTTGGAACCAGAGTATGTATATTTGTATCTTCAAAAGGCATTCTGTCTGAATCTGTTACTTCTGTAAATTATAAACTACTAAGGGCTCAGTGCTGATTTCAGCAGCTTCCACTGGTAACAGTCTGCCAGACTGTAAAAAGACTATATAATTCCTGCTGTTTGCTGTTCTTTAACTGATCATCAAGGAGAATTTATAATGAACGGGGAAATGTCAGAGGAATTAAACTAATTACTTGTGTTTATCTTCATGATAGAATACAAACAAATACTTTTACAGATATTCTTGAGAAACAAAGGGATGTACAGGGGGATCTTGGGGTCCAAGTCCATAGCTCCCTGAAGGTGGCTGCACAGGTTGGTAGGGTGGTAAAGAAGGCATATGGCATGCTTGCCTTTATTAGTTGAAGCATTGAGTTTAAGAGTCAGGAAGTTATGTTGCAGCTCTATAAAACTGGTTAGGCCGCATCTGGAGTATTGCATTCAGTTCTGGTCGCCCCATTATAGGAAGGATGTGGAGGCTTTGGAGGAGGTGCAGATGAGGTTTACCAGGATGCTGCATGGATTAGAGGGTATGTGCTATAAGGAGAGGTTGGATAAACTTGGTTTGTTTTCTCTGAAGCGGCAGAAGCTGAGGAGAGACCTGATGGAATTTAATAAGATTACGAGAGACATAGATTGGGTAGACAGCTGGTATCTTTTTCCCAGGGTCAAAATGTCTAATGTCAGAGGGCATGCATTTGAGGTGAGGGGAGAAAGTTCAAAGGAGATGTGTGGGGCAATTTTTTTCCACCCAGAGCAGTGGGTGCCCGGAATGTGGTGCAAGGGGTGGTAGTAGAAGCAAATACAATAGAGGCTCTTAGATAGGCACGTCAATATTGTGTAAGCAGAAGGGATTAGTTTAGTTAGCTGTTTAATTACTAGTATAATTAATTCTGCAAAACATCATGAGCCAAAGGGCCTGTTCCTGTGCTGTACTGTTCTATGTTCAAAGATTCAGTGAAAATAATGAAACAAAAGAAATGGTATTAGTAAAGAAGTACTACTAGAGGAGTTAATGAGCCCTGACAACCAAACAATCCATGACCTGATGATCCACATTCCATACTTTTGAAGGAGGTGACAATGGATTCAGTAAATGCCCCAAATACCATCTTCCAAAATTCTATAGATTCTGGAATGGTTCCTGTAGATTGGATGGTGGCAAATATGACCCCACTATTTTGGAAAGGAGGGAGAAGGGAACTACTCTCTTGTTAATCTGACATTAGTAGTTGGGAAAATGCAGAATCTTTAATTAAGAATATAATGCCTAGACACTAAAAAGATAATATGATTGAGCAGAGTCAACATGGATCTATGAAAGGGAAGTCATTTGATTTACCTATTGGAGTTACTTTGGATGTATCTGGTAGAAAGATGAGGGGGAAGCAGTTGATGCGATGCATTTGCTTTGTCATATGGCTTTTGATAAGGTCCCATACAAGAGGTTGGTGAACAAAGTTAAAGCATGTGGAATTGGATGTTGTATGCATGTGTGGATTAATAGTTGGGTGACTCTCAGGTTGGCAGGCTGTACTTGCTGATGTCAAGGTTCCCTCCAGAGCACTGAGGCCATAATTACACTCTGTTGGTCCCACTGGCCAGACAGAGTCGTTCGTGTGCCCAGTGTCAGATTCCCTAAATAGAAACCTGAGCTATGTCACAGAAAGAATTTACCAAGCAGACAGATAAAGATTCAAGGACCTGCTCAGAAAGATAGAACATAGAACAGTAAGGCACAGGAACAGGCCCTTTGGGTCATGATGTCAGGCAATCATGATGCCAAATTAAACGAATCCCATCTGCCTGCACATGATCCATATCTCCCCCATCCCCTGCCTGTTCATATGCTGTCTAAATGCCCCTTAAATACTGCTATCGTATCTGCTTCCACCACCTACCCCACCCTCTGCAGAGCATTCCAGACACCTACCACACCCTGTGTAAATAAAAAATTTGCTTCATAAATCTCTTCTAAACTTTCTCCCTCTCGCCTTAAAGCTGTGCCCTCTAGTATTTGACATTTCCACTCTGGGGGAGAAAGACTCTGACTCTCTACCCTATCTGTGTCTCTCCTAATTTTAGCTAATACTCTCTAATCCAGGCAACATACTGGAAAACCTCTTCCACACCCTCTCCAAGGCTCCCACGTCCTTCCTGTATGGCGACCAGAACAACACACAATACTCCAAATGTAGCCTAACCAAAGTTTAATACAGCTGCAATATGACTGCCTGACTTTTATACTCAACATCCCGGCCAATGAAGACAAGTATGCCAGGCATCTTCGTTGCTGCTCTACTTGTGTTGCTACTTTCAGGGAGCTATGGACTTGGACCCCAAGATCCCTCTGTATGTCAATGCTGTTAAGGGTCCTGCCATTTACTGTATACATTCCCCTTACATTTGACCTCCCAAAATGCAACACCTCACAATTGTCCTGATTAAACTCCATCTACCGTTTCTCTACCCACATTTCCAACTGATCTCTCCTTCATTCAACCTTTGGTTTCCTTCCTTGCCCATCAGTTCTGCTACCTTAATGTGCCCTATGCTGTGATGACAGATGCAAAGTATTTATTTACTACATCTGTGATTTGTTTATTCTCCAAAATAATTTTGCTTGCCTTAGTATCTAAATGATCGTTATTTTTCTCTTTTTAAAATAACTGTATAAGCTCTTAGAATTTTCTGCTTTTTCTCTCATGGTCTTTCTCCACCCTCCTTATCAATTTTTTGGTTAGTTGTTGCTGCTTCCACTAACTCACAGCCCCCAGTTTTTGACAACCTTTTTTGTTAATCCAATGTTATCTTTAGTTTCTCTTCCATGGAAATGTTACTTCTCAATGGAATATACATTCACTGAGAATTTTAAAATGTTACTTGAAGTGCCTGACCTTTTATTGTCAAATGGCAAAAGTTTAAAGTTTAAACCTTTTCCTTTCTCCTTAGGGCAATTAACCCCTCAGACTTACATAATAGACTATATTTATGTTCAAGGCTGGTTTCTGATTACTGCATTCCCCCTCGACTACATATGAAATTCATTCATATTATGATGTTCTTAGCAGGAGGACTCCTTAGGAGATGGAGATTATTAATTAACTCTTTCTTTCAACGCAAGATAAGCTCTGAGTAAATTTGCTTCTAAGTTGGTTCCATGAAGTTTCATTCCAGCAAATTGTCACAAATGCATTTGTAAACTCGTCCTCCAATTTTTTTTCTCTTTTCTTCATGAAAATTAAAGTACGTCCAATTATTATATCAGCTTTACAATAACCTTACTTGAGTAATTCTTTCTCCACTACATTGCTGCTGTTGGGGTTATAAACCAAACCCACCTGTGCTTTGTCCCATTTTTTTTTCAATTTTAATCTTGTTTTCATGAGTTTCATGCTACATGATCCTACAAGAGATGTTGTCCTGTGGATGTTAAATTGAGATCTCTTCTGCCTTCTCAGCTAGACACATGCGATCCCATGGCACTATCTTTAGAGCAGAAAGCCTCTCCAGTGTAGATCAATATTTATCCCTCAACCAATGATTGTATCTCCTGTTTCTAATCTTTATGTTGCTATTTGTAGGCAAATCAACTCCCATATTTCCTATATTTTGACAGTAACTGCACTTAAAAAGTACTTTAGTGTCTGCAATGGCTAGGAGTATCCTGTGATTGTAAAAGGTGCTATAAGAGAAATGTAACTTTTTCTTTGGAAATAATTTTGGTTTTGGATTAAAACTTTAGAAAAAAATTTAGACAAGGATTACATTTTTGTTCCTCATATCTTTGTTCAGGATTTTTTTGACTTTGCCTTTTAGGGCTTATGTGCATCAGTACGTGAAACATGGAATCTCAGAAGAGGAATTTCTAGACAGTTTTACAACCATGGAGCAGGTCATTGCTAGTTATTCTAACCTTGGATTATATAGATGATGGAGACATGAGATGGGTACAACTACTGCTCTGAGTGATTAAGCAGCATATCGCAAGTTTGACTCAAATGTTACTCAGTTCAGGTATTAACAATTAAAATCCTTGTAAGCTTTGAATTATTTTTTATGATGTATTTAAAACTTGTACATATAATATAAAGAATATAATACAAAACATTTCAGCATTAATTGTCTCTCCTGTTTTCTTCTTCTGAATGTCTGGTCAAGTTTTGACAACCAATGAGCAAATATCTGCTGCTTGAATCAGTGAAGACATTTTGTAGAAAGAGAGGTCTTCCATATTGCTAGCTCTGAAAACAGTAAGTGAGATTCCCACTCTGAAAAGGGAGCCATGCACAGGATGTCCTCTCTTGGTGAGCAGGGACATTGACACACTGCGCAGTCGTGATGAGCCATGGACAGGCCGCGTGGTCTCGGTAAGCAGGGATATGGATAGGCTGCGCGGTCTCGGTGAGCAGGAGCATGGACGGACTGCACAGTCTCGATGAGCTATGGACAGGCTGCATGGTCTCAGTGAGCAGGGACGTGGAAAGACTGAGCGGTCTCGGTGAGCTATGGACAGGCTGCGCGGTCTCGGAGCAGGGACATGGACAGACTGTGTGGTCTCAGTAAGCTATGGACGGGCTGCACAGTCTCAGTGAGCAGGAATGTGGACAGACTGCGCGGCCTCGGTGAGCAGGAACGTGGACAGACTGCGCAGTCTTGGTGAGCTTTGAAAGTATTCAAATACTTTGCTTCCATTGCCCCATGAGGAAGAGAATTCCAAAGACTCACAAAGCTCTGAAGAAGTTTTGCCGTATCTCTGTCTGAAATAGGTGACCCCTTGTTTTAAACAATGACCCCTAGTTCTAGGTTTTCCCACAAAAGGAAACATCCTCTCCGTGTCCGAGACTGATTGAATTCTTTGAGGATGGGACAAAACACATCGATGAAGTTAGAGCCGTGGATGTGGTGTACATGGATTTTAGTAAGGCATTTGATATGGTTCCTCATGGAAGGCTCATACAGAAAGTAGGCTGTGTGGATTCAGAATTGGCTTGCCCATAGAAGACAGAGGGTGGTTGTAGATGGAGCATATTCTGCCTGGAGGTGGTGACCAGTGGTGTTCCGCAGGGATCTATTCTGGGACCCCTGCTCTTTGTGATTCTATGAATGACTTGGATGACGAAGTGGAAGGGTGGGTTAGTAAGTTTGCAGATGACACAAAGGTTGGTGGTGGTGTGGATAGTGTAGAAGGCTGCTGTAGATTACAACAGGACATTGATTGGATGCAGAGCTGGGATGAGAAGTGGCAGGTAGAGTTCAACCCGGAAAAGTGTGAAGTGATACACTTTGGAAGATCAAATTCGAAGGCAGAATACAAGGTTAATGGTAGGACTCTTAGCAGTGTGGAGGAACAGAGGGATCTTGGGGTCCACGTCCATAGATCCCTCAAAGTTGCCACGCAGGTTGATAGGGTTTGTTAAGAAGGCGTATGGAGTGTTGGCCTTCATTAGTCGGGGTATTGAGTTCAAGAGGCGCGAGGTGATGTTGCAGCTCTATAGAACTCTGGTCAGACCACGGTTGGAGTATTGTGTTCAGTTCTGGTCGCTTCATTATAGAAAGGATGTGGAAGCTTTAAAGAGGGCACAGAGGAGATTTGCCACGATGCTGCCTGGATTGGAGAGCATGTCTTATGAGGATAGGTTGAGCGAGCTAGGGCTTTTGTCTTCGAAGAGAAGGAGGATGAGAGGTGACGGCAGAGGTGTACAAGATGATGAGAAGCATAGATCAAGTGGACAGTCAGAGACTTTATCCCAGGGCAACAATGGCTAAGACGAGGGGACATAATTTTAAGGTGATTGGAGGAAAGTATAAGAGGGATGTTTGGGGTAAGTATTTTTACATGGAGTTGGGTGCGTGGAACACACTGCTGGCAGAGGTTGTGGGGGCAGATACATTAGGGACATTTAAGAGACCCTTAGACACATGAATGATAGAAAAATAGGGGGTTTATGTGGGAGGGAAGGGTTAGATAGATCTTAGAGCAGGATAACAGGTCGGCACAACATTGTGGGCCGAAGGGCCTGTACTATGCTGTAGTGTTCTATGTTCCATAAATTTGAAGGCAGAATGCAAGGTTAATGGCAGGACTCTTAGCAATGTGGAGGAACAGAGGAATCTTGGGATTCACATCCATAGATCCCTCAAGGTTGCTGCGTAGGTTGATAGGATTGTTAAGAATGCATATAGTTTGTTGGCCTTCATTAGTCCGGGCATTAAGTTCAAGAGCTGTGAGGTAATGTTGGAACTCGGGTTAGACCACGCTTGGAGTATTGTGTTCAATTCTGGTCGCCTCATTATAAGAAGGATGTGGAAGCTTTAGTGAGGGTGCAGAGGTAATTTACCAGAATGCTGCCTGGATTGGAGAGCATGTCTTAGGATAGGTTGAGTGAGCTAGGGCTTTTCTCTTTGGAGCAAAGGGGAATGAGTGCTGACTTGATAGAGGTGTACATGATGACAAGAGGCATAGATCAAGTGGACAGAGATTTTTTCCCAGGGCAAAAATGAGTAATACGAGGGGGCATAGTTCTAGATATTAGACAACCTTCTTCACTGTCCACTACACCACCAGTTTTGGTGTCATCCACAAACTTGTGTTGTTCATCAATCATTCTGAGTAAGACCGTGAGATCTAGTCTATAGTGTTGTGATGTGTACGGAGGTGGCTGATTAGACAATCTGGCCTCGAATGTCCCTTTCACACATGTGATAGAGGTGTGGGGATGTGGCAGCATCAGTGGTTCTTGATTTTTGAGATTCTCTTTTCCTCTGCTTCCTCCGTTCTAGCTTCCTCACCTGAGCAAGCATCGCTTTTTATGCGGGTATGCAAAACAGGATAATCCAATGCTGCTTATGTGTATTAATGTTGAAACTCTTCTGGGATGTTCTAAGAGAGTCTTTGAACCTCTTTTTCTGACCACACATGACTTTTTGACCTCAGTCAGCTCTCCATAAAGCAACTGCTTTGGTATTCTGTCATTCTACTGGCATGCCCTGCCCACCTGATCAGTTATCCTTTCAACAATATGTAAATGTTGGGAAAATTTGTCTGGGACAGAATCTGTGTGTCTGGAATACTGTCTTGGCACTTGATGATGAGTATTCTGTGTAGACAGGGCATGTGGAAGTGGTTAAACATCTAACGTGTCTGCTGTACACTGTCTCACAAGCATAGAATAAAGTAGATATAACAACAGCACGAAACATTAAAAGATTAAAAGTTACTTGGACAGGTACATGGATAGAAAAGGTTTAGAGGAATATGGGCCAAACGCAGGCAAATGGGACTAGCTTAGATGGGAATCTTGGTCAGCATGGACCAGTTGGGCTGAAGAGCCTGTTTCCATGCTGTATGACTCTATGACTCTAATTCAATGTTGTAGACTACCCAGGTGGAATATGGAGTAATGTCCCTCTAGGGAATTGAGAGATACAGACCACATGCAGGCACATGTGCAGTTATAATAGCATCATGGCAGGCACGGTAGTGTAGCGGTTAGCATAACGCTATTACAGCGCCAGCAACCTGGGTTCAATTCTGGGAGGAGTTTGTACATTCTCCCTGTGTCTGCACGGGTTTCCTCCGGGTGCTCCGGTTTCCTCCCACATTCCAAAGACATACACGTTAGGAAGTTGTGGGCGTGCTACGTTGGCACCAGACGCGTGGTGACTGTTGCGGCCTACCCCAGAACACTCTATGCAAAAGATGCATTTCACTGTGAGTTTCGATATACAGTACATGTGACTAATAAAGAAATCTTTGGTCAAGTTTATTGTCATATGCACAAGTACATGTATCCACAGGTACAATGAAAAACTTACTTGCAGCAGCATCACAGGCACACAGCATCAGATAGAACATAGAAAATTACAGCACAGTACAGGCCCTTCGGCCTACAATGTTGTACCGACGTTTTATCCTGCTCTAAGATTTATCTAAACCTTCCATCCCACCTAGCCCTCCATTTTTCTCATACATGTGGCTATCTAAGAGTCTCTTAATATCCCTAATGTGTCTGCCTCCACCACCTCTGCTGACAGTGCGTTCCACGCACCCATCACTCTCTGTGTAAACAAAAAATAGCTTAACACTGGCATCCCCCTTATACCTTCCTCCAATCACCTTAAAATTATGCCCTTTCATGTTACTCATTTTCACCCCGGGAAAAAGTCTCTGATTGTCCACTCGATCTATGCCTCTTATCACCTTGTACACCTCTATCAAGTCACCTCTCATCCTCCTTCTTTCCTAAGAGAAAAGCCCAAGATCACTCGACCTACACAACATTCACAAGCAAAACATTAATTTTGCATAATTTATGTTGTTAATTTTACAAGAAAAAATACAATTAGAACAAAAAAAATACAAGTCCACTGTAGTACAAAGTGATCAAAGTCGTCATAGTGTTGCTATACTGAGGTAGTAATTAAGGTTCTGCAGGTTGGTTCAAGAACCGAATGGTTGAAGGGAAGAAACTGTTCTTGAACCTGGAGGTGTGGGACTTCTGTACCTCCTGCCCGATGGTAGCTGCGAGAAGATGGCATAGCCCAGATGGTGGGTATCTTTGATGGTAGATGTTGTCTTCTTGAGGCAGCAACTTGTGTAGATATTTGGTCAACCTTCCTTGTGATTGCATCTATGTGCTGGGCCCAGGACAGGTCATCCGATATATTAATACCCAGGAATTTAAATCTGCTCACCCTCTCCACAGCACAGATATAGTGGGCTGAAGAGCCTGTTCTTGTTCTGTACTGTTCTGTGTTCTGTATGCCAAACAGGAATGTTATCTCAACCTTAACTTTTACTCCCCTCTCCCCCCTTTCAGCATTTGGCAAGAATGATTCCCTCTGTGACTCCGGTCCACTCTTCTGTTTTGTCCAACCACCCTCCTTCTTACGGCACTTTCCCTTGCAATCACAGGCAATGCAACACTTGTCCTTTCACTTACTCATCATCCAGGGACCCAAACAGTCTTTCGAGATGAAGCAGCAATGTGGCACTTCTTCCAATCTACTGTACTACGTTCAGCATTCACAATATGGTCTCCTCTACAATGGAGAAACCAAACGCATATTGGCTGATCACTTTGTGGAATATCAGTGATCGGTCCCCTGGGACAGCCCTGAGCTTGCCATTGCTGCCACTTTAATTCCCCATCCCATTCCTACTCTGATCTATAAGTTGTAGCTTCCTCTACTGTCCCAATGAGGCCCAACACATCTTGTTGAGGAACAGCACCTCATTTTCCATCTGAGCACATTGCAGCCTTCTGGACCCAATATTGTAACATACTACTTCAGGTAACTTGATTTCTCGGTCTGTATCAGTCATCCATCTGTGATATTAACTCATCATTTTTTCCCCTTTTTATTATTTCTGGGAATGGATGATTTGCCCAGCCTCACCTGCTGGGCATGTCTTCCTGCTCGGCATATTGCAACTCCTACATTGCTTTGTCTAGGTTCGTTTGTCTATGTTCTTGCTCTCTAACTGTGCTCATTTACTCATTGACCAGATATCCTTGTTTACAGCTTATCCCAAGGTCATCCTGGTTTTACCCTATCAAATACAGAAGTCATCTTTAGGTTGGAAGGTCATGACTAGTGGGGTGCCGCAGCAATCTCTGCTGGGGCTTCGGTTGTTCACAACCTGTATCAATGATTTGGATGAAGGGACCAAGTGTAATATATCCATGTTTGCTGGAACTACTTCGCAAAAAGGCACTGTGGTTGTGAAAAGGTGAAGAAAGGCTTTAAGGAGATATAGACAGGCTAAGGAAACACAAGAGACTGCAGACACAGGAATCTAGAGCAACAAACAATCTGGAGGAACACGGTGGATTGAGCAGCATCTGTGGGGGGAGAAGAATTGTCAACAAATCAGGTCAAAACCCTACATCAGGACTAAGGGTGGAGCAGGAAGACAGCTGGTATAGAGGAGAGAGGGAGTGGTGAGCCAGGGCCAGAGGTGATTAGTGGATCAAGGAGGGGTAAAGATGACAAACAGGTCAAGCCAGGTAGAGGAGGAGGAGGGATGAAGTTGGGAGATAGAGGCAGGTGGATGATAGATGGAGGCAGACAAAAAAAGGGCTGATGATGTCGGGTGGGGGGAGGGAAGATGAAGGTGGAGACAGCTGGGAGGGTGATCAGCAGAAACACAGAGGCTTCCAACACTGGAATCTGATAAGTAGGGAACATGATAATGGAAACCATTAGTGGAGAGGTGAAGAGAACCAGATGTGGGAGGGTGGAGGAGCCTGTGGGTGAAATGTGTGGGCAATAGGTGGATGGAACCAGGAGGGGAACGGGGATAAAATTGGGTGTTGGGGGGCTTGAGACGGGTATGGGAAAGGGGACATAAATGGGAAGACTGGAGGAGGATCAGAAGGAGAGAGAAGGGAGGGGGAACACACAGGAGGTAAGGGTTACCTGAAAATGGAAAATTCAATGTTCATACCATTGTGTTGTAGACTACCCAGGTGGAATATGCAGTTTTGTTCCTCTGGTTTGCTTTGTGCCTCACCCTGGCAGTGGAGAAGGCCGAGGATGGATGGGTCCGTGATGGCCTACGGGAACTGAAATGTCATGCATCTGGGAACTTGGGATGGCCAATGGAGTAAGTCTCTCAACTCCACTCCTCCCCAACCTGGCTCAATCTGCCCTTCATCCTTCACCCCTATTTGGTCCACCTATCACCTCTGGCCCCTGTCCCACATCTTTCCCTGTCCTCTTTATACTGCCTAAATTCCCTCTACACCCTGCTGCAGGGTTTCGACCCGAAACAACGTCAATTCCTTTCCCCCAGCAGATGCTGCTTTACTCACTGAGTTCCGCCAGCAGATCGTTTGTTTGCTATACAGAGGCAAAATCAATGGACAAAGACATAGCAGGTGGAATGTTATTTGAAAAAATATGCAGCCTTTCACTTTAGTGGAAAAACAGGAAAGTGGAGTTCTTCATTTGCTTGTGTATGAGTTTCTATTCTTGTCCTAGTTTTTCATTTTGATTAAGTTTTTGGTAAATGGTGACACCTCCACTCACTCCAACTACCTCTCCCCCAACCAGGAAACTGCATAAGAAATGGAACATGAGAGAGAGAGACAGTAGGCCATTCAGCCCTCAGTCTGCTGCACCATTCATTAAATTCATGATTGATTTTATTTCACCTCAGTGTCTTTTCTCTGTACTAACGTCATGAACCTTTATTCTCTCACTATCCATAATTCCATAGATTTTTTGAATATTCTTAATGACTTAAGTGTCCACAGGGTTTTTTTTAGTAGAAAATTCCAAAATTCACAACGATCCTGATGAAGAAATTTCTTCTCATCTCTGTCCTGACTGTGTGACTGTGGCCCCAAATTCTTGCACTCCTGTATCTAGCCTGCCACGCTCCCTCGAGATTGTTGGTGTTCCAGTGAGGTCAAATGGATCCGAATGCAAAATACTGCAGTTACTTGAAACCTGAAGTAAAAAGAGAAAATGCAGGAAGTGTTCAGCAGGTCACACCTGAAGTGTTAACTCTGTTTCTCTTTCCACAGATGCTGCCTGATCTGCCGAGTATCTCCAACATCTCTGGTTTTGTTTCTGCCTGACCTGTTGATTATTTCCAACATTTTCTGGTTTATGGGAGGAAGCTGATGGTAGGAGACTCGCCAGCGATAATGTTGTTGAACTTCAGGGTAGGTGATCTCTCACTTGCTGAAAATGGTCTCTGGGTCGCTCCTGTGGCCCGAATGTTACCTGCAAGTTACCAGCCATGCCTGAACGTTGTTGACGAGATCCTGCTTCATATACGCCACAAACAGATACTGTGGTGATAAGGATATGCGCCACTTTGTTATTACTTCACCAGCAAGTATGCATGAAAGACGGTAAACATTCCTCGGTAAACCGACGGATTGTTTAGCGAATGGGCAGCCCAAGGTGCTGGGCCGGGCCACCTTCGCGGGATGCTTCTGGAATGAGGAATCAGTTTCTGCGGAGAGCGTTAACACCATATGTGTTTACAATGGGGAGTTACTGGTGAAAGGCAGTTTGTGTGGGAAGGAACGAACATCTGAGGTGTATATTTAAGTAATTTACCTTGTTAATATTTATCCTGGATGGAAAGCGGAAACGCCACAGGTTTTGTGAAGTTGCTGCATTGGGCGTGGGTTCTTTGACTGATTTAAAAAGAATCTGATTGAGCAAGTTGTTGCTCAGCCCTGCCCAGCCGAGCCGCGGAGAAGCAGCCTCCGGGACTGGAGTCAGAGATATGGAGGATGGGAACAGGTGCAAGACCTGAAAGTTAACCAGGGAACCAACAGGTTTGAAAGTCTGGCGGCGAAGTCTGAAGTCTCATCATGTCGCTTACACTGTTTCTGAAGAAGATTTCTAACCTCGGCGGCAAATATGACAGACTCATCTCGGCCACATTCAGAGGTAAGGATCTGCCTAACTCTCCGGATTTGCCTCTTCTTGAAGCAGTCCCGGCGGCGAGATTGTGGGTATGGGATCCGGGACGATGCGATAGACGCCAGGACAGATACCCACAGCACCCTGTGTGTGTGCCATTGTAGACATTGTTCAGGATTCTGTTTTGTGTGGAGGGGTAAGGGTATGTTCTTCCTCATACCCAAGTCCCAGTTCACACAGCGGAAACAACTCCAGATTTTGTGCAGTCGCACCCGGTGTCAGCATTACCGTCACGGCTGAATCAGATGAACAGCCTTGTCACTTAGCACGTATTGAAGCCAATTTCTTTTTTGAGACCTTAAGAGACATTAAACTGCAAATCAAGAGGGCTAAAAGGGGCCATGAAATGTCCTTAGTGAGTGGGATTAGAGAGAAACCCAAGGCATTTAACAGGTACATTAAAAATAAGATGGCCACTAAGGAGGGGGTAAGATCACTCAAGGACAAAGGAGGGAATTTATGCCTGAAGCCAGAGGAAATGGGCAACGTACTAAGTCAGTATTTCACAATAGTATTCACCAAGGAGAAGGACATGGAGGACAGTGAGATCAGGGAGGGGTATGCTGATATTTCAGAGAACATTAACATCAAGAAGGAGGAAGTGTTAGGGCTCTTAAAGAACATTAAGGTGGATAAGTCTCAAGGGCCTGATGGGATCTATCCCAGAATACTGAAGGAAGCAAATTAGGAGATTTCTGGGGCCTTGACAGAGATCTTTTTAACCTCTTTAACCATGGACAATGTGCCAGAAGAATGAGGAATAGCCAACATTATCCCTTGTTTAAGTCGGCCAACAGGGACAAGCTAGGAAATTTTAGGCCAGTGAGTCTTGCAGCAACAGCAGGGAAATTATTGGGTAAAATTCTTAGGGATGGGATCAACTCACATCTGGAAATACATAGACATTAGGGATAGTCAGCATGGCTTAGTGTGGGAAGGTCATGTGTTATAAACTTTTACTCCTCTCACCTTACACCATTCCCTCTAGTATTTGACATTTCCACCCTGGGGAAAAAGACTCTATCTACTCTATCTATGCCTCTTATTATTTTCTATCCTTCTGTCAGGTCTCCCCTCAGTCTCTGATGCTTCAGAGAAAACAGTCCAAGTTTGTCCAACCTCTCCTTATAGCAAATACTGTCTAATCCAGGCAACATCCTGGTGAACCTCTTCTGCACCCTCTCCAAAGCCTCCACATACATCCTGCAATGTGCCGACAAGAACTCCACACACTACTCCATATGTGATCTAACCAAAATTTTATACAGTTGCAACATGATTTCCTGACTTTTATAGTCAGTGCCCCAACTGATCAAGGCAAGCATGGTGCACATATTTTTTACCACTCGATATACTTGTGTTGCCACTTTCAGGGAGCTATGGACTCTCACCCCAAGATCCCTCTGTACATCAATGCTCCTAAGGGTCCTTTCATTCACTGTATACTTTCCTCTTATATTTGCCCTCCCAAAGTGCAACATCTCACAATTGTCCAGATTAAACTTTATCTGCCATTTTTCCACTCATATTTCCAACTCTTCTATATCCTTTGACAATCTTCCTCACTCACTACAACTCCACCAATTTTTCTGTCATCTGTGAACTTAGTAATCAGTCCACCTACATTTTTGCTCAAATTATTTTTATACATCACAAACAACACAGGTCCCAGCACTGATCCCCACTGGTAACAGACCTCCAGCCAGAAGATCACTCTTCCACCACCACCCTCTGTCTTCTATGGCCAGGCCAAATCTGAATCCAAACTACCAAGTCACCATGGATCCCACGCATCTTCATCTTCTGGATCAGTCTTCCATGAGGGTCTTGGTCAAATTCCTTACTAAGATCCATGTTGACAATATCCACTACCCTAGCCTCATCAACCATCTTTGTCACCTTCTCAAGAAACTCAGTCATGTTTGTAGGACATGATCTGCCCCGCACAAAGCCGTGCTGACTGTTCCCAATAAGTCTGTGCTTTTCCAGGTGAATAGATCCTATCCCTAAGGATCTTCTCCAATAATTTCCCTACGACATGTAAGGCTCACCAGCCTATAGTTTCTTGGTTTGTCGCTATTGCTCTTTTTAACCAAGGAACAACACTGGTTATTCTCCAATCCTCTGGGACCTCACTAGCGAATCTTCTTTAAAGATACAAAGATCTCTGGCGAGGCCCCAGCAATCTCCTCTCTAGCCAGTCCCAATAACCTGGAATAAATCCCATAAATCCAAGGGACCTATCCAGCTTAATGTGCTTCAAGAGTCAAAATGATAATCTTAATGCTCTTCTTGGTGTCAAAATAAGAAGCTAATACTCTGATTTGAAGGCAGTTGCAGACAGATATTCACTACAGTTCCTCTAGAATGCAAGGTTTCCAGCTTGAAAATTTGGTTTTTTTTCTGATATAAAAAAATCTATCTAGAAAAGTCCAAAACCTTCTTGGTTAATTTTAAAAAGTGTTTTGACAAGAATTTATGCAGTGAAATGCTAGCGAAAAATAGTGGGCTTAGAATTAGTAGGAAGACTGCAGAATGTGTTAATGCTAGAGGAGAGGAAGGAAAATCATGGAAGTGTTGTAAAACGTAAGGAAGAAACTTAGCCCATTGAAGTAAATATAGAAAATGCTGATAAAACTTAGCAGGTCAGGCGGCATCTGTGGAAAGAGAAGCAGTCAATATTTTGGGTCCAACTTGGACTTAAGTCACTTATATATATTCAGAAAGCAATGGACCATGTTGCACGTGTCTTACACCTCCCTGGATTAATTTCATTTGGCACTTTTCTGCCCAACTGACCAAACCATCCATATCTTCCTTCAGCCTACAGCTTTCCTCCTCACTGCCAGCCACTGCTAACCCTAACCCTAACCAGAACTCTGCCTATTCTTTATCCTGCCCCTTAAATTTATTCCTAAGTTTATTCTGCTCTAACTCCATCTACAAGTTTGCAGATGATACCACCGTTGTAGGCCGTATCTCCAACAGCGATGAGTTGGAGTACAGGAAGGAGATAGAGAGCTTAGTGGAATGGTGTCATGACAACAACCTTTCCCTCAATATCAACAAAACAAAAGAGCTGGTCATTGACTTCAGGAAAGAGGACAGTGTACATGCACCTGTCTACATCAATGGTGCTGAGGTCAAGAGGGTTGAGAGCTTCAAGTTCCTGGGTGTGAACATCACCAACAGCCTGTCCTGGTCAAATCACATAGATGCCATAGCCAAGAAAGCTCACCAGCACCTCTACTTCCTCAGGAGGCTAAAGAAATTTGGTTTGTCCCCTTTGACTCTCACCAACTTTTACCAATGCACCATTGAAAGCATCCTATCTGGATGTATCATGGCTTGGTATGGCAACTGCTCTGCCCAGGACCGCAAGAAGCTGCAGAGAGTTGTGGACACAGCCCAGCACATCACGGACACCAGCCTCCCCTCTTTGGACTCTATCTTTACCTCTCGTTGTCTTCATGAAACAGCCAGCATAATTAAAAACCCCACCCAACCTGGACATTCTCTCTTCTCTCCCCTTCCATCTGGTAGAAGATACAGGAGCCTGAGGGCACGTACCACCAGACTTAAGGACAGCTTCTACCCCACTGTGATAAGACTATTGAATAGTTCCCTTATACAATGAGATGGACTATGACCTCACGATCTACCTTGTTGTGACCTTGCACCTTATTGCACTGCACTTCCTCTGTCGCTGTGACACTTTACTCTGTACTGTTACTGTTTTTACCTGTACATCAATGCACTTTGTACTAACTCAATGTAACTGCACTGTGTAATGAATTGACCTGTACAATCAGTTTGTAAGACAAGCTTTTCACTGTACTCGGTAAAGTGACAATAATAAACAAATACCAATAAGTCACTTCAATCAAGCAATGGGCCCAGTATGAGTTCTGCAGAACCCCACCGGTAACAGCCTCCCCGTCACAGGAACATATTACCCTTTGCTTCCTGCCACTGAACCAATTTTGGATCTGATTTCTTTTTTCACCCCTCCCCCCCCCCCCACCCCGACCTTCAGATTCCACGAGCTTTTAAGCCCTGCTAAACTCCTTATATTGTGTCAAATGCACTGACCTATTTAACCCTCCTGGTTGACTCAAAAAATTCAATCAACTTCGTCAGATCTGAGCTTTCCTTAACAATTCCATGCTGACTACCCCTGATTAATCTGAGTTTTTCAAAGGAAAGATTTATATTGTTCCTTTAGAATGGATTCCTATAATTTGGTCATTACCAAAGTTATCCCTTCCTCCATTTTGAAGTGTTCAGTGTTAGCTGTTCTCTGAACTCTAACACCACATGTTTAGAACCATAGAACCATACAGCACAAAACAGGCCCTTCGGCCCACCATGTTGTGCCGTCCATCAAACCACCCTCACACTACCTAACCCCTTCCTCCTGCATATCCCCCCCATCCCACACTCCTCCATATGCCTATCCAACAAGCTCTTGAACCTGTTCAATGTATCTGCCTCCACCACCACCCCAGGCAGTGCATTCCATGCACCAACCACTCTCTGGGTGAAAAACCTCCCCCTGACATCTCCCCTGAACCTCCCACCCATAACCTTAAAGCCATGCCCTCTCGTCTTGAGCATTAGTGCCCTGGGAAGGAGGCGCTGACTGTCTACTCTATCTATTCCTCTCAGTATTTTATATACCTCTATCGTATCTCCTCTCATCCTCCTCCTTTCCAGTGAATAAAGCCCTAGCACCTTAAGCCTCTCCTCATATTCAATACTCTCCAATCCAGGCAGCATCCTGGTAAATCTCCTCTGCACCCTCTCCAACGCCTCTACATCCTTCCTATAATGAGGCGACCAGAACTGAACACAGTACTCTAAGTGTGGTCTAACTAGAGTTTTGTAAAGCTGCATCATCACCTCGCAGCTTTTAAACTCAATCCCGCGACTTATGAAAGCTAACATCCCATTGGCCTTCTTAACTGCTCTTTCCACCTGTGAGGCAACTTTCAATGAACTGTGAATATGAACCCCCAGATCCCTCTGCTCCTCCACACTGCCAAGTACCTTGCCATTCACCCAGTACTCTGCCCTGGAGTTTGTCCTTCCAAAGTGTACCACCTCACACTTCTCCGGATTGAACTCCATCTGCCACTTGTCAGCCCAGCTCTGCATCCTATCAATATCCCTCTGTAAGCTCCGACAGCCCTCCACACTATCCACAACACCGCCTATCTTAGTGTCATCTGCAAACTTATTAACCCAGCCCGCCACCCCCTCATCTAAGTCATCTATAAATATCACAAAAAGTAGAGGTCCCAGAACCGATCCCTGCAGGACACCACTAGTCACTGCCTTCCAATCCGAGGGCGCTCCTTCCACCACAACCCTCTGCTTTCTACAGGCAAGCCAATTCCTAATCCACACAGCCAAGCTTCCTTGGATCCCTTGGCCGCTGACCTTCTGAAGACGACTACCATGAGGAACCTTATCAAATGTCTTACTAAGATCCATGCAAACCACATCCACCGCACTGCCCTCATCAATCTTCCTGGTCACCTCCTCAAAGAACTCTATCAGGCTTGTGAGGCAAGATCTTCCCTTCACAAAGCCATGCTGGCTGTCCCTAATCATTCCATGATTCTCAAGGTGTTCATAAATCCTATCCCTTAGAATCCTTTCTAACAGCTTACCCACCACAGATGTGAGACTCACCGGTCTATAATTCCCTGGCCTATCCCTTTACCTTTTTTGAACAAGGGGACAACATTCACCACCCTCCAATCCTCCGGCACCATCCCCATGGACAACGAGGACTCAAAGATCCTTACCAGAGGTTCAACAATCTCCTCCCTAGCCTCTCGAAACAGCCTGGGGAAAATCCCATCAGGCCCCGGAGATTTATCTGTCTCAATATTATTTAACAACTTCAACACATCCTCTCTCTTGATATCTACAACCTCGAGAATATTACCCCTACCAGCACTCCCTTCCGCATCATCAAGACCCCCCTCCCTGGTGAATACCGAAGAGAAGTACTCATTGAGAACTTCTCCCACTTCCGCCGCCTCCAGGCAAATTCTCCCACCTTTGTCCTTAATAGGACCTACCTTTACCCTAGCCATCCTCCTACCCTTCACGTACGTGAAAAAGGCCTTGGGATTTTCCTTAACCCTACTAGCCAAAGCCTTTTCATGTCCCCTTCTAGCTCTCCTCAGCCCTTTCTTAAGTTCCTTCCTCGCTACTCTATATCCCTCAAGGCCCTGTCTGAACCTTGCTGCTTATACCTTATGTATGCTACCTTCTTCTCCCTAACTAGTCATTCCACCTCTCTCGTCACCCACGGTTCCTTCACCCTGCCATTCCTTCTCTGCCTCACTGGGACATATTTATCCCTAACATTCTGCGTAAGATCCCTGAACATCAACCACATCTCCAATGGTACATTTCCCTTCAAAAAGGTCATCCCACTTTACACTCCCAAGTTCTCTCCTTATAGCCTCGTAGTTCGCCCTTCCCCAATTAAATATCTTCTTGTCCTCTCTGCACCTGTCCCTGTCCATGACAATTTTAAAGGTTATGGAGCAATGGTCACTGTCCCCCAAATGCTCACCCACCAATAGATCCTTCACCTGTCCCGGTTCATTTCCTAAAACTAGATCTAACATGGCATTCCCTCTAGTCGGCCTGTCAACATACTGCGTCAGGAATCCCTCCTGGACACATTTAACAAATTCCGTCCCATCTAAACCTTTGGCACTAAGCAGGTGTGAAATATTGGATGGGATAAGCATAGTGAAAGAGGAAGCTTTAATGTGATGCACGTCATAATATATATGTGAATATATCATCAAGCCCAGATAAAATATATCCTGGCTGTAAAAGATACAAAGGAGGAAATTGCAGAAACTCTGATCACTATCATTTTTCAACCATCATTTCTGGATCATTGGGATCTCTTCTCGGGAACGTGGGACCTGTACAGAGAGGACGGGTTACACCCCAACCAGAAGGGGGCCAATATCCTTGCGGCAAGATTTGCTAGGGTGGTTCGGGAGGGTTTAAACTAGTTTGTGAGGGAGAAGGGAACTGGAGGAGTAGGTCAGAGGAAGAAGGGAATGGGGAAAAGTTAGATCAAACAGGTAGAGAGGCTTTGGGGAAGGAGAAGCAGAATACAGGCTATAAAAGTAGTAAGGTAGATGGACTGAAGTGTGTTTACTTAAATGCAAGAAGTGTCAGGAATAAGGGGGATGAACTGAGGGTTTGGATAAGTATGGGGGACTATGATATCATGGCTATTACTGAGACGTGGTTGACGTCAAGAGAGGAGTGGATATTGAATATTCCTGGTTTTCGGTGTTTTAAGAGGAATAGGGAAGGGGGGAGAAGAGGAGGAGGGGTGGCGATACTGGTGAGGGACACTGTTACGGCTGTGGAAAAGATGGATGTTGTAGAAGGATCATCTCTAGAGTTCATATGGGTGGAATTAAGGAACAAGAAAGGAGCAGTTACTCTACTAGGAGTATTCTATAGGCCCCCCGGTAGCAGTAGAGATATAGAGGAGCAGATTGGCAGGCAGTGTTTGGAGAGAAGCAAAAATAACAGGGTTGTTATAATGGGAGACTTCAACTTCCCAAATATAGACTGGAACCTGCTTAGTGCCAAAGGTTTAGATGGGACGGAATTTGTTAAATGTGTCCAGGAGGGATTCCTGACGCAGTATGTTGACAGGCCGACTAGAGGGAATGCCATGTTAGATCTAGTTTTAGGAAATGAACCGGGACAGGTGAAGGATCTATTGGTGGGTGAGCATTTGGGGGACAGTGACCATTGCTCCATAACCTTTAAAATTGTCATGGACAGGGACAGGTGCAGAGAGGACAAGAAGATATTTAATTGGGGAAGGGCGAACTACGAGGCTATAAGGAGAGAACTTGGGAGTGTAAAGTGGGATGACCTTTTTGAAGGGAAATGTACCATTGGAGATGTGGTTGATGTTCAGGGATCTTACGCAGAATGTTAGGGATAAATATGTCCCAGTGAGACAGAGAAGGAATGGCAGGGTGAAGGAACCGTGGGTGACGAGAGAGGTGGAATGACTAGTTAGGGAGAAGAAGGTAGCATACATAAGGTATAAGCAGCAAGGTTCAGACAGGGCCGTGAGGAATATAGAGTAGCGAGGAAGGAACTTAAGAAAGGGCTGAGGAGAGCTAGAAGGGGACATGAAAAGGCTTTGGCTAGTAGGGTTAAGGAAAATCCCAAGGCCTTTTTCACGTACGTGAAGGGTAGGAGGATGGCTAGGGTAAAGGTAGGTCTGATTAAAGGCAAAGGTGGGAGAATGTGCCTGGAGGCGGCGGAAGTGGGAGAATTTCTCAATGAATACTTCTCTTCGGTATTCACCAGGGAGGGGGGTCTTGATGATGCGGAAGGGAGTGCTAGTAGGGGTAATGTTCTCGAGGTTGTAGATATCAAGAGAGAGGATGTGTTGAAGTTGTTAAATAATATCCAGACAGATAAATCTCCGGGGCCTGACGGGATTTTCCCCAGGCTGCTTCGAGAGGCGAGGGAGGAGATTGTTGAACCTCTGGTAAGGATCTTTGAGTCCTCGTTGTCCACGGGGATGGTGCCGGAGGATTGGAGGGTGGCGAATGTTGTCCTCGTGTTCAAAAAAGGTAGTAGGGATAGTCCAGGCAATTACAGACCGGTGAGCCTTACGTCTGTGGTGGGTAAGCTGTTAGAAAGGATTCTAAGGGATAGGATCTATGAACACCTGGAGAATCATGGACTGATTAGGGACAGCCAGCATGGCTTTGTGAAGGGAAGATCTTGCCTCACAAGCCTGATAGAGTTCTTTGAGGAGGTGACAAGGAAGATTGATGAGGGTAGTGCGGTGGATGTGGTCTATATGGATTTTAGTAAGGCGTTTGATAAGATTCCTCATGGTAGGCTTCTTCAGAAGGTCAGCGGCCAAGGGATCCAAGGAAGCTTGGCTGTGTGGATTAGGAATTGGCTTGCCTGTAGAAAGCAGAGGGTTGTGGTGGAAGCAGTGCCCTCGGATTGGAGGACAGTGACTAGTGGTGTCCCGCAGGGATCGGTTCTGGGACCTCCACTTTTTGTGATATTTATAGATGACTTAGATGAGGGGGTGGAAGGCTGGGTTAGTAAGTTTGTGGACGACACTAAGATCGGCGGTGTTGTGGATACTGTGGAGGGCTGTCGGAACTTAGAGAGGGATATTGATAGGATGCAGAGCTGGGCTGACAAGTGGCAGATGGAGTTCAATCCGGAGAAGTGTGAGGTGGTACACTTTGGAAGGACAAACTCCAGGGCAGAGTACAAGGTAAATGGCAGTGTAGAGGAGCAGAGGGATCTGGGGATCATATTCACAGTTCACTGAAAGTTGCCTCACAGGTGGATAGAGCAGTTAAGAAGGCCTATGGGATGTTAGCTTTCATAAGTCGTGGGATTGAGTTTAAGAGCCGCAAAGTGATGATGCAGCTTTACAAAACTCTAGTTAGACCACACTTAGAGTACTGTGTTCAGTTTTGGTCGCCGCATTATAGGAAGGATTGTGGAGGCGTTGGAGAGGGTGCAGAGGAGATTTACCAGGGTGCTGCCTGGATTAGAGCATATGGAATATGAGGAGAGGCTTAAGGTGCTAGGGCTTTATTCACTGGAAAGGAGGAGGATGAGAGGAGACATAATAGAGGAATATAAAATATTGAGAGGAATAGATAGACAGTCAACGCCTCCTTTCCAGGGCACCAATGCTCAAGACGAGAGGGCATGGCTTTAAAGTTATGGGTGGGAGGTTCAGGGGAGATGTCAGGGGGAGGTTTTTCACCCAGAGAGTGGTTGGTGCATGGAATGCACTGCCTGGGGTGGTGGTGGAGGCAGATACATTGGACAGGTTCAAGAGTTTGTTGGATAGGCACATGGAGGAATGTGAGATAGAGGGATATGCAGGAGGAAAGGGTTAGATAGTGTGAGAGTGGTTTGATGGACGGCACAACATGGTGGGCCGAAGGGCCTGTTTTGTGCTGTATGGTTCCATGGTACCTGGCCTTCTTAACTACTACTTATGGTTGGCACAGACACCATGGGCCAAAGGGCCTGTTCCTGTGCTGTACTGTTCTATGTTCTAATGTTGACTTCAATCCTTCAAATAACCACAAAGTATTCATCAAGAACCATACAGCACCAGCATGCTGCCTGGATTGGAGAGCATGTCTTATGAGGATAGGTTGAGTGAGCTCGGGCTTCTCTCTTTGGAGAGAAGGAGGATGAGAGGTGACCAGATAGAGGTGCACAAGATGATAAGAGGCATAGATCGAGTGGACAGTCAGGGACTTTTTCCCAGGGCGAAAATGGCTCACACAAGAGGGCATAATTTTAAGGTGATTGGAGGAAGGTATAAGGGGGATGTCAGAGGTAAGTTTTTTTTTACACAGAGAGTGGTGGGTACGTGGAACGCACTGCCAGCAGAGGTGGTGGAGGCAGATGCATTAGGGACATTTAAAAGACTCTTAGACACATGAATGATAGAGGAATGGGGAGGGCTATGTGGGAGGGAAAGGTTAGATAAATCTTAGACCAGGATAAAATGTCAGCACAACATTGTGGGCTGAAGGACCTGTACTGTGCTGTAATGTTCTATGTTCACGTCTTCTGCCTTTTAACCTTTTTGGTCCCTAACAGGCCTAACCATTTCTTTAGATAGCCTGTTGTTCTTGATAATTTATAAAACATCTTTGAATTTTCTTTGTCTTTACTTGCCTTGTTGTGAGGGTACCTGCTTCCACCAGTGTCTCAGGCAGTCCATTCCATACCTCGACTACCCTCTGAGTTAAAAAAGATCTTTCAGTCCCGATGCAGGGCCATGACCCAAAATGTTGACTGAAGTACCCCAGGGAAAAACATAAGTAGGGTTTATGAAGCTGAAATCAGACAATGACCTTGGAATATAAAGGAAACAGGAAAGAAAAACAAGGGACTAGGAGGGCTAATTCCTTGGTCTCCACCATTGAAGGAGATAAAAATCAGGATTGAGCAGGAATCTGGAAATAGAAACAGAGATTTTGGCAGGTTAAAGGGCTTAAGGGGATTTGAGTGATACAGGGGAATGCAGAAGGTCTGAATGGCCTAGGGCAACACAGTGGCAGATCTGGTAGAGCTGCTACCTCACAGCTACATCAATTCCGGTTCAATCCTGATTTCCAGTGCTGTCTGTGAGGTGTTTGCAGGTTCTCCATGAAACTGCATTCATTTCCCAGGGGTACTTCCGTTCCCTGGAGACACAAGAGACTGCAGATGGTGGAATCTAGAGCAAAAAAACAAACTGCTGAAGAAGCTCAGCAGGTTAAGCAACGACTGTGGAGGCAAAGCATTGTAGATTTACCCCTAACAGCTGCTCCTAATCTACTCTCCCCAATTCCTCCCTAATAACGTTATAATTAGCCTACCCCTATATTCTCACTTTCATTGAAGGACCAGTCTTATCCATAGCTATCTTAAAACTTACAGAATTATGATCACTGTATCCAAACTGTTGCATCCACTGAAACTTTGATCATCTGGCCATGCTCATTTCCCAGTACAAGATCCCATCTCAACTTGGACTATTGACATATTGTTTCAAGAAACCCTCCTGGAAGCAATAGAACTAGCTTAAGTGGGCATCTCAGCCAGCATGGACAAGTTGGGCCAAAGGACCTGCTTTTGTACTCTGTGACTCTAATCACCTAACATATTCTACCCCATCTATGTCCCTGGCACTAAGGAGGTCCCAGTCAACACTGGGAAAGTTAAAATCACCCATGACAATAACCCTGTTGTTTTTTCACATCTTTCCATGATCTGCCTACATATCTGTTCATCTAGCTCCTGCTGACTATTAGGAGGTCTATAGTATAACCCCATCATAGTTATTGTACCTTTCTTATTGCTGAGCTATACGCATATGGCCTTGCTGGATGAGCCCTCCAAGATGTCCCCTCTAAGTGCAGTTGTGACATTTTGAATGCACAGCTGCAGAATTTGTTGGGCCAAGTCCTTTATCGTCCTTTAATTTTTGATGTTCTTACACTTCAAAAATATGTAGATAGACATTCTTAGAATAACAACAATATGGATTGGATGAACATTGTCATTTCTGATGTGAAATAATTAAGAATGTTTTCCTTAATCTGCTCAGGTTACACGTACTCTGCTAGAAGACCACAGTGTGAATATGAGGCTATCATCAATGAGGTAAGATTTAATATTTGGGTTAATGTCATTTCATCTGCAACACAGATTTTAGAAAACAAAATTTCTCTGTTGGGTGCGTTTCATCCAGTGACCAAATATTTCTTTACCCTTAGTAACTGCACATTCCCTTACCGCTTTGCTCTGTGGAATGTAAGACAATTACAAAACAGATGGAACAACAATATGTGACATAATATCAGCTCTGTGGGTGGAGGGCTCAGTAACACAATAGATTATTTTGTACTTCTTAGGTTTGAACCTGACTGACTCTTTTCAAAAACAAAAAGGCCACCATCTTTGATGAAGAGTCTCTGACCTGAAACGTTGACTCTGTTTCATTTCCCATGGATGTGGTCTGACCTGCTGAGTACTTTCAGCATTTTATATTTTTGTTTGAGATTTCCAGCATCTGCAGTTTTTTTGGATCTTCACTGACTCTTTTAAAATGAAACCTCATACTGTCAATATCAGCAGGGAATTTCATCAAGGAGGGCATCACAACTTAGGGTCAATGTTCCCCAAAATCCATTCTCCAGCTGGAATCCTAAGACAGGAATCAGGATCTAGAACACAATCAGAATCAGATTTATTATCACTGACTTGTATGACATGAAATTTGTTGTTTTGCGGCAGCAGTACAGTGCATAGAGGACACCATAGAGGAAGCACTTTGAGAGCAAAAAATGGATGATAGATAGGTTTGTCATGTCAGGGGTCAGAGCCTTACCATCCACATTTCACTAACACATCAGGAAGAACAATTAAGATCTGAGCCACTTTTGTGGCCCACCTGCACCCACTCAAAACAGGAATAAACATCATGGGCTATGGGAGGTATCCATCGTGACCAATCTTTCTTAAACAAAACAGTTTATAATTTTTGTTCCCTCTCTCTGCCCAATGAGTCATTGCTTTGGGATGGTGTTGGATAAGTGATTTGTTTAGCTAAGGGAAGAAATTGGCCCATCACTTCAGTTGGTGCTATTAGTGGTAAACAGATAGGAATTCACTGACAACCTCCCCTCATTAGTGAAGCTGGGTGTGTCAGTGGAGAACCTTTTCATAGAATTCTAGACTTTTATAGTGCAGGTTCTCACTACAGGTCCATGCGAAACCCATATGAACTTTTACATCAGGCAAAGGTATTTTCAGTGTTGGATGAATCTCTCAAGCATCTTAATATTTCAGTACAAGATTTGAAGAACATTTTTCTCATCATTTTGGATTCACATACTTAACCATAAATTTAGAACTTCTTTTTACAATATTTTGTTTTGAAAAATATTGTAAAAAGCCTACTCATGCTCAATGGTTGTGGGATGTTATGTCATACTTGACTCTAGAGAAGATTCGCTGTTCAGTTTTTGAATCTAACCTAGACTTTTCAAACACTGTGGGGACTTTTTAAAAAATTATTTTCAAAATCTCTGATTTGGGGACTAAAACGCAGATATTGGCCGACACCGTTACATTTTTAAAGGTTTTTCCTTGTTTTTTTCCATCTAACAGCTTCGGGTTTTGGTAGTGGGAGTAGATTTCTTTTATAATAAAATATTTCAATTTTTTTTTCCTTTATTAACTAACTTCTATATGTGATTATTAATTTAGAGTATTGTAATCTAAGTATGATTTAATACAACGTATTCAGTAGTATTTTTATTCTCTTTCCTCATGCATGTACTCTATTTTTTTCATGGATTCAATAAAAATATTGTAAAAAGAACTTTTCTTACATCAATATTTTATCATACTTGAAGGAGAAGACAGTAGTAAAAATAGGTGCAGTAGAAAGGGTTCAGCAAATGCGTCATAAACCAGGAAATGCTGCAAAATTTGTTTTGTGCATTATCAGTGAACTCAGGAGCAGAATCTGCTCAAGGGTGGAGACTCCTACACAATTGTTTACATGGTAGAAGTTGACCCACCTTAAGTAAAATGGGGTGGAGATTGCAGAATCTATTATTATCAGAGAACCAACTATTAGGAAAGTTTGCAAAACTGGTGCAAAGTTTTGGAGGCTGTGACTGAAATATTTTTAAAATTTGCAGTTTCTGCTCCAAATAACTCTTATCTGGGGCATCAAATGGAAGCACTATCCCTTAAACCCATATTTATTCCTTAAACAACAATCCAAAACAATTTAACTGATCAGCATCTTATTTGGCATTTGTGCTATCTGCGTGTACAAATTAGTTGTACTTTTCTCTACATTATACTTCAAAGGTAATTCACTGTCTGTAAAGCACTTGTTGGGGTATGCTGAAATTGGAATCAATGCTACAGAAATGGAGCTGTATTCTTGACTGTTCAAGATCAGTGTTGATAGTTGCATAATATGGTTGCAGTGCTTCCTGAAGACTATACTGAAGGTCATGGGATGGATTTGGGGGTGGTGGGGGGGGAGTTGTTTTGTCAAGTTAGGGGATTGGGTTGGAGGGTTGGTCAGGTAGAGTTGAGTGCCAATCATCTGGGGGGTTGCAGCTCAAATAGTGTTCAGAAGTTTGTGTTTTCAGTCTTTTCAAGCTGACTAAAACATCAGGACTGGGGCCTCAGCTACCTCCCTCTTCCTCAGACTGGGACCCAGCCACTTCCCAACATTCCCCACTGTCTGTCTCTGGACTGGGCTTCGACTCAGTCTGTACAAACTGGACAGAGGTTTTTGAATATGAATCTGCTTTCTTCTGTCCACATCTGGGCATGTTAGCATTTTCCAAGGTCTTAATTCATAGAATCAGAGAGTCATACAGCACAGAAATGGGCCCAATCAGTCCACCTCATCCATGCCAACCATCATGCCCACCTACACTAACTCCGTTTCCGTGCATTAGGCCCATATCCCTCTACGTCTTTCCTATCGAGTACTTGGGAGCAGGAACTTGTGGAATTTAGCACAATAACCAGAACACCTAGGAAAATGAAACCCTAGCCAAATGCAAATCATGAATTGGTACCTAGAGGTCAGGTCTAGAGCTCGGGTAAATTAGAATATGTTAAGTTACCTTAGACTAAAGGCAAGAGAAGACATGAAAAGCCTAAAGGTGCGGGGTCTTTCTTTCATGTTGAATCAGCTGAAACTTTACGTAACATCTCCAAATCGGTGATTGATTTTACTTAACATTTATATTTTGTTGTGCAGAATTCTGAATTGTTTGCAAGAAACAGGAATGCTTTTATGTTGCAGGAGTTCACCTGGCCTCATTATGGAGGAGACATTATGGAAGAGATGTTGGAGATCAAAGTGTACAACCATAGCAAGATCTTCAGTAATAGGTGTGTACCTCAGCTCTTGCTGTCATTTCTCCCAGGAAGTCACAAGTTGTGGCTTGGAGTTTAGCATAGAGTTCAGTACATTATCATGCAGCACTATAGGAAAAGGTGGGTACAGGTGGTCTAGGTGGCTAGCTGAGGTGTGTCCCCTTTTTGGGGCTGGTGGATGGTGGTCTGATCCGGGATCTCAGATAGGGAATTCTGGAAAGGGGTGTTCTGGATGGTGGCAGGAGGGGGGTTTATTTTGGGTAGAGAGTGGGTGGGGGGGAAGTTTGTTTTGATTGGATGGGGAAAGGGATATGTGAAGAATATTTGCACAGTGAGGGGAGAGTTATTCTGGTCAAGGGTTGGGACAAGAGTGGGAATTATTCTAGGTGGGAAAAGTTCAGTGTGCAGGACTCTTTTGGGGGACTTGGGGTGGGATCTGGTTGGGGAACCTGTTGTGGTCAGTGGAGATGACTAGGAGAGAGGATTCTGTTCCTGAGTAGTGTTTGAGGGTTTTGAGGTCTGGACTTCACATCAAGGCGGGTGTTAGTGGGAGACGGTGGTGTTGGTCTTGCTTACAGGTGAGCTCAGGTAGTAAAGTGCTGATGGCATTTCCAACACTCAGCATTTTACAACCGACTTGCTCATGATCCACTGATTAACCTTTGTTAAAACTGGCTTGAAAAATATTTGAGGTATCTGACAAGTTGATTTATGCATGAGGTCAATGGCAGGAGTAACCAGAAAACATTCAAATTATCAGAAAATTAAAACTGGGCAAATTTAAATCAGATATCTGCGTTTCTTAATGTGCTTGCCCCATGAAGGAAGGGAGAGGGAATATGAATATTTCTTAAAATATTTGTTGAAAGGGGAAACAAAGTGAAAGCTGAATGTCATGTGTACTGCCCAGAGATTACAAACAAGGTGGAAAGGCGAATTCATTAACATACGATTCCTATTTTTTAGGCTGTTGGGCCACATGCGGATCAGTCTTCAACAGGTGACTAAAACTGGCCGATTGGTTCTCAGGGAAGCTCTGGTTGACAAGAACAATTCTCTCACAGATGTGAGTATCACTCTGCTTCCTTATTCAAAAGATCAATAATTGATGATGAACAAGGGAAAAACTGAGGATTATTTTTAACTAATCCCTTCTTTTAGCGGTGGCATGCCTGAAAGTGAGAGCAAGCAGATAGTCTGATGCTGTGCCCTTGCTAAAACTCACAGATACAATCTTGTTCAGGGAATATGCAGAGCACACGAGTTTCCCCAGTTTTCCTTTCTGTGGCCCATGGCACTAAGTCCCTGACTTTCGTAACCTCACCTAAGGTATTTTAGGGTGACATTAATCTGCATACGCAAATGTGCATTCACTCATTGAAAGCTATAAAATAATATTTCCAAATGAATAAATATGTGGAAAGAACAGTTGAGTTCCGAAAACAAACAAATTCCGAAGGATCGCGACCCAAAGCGTGGATTGTCCATTTCCTTCCACAGATGCTGCCTGACCTGCTGAGTTCCTCCAGCAGTTTGTTTTTTTGCTCCAGATTCCAGCATCTGCAGCCTCTGTATCTCTATTTCCCCACCTAATCTATAATTCTTCCTATATCAGTATTTTGGTATGGTGGTTCTACTTTGGTTAGGCCTGACTGTTCATTGGAAGTTACTTGTCACTTTTACCTGCCTGGTTAGGATTTTATTAGGTTTTCTGAAAATTTCTAAAATGTAAGCTAAATGTGTTGTGTTAAAGATTAATTTTTCAACTTTATTTCTACAACTAATCTAGTATTTTGTTGTTAATGGTTTCTGTTTGATGTTTTCTTTTCCTTTCCACTTTTCTTTCTGCCAGTTTTTATTTTTATCCTCACTTCCAACCTCTTGCTACATGCTTGTCAACAGGAAGCATTTCTTTATCCAGATCACATAGATATTATGTCAGTGAAACAGAACAGTTTCTGCCTTCTCCCAGCACAGGTTCATGTAATTTTTTGGTTTATAATCCTGCTACAGTATTCTGTCCAGCCAAACTCCCTAATTAAGCCTCGAAATGAAGGCAGGCTAGAGTGGTGTCTCAAGTGATGACCTCATTCTATCTGGCCCCAGGCGTGAACTCAGCAAAAGCCATCAGCACAGTAGAGAGATCAACCCCATCCACATGCCACTAAACCTGCTCAACTTGCAAATTAGAAAGGTCAGCCAATAAAAAGTAAGTGCATTCACTTGACAGCTTGTTGCTATGACATTATTTCAAAATACAGCACAAGGATTAAATGAGCTCTTCTGTCTCTGGGCTTTTGGTAGCTCACTCCCACATTCTTTCAGTGCTGACACACTTCATAGGTGTGAAAGAAAAATGCTTTGGAAGTGCAGTAGAGACTTATGGATGTTGGAGGATGTAGGGCCATACATGCTGTTGCCTCTGGGGCACTTGTTTTTCTGAGTATTACCATTTTAAGAATTTTTGGCAGGTGTTTCATGTTACACAACCGAGAATACTATTGGGGCTGTTTCAAGTCAGTTTTTTGAGGCAGTTTCTCATAAATGGGGAATGCTAGAATTTAACATGGAACATAGAGCAGTACGGCACAGGAACAGGCCCTTCGGCCCACCACGTCTGTGCCGGCCATGATAACAATCTGAACTGATCCCATCTGACTGCACATGGTTTGTATCTCTCTATTCCCTGCATGTTGCCTAGACTGAAGCATATTAGTATTGGTTTATTATTGTCACTTGTACTGAGGTACAGTGAAAAACTTGTCTTGCATACCATTTATACAGGTCAATTCATTACACAGTGAATTGAGGTAGTATAGGGTAAAAACAATAACAGAATACAGAGTAAAGTGTCACAGCTACAGGGAAGTGCATTGCAGGTAGACAATAAGGAGAGGTTGGACAAACTTAGACTGTTTTCTTTGAAGCATTGGAGGCTGAGGAATGACTTAATAGAAGTATATAGAATTTTGAGAGGCATAGACAGGGTAGAAAGTCAGAGTCTTTTTTTTCCCAGAGTGGAAATGTCAAATACTGGAGGGCATAGCTTTAAGGTGAGTTACTCCAGCATTTTGTGTGTTGCTCCAGATTCCAGCATCTGCAGAATCTCTTGTCTCCCTCTATTCCCTGCCTGTTCATGTGACTGTCTAAACACCTTTTAACTGTTGTTTATAGTATCTACTTCTACCATCCGCCCTGGCAGCGTTTCCTAGGTACCCAGCACTCCCTGTGTAAAAAAAACCTCCCAAATTTCCTTTGAACTTTCCCCCTCTCACCCTAGAGATCAGTGTTGGAATATATATAAATGATTTGAATAAGAATGTAGGTGGACTGATTAGTAAGTTTCCTGACTACACAAACATTGGTGGAGTTGTAGATAGTAAGGAAGGTTGTCTAAGGATACAGAGGGACATAGGTCAGTTGGAAATTTGAGCAGGGTGGTGGCAGATGGAATTTAATCCAGATGTCATGCAATGCACTTTGGGAAGTCATTCTGGTGGAATATGTAGAATAAATGTCAGGGCCCTTAGGAGTTTTGATACTGAGAGGAACCTTGGGGTGCAAGTACATAGCTCGCTGAAAGTGGCAACATAGGCCAATAGGGTTGTGAAGAAGGCATTTGGCATGCTTGTCTTCACAGGCTGAGGCATTGGGTGTAACAGTTGGGACATCAATGTTGCTGTTGTACAGAACATTGGTTAGACTGCACTTGGAGTATTGTGTACCGTTCTGGTCGTTAAACTACAAGAAAGATTTGGTAAAATTAGAGTGAGTACAGAATATTGCCTGGAATGGAGGGCTGTAGCTATAAGAAGAGATTGGATAGTTTGGGTTTATTCTCACTGGTTCATAGGAGGCTGAAGGGTAATGTCGGAAGTTTATAAAATTATGAAGGGCATAGATAGGATAGATATTCAGAGTCTTTATCCCAGGTCAGCGGGGTCTAGAAGTAGAGAGCATGGGTTAAGTTGAAATTTACATAGAACATAGAACATTACAGCACAGTACAGGCCCTTTGGCCCACAATGTTGTGCTGACATTTTATCCTGCTCTAAGATCTATCTAACCCTTCCCTCCCACATAGCCCCCTATTTTTCTATCATTCATGTGTCTATCTAAGAGTCTCTTAAATGTCCCTAATGTATCTGCCCGCACAACCTCTGCCAGCAGTGTTTTCCACACATCCACCACTCCCTGTGTAAAAAAAAAACTTACCCCGACATCCCCCTTATATCTTCCACCAATCACCTTAAAATTATGTCCCCTCGTGTTAGCCATTGTCGCCCTGGGAAAAAGTCTCTGTCCACTCGATCTATGCCTCTTATCATCTTGTGCACCTCTATCAAGTCACCTCTCATCCTCCTTCTCTCCAAAGAGAAAAGCCCCAGCTCACTCAACCTATCCTCATAAGACATGCTCTCCAATCCAGGCAACATTCTGGTAAATCTCCTCTGCACCCTTTCTAAAGCCTCCACATCCTTTCTATAATGAGGCGACCAGAACTGAACACAATATTCCAAGTGTGGTCTGACCAGAGTTCTACAGAGCTGCAACATCACCTCGCGGCTCTTGAACTCAATACCCCGACTAATGAAGGCCAACACACCATATGCTTTCTTAACAACCCTATCGACCTGCGCGGCAACCTTGAGGGATCTATGGACGTGGACCCCAAGATCCCTCTGTTCCTCCATACTGCTAGGAGTCCTGCCATTAACCTTGTATTCTGTCTTCAAATTCAATCTCCCGAAGTGTATCACTTCACACTTAAACTCCATCTGCCACTTCTTAGCCCAGGCCTGCATTCTATCAATGTACTGTTTTAATCTACAGCAACTTTCTACACTATCCACAACACCGCCAACCTTTGTATCATCAGCAAACTTACTAACCCACCCTTCCACATTCTCATCCAAGTCATTTATAAAAATCACAAAGAGCAGGGGTCCTAGAACAGATCCCTGCAGAACACTACCGGTCACCGACCTCCAGGCAGAATCCGCTCCATCTACCACCACCCTCTGTCTTCTAGGGCGAGCCAAATCTGAAAAGAGATCTGAGGAGTAAGTTTTGCACACAGAGGGTGTTGGTTATCTGGAATAAGCTGCCAGAGGAAGTGGTAGAGGCAGATACAATTGCAACTTTTAAAAGGCATTTGGACAAGTACTTGGATAGGAAATGCTAGAGGGGTATGGGCCTAATGCAGGCAAATGCGATTATCTGGATAGACATCATGGTCGGAATGGATGAGGTGGGCCCAAAAGGCCTGTTTCTGTGTTGTGCCTCTAGATGGACAGAATCTACACTCATTTTGGGAGCAGCTCTTCAGTCATTGGGAGGAGGCGGTTGAGGAGGGCTCTAGTGAGGATCTTCCCTGTGATGGACAGCAGGGAGATCCTTCTATAGTTACCACAGTTGGACGTCTCCTTTCACAGTCACATTTGCAGTGTCCCTGAGATTCTTTGGTACATCCTCCTCCTCCCAGATCTGCAGAGTGGGATTGTCAAACTATTACTGAAACTCTTTACTTCCCATTTTTAGGATTCAACAGGGATATCATTTTCTCCTGGGTACTTGTTACTTTGAAGTTGGGATATGGACCTCAACTTCTTGTTGGTCAGAATGGGCAGAAAGGCTGGGTTGAATAGGTTGCTGTGGGTTGGGGTCAAGGACACTTATGTCAAGGACAAAGTCACGGTTGAGGAGATCTTCAAAGTGTTCCTTCCAGCAAATGTTGACTGCCTCTCTCATCTAGATTTCACATCATCCACAAAATTCAAAGGCTTACTGCCCTCACTCCTCCGGCAACTGAACGACCCCCAAAGCCACCGACCAGTTGTGCTCTAACCAGGGATTATACAAAGATATAAATGTGATAACCCCTCCGTTCATCTAGATATTCCAGCACCTGCAGCCCTTTGTTGCTCTAGCATCCCACATTGTTTGCTTCAGCACAGTATTTAATGCTTTTAATGAGCTGTCCATTAAAGGGATTATTCATTGAATCGATAATTTAGTGAAGAAATTACTCGCAAATCAAATTAGAAAGTTTGTTTCTTGATGTTGACAAGGACATAATGGATTGAATATTTCAATACAACCTAGAAGGAGACCATTCACTGGGTGTCTTTGAATGATGTCTCTCCAATGGCATTCAGTCCTTGGGGCTCAATCTGATTAAATCCATGATAGACTAAATGGGTCTGGCAAAATCTAAGTGACTCAACTGAAGGAGTATTGGCCAGGAGTCCCATTGCCCTTTAAATAGCTGTAAAAATCTGCTTTACCTGATCTAAATATCAGCCTTCACATCTTCTGGGATTCCCAAGAGCTGTGTCAGTCTTGTGTACAGCAAGATATAAATCAGATTAAAAGGTGGTTGGAGCGTTGGCAGATAGAATTTAATCCTGACAAGTCAGAATCAGAGTCAGGTTTATTTTATCACTGACATGTGTCATGAAATTTGTTGTTTTGTAGCAGCAGTACAGTGCAAGACATAAAGATGACCATAAATTATAAAAATAAATAAATAGTGCAAAAGAGGAATAACAAGGTAGTGTTCATGGGTTCATGGACTGTTCAGAACTCTGATGGTGGAGGGGGAAGAAGCTGTTTCTGAAACGTTGAGTGTGGGTCTTCAGGCTCCTGTACCTTTGCCTCGATGGTAGTAACATGAAGAGGGTATCTCCCAGGTGGTGAGGGTCCTTAAAGATGGATGCTGCTGTCTTGAGGCACCGCCTCTTGAAAAAGTCCTCTATGGCGGGGAGGGTTGTTGCTGTGATGGAGCTGGCTGAGTCTACAACCCTCTGCAGCCTCTTTCAATCCTGCGCATTGGGGCCTCCATACCAGGCGGTGATGCAACCAGCCAGAATGCTCTCCACCGTACATCTGTAGGAACTTGCAAGAGTCTTTGGTGACGTACTAAAATGCAAGGACATATAGAGTAAATGGTAGGGCTACAGGTCTATAATTCCCTTAAAGTGGCAACATAGATCAATAGACTGCTGAAGAAGGCAAATGGCATTCTTCCCTTCATAGGTCAGGCATAGAACATAAAATTTGGGACGTCATGTTACAACTTTACAAAACACTGGTTAGAACACACTTGGAGTTTTGTGTGCAGTTCTGGTTGCCACATGATAGGAAGATGTGGTTGCGCTGGTGAGAGTGCAGAGGAGATTCACCAGGATGTTGCCTGGATTGGAGAACTTTAGTTATGGGTGGAGATTGGACAGGCTGGGTTTGTTTTCCCTGGAACGAAGGAGGCTGAGGGGTGACCTGATAGAGGTATATGAGAGCATAAAAAGGGTAGATGGTCAGAATCATAGAGTCATAGAGTTGTACAACACAGAAACAGACCCTTCAGCCCATCTTGTCCATGCTGATCATGCCTATCTATGCTAATCCCACTTGCCTGCATTAATTCCATATCCCTCTATGCCCTGCTCATTCAAGTACCTGTCCAGATGCCTCATAAATATTTTTTCTGTTCCTGTCACCACCTCCTCTTGCAGCTTATTCCAGTTACCAACTACTCTTTGTTTGAAAAATTAACCCCTCAGATCCCCTGTAAATTTCTTCCCTTTCACCTTTAGCCTTTGCCTCTAGTTTTAAACACAACTACCATGGGAAACAGACTCTGGCTATCTACCCTATCCATGCCTCTCATAATTTTATCTGCCATGTCACCTCCAGCTTCCCCCACTCCAGGGATAACAGACCTGGCTTATCCAATCTCTTCTGATAATTCAAGCCCTCCAGTCCAGGGAACCTTGTAAATCTTTTCTGCACCCTCTCTAGCTTAATAACCTTAGTGTGGTGACCAGAACTGCACACAATACTCCAAGTGTGGCCTAACCAACATTTTGCACAATGGAAAATGACTTCCCAACTCCAATACTTAATATCTTGGCTGATGAAGGCAAGTATGCTTTATGCCTTCCTCACCACTCTGTCTATATGTTCCCCTTCACAGGGACCTATGTACTTGTTCTCCAAGTCTCTCTCTTCAACAGTCCTCAGGTGCCATTCACTGTGTATGTCCTGCCTTGGTTTAGCTCCCCAGATCGGTGACCAGTGATGTTCTGCCGAGATCTGTTCTGGGATTCCTGCTTGGATGAGGATGTGGAAGGGTGGGTTAGTAAGTTTGCTGATGATACAAAGGTTGGTGATGTTGTGGATAGTGTAGAAGTGGCAGATGGAGTTCAACCCGGATAAGTGTGAAGTGATACACTTCGGGAGATCGAATTTGAAGGCAGAATACAAGGTTAATGGCAAGACTCTTAGAAGTATGGAGGAACAGAGGGATCTTGGGGTCCATGTCCATAGATCCCTCAAGGTTGCCGCACAGGTCGATAGGGTTGTTAAGAAGGCGTATGGAGTGTTGGCCTTCATTAGTCGGGGTATTGAGTTCAAGAGCCGTGAGGTAATGTTGCAGCTCAATATAACACTAGTTAGACCACACTTGGAGTATCGTGTTCAGTTCTGGTCGCCTCATTATAGGAAGGATGTGGAAGCTTTAGAGAGGGTGCAGAGGAGATTTACCAGGATGTTGCCTGGATTGGAGAGCATGTCTTATGAGGATAGGTTGAGTGAGCTAGGAGTTTTCTCTTTGGAGAGAAGGAGGATGAGAGGTTACTTGATAGAGGTGTACAAGATGATAAGAGGCATAGATCGAGTGGACAGTCAGAGACTTTTTCCTAGGGCGACAATGGCTAACACGAGTGGGCATAATTTTAAGGTGATTGGAGGAAGATATCAGGGGGATGTCAGGAGTAAGTTTTTTACACAGAGAGCAGTGGGTGCGTGGAATTCACTGCCAGCAGAGGTTGTGCGGGCAGATACATTAGGGGCATTTAAGACACTCTTAGATAGACACATGAATGACAGAGAAATGGGTGGGCTATGTGGGAGGGAAGGGTTAGATAGATCTTAGAGCAAGATGAAATGTCGGCACAACATTGTGGGCCAAAGTGCCTATACTGTGCTGTAGTGTTCAATGTTCTAGTGCTTCACTGCACACTTAGTCATGGTGTCATAGGGTTATACAGCATGGAAACAGACCTCTCAGCCCAACTCAACCATGCCCGCCAAGGTGCCTTCCGGAGCTAGTCTCATTTGCCTGAATTTAGGCCATACCTGCACTTGTCTCAGTTAAATTCCATCTGCCATTCACTTGCCCACTTTCCCAGTTGATATAGATCCTGTTGTAACCATAGACAAGTTTCTTCACGGCCCACCACACCACCAAGGTTGGTGTCATCTGCAAACTTGCTTATCATGCCACCTATGTTGTCATCCAAATCATTAACCTATATGACCAGCAATAAAGGACCCAGCACCGACCCCTATGGCACAACACTGATCACAGGCCTCCAATCTAAAAAAACAACCTTCCACTGCCACCCTCTATCTCCTATCCAATTTGCTAACTCACCCTGGATACCATGTGTGAAGTTGATGCTAATCTTTTTCCCATGGTAGGGGTATCAAAAACAAGAGGGCATAAGTTAAGGTGAGAGGAAGGAGTTCTAAATGGCATTTGAGGGGAAAGTCTTTTATACAGAATGTTTGACATCTGGAACTCACTGCCAGAGGAGGTGGTGAAGTCATATACAATCACTAATTTTAACAGACATTTAGACAGGCACTTAAAGAGGCAAGCCACAGACCTCCTGTGCAAATGGGATTAAAAAATCGGCATGGACATGATGGGTTAAAGGGCCCATTTCTGTGCTGTACAACTGTATAACTCTCTGACTTTCACCTTCTAATGCTGAGTTGGAAGTATACCAAGTTGAGTGGAAGCCAGTGTGTTGTCACTAAATGAAGTATTGTCTGATTTCAGATTTTGGTAGATCTGGAGATCCGATACCAGCCAGTGGAAGGAGCTGTGGGGACATGGGCAGAAAATGACTTTGTGGTTGATATGAATGACAGGTCAGTGAAGTAACCAGTTGGAAAGTGCTGAAATATTCATCAGCAAATATAACACATCCATAGAAAGTTAATTTGTGTCCATTCCAATTTTGTTATTTTCCCCTTTCTGGTTTTATGGGAGGGTTTGAGGATGGTGGGCCTGCTGATGGAAACGGTAATTTTAGTCCACTGACAGCTTCACATCAGCTATAGCAGAAACAAGCATAAAGTACAGTTTTCTTAACCAGAACTATTTGCCTTTGCTTCAAATGTTACTTCAGCAGTTGGATGGTCCAGTCTGGACAGGGCTACTCAGGAGGGTTTAAACTAGTCTGGCAGGGGGACGCGACCCAGTGTAGTAATGCATCAGATGAGAAAGTTGAGGTAAATATAGAAGTTAAAGTGAATGTCCAGTAGGCAGGCCAGGCAGGGGCAGGGCAGGTAGCATGGAAGGTTCAAAAGGCTAAACTGCAGTTATTTTAATGCAACAAGACTGGCAGGTAAAGCAGATGAACTCAGAACACGGATCAGCACATGGGATTGTGATATTACACCTGTTACGGAAATATAATTGAGGGATGGGCAGGACTGTCAGTTAAATGTTCCAGGGTAGCGATGCTCTGATGTGACAGAGGTGGAAGTAAGAGAGGAGGGGAGTTGTACTATTGATTAAGGAGAACATCATGGCACTACTTAGAGAGGATATCCCAGGGAGAACATTCAGCGAGGCCATATGGGTAGAACTTAGAAATAAAAAAGGTGGAGGGGGATCACTTTATGGGATTGTACTGTAGGCCCTCCCAATAGTCAGCAGGAATCAGAGGAGCAAATATATAGGGAAATCACAGGTAGGTGCAGGAATAATAGGGTTGTGATCATAGGTGATTTTAATGAAGGGACATGGACACTGTGTAGACAGAAGAGATTAGCTTAGTTAGGTGTTTAATTACTAGTTTAATTAGTTTGGCACAACATGGTGGGCCAAAGGCCCTGTTCACGCTGTACTGTTCCATGTTCTATGATCAGTGCTGGGACCTGTGTTGTTTGTGATATACATAAATGATTTGGATGAAAATGTTGTGCTGAACTACTTAAGCTAATGACACCTAATCCCTTCTGACTGCACATGGTCCATATCCCTCCATTCTCTGCATATTCATGTGCCTGTCTAAGAGCCCCGTAAACACCTCTATCATATCTGACTCCACTACCGCCCCTGGCAGCACATTCAAGGCACCCACCACTCGCTATGTGTGTAAAAAAAAATGTCTCCTTGAACTTTTTCCCTCTCACCTTAAATGCATGCCCTCTTGTATTAGATATTTCTACCCTGGGAAAAAGATACCGGCTATCTACTCTATCTCTGCCTCTCATAATCTTATAAACTTCTTTCAAGTCTCCCCTCAACCTCTGCCACTCCAGAGAAAACAACCCTGGTTTACCCAACCTTTCCTCATAGCACATGCCCTCTAATCCAGGGAACATCCTGGTAAACCTCTTCTGAACCCTCTCCATAGCCTCCACATCCTTCCTATAATGGATTGACCAGAACTGAATGCAATACTCCTGATGTGGTGTGAACAGAGTTCTATAAGGCTGCAACATAACTTCCTGACTCCTGAACTCAATCCCTCAACTAGTAAAGGCAAGCATGCCATACACCTTCTTTACGAGCCTATCAACATGCAGCCACTTTCACAGAGCTGTAGACTTGCACCCCAAGAACCCTCTGTACATTAACACAGTTAAGTGTCCTGCCATTATCTGTGTACTTTCCCCTTACATTTGATCTCCCAAAGTGCAACACTTCACCCTTGCCTGGATTAAGCTCCATCTGCCATTTCTCCGCCCATATCTGCAAGTAATCTATGTCCTGCTGTATCCTTTGGCAACCTTCTACACTATCCACAACACTGCCAATCTTCGTGTCATCTGCAAACTTACTAACCCACCCATCCACATTTTCATCCAATTCATTAATATATATATCACAAACAGCAGAGGCTCCAGTACAGATCTGTCATGGACCTCCAACTTGAATAAGACCCATTGACCACTACTACTCTGGATGAGCCTACCATGAAGGACCTTGTCAAACACCTTACTAAAATCCATGTAGAGAACATCCACACCTCTATCTTCATCGATCACCTTTGCCACCTCCTCAAAAAACTCAGTCAAGTTAGTAAGACATGACCTGCCCTGCACAAAGCCATGCTGACTGTCCCTAATTAGGCCATGGTTTTCCAAATGCTCATAAATCCTATTCCTAAGAATCCTCTCCAATAGCTTCCCTACCACTTATGTGAGACTCACCAGCCTATAATTTCCAGGATTATCCCTATTTCCCTTCCTGAACAAAGGAACAACATTAGTTACATGCTGGTCCTCCAGGACCTCGCCTGTGGCTAGAGAGGACACAAAGATCTTGGTCAAGGCTCCAGTAATCTCATCTCTTGCCTGGAGTGTATTCCATCAGGCCCATGGGACTTATCCACCTTAATGTTCATCAAGAGACCCAACACCACCTCTTTCTTTATCTCAAAATGCCCTAGCATACTATAATGCTCCACACTGATCTCACTATCCTCCATGTCCTTTTCCTTGGTGAATACCGACACAACATACTCATTAAGGACACTACCCATATCCTCTGCCTCCAAGCACATGTTCTCTCCTTTATCCTTGAGTGGTCCTACCCCTCCAGTTATCCTCTTGTTTTTGATGTATGTATAGAATGCCTTGGGAAAATGTAGGTGGGCTGATTTGTAAGCTTGCAGACAACACAAAAATGAGGGGGGTTGTGGATAGTGAGGAAGGTTGTCAAAGCATTTAGCAGGATATAGACCAGCTGGAAATGTGGGCAGAGAAATTACAGATGGCATTTAAGTGTGTGGTGTTGCACTTTGTGAGGGCAAATGTAAATGGAAAGTATAAAATAAATGACAGGACCTTTAGGAGCATTGATGTACAGAGGGATCCTGGGATCCAAGTCCTTTGCTCGATGAAAGTGGCAACACAAGTGGATAGGGTGGTAAGGAAGGCACCATACCTGCCTTCATCAGCTGGGGTTTTGAGTATAAAAGTAGTAATACTTGGATTGTTTTCCCTGGAACTTTGGAAGCTGAAGGGCAACCTGATAGAAGTTTATAAAATTATAAGATACATAGAAAGGGAAGACAGTCAGAGTATTTTTCCCATAGGAAATATCAAATACTAGAATACAGAACTTTAAGGTGAGAGGGGGAATGTTTAAAGGAGATTTACGAGGCATGTTATTTATACAAAGACTGTTGGGTGTTTGGACAGTGCTACTAAGGGAGGTGGTGGAAACAAATACAATAATAATGTTTAAGAGACATTTGGACCAGCACATAAACAAGCAAGGAATAGAGAGATATGTACCTTGTGCAGGCAGATGGGATTAGTTAAATTTTAATGGTTGGCACAGACAACATTGGCTGAAGAGCCTATTCCTGTGCTGTGCTGATCTATGTTCTACAAGGGATTCTGAGGCACAAGATTTATTTACATTCGGAAAGGCAAGGACCAATTTGGGATAGTCAGCATGGCTTTGTTTGTGGGAGATCATGTCTCCAAATTTGATCGAGTTTTTTGAGGTGATGACCAAGAGAATTGATGAGGGCAGGGCAGTAGACATTGTCTACATAGACTTTAGCAAAGCCTTTGACAGAGTCCTTCATGGTAGGCTAGTCCAGAAAGTCAGAATAGCCGGGATCATGGGTGAGATAGCCAACTGGATAAAAAAATTAGCTTGGAGTTAGGAGGCAGAGGGTGGTCATACAGGATAAACAAACCACTCCCCCTCTGTGGTAGTATGGGTTCATTTTTCAGATTGGAGACCTCTAAAGCAGTGGTGTGCTGTAGGGATTGGTGCTGGGTCCTTAACTGTTCATCATATATATATTGATGATTGGGAAGAGAATGTAGGTGGCATAATGACTAAGTTTGCAGATGACACCAAAATTGGTGATATTGGGGACAATGAACAACGTGATCTGGATCAACTGGGAAAGTGGGCAAGAGACTGGCAGATGGAATTTAACTCAGACAAGTGTGAATGATACATTTTGAGAAGTTAAACCAGGTCAGGACATGCACAGTGAATGACAGGGCCCTGGAAAGTGTTACTGATGAGCGAGACCTTGGGGTACAAGTATATAGTTTCCTAGAAGTGGCGATGCAGGTGGACAGGGTGATGAAGAAGTCATATAGCATGCTTGCCTTCATAATGTTATCGTTGTGCAAATCATTGGTTAGGCTGCTCTTGGAGTATTGTGTGCAGTTCTGGTTGGATGTGATTAAGCTAGAGAGGGTGCAGAAAAAATTCATAGGAATATTGCTTGGACTGGATGCTGGCACTGCTTTCCCTGAAGCAGAGGAGGGATGACCTCTTAGAGGTGTATAAGATCATGAGGGGCATCGATAGGGTAGGTAGGTGGTCACAGTCTTTTTCCCAGGGTAGGGGAGTCTAATATTAGAGGGCATAGGTTTAAAGTGAAAGGGAAAAGATTTTAAAGGGGAGCTGAGAGGCAGGTTTTTCACACAGAGGGTGGTGGGTATGCAGAACAAGCTGCCAGAAGAAGTGGTAGAGGCGGGTACAATTACAACATTTAAAAGATATTTGGACGGATACATAGATAGGAAAGGTTTAGAGGGATATAGGCCAAACTCAGGCAAATAGGACTAGCTCAGGTAGACATCTTGGTTGGTATGGATGAGTTGGGCCGATGGGTCTGTTTCCATACTGTATAACCTATGATTCTGTGAATCTACAGAATAAGGGCATTTAGCCCAGAGCGATTTTGTTGGCTTCAATCTTCAATTAGTGCCACTTCCTTGCTCCGGTTAATTTGTTCATTGAGGTCCCCAGGCCCCTCTAGGTGAGATTTTCAATTGTAATAAACTGAATATCAATCAGCATTGTGACCCTTCAGCTAGTTTCTACACAAGGTTAAGTTATTCACTGCTGGATGATTGTAACTTTATTAAAATGTGGATTTTGTTGTATGTTTCTCTGCAGTGCTCTAATTATCCAAAATAGAAATGTTGAAGATCCCAGGTAAGAGGTTCATTAATTCTGGTGCATTATTTCCTGATAATACTCTCATTTGTTTTCCATTCTGTATTAGAATTGAGGAACACCATAACAGGAGGAGTTAATTGGTCCTTTGAGCCTGTTACACCATTCAGTGAAAACTGATCAGTGGCCTAACTCTGTTTGAAAAAAAATTGCTTCATTTAGCTGCAGAATGGAAGGCAGATCCGAGGATGTGACAGTTCCCATAATTCCGGCAGTCTTAGAACATAGAACATTACATCACGGTACAGGCCCTTCGGCCCACAATGTTGTGCTGACATTTTATCCTACTCTAAGATCTATCTAACCCTTCCCTCCCACGTAGCCCTCCATTTTTCTATCATTCACTAGAGACTAGCATTTTAAAATTATTTGGGCAGCAAATTAGCTATTAATGCAACATGAAAGAGTTTGCAAAGTGTGCTCATTTCTTTCTTTACAACAGTCACTTTTATTATGCTAATTGCCTGGCACAGAAGTTGACATCTTAGTTTGTGCGGTTTCTGTAAATAAAGTTAGTGGAATCCAGTTAAAATAATAAAAACACAGGAGGGATTACATCCTGTTGTTGATTCGGATGGATCCAGACTGCCTGCAGTCTTGGTGTAGTATTTAAACCCCGAGCTCAGCATCAGATCATATACTGACACCATTATTAAGACTGCCTTTTACTGCCTCAGGAATGTTGCCCCACTCTGCTTCTGCCTCTACCTTGTCCCTGAAATCATATATTCAGCGACACCAACTTGTGGATTTCCAACTTTATTCAGGTCTCCACTCCCAGGCAACACTTTTTAATGAAAATTATAGATTTCATCAGAAACTGTTTATTGTTTCTCAATCTGTTGTAGCACCTACGATCTGGATAAAGCTGAACAACTGGATAAAGAGACGAGATCTCTTGGGCGGAAGTTAGTCAACGATAATGACAATGAAGATGAAGATGATGTTGATATCTCTGAAATTGATATCAGTTCTGTATCTTTCACACCACAGAAAAGGTGACTGATATAACAAAAGCCATGCATTTATTTTACTCCAGTGCAGCGACTATGGCAATGACAAAAACCACATTTGCATAGAAAGTTTTCATGATTTGTAACGTTATGAGTATCAATCTACAGCTGCAGATTGTCCAAGAGTTAAACCCCCTGCACTACTGCCCCAAATGAGGAATTCATGAGTATCCTTGAGATCTCTGTTTTACAGAATGTAATGTTCACTATGGGGTCTCTGATTAATAGTATGAAATGGACAGCTATATTAGGGTTACTTATTTATGGAGTGTTATGGGGTAGTGTCACTGGGATGTCTAATTTATGGGGCATAACAAAGAGAATAATCCGGTCTGACTTTGTGGTGTTATGGATGGCCTTATCGACATCTCTGTTTTATAAAACTATACTGAGCTGCATTGGTTCAGTCTGACCAGTTCCATTGCAAATTGGTTTGAGTTGGAATTAGTTGTCATGTTTCTTGACACCTGGAACTTTTGTGCTTTGGAAGAAATTCAGGATGCACTTGGCTGCTTGAGCTCCATTGGGGGACTTAGTGTATTGTGCAGAGCCTTCCTCAGTGCTAATTGGATGGTTGGTTCCAGCTGTTTATTATATACTTATCATACTCCTGCTAAAGTTTAATATTTCTTCATTTCTATTCATAGTCGTTCTAGGTTTTTCACCAAGGCAGATCTACATACACCCAGAATACAGAATTTTCAGGTACTGGAAACTAACTATTTATTTACAACTGCATTACAAGATGAACCTTATTCAGAATTTATGTCACAGAAATCATTTAACCCTTAGATCCCATAGTGTCTAACCTTTGGGCCAGTTTCCAATGTCGAACCTTGTCAAAGACATTGTGGAACCTTGTCAAAGATCTTATTAAAGTCTTATTGAGTCATTGAACATAGAACAGTACACCACAGGAACAGGCCCTTTGGCCCATGATGTTGTGCGAACTAGTTAAGCAAATGATGCCTAATTAAAC